>NC_141699.1:191046563-192246563 GCF_964263255.1 Lissotriton vulgaris
ACAATTAACCCAGATGGTATGGTCCCTGACCTCAGGTGTTGGAGCAAGTAGTGACCGTGCAAGTCCGTCCTTATTTGTTTCTTCTTCAAACGGATCAGTTTATCTGATTCATTACTAACTTGTGCCGTATTACTGAGAGTGGCGGAGCCAAACGTGGGGGGTCCTTCAATAGTTTTTTAATGTGATCTTCGCTGTATGCGAAGGTCTGATCTTCTGACATAGTCCAAAGGGTGAGTGCAAAATTCCTCAAACTATAAGGTGTTCAGACATACGCTCTCATTCTTCATACAAGAAATTCCAATAAGTGAAAAAATTAGAAATTGTGAAAAAACGAGTGAAACGTGAAAAGAAAAGTGACTCGACTATCTACCTCTCAATGACAAACTCCAGACTCCTCTTGACAACTAGCCGCAGCCCAAGGCCTGTGGCAAACAATGGATTCGCAAATTTAAGACAATAGTCTTGTCTCAGAGGTGCCCCTCGCGAGCCGGCGCCCGCAAATTCACTAAGAAACAATTAGGGTCTGGCGTACAACACAGTAAGGCTACGCCTATCAAGGAATGAACAAAACAGTTTGCCAGTACTGTGGACTGAATTGACTGGATTACCTTTGAAGAGCTACCAATCGCTCTCTCAAGCTGACCTCTTTTTCCGTCACAACAAGTTCAACCAAAATGAATTTCAGAAACAAGGTTTGTTTGAATTCAGTATATAAATCTATTTTTTATTTTTAAATTATGTTTTTTGTCATTTGTTTTTTCAGATCGTCTTATTCACAAGATCATACAGCATATACAATGAACCGTCAGTTGGGAGGAGAACCAATTGAAAGTTCCGGGGAAGGGACAATGGCACAATTAGAGCAACACTTAGACACTTAACGTACATTTAGACACTAGACAACATATATAAGTGATACATAGAGATTAGGGTTGGTAGAGGCAAATGGCATTATTTACAACTTTATACAAAAGCAGCTGTGGTTATATTCCCCTAGATGCAAGTTTGTTCATTGGAATGGATAAAGCAAATTGATACTTTTCTTGTCACTCAATATATGAGTAGTTTAAATAAAGTTTCAGCAAGAAATCAAGTTTTTTATATATAATGCCCACAATTGGCCTTCATATTTACAAAACAGCCATCATGCTGGCGCCACCATACATCTACCACCGTAATGATATACAAGTCAATAATTCATAGGTCGACGCGTTTCGAATCCTAATTAATTATGTAGGATTCTCTTCAGGACCAAACCAACTCAATCTGTGAAAAATAAGTGAGAAAAAACTTGTGTCAGTGAAAACTAAAGAAAGACTCTCATGTCACATTCAACATCCACCCGTTCTCAATAAATTACCTGTCATCCTTTCGACCTTTTTTATAGGCGTGATGAATTAACTGCAAAAAATCGAAACATTGTGTTTCAGTAAGTTGTTGTGCACATAAGTTAGTGAAACCACTGCGTGGCGGTCGAATTCGTACTTACATATTCCTTCGGATGAGGCCTCCCTCCTAATTATATATCCAATAGGTTGATGTTTTGTTTTCAAACGAGGGGTCGGGTTCGCCTCGTGAACTCAATCTAAAATTGAAAAAGCAACGGAGATAATTATTCCGTTGTCATCGCTGGACCAGTCTAATGAGCGAGTCAGAGGGTCCCAGAGTGCGGTGCAGCTCTGCTCGCGTTTCTTAGTTCGATCGCGGATGTTGTTTACCTTGAGGCTTCATGATTCTCCTCCAATATGGGTCGCGAATGGTTTGGGAAGCGCGATACCAGTTGGGCGGAAGTACCTCTATTTACTCCTATTCGTTTCCGGTTTGCAGGTCAGGGGCTCATGGGATATGTAGTTTTTAAGTCTGGCGGAGTATTCCCGTGTTCGAAGTACATGTGAAAAGTCCCTTATAAAATGGGAACATATCTTCAGAGGCATATGCAGATCATCATAGGCTATACAATTCTGACATTTCATTTAAACCTTGTGTGGCTGTATTAAATTTCAAAATTAACATAGCCTCACGTTGTCGCAATTTAGCCTCTACGTCTCCGCCCCTGGGGTCAGGGTCAATTTTCGAAATCACAGTCCATTTTAAATCTTGCTCACTGTGCAGTTGGTCCATCCAATGTTGTACTAGTGGGGCAGTGACCACTTTCCTCTTTATCCGTGATTTATGTTGGGATAACCTTTGTCTTATTTCCTGGTTTGTCTTTCCTATGTATAGCTTATCGCAGGGACATAGGATCCCGTACACCACATTTTTTGATTTGCAGTTGGTGAACTGGTCATGTTTCCAGGATATACCTGAATGTTGGAATAGATCTCCTTCCTGAGTGGAAGCACAGCAAAGACATGTGCCACATTTACGATGACCTTTAATGGGTGGTAGGTTGACATAGTCCCTTACTGTCACTGGTTTGGTTTTTGGAATTGCAGCTCTGACAATGTAATTCGCAATGCTTTTGTCCTTTTTGAAAGCAAATAAAGGATGTTGCGAAAATTGACTGTCTAGATCTTTAATCAGGTGCCAATTCTGGTAGATCAATTTTTTTAGGAAATTCGATGTGGGACAATATGTTGACACACAGACAATCCGTGTCTGTTGTTGTTTCTGTCTTCTTGTCCAGCGATGACAACGGAATAATTATCTCCGTTGCTTTTTCAATTTTAGATTGAGTTCACGAGGCGAACCCGACCCCTCGTTTGAAAACAAAACATCAACCTATTGGATATATAATTAGGAGGGAGGCCTCATCCGAAGGAATATGTAAGTACGAATTCGACCGCCACGCAGTGGTTTCACTAACTTATGTGCACAACAACTTACTGAAACACAATGTTTCGATTTTTTGCAGTTAATTCATCACGCCTATAAAAAAGGTCGAAAGGATGACAGGTAATTTATTGAGAACGGGTGGATGTTGAATGTGACATGAGAGTCTTTCTTTAGTTTTCACTGACACAAGTTTTTTCTCACTTATTTTTCACAGATTGAGTTGGTTTGGTCCTGAAGAGAATCCTACATAATTAATTAGGATTCGAAACGCGTCGACCTATGAATTATTGACTTGTATATCATTACGGTGGTAGATGTATGGTGGCGCCAGCATGATGGCTGTTTTGTAAATATGAAGGCCAATTGTGGGCATTATATATAAAAAACTTGATTTCTTGCTGAAACTTTATTTAAACTACTCATATATTGAGTGACAAGAAAAGTATCAATTTGCTTTATCCATTCCAATGAACAAACTTGCATCTAGGGGAATATAACCACAGCTGCTTTTGTATAAAGTTGTAAATAATGCCATTTGCCTCTACCAACCCTAATCTCTATGTATCACTTATATATGTTGTCTAGTGTCTAAATGTACGTTAAGTGTCTAAGTGTTGCTCTAATTGTGCCATTGTCCCTTCCCCGGAACTTTCAATTGGTTCTCCTCCCAACTGACGGTTCATTGTATATGCTGTATGATCTTGTGAATAAGACGATCTGAAAAAACAAATGACAAAAAACATAATTTAAAAATAAAAAATAGATTTATATACTGAATTCAAACAAACCTTGTTTCTGAAATTCATTTTGGTTGAACTTGTTGTGACGGAAAAAGAGGTCAGCTTGAGAGAGCGATTGGTAGCTCTTCAAAGGTAATCCAGTCAATTCAGTCCACAGTACTGGCAAACTGTTTTGTTCATTCCTTGATAGGCGTAGCCTTACTGTGTTGTACGCCAGACCCTAATTGTTTCTTAGTGAATTTGCGGGCGCCGGCTCGCGAGGGGCACCTCTGAGACAAGACTATTGTCTTAAATTTGCGAATCCATTGTTTGCCACAGGCCTTGGGCTGCGGCTAGTTGTCAAGAGGAGTCTGGAGTTTGTCATTGAGAGGTAGATAGTCGAGTCACTTTTCTTTTCACGTTTCACTCGTTTTTTCACAATTTCTAATTTTTTCACTTATTGGAATTTCTTGTATGAAGAATGAGAGCGTATGTCTGAACACCTTATAGTTTGAGGAATTTTGCACTCACCCTTTGGACTATGTCAGAAGATCAGACCTTCGCATACAGCGAAGATCACATTAAAAAACTATTGAAGGACCCCCCCATGTTTGGCTCCGCCACTCTCAGTAATACGGCACAAGTTAGTAATGAATCAGATAAACTGATCCGTTTGAAGAAGAAACAAATAAGGACGGACTTGCACGGTCACTACTTGCTCCAACACCTGAGGTCAGGGACCATACCATCTGGGTTAATTGTAAAGAATATACCAGTCATATTCACCGAGGATAATATATATAAGAAAGGATTCAGCTACATTGAGACTAAATGTAGCCGGGATCTGATGGTGTTAACTATTGAAACCGCACAACGTTTATCGAAAGCACAACTCGAAGAGATTGAGAAATTAGAAGCAGAAATCAAAACCAACCCCTTGATCCAGGATTGTAAAGCTTTACTCGAGCGTGTGGATAAAGAAATATTGGAATTTAAAGATTTTACAGTCCAGCAGAAAGACAATAATTTTGAAAGGGATAAACGGAATTTTACATTCGAAAAAACATACCCGTATTTACAACAAGAGTTTTACTCTAGACCAGAAGCAAGACGCTTTCTGAACGACAACCAAGGGAGATCTCGATCTAAGTTTCTAACATTTTCAGAAACATCCTCGTCCGGAGGCAGCGATTCTGAACAAGCAGGCCCCCGCCCGAGATTTAATCAAAGAGGGGGGTACCAGAGGAATTATCAACCACAATATCAACAAAACTATCAAAATCAGCAGCAACAACAGACTTTTTTAGGACAGGACGCACAAAAACCACGGGGCAAAACCAGATACAACCAGCCATGGGAAATGTCAACACGAAGGCAAAACTACAAGAATTAACATCCCATATAAAATCTTCCATTTTTAATCTCTCAAATACGACACTAACACCATCGGAAATCAGTGTCCTTGAAAAGGGACTCACATTTGTACCATCAAGATTTACTGACTTCGTGAGACTAAAACTTGAATTTATAGAATTTTGCCGGAAAATTCGACTGACCACATTTTTTGCTGATAAAGAGAACTCTCTTCAAACGGAGACCACTGGTTTTAAAAGAAAATCAAGCTTCTGCCCTCCAGCACATAAAGTGCCCAAAGAGGTCACATATTTTGAAAAAACGGTACTCTCAGCTCTGGCTGTACAGGAGAAACGAAGGAACGGATATGTCAAACCGAATCTGTCTCAAGATCAGAAGTTGGCTCTACAAACTATTAAACAAAATAATAACATTATAGTAAAACAGGCCGACAAAGGCGGATCCATAGTAGTTTGGGGAACAACAAATTACATTCAAGAAGCGGTCAGACAACTGTCGGATTCCACGTGCTATCGGAAAATTAATAAGGATCCAACATTGGATCTACAAAATGAATTGGGATTGATACTGAAAACCGGACTTGACCAAGGATTCCTCGGGAAGAATGAATTCAATTTCTTATCCAATAAACACCCACGGACTCCACTATTCTATGTGTTACCCAAGGTGCACAAAAATGCAGATAATCCACCGGGCAGACCTATTATTTCTGGATGTGACTCGTTGTTCGAACCAGTTTCCAAATTTATTGATTTTTTCTTGAAACCTTTCATTTTGACGGTAAAATCCTTCATCCTGGATACCACTGATTTTTTGTCAAAGCTAGAACAAATGACATTCATTGAGAACCAGGACACATTAGTAAGTATGGACATAGTCTCGCTGTACACCCAAATCCCCCAGGACCAGGCTTTGGAGGTTCTAGAGATTTTTTTGAACAAGCGAGAGAGCCCTATGAGAATCCCAACAGACTTCATATTACAACTGGCAAAACTGGCCCTCACAAAAAACTATTTTAAGTTTGGTGATGAATTTTATTTTCAAACAAGAGGAGTAGCCATGGGCTGTCCTTTTGCCCCGGAATTGGCAATTCTGTACATGAGCCAATATGAAGAGATGTTCGTCTATAATAATAACCCATTCCTCCAGTGGATAGGAGGATGGGTGAGATATATAGACGATATTTTTTTCAAATGGTCAGGATCACAGGAACAGTTGGTTGAATTTCACACCTGGATCAACGACAGGACAAATGATATAAAATTTACACTACAAACATCAAGAACAAGAATGTCCTTTTTGGACGTCGAAGTGTATTGTGTAGAAGGACGATTAGTCACAACGCTTTTTAAGAAGGACACAGATCGTAACAAAGCTCTAGAATTTTCGAGCAATCACCCAAGGAGTCTCAAGCAAAACCTCCCGATAGGGCAGTTTCTGCGCATCCGCAGAAACTGCACATTCAAAGATGAATTTATGCACCATGCGAACATCTTGAAAAACAAACTGCAAGACCGGGGGTACCCGGTGAAACTGCTAAACCAATCCATCAAAAGAGCATGGTGTACACCTAGAGAGGAATTGCTAAAAAGAAGACAGAAACAACAACAGACACGGATTGTCTGTGTGTCAACATATTGTCCCACATCGAATTTCCTAAAAAAATTGATCTACCAGAATTGGCACCTGATTAAAGATCTAGACAGTCAATTTTCGCAACATCCTTTATTTGCTTTCAAAAAGGACAAAAGCATTGCGAATTACATTGTCAGAGCTGCAATTCCAAAAACCAAACCAGTGACAGTAAGGGACTATGTCAACCTACCACCCATTAAAGGTCATCGTAAATGTGGCACATGTCTTTGCTGTGCTTCCACTCAGGAAGGAGATCTATTCCAACATTCAGGTATATCCTGGAAACATGACCAGTTCACCAACTGCAAATCAAAAAATGTGGTGTACGGGATCCTATGTCCCTGCGATAAGCTATACATAGGAAAGACAAACCAGGAAATAAGACAAAGGTTATCCCAACATAAATCACGGATAAAGAGGAAAGTGGTCACTGCCCCACTAGTACAACATTGGATGGACCAACTGCACAGTGAGCAAGATTTAAAATGGACTGTGATTTCGAAAATTGACCCTGACCCCAGGGGCGGAGACGTAGAGGCTAAATTGCGACAACGTGAGGCTATGTTAATTTTGAAATTTAATACAGCCACACAAGGTTTAAATGAAATGTCAGAATTGTATAGCCTATGATGATCTGCATATGCCTCTGAAGATATGTTCCCATTTTATAAGGGACTTTTCACATGTACTTCGAACACGGGAATACTCCGCCAGACTTAAAAACTACATATCCCATGAGCCCCTGACCTGCAAACCGGAAACGAATAGGAGTAAATAGAGGTACTTCCGCCCAACTGGTATCGCGCTTCCCAAACCATTCGCGACCCATATTGGAGGAGAATCATGAAGCCTCAAGGTAAACAACATCCGCGATCGAACTAAGAAACGCGAGCAGAGCTGCACCGCACTCTGGGACCCTCTGACTCGCTCATTAGACTGGTCCAGCGATGACAACGGAATAATTATCTCCGTTGCTTTTTCAATTTTAGATTGAGTTCACGAGGCGAACCCGACCCCTCGTTTGAAAACAAAACATCAACCTATTGGATATATAATTAGGAGGGAGGCCTCATCCGAAGGAATATGTAAGTACGAATTCGACCGCCACGCAGTGGTTTCACTAACTTATGTGCACAACAACTTACTGAAACACAATGTTTCGATTTTTTGCAGTTAATTCATCACGCCTATAAAAAAGGTCGAAAGGATGACAGGTAATTTATTGAGAACGGGTGGATGTTGAATGTGACATGAGAGTCTTTCTTTAGTTTTCACTGACACAAGTTTTTTCTCACTTATTTTTCACAGATTGAGTTGGTTTGGTCCTGAAGAGAATCCTACATAATTAATTAGGATTCGAAACGCGTCGACCTATGAATTATTGACTTGTATATCATTACGGTGGTAGATGTATGGTGGCGCCAGCATGATGGCTGTTTTGTAAATATGAAGGCCAATTGTGGGCATTATATATAAAAAACTTGATTTCTTGCTGAAACTTTATTTAAACTACTCATATATTGAGTGACAAGAAAAGTATCAATTTGCTTTATCCATTCCAATGAACAAACTTGCATCTAGGGGAATATAACCACAGCTGCTTTTGTATAAAGTTGTAAATAATGCCATTTGCCTCTACCAACCCTAATCTCTATGTATCACTTATATATGTTGTCTAGTGTCTAAATGTACGTTAAGTGTCTAAGTGTTGCTCTAATTGTGCCATTGTCCCTTCCCCGGAACTTTCAATTGGTTCTCCTCCCAACTGACGGTTCATTGTATATGCTGTATGATCTTGTGAATAAGACGATCTGAAAAAACAAATGACAAAAAACATAATTTAAAAATAAAAAATAGATTTATATACTGAATTCAAACAAACCTTGTTTCTGAAATTCATTTTGGTTGAACTTGTTGTGACGGAAAAAGAGGTCAGCTTGAGAGAGCGATTGGTAGCTCTTCAAAGGTAATCCAGTCAATTCAGTCCACAGTACTGGCAAACTGTTTTGTTCATTCCTTGATAGGCGTAGCCTTACTGTGTTGTACGCCAGACCCTAATTGTTTCTTAGTGAATTTGCGGGCGCCGGCTCGCGAGGGGCACCTCTGAGACAAGACTATTGTCTTAAATTTGCGAATCCATTGTTTGCCACAGGCCTTGGGCTGCGGCTAGTTGTCAAGAGGAGTCTGGAGTTTGTCATTGAGAGGTAGATAGTCGAGTCACTTTTCTTTTCACGTTTCACTCGTTTTTTCACAATTTCTAATTTTTTCACTTATTGGAATTTCTTGTATGAAGAATGAGAGCGTATGTCTGAACACCTTATAGTTTGAGGAATTTTGCACTCACCCTTTGGACTATGTCAGAAGATCAGACCTTCGCATACAGCGAAGATCACATTAAAAAACTATTGAAGGACCCCCCCACGTTTGGCTCCGCCACTCTCAGTAATACGGCACAAGTTAGTAATGAATCAGATAAACTGATCCGTTTGAAGAAGAAACAAATAAGGACGGACTTGCACGGTCACTACTTGCTCCAACACCTGAGGTCAGGGACCATACCATCTGGGTTAATTGTAAAGAATATACCAGTCATATTCACCGAGGATAATATATATAAGAAAGGATTCAGCTACATTGAGACTAAATGTAGCCGGGATCTGATGGTGTTAACTATTGAAACCGCACAACGTTTATCGAAAGCACAACTCGAAGAGATTGAGAAATTAGAAGCAGAAATCAAAACCAACCCCTTGATCCAGGATTGTAAAGCTTTACTCGAGCGTGTGGATAAAGAAATATTGGAATTTAAAGATTTTACAGTCCAGCAGAAAGACAATAATTTTGAAAGGGATAAACGGAATTTTACATTCGAAAAAACATACCCGTATTTACAACAAGAGTTTTACTCTAGACCAGAAGCAAGACGCTTTCTGAACGACAACCAAGGGAGATCTCGATCTAAGTTTCTAACATTTTCAGAAACATCCTCGTCCGGAGGCAGCGATTCTGAACAAGCAGGCCCCCGCCCGAGATTTAATCAAAGAGGGGGGTACCAGAGGAATTATCAACCACAATATCAACAAAACTATCAAAATCAGCAGCAACAACAGACTTTTTTAGGACAGGACGCACAAAAACCACGGGGCAAAACCAGATACAACCAGCCATGGGAAATGTCAACACGAAGGCAAAACTACAAGAATTAACATCCCATATAAAATCTTCCATTTTTAATCTCTCAAATACGACACTAACACCATCGGAAATCAGTGTCCTTGAAAAGGGACTCACATTTGTACCATCAAGATTTACTGACTTCGTGAGACTAAAACTTGAATTTATAGAATTTTGCCGGAAAATTCGACTGACCACATTTTTTGCTGATAAAGAGAACTCTCTTCAAACGGAGACCACTGGTTTTAAAAGAAAATCAAGCTTCTGCCCTCCAGCACATAAAGTGCCCAAAGAGGTCACATATTTTGAAAAAACGGTACTCTCAGCTCTGGCTGTACAGGAGAAACGAAGGAACGGATATGTCAAACCGAATCTGTCTCAAGATCAGAAGTTGGCTCTACAAACTATTAAACAAAATAATAACATTATAGTAAAACAGGCCGACAAAGGCGGATCCATAGTAGTTTGGGGAACAACAAATTACATTCAAGAAGCGGTCAGACAACTGTCGGATTCCACGTGCTATCGGAAAATTAATAAGGATCCAACATTGGATCTACAAAATGAATTGGGATTGATACTGAAAACCGGACTTGACCAAGGATTCCTCGGGAAGAATGAATTCAATTTCTTATCCAATAAACACCCACGGACTCCACTATTCTATGTGTTACCCAAGGTGCACAAAAATGCAGATAATCCACCGGGCAGACCTATTATTTCTGGATGTGACTCGTTGTTCGAACCAGTTTCCAAATTTATTGATTTTTTCTTGAAACCTTTCATTTTGACGGTAAAATCCTTCATCCTGGATACCACTGATTTTTTGTCAAAGCTAGAACAAATGACATTCATTGAGAACCAGGACACATTAGTAAGTATGGACATAGTCTCGCTGTACACCCAAATCCCCCAGGACCAGGCTTTGGAGGTTCTAGAGATTTTTTTGAACAAGCGAGAGAGCCCTATGAGAATCCCAACAGACTTCATATTACAACTGGCAAAACTGGCCCTCACAAAAAACTATTTTAAGTTTGGTGATGAATTTTATTTTCAAACAAGAGGAGTAGCCATGGGCTGTCCTTTTGCCCCGGAATTGGCAATTCTGTACATGAGCCAATATGAAGAGATGTTCGTCTATAATAATAACCCATTCCTCCAGTGGATAGGAGGATGGGTGAGATATATAGACGATATTTTTTTCAAATGGTCAGGATCACAGGAACAGTTGGTTGAATTTCACACCTGGATCAACGACAGGACAAATGATATAAAATTTACACTACAAACATCAAGAACAAGAATGTCCTTTTTGGACGTCGAAGTGTATTGTGTAGAAGGACGATTAGTCACAACGCTTTTTAAGAAGGACACAGATCGTAACAAAGCTCTAGAATTTTCGAGCAATCACCCAAGGAGTCTCAAGCAAAACCTCCCGATAGGGCAGTTTCTGCGCATCCGCAGAAACTGCACATTCAAAGATGAATTTATGCACCATGCGAACATCTTGAAAAACAAACTGCAAGACCGGGGGTACCCGGTGAAACTGCTAAACCAATCCATCAAAAGAGCATGGTGTACACCTAGAGAGGAATTGCTAAAAAGAAGACAGAAACAACAACAGACACGGATTGTCTGTGTGTCAACATATTGTCCCACATCGAATTTCCTAAAAAAATTGATCTACCAGAATTGGCACCTGATTAAAGATCTAGACAGTCAATTTTCGCAACATCCTTTATTTGCTTTCAAAAAGGACAAAAGCATTGCGAATTACATTGTCAGAGCTGCAATTCCAAAAACCAAACCAGTGACAGTAAGGGACTATGTCAACCTACCACCCATTAAAGGTCATCGTAAATGTGGCACATGTCTTTGCTGTGCTTCCACTCAGGAAGGAGATCTATTCCAACATTCAGGTATATCCTGGAAACATGACCAGTTCACCAACTGCAAATCAAAAAATGTGGTGTACGGGATCCTATGTCCCTGCGATAAGCTATACATAGGAAAGACAAACCAGGAAATAAGACAAAGGTTATCCCAACATAAATCACGGATAAAGAGGAAAGTGGTCACTGCCCCACTAGTACAACATTGGATGGACCAACTGCACAGTGAGCAAGATTTAAAATGGACTGTGATTTCGAAAATTGACCCTGACCCCAGGGGCGGAGACGTAGAGGCTAAATTGCGACAACGTGAGGCTATGTTAATTTTGAAATTTAATACAGCCACACAAGGTTTAAATGAAATGTCAGAATTGTATAGCCTATGATGATCTGCATATGCCTCTGAAGATATGTTCCCATTTTATAAGGGACTTTTCACATGTACTTCGAACACGGGAATACTCCGCCAGACTTAAAAACTACATATCCCATGAGCCCCTGACCTGCAAACCGGAAACGAATAGGAGTAAATAGAGGTACTTCCGCCCAACTGGTATCGCGCTTCCCAAACCATTCGCGACCCATATTGGAGGAGAATCATGAAACAACATCCGCGATCGAACTAAGAAACGCGAGCAGAGCTGCACCGCACTCTGGGACCCTCTGACTCGCTCATTAGACTGGTCCAGCGATGACAACGGAATAATTATCTCCGTTGCTTTTTCAATTTTAGATTGAGTTCACGAGGCGAACCCGACCCCTCGTTTGAAAACAAAACATCAACCTATTGGATATATAATTAGGAGGGAGGCCTCATCCGAAGGAATATGTAAGTACGAATTCGACCGCCACGCAGTGGTTTCACTAACTTATGTGCACAACAACTTACTGAAACACAATGTTTCGATTTTTTGCAGTTAATTCATCACGCCTATAAAAAAGGTCGAAAGGATGACAGGTAATTTATTGAGAACGGGTGGATGTTGAATGTGACATGAGAGTCTTTCTTTAGTTTTCACTGACACAAGTTTTTTCTCACTTATTTTTCACAGATTGAGTTGGTTTGGTCCTGAAGAGAATCCTACATAATTAATTAGGATTCGAAACGCGTCGACCTATGAATTATTGACTTGTATATCATTACGGTGGTAGATGTATGGTGGCGCCAGCATGATGGCTGTTTTGTAAATATGAAGGCCAATTGTGGGCATTATATATAAAAAACTTGATTTCTTGCTGAAACTTTATTTAAACTACTCATATATTGAGTGACAAGAAAAGTATCAATTTGCTTTATCCATTCCAATGAACAAACTTGCATCTAGGGGAATATAACCACAGCTGCTTTTGTATAAAGTTGTAAATAATGCCATTTGCCTCTACCAACCCTAATCTCTATGTATCACTTATATATGTTGTCTAGTGTCTAAATGTACGTTAAGTGTCTAAGTGTTGCTCTAATTGTGCCATTGTCCCTTCCCCGGAACTTTCAATTGGTTCTCCTCCCAACTGACGGTTCATTGTATATGCTGTATGATCTTGTGAATAAGACGATCTGAAAAAACAAATGACAAAAAACATAATTTAAAAATAAAAAATAGATTTATATACTGAATTCAAACAAACCTTGTTTCTGAAATTCATTTTGGTTGAACTTGTTGTGACGGAAAAAGAGGTCAGCTTGAGAGAGCGATTGGTAGCTCTTCAAAGGTAATCCAGTCAATTCAGTCCACAGTACTGGCAAACTGTTTTGTTCATTCCTAAAGAAGACCCAGCATTATAAAGCAACCTAACACAGATTGAACTATTGACGCTAACTAAAATGTATGCTTCGATTAATTAATATTTTGTGAATTGGCAATAATAAGATTTAGCTATACGACTTGCCCAAATGAATCCATATTGACTTGACCAGGTTTTACCGTTTACTCCTAATTTAATGTTCACTCATGTAATTGTCTTTTTAATAACCACGAGCACCGTGCCGCTGTTGCACTTGATTTGAATTGTGAAAACCTCATTTTGTGAATATATTTCAAATTATATAATGTGCAATTTAATGTTCACTTGCATTGAATGACTATGAATATGTGTTTACCTTGCCTCTAATGCACAAACGGAGTAGAGCCTTGCTGTATCCCTCTTATAAAGTGTTGAGGTATTTATTGAAATACATCCAACAGAATAAGTTTTTATATACCTTTAATAAATGCGCAGCTTCCAAGGAACACAGGGATACCCCATTGTTGTAGCAATCTTTTTGTTCATAGGATCAACCTGCAGGTGCTGGTGGGGTGTTCCTATTTTCCCTTGCAACTGAGCCCAACACAAAGCCCCCACTTAAAGGACCATCAGCCCTCATTCTGTTCGAGTCTCATCTAGGCTGAGAGCCATATGTTATTACTTCACAAGTACCTAGGGGAAACTATGGTTTGGAGGCAGGTTTTTCACTTTGTTCACCCTTGTCTGCAAGAAATAAACATGCACTGTATGAATGCCAGATGTATCTTTCTATATGAGTATTGCTCTAATAACAGATTAAAGAGCACTTGCAAATGTATTTATCATGTAATGTCTTTTATAACACTACTCATGCCAATGTAGAATGGCAGAGGGCTTTACAGTAATTCATGCATGTTACAAAGAGACAATTAACCATACAAGTGTGTAGATCAACGTACAGGAAATATTACATATGACATTGAGCGTAACAAAGTGTAGGAGACATATATCATCTATATTGGTAGGAATTATATGTTAAAAGCATTTTGTCTGGAGAAACACAGTCAAGACTTAACATTTAATGCAGTGGTTGGGGCTGCCTGTCAAGTGTGCAGTGAAGCATACACCATACCAGCTTGAGAGGGATGTCGCTGAACAGATTAAATTGTTTTCTTATGGCTGTTTTTTACTTAGGACTGTGCCTTCTAGTTCACATGGAAGAAGCAGACGCTAAGAAATTACACTGCAAGACAGAAGATATGCTGTGCGTTCGGAGCCAAAGGGGTGGCAAAGGAGCTAAATATGTTTTACAAAGAAAAGGAGAAATTATAAAAATTGTAAGGAAAATTTAAGTGAGAAGCAAACGAAGTGAGAATGCAAAAGAAGAGATGGAAGAATGCAAAGATGGAATGAAAGAAGGAAGGAAGGAAAAAGGAAGGCATGAGAGAAAGAAGGTCGTCAAAAATAAAAACAAAAATGAAAAGACGTTGAAAAATAAAGTAAGAAGGAAGTAAGGAAACTTTCCTTGGAGGAACAATTCCTCGCACCTTCCTTGAATGGGTCAGGTGTGCATCCTTCTCTCGCTCAATCAGCAGCGCACACATACATCAAAGTGGGCAGTGTTCATTTCTCTACATACTCCGTTGTTTTCTGTATTATTACAACTTTATTGCTACCCAAATGAACTCTTTTTAGCAACCTTAGAACAATTTAAGATTGAGAAAAAAATATGATTCTAAACCTATGCCTTCCCTTTTGGAAGCAGCTCCTTGATGCTGGTCCGTGGATTGATGTGCTATACTCATGAGCTGCAAGTTACAGAAGGATCTCTGCGGCAAAAACAGTAATCCACTGAGCTATCTACATAAAATACAAATCTATGCTCTGCATGTTACACGTTGGGTTTTGTAGGCAGCACATTAACCCTCTCTTCTACTTTATGATGAGTCACAACACAGATCTCGCTCCACCAGAGTTATTTTAGCATTATTATTAACCTCTGAAAATTACAGGGCACACAAAGATCTCTGCACCAGGGGCCTCAATCCCGTAAAACATTAAAAAATGTAGCCTGTTTGCAACCAATTCGGTAAGCCAAAAAAGACTTACTGTCATATTTGGCCTTATTGACAATTTCTCTGTGGCAGAGTTTAAAAAATATATATTTATCTACTCCTTAAGACTCCACTCCCTTTTTGCTGCAACACCACGACCCCCAATTTATTGCATTGCAGAGTCCAGCACATGGACATGGAATAAAAGTTTCACAGGAACGAGGTTTGTGATTCATTTAACTAAGGCCATCAGCCTGCCTTTCCAGACTCCAGATGATAAAACAATGCAAAAAATCTCTTTCTGAAGCCAATCTGGTCCGAGGCTTTTTGACGCACAGCTCCCATAGAAACCACCCGACCATGATCACACAATAAAAAGGAGTGCATTCTTTAATAAGATTCCAAATTGCCTTTTCCTGAATTCAAATTGCTTCATATATTACATTCACGATAACTACCAGAGTTTTTTTTTTATTCAGTCACTTTTTATACACGAGAACTCCTCCTGTTAATGAATTCTAGATTTTCATTTAATAAATGTTTCTAAAGAATCCTCATTATTAGCGGCTTCATTAATCTAAACTAAAGACACAAAGTGCTTTCTTTCTAAGTACTTGCGATCGATAGTGTATGATACTCACGTACGAGTACTCTGCACACTGCCACAGAGAAGAATTCAGTAATTGAAAAGACCTTATAAATCAATGGAGCTAAATTGGAAACTCAGACAGAACTTCACATAATTCAAAGGCTAGCTTGTTAAGACTTCTCTCTGGGCTGCATTAGGCTTTACTTTGTGAAAAGCATTGACCGTGCTGGAGAAGAAATCAGATATGCTCCTTCACAGCAGTCATGAAACGCAGGGGCTTGGAAACCCCTAAATCCAAGCCGTGCATCCTTTTGAGTGATTTGATTGTGTGTGCAATAACACAGTTCCCTGCCTTGTGTTCTCCCAATTGAAACATAATGATCTTAAGGTAATTTATGTTCTCAATAATTCATTTATGTTCCTGTTTTAGGAGCTCTATTAACTGGCAGCGAATCTCCAAAAAGAAAGGTTTAAAATGTCGTATGTTTTCTTGGGCTCGAGGCAGCGTCGTAAATGTGAGTGGCACTCTGTATAAAGCACAACACTGCAAAAGTGAAATATCTCTGGGAGCGGCCAGGGCTTGAGAGCTAAAAGTAAACACAAAAAATTAGGCATTCTTTGCAGTGTTCTTAAAATGTATGGGTTTATGAAGGTCTATCCAGTCGTACACTGCTGAGTACAGAACAAAAGGCCTGATTACGATGCCGGTCGGACTTTCGTCTAACCGGCACCGTGGTGGAAGCAGGACTGCCCGACTATATTACTTATGGTAAAATCTATCCATCAATATATATATTTGTCCTCCGTCCGTCCATTCATCTGTCCATCCATCCATCCATCCATCCATCCATCCATCCATCCATCCATTAAAACTGCCACATGCCCCAGGACCTGGACCACCCATGGCTATATTATGAACAAGTGAGGGAGATGAATCTTTCACAATTTTTGGTTAAAATATATATATATATATATATATATATATATATATATATATATATATATATATATATATATATATATATTCACTGAACAAACCATAGGTTATAGACCATATATAGTTAGGAATTAGCATTTACAAAACCTTGAAAATTCACTGAAAAAACCATAGGTTATAGACCATATATAGTTAGGAATTCGCATTTACAAAACCTTATTTTACTCACACAAAACCATTGAAATTCCATATATAGTTAGTTGCACTAACTATATATCGCGCACCCGCAATCCACTGCTGATGATGTCACATATTACATCATTCATGACATGGTCAGTGACATCACTGATGACATCACTGATGACATCTCAAATGACATCACTGATGACATCTCAAATGACATCACTGATGACATCACTGATGACATCTCATTTGACATTACTGATCACATCACTGATGATATCATTCATGTGATAATACGATGAACCTCTTCAGACTCTAATATAGCCTTAGATACAATCAGTGTAAACAGACACTCACAGACTGTCACTCATCCATGGAGTTACTCACACACCTAGTCAGTCATGCAAAGAATCAATCACACCTCCATTTCCTCAACTATACAGTTATACAAACTTTACTTATTCAAACATATACTAACACATATTTACTCTCTTATACAATCCCTGATACAAGTTCACAATGATCCATACAGCCACTCACACATTCACTGGCTCTTATGCACAGTTATTTATATATGTCAACTCTCACATGTACTGTGTTTTACATATGTACTTACTTTTACATGTAGCACTGAGATATCCATTCACTCACCAATACACTCATGCACACAGTCAACCGCCCATACAGCTGTTTCCACATGCACTTTTGAAACCATACATCTAGTGAATCAACTGCTCACACATCTATGCACAGAGTCATACACCTCCCAGCCACCCACACACACACTCAGTCTCCCATACAAATACTTGGGCAACCAATCAATAACCCATATAGTTACTCATATAGCTACTTATCAACACATGCAACAGTTTACAGAACAACAGAAATAATGATGCACAAATTAAGACAGTTTAGTCACTAACCCATGCACTCAGTGAGACACATTTAATCACTCACTCATACAGTCAGTCATGCACCTACTAAATCCTTCATCCAGACACTTATACATCCACTCATTCTTCAATATGTAAGACATATTTTAACTTTACAGAAACATACAGTCACTGGATGTTGTCATCAGTGATGTCATCAGTGATGTCATTTGAGATGTCATCAGTGATGTCATCAGTGATGTCACTGACCATGTCATGAATGATGTAATATGTGACATCATCAGCAGTGGATTGCGGGTGCGCGATATATAGTTAGGGCAACTAACTATATATGGAATTTCAATGGTTTTGTGTGAGTAAAATAAGGTTTTGTAAATGCGAATTCCTAACTATATATGGTCTATAACCTATGGTTTTTTCAGTGAATTTTCAAGGTTTTGTAAATGCTAATTCCTAACTATATATGGTCTATAACCTATGGTTTTTTCAGTGAATTTTCAAGGTTTTGTAAATGCTAATTCCTAACTATATATGGTCTATAGCCTATGGTTTTTTCAGTGAATATATATATATACATACATATATAAACATATATCATCTGTATATCTATATAAATACAAACATAAATGCATGCATACATATACTTATATGCATACAGATGCATGTTATTTACATGAAAGTTGAAAAAACACTAATAAAAGCAAAGCTAAAAAGCCACCTCATGACAAACAGAATAGCTTTAACTTAAACGAGGGCGAGATCTATTGCATTTTCAATGCTTGTTTACTTTGGTTCCATCAAGAAGGCATTCAGATGTGTCACACATTTGCCATAAATTCTGAATGTTAGCACTCTAGTTGCACATTAGATCACTGTAGTAGAGCTACTGCTCACCAGGGACGTCTGCTGCTGGTATTCAAAGTGCATGTTTCAGTCTGCATGTCAGAATTTTTTTAATGAAATAGAAGAGGATTTGAGAAGTCACTCAAAATGATCCCTAATTTTTCTTTCTGAAGCACTAATCATACTTTCTATGGCAAAATTAACCCCCTCATGTTGTTCCTTTTTAAATTGAGTGTTTTCAGACTTACCACTTCATTCCAATCAAGATGGCTTCTGGTGTGCCATACTTTTGTCATAAGTAAGACTGTTAGCGCTCTAGTTGTTCTTTAGAACACTCTGAGACATTCTGTCATTGGGCTATACTTGGGGTACATCTGGGTGATATTTGGGCTACATTTAGGCTCTTTTGTCTCTGGTGGCCATCTTGGGAGACTATATGTCAGAATTTTTTAATGAAATTGAAGAGGGTTTGAGAAGTCACTCAAAATGTGCCCTAATTTTTCTTTCTGCAGCACTAATCATAATTCATATGGCAAAATATACCCCCTCATTTTGTTCCTTTTTAAATTAAATGTTTTAAGAGTTACCACTTTATTCCAATCAAGATGGCTTCAGGTGTGCCATACCTTTGTAATAAGTAGGACTGTTAGCGCTCTAGTTGTTCTTTAGAACACTCTGGTACAGTCTGTCATTGGGCTATACTTGGGCTACATCTGGGTGATATTTGGGCTACATTTGGGCTCTTTTGTCTCTGGTGGCCATTTTGGGAGACTGCCTGTCAGAATTTTTTAATGAAATAGAAGAGGATTTGAAAAGTCACTCAAAATGTGCCCTAATTTTTCTTTCTGCAGCACTAATAATACCTTCTATTGCATAATATACCCCCTCATTTTGTTCCTTTTTAAATTAAATGTTTTAAGAGTTACCACTTTATTCCCATCACGATGGCTCCAGGTGTGCTATACCTTTGTAATAAGTAGGACTGTTAGCGCTCTAGTTGTTCTTTAGAACACTCTGGGACATTCTGTCATTGGGCTATACTTGGGCTACATCTGGGTGATATTTGGGCTACATTTGGGCTCTTTTGTCTCTGGTGGCCATTTTGGGAGACTGCATGTCAGAATGTTTTAATGAAATAGAAAAGGATTTGAGAAGTCACTCAAAATGTGCCCTAATGTTTCATTCTGCAGCACTAATCATACTTTCTATGGCAAAATATACCCCCTCATGTTGTTTCTTTTTAAATTAAATGTTTTAAGAGTTACCACTTTATTCCAATCAAGATGGCTTCAGGTGTGCCATACCTTTGTAATAAGTAGGACTGTTAGCGCTCTAGTTGTTCTTTAGAACACTCTGGGACATTCTGTCATTGGGCTATACTTGGGCTACATCTGGGTGATATTTGGGCTACATTTGGGCTCTTTTGTCTCTGGTGGCCATTTTGGGAGACTGCATGTCAGAATGTTTTAATGAAATAGAAAAGGATTTGAGAAGTCACTCAAAATGTGCCCTAATTTTTCATTCTGCAGCACTAATCATACTTTCTATGGCAAAATATACCCCCTCATGTTGTTTCTTTTTAAATTAAATGTTTTAGGAGTTACCACTTTATTCCAATCAAGATGGCTTCAGGTGTGCCATACCTTTGTAATAAGTAGGACTGTTAGCGCTCTAGTTGTTCTTTAGAACACTCTAGGAGGCTGCAGTAGAACACAAAGGAATCAACTGACAGTCTCTGTCCTTGTTGGATGTACATGTTTTACTGAGAATGTCAGACTTCATTTTCACATGACTGAGAAAGATAATGTGAATTTACAGAAAATATGCTTTCAGTTTAGCTTATAGATCCCCTTCCAAACCACTGTGGGAAAATCATGAGATATTAGTTTTCTTTCAAACAATATTCATGATATCACAGCAGAAGGTTTTTTCACATGGTAAAATCACCTTAGAACCCACCACAATTCCTAAAACGAGTATGGTACCATCAACAAATGATTTATAATGTAACTAAAGTCCTAAAACCCTCTATTAACTACAATGCTTTTTAATGAGGTGCTATCATGTATATTGGTCCCAAGATGGCTGCCAACACTTCTTGGATGAAGTGCTGACAGCCAATCAGATCAGATGTGTGGTTAGGCTCCGCCCAGATATATATCTTTTTTTGAACCTAAATTACTCAAAATCCACTGGAGCACATATATTGAGACCTAGCAAAGGCACATCGGGCTAACAGTCCCTACAATTTTGCCAAGTTTCGTGCAAATCCATTCAGCCGTTCGAGCTAAAAGTGAGGCCAACCGCCCCATTGAAATTAACATGGGAAAAACGCGTTTTGGGACCCCCCTTTTTTCTCGGCCCCCCCTTGATGAAACCCCCCCAAATTGTCAGGGGCTGCTCAGAAACAAAATGTTCAATTTTCCTGAAAATTTCAGCCAATTCCGTCCACAAACGCCAAAGTTATTAGACATAGAATTTTCAAAAATCCCATAGAGAAAAAATCCTAACTATATATACCTACTGGCGACCGCCAGTAGGTAATATATATATATATATATATACACACACACACAAATATGGTTTTATTTTAATAACCCTAAAACTAATTAAATGAATGTACAACACATAACAAACTGGAAGCTTTCTGAACCAAGGGCTACCTTTCTGCCAAATTTGGGGACATTCCATCGGGCTGTAGTCATGTTCAAAATCCCTATGGGAATTAACATGGGAAACACACTTTTTTAGCCCCTTTTTCTCAACCCTAACTTGATGGATCACCTCGAAACCTATGATGCACAACTAGACCAAATTGACACTTTTTTGGTAAATTTCGTGAGGATTTGTCTAACAGCGCCAACGATACATCCAAGTCAACAAATGCTGTTCCTGTTTAAACTAGGTCCTAATTATAACAATCTACTGGTGATCATAATAATTTTATCTATAAGGGCTTCCCTAATGCAATATTGAGGAATACATAAAGATAACATTAAAATAAAAAATAAAAAGTTATAAAAATAGACAAATAAACTAGCTTTACACACCATAAAACCTGCAAGACTGAATTTCTAACTATCCAGTCATGCACATATGGACCTTTATGCAATACAATTTTATATCTCTGTATTATTTTCCTTAAACATGTATACCCTTTCTATGTAGTTATGCATCTATATATGTATTGCTTTACTCCTACTGTAGAAAGAAAGAAAAAACTCAACTCCTCCAAATCATTACTCTATGTCTCACCCTATACCTCTCTAAATATATCCTCTGCCTCTACTCTCTGACTCACCCTAAACCTCATTCTAAAACTAAGATCTTCCTAGGACCCATTCGCTATCCCTCCTTCACTCACCCCAACAGTCATTCTACCACTGTGATCTCCCATATAACTCTTTCTAGATGTTTCCCTTCTCTATCCCTCCTTGACTCACCCTAACCCCATTTTACTACTATGATCTCTAAAGTAACATTCCCTAGGCTCTTCCCTGTTGTAGCCCTCATTTGACTCATCCTAATCCTAATTTTAATACTTTAATCTCCCTAATAACCCTTTCTAGGCTTTTCCCTCCTCTATCCTTCCTGTGACTCATCCCTGACCTCATCTTACTTATATGTTATCCAAAGTAACACTATCTAAACTGTTTCCTCCCATGTCCACCACTCAAACTAACTATTTATTTTTTTCTACACTAATCCACCACTAAGCCTTTGGGTTCCAGAGTACTGTGCTTCTCACCGAAAATCCCTTAAACGCCTCATCAGGGGTAGTAAGAACTATATACGGGAAACAGCCTTTACAACGCAACCGTTACAATACATGCAATAACATCACATGCCGTTGCAACGCAAAAGGTGTGCAGCACTGAGTAGAATGTGATGGATTTAACTCCAACACCTTCCTTACTGTTTCACACACTCAAGTTGGAGTAGAAAATTAATCTATTCCTACTTCCAGCACTCACCTCGACAGAAGGTGGGGGTAAAAGTATGCGTTGTAACAGTATGCGATGTAATGGCATGTGTAGTAACGTCACTTATCCACTATATACATACCAGCCGCGGTCGGCAGTAGGAGTTCCTGCAGGGCGGTGATGTGGGGAGGGGGAGGGGCAGGGTGGGGGGTAGTAATGTATGGATTACGGAGTTTAACAGGTAAGTGAACATATAAATAAATAAAACGAATTTCGTTGCATGCAGTGCATCACCAACTGCAATGCACTGCGCGCAACGAAATTCGTTTTATTTATTTATATGTTTACTTACCTGTTAAACTCCATAATCCATACATTACTACCCCACCCTATAACCCCTCGCCCTCCCCACATCACCGCCCTGCAGGAATTCCTACTGGCGACCACGGCTGATACATACAATTACTAAAACATTAGGAAAAGCAAGATGAAAAGAAGCGTAAAGATGAACCTTGAATAGTGGGCCTGGCTTCCCTTGGGTCATGCAATTAATTAATCAATATACACATAATTGGAATTTGATGAATACAGGTTGCAATACGGAAAGTGTTTTATTTTGTCACCATTACATAAATGTTTACCAAAATCACACCAGTAGAAGCAACGGAAATATGTGCATAGACCTTTCTTAACTGGGACAGGGTAGGGGACTTGAGGTGAAAATAAAACAGCAGTTTGCTGAAATGCAATCTTTTTTATTTGTCCTACATCTTTCATTAAGTGTAGGGATTCAACATTTTTAACATTAAGACCTCAACTTTCCAAACAGTAAGAATGCACTACCATACAGTGGAGAGGGGTGGTAATGTGAGGAATGAGCAAGGTGGTTTATACATGGGGGAAAGTAGAGAGGGACTTAAAATACAAGTAAAAACATATAATTGCAATACATATCTTTAACAACATAAGAAAGAACCATATCAGATCATGAAAAAGTACTTTCCCTATCTGGGTACATACTTTGGGCCTCCTTTACAATAGAATGCCACAGCACAGAGCCACAATAAAGTTTTACAGCGCTTCATCATTCTTAAAGTGCAGGAATGCACTCTATTTACAAGAACACATTGCATTCCTGTCCTGACCCCTGCACCAGCCCTTAATTGCAGCCTAAATACCCTTGCGCCATGTTGCAAGGGGGCCTGCTTTACAGGGATGCGCCAAATCAATCAATGGAGGCAATGTACTCCTTCTATCAGTGCTGCAGAATGCAGCACACTCAGAAAGAGGAAACAATTCAGAGAAATAAGGATATTTGTCATTGTTGTGCCTATATATTGCCACCCTGGGGGTGGCAGTATATATGCATTCCCAGGCTTACGATTCCTTGTAAATCTGGGAATACTTCAGATTACATTAATGTTTCATGGGAGCACCCACAGCAACATCCATGGAACACCCCTTTCATGCAGTGTTCTGTGTGAAAGGTGCACATATTTATAAGGCCATGAAAAGCCACATAAAGTGAATTTTCATGACATTGTAGATATGTGGCAGCACATTGTGCCTCCAGAGCATCGAAAAGGGACGCTCCATCAGCGCTAAAGTGCTACCAGGGTGTTAAAAAATTAGGCCCTTTGTCTTTTTTGGGGAACGATCAATACCATATTTCGCATTTACAGTTGGCTTATTGCCTTTCGAGATTGCAGTATCCATGGTATAGGAAAGGTATTTAGCAAGTCTGTCCATTTTCCACATCTGGTCATTGTTCATTATAGCTACATTGTGCCTGATATCAACTATGCACATTGGTTCTAGACCTTACCATGATGAGACTCCCTCTGAGTGGTCTATTGGCAAGTACACTATCACCCACAGCTCACTGTTAATGGGTCACTCCATTCTTTTCATCATAACATTTATGATACTTTTCTTGGTGATAGGCAATTCTGCCCTTGTGCTCATCTCTGTTATAACAAACATGGTGATTCCTCCTCTCAACCAACTTGGGCAATGTTGTGTGCTTGGTTTTCTGTCTCTAAGGCCAACAGAAGTAAAAATATCTGTTACAAGGATGGTTCTGTTTGATAATTTCATACAGTATTTTGAATTGAATTTTCTGCAAGGTGGCTATTATCACAAGTAAATTGAGTTAACTCCTTTTTTCTGATTAGCTCTTTCCACTAGGCCATTTGTCATGGGACAATACAATGCAGTTCTGAAGCGCTCAATAGATAACCTGGCTAAAAACTCCTTCATTACACCAGAGGTGAACTGTACACCATTGTGTATTATCAATATGCATGGTATCTCTTCAGATGCAAACACATCCTTTAAGAATGCAATTAACATGTCAGTGGTCATCTGATTCACAATCTTGATTAATATCTAGTGAAAGTTGTAATCTATCAGGACAAATATGAAACGATTTTGAACATGATATCTGTTTATGGAGCCAATGATTATAAGAGCTACCTTGTCACAAGTGTTCTCTGGTATGGTTACTCGAAGCAAAGGTGTGTTGTGATTAACTTTAGTTTTATCACTCCCTGACCAGCTTGTACACTCTTTCACCTTTATTTCTACTAAGGGGTCAATTCACAGGAACCAATATACACTTCCTACGCAATTTTTTGTAAGTCTCCTCTCTCTTTAACCTTCATGGGCAGGATCTGTGATTCTTTTCCTTGTCTCTAGGGCCAATATTATTTTGTCATTCTTCAAAATTATATTGTCCACAATAATCAACTAATTTATGAATTCCAATAGTCTCAAATCTTCATAAGTTCACTAAGCTTCGAAGGCCACCCTTGCACAATATAAATCGTAATCTGGTACATAATGTCGGAAATGTCATCTCTACTCATACTTTGACTCTACTCTTCAACTGATGTGGCAGAAGTAGAAACCTCTAGTACTGGGAATTCAGCTGTACCATATTCTTCAATGATTTTTCTTAACTTTAAAACAGAACCCTCCAAGCCCCAGGATTCATTTAGCAATGTGAGGGGTGCCATTTTCTGCCCCTTTGTCATGAACATGAAAGTGAGGGATTTGTGATAGGTCCTCACAGTGAGTTGTAAACTCTACAAAAAGAACTTAAAGTGTTTAATCGTCACTCTTCCCTGAAAAAATCACACAGGCTGCTTAGACCACGTAAACAGCAATGTAGTAGGAAACACTTTCCTGTTTTCCTTGTATCCTAATGAAAAATGTGTCTTTCCAATACCACATTTACTCTGTTAGCAAACTGAATTTCTAATTTTAAGAAGGCAAACACATCTCAATCCTCGTATTCCACCCCATTGGGCACATCAACTGTTTAAGGTAAGACTTCATAAACTTTCCATGGATTCCAAAACTATGTAATAAAATATTTGCTTTCTGAATGGACTGAATTTCTCCCAACCAATGGCAATTAAGTAAGAATCGAATAGTGTAATCTATTTCTTCTAAGGAAGCTATCAAAGTAAGTGTATACAGGTAGCAGTTAAAAATGTCTCTGCACCTTCAATCACCTTCAATATGAAGAATAGCTAATATAAATCCACTACATTGCGCTGCTGTGAAAAAGAGAGAGCTAAACTGTGATGGGAGGGGACAAATAGGCTGTCCATATCACAGCCTGATCCTCATTGCAGTGAAGTGAAAATAAAATAACATATAAGTGAAATACAGTCTTCTTTATTATTCTCCCAAGATCTAAACAGTACGAATGTACTAAAATACAGTGGAAAGGTGGGAATGTGTGAAACGAACAAGGTGGATTAAACATGGGCTAAAAAAAGACAAATAAAATACCAGGTAAAATATATCAGTACAACAAGGATGTAGTCGGGTTGCATATAATTCATTCTGAAGACAGTCTGACTCATATGGTCCAAAAAACTTCAGATCACAATATCCATGTCAGGAATCTTGTTATGTACCCAACCCCCATCACAGGAAGAAGCACAATCACATTTTTTTACGAAACTGAGCTGTCTAGTGAACAAGCTCTAATTTGGTGCTGCCTCAGAATGGTACGTCTAGATTAAAGAAACTTACATCCTTGACACATAGTTTGTTTGACATGAAACCACAACCAAGACCTTCACAGTTTGAAGCATTGAATGAATGCAATAGGGTAGCCAAAATGAAGAAGCAACTGAAAATGTTGCGAGATCAGCTTGGTAAGGGAGTGTAAAATTGGATGGAAACTAGGTTGCCTTGCAGACAAACCAATGCATAATGAAGAGCTGGAAGCAGCGCGGGTGATTACTGTCATTGACAATAATCCCGGAAAGGACAGCTAAAAAGAAATACAAAATAAAATTGAGAAAAGTCATTCAGATAAAGAAGATTAATTGATGGATTGATTGTTGACTGTGACTACTTCTCCACTTTATCATGTGGTTGGTGAATTGGAATTGGGCTTGGAGATTGGAATTTCGGTATTAGAAGTTTTACAGAAGAGCAGCACAGCATTTGCTCCGGATGGTGCATGAACAAGTAAATTAAATTTGCAGCAAAATATTGATTCAAAATCTGACCAAATTGGATTCTGAAATTAACATTTGATCAATTGGTGCATTTAAATTTGGAAGCATGTACATGTGCTTTTTCGTGCAAATGAGAAACTTAAAAGACTGGCAAATGAGATGGGTGTAGATGTAAGCACAGAATAATTTGCACGTCATATAGAATTGAATAAACAGAAAATTAAATGTGAAAAGAAACGCATACAGTTGGGAGCGAATTTAAGAAGAATTAAAGAAATGATTAGAGACTGACAGAATGTAAAATGTACAAGTCTAAATGGATTTTAAAGCCTTTGAAGAATTAAGGAAGGAATGTTATAAGTGCCTCTAGGCCGGTGCATGAAACCATTTTGCGGTTGCTAATGGTGCTATTTGCAAAATTCAGCAGTTTGCAAATGCAAAATGGCCTTTCCTAATGTATGAAAAGGTTCACATCTGTAAAATTGGTAATCGCAAAAAATCTGATTCCTTATTTTGTGTACACCAATTTAGCGAATCTCAAATTGTGAAGTCCCAAATTGATAATTGCAGACTAATGTATGAACCGTTTGTAAATTGCCAATGATCCAAAATTCTTTTGCACGTGCAAATTACCACCTATTCCAATCAGATGGTAACCAGCTTCAAGGTATTTAAACTGGCCCAGAGAGCCTCATAATGTTTCACAATGGCAGCGCTGTATGTCATAGCGAGGAGAATGAGGATTCAAACAGCACCACAGAGAAGGAGGAGGAGACAAGAATGTATTTTCAGAGTGCTCCTTTCAGCAGAGAGAGGAAGAAATCCATGACAAATATAGATTAGACTTCGCTACAATACTAGACCTGAATGCCGACCTTCACCCACTACTGCAGCATCAGACTCGCAGGACCAATGCCATTCCCACACATGGGTAAGTCCTATGTTCACTGCATCTGCTAGCCAGAGGGTGATGGCAGCAGCAAGAGGGGTCGCCCAAAGGGCGCTTTTGCACTTTTTCAATGCCTTCTTGGACACAAAGGGACAGGGGATACACCATTACATTAAATTCCCCACGACACCACGGAAATTGCAGCAGACCAAATTATAGTTTTACCAGATAGCCCAATTCCCCCATGTAATCATGTCCATTGATGGCACACATGTAGCCATTTGTCCTCCCTCAGGTAATGAGTACATGGTCAGGGACAGAAAATCCTATCATTCAATGAACATCCAGGTCATATGTAATGCCTCACACAAAATAACTGACATAGTGGCAAAATACCCTGGTGGTATTTACTATTCCTCCATATTCTGACACAGTGGTAAATACCATGTCTCCTTGGTGTGAATTTGGCGAAGGATGCCTGCCACGTAAATGCATGTAACACAGTCTGGTAGACTCTCTGGATATGGTGAAACAGTACAGTGACTAACCTATTGCCTTTAATCCTGTAGAGGACAGCGCATATTATGTGCGCTCCTTTATTCTCACCCCATTCCTGAATCCTGCTACTCAAAGTGAACAGTAGCGGCTCGTAGTGGGAGTGTTGCAGGACGGTGGGGGGAGGGAGGGGCGTGGTCAGGGGGTAGTAAACTTCTGCATATGGCCAACTGGAGGTAAGTACATAAAAAAAATTGCATTGCACGCTCTGCAATGCCACGGTCAGTGTGCACACTGGCCTCCCTTGATGAGGCCTCAGATGGGAACCTTGCCTTACAATCCACCGTCTGGTCTGAGTCATCGGGGCAGTGATGCTGCTGATGCTGGATGCCTCCTCACTGTCCCCTGCACCATTATACTTGTCTCAGCTATAGTAGCTGTCTGTAACTGTTCTACAGCAGTGGTAACATGCACCAATCCATTGGCTACATCAGAAGTGCAGTGGGCCATTTCCAGCTGCATGGCCACAGTGCATCTGGACAGGACAGCTATGGAATTGCTCAGATGGTTTATTGCCTTGGTGTAACCATCCAAATGGGCTAAAAGGTGGTGACTTTGCCTGCATTGTGTAGAAGTTGTAACCATCCAAATGGCCTAATAGGTGTGTAGAAGGAGGGCCACTCACTTTGGGATGCCTTATGGCATGGTGAGAAGATCTGACAAAAAGGGGGTAGCAAACAGAGACGGCGCTCGCAGCCCAGCCCCGCAAGATGGCAGGGCATTAAAGAGACTAGCAAGGTAGCGAGTTGGGGGCCTAACTCCAGGGAAAGGCTACCCCCCACATGCAAAGGGGGCATGGAGAACAACAAGAACAACCTGTGAACTGTCAGGGTGAATTACGACCCTAGGAGATGCAAATGAGCAAAAGACAAACAAGTTATTTATGACCAGCCAATGATTTGTGGCTGATGATTTATGATGATCATGCAGAATGATTTATGACAGCAAAGGGTTACTGATTGTGACTGAATGGCTTAATACCCCAAGGATTTATGACCCATGATTTATGATGTCCAACTGACACTGTATGATACCCAATGTGCAATGACGTGTGATGATGGTTTATGACCCCAACACCAATAAGGCGTCCACGGAAGTTGCAACTGTATGATGTATGTAATAAGTAACAAACTGCAGCCAACAATGACCACCCAAGACAATGACTGTTAGCTGTGTTTAGTTATGCAGATGCATAAGTATGGTACTTTTCCTGGAATGGTCAGCGGGCGTTATTAACACCTTATCTGCGTGTAAACATCCCTCCCCAGTGCTGCGCTGTCCATTGGAACCAGTGCTGAATGGACGTCCAATGGTCGTGCGCAGCACTGGGCAGGTAGCGCTGCTGACGACCGTTGGCCGTCAGCAGCACTTAAGGGGTTAAAATCTACACTGATCGTTTGTATAGTTTGAGAGTGGTGCATGATTTTAATGATGAGTGGTCACAAGAGTGGTTTATGACTTCTGCTGGGACAGCAATTCGAAAGGGACTACACATTCTATGATTTGTTTTGTGCTTTTAAATTGCCAAAGAAAATAGCTATTGTTAAATGTGCAACACATAAAAATGGTGGTGACCTTATTACAATTGGCAATGGATTTGCAGACTCCGTTAGCAAATATTATGCTATGAAGAACACTATACTTCCAATGGAAATCAATGAAATTCAGAATCTGCAGAAAATGCAAATACCTTTACTTGTGTACCAGTACAAACACTTGGCAAGTTGAGAGATGTATACAATGAGATGTCAGAAGAAGAACTGAAAAATTGGGAAAAGGCAGAATGCAAATTAGACCAAGACAATTTGTGGAGATACACTGTTGAGAGGTTTGTCTTGCCACTGCTACTGCAGATGGTACATATGTGGGACCTGATGGGATGGTGAATCTTTTCAAACTGTATTAGTTTACTACTCATTTCAGAAATATTGCATAGGATTTGAGTCAGAAGTAGGTAGTATGTCTAAAACTTGTGTAACATCGAGCCACATAGGAAAATCTGCCGGTAACTTCACACGATTACCGATTGATTTGATTTTGTAACAATGCCACCATTTAAGAGTTTGATTCATTTGACTGATTAACTGTCTTTTTCTAAAGTGGATTAAAGCACACTAGACAAGGATGTGTGAGGCACAAGCAGTTGCCAAACTATTATTGAAGAAGTTGATCCCTATGTTTGGAATACCATCTTAGATTGAGACAGATAAGGGAACACATTTTAAGAATACCATTTGAAGTTTAAAGATAACATTGATCAAAAGTTCCATTGTAGTTATCATCGAGAAGCATCAGGAGCTGTTGAGTATAATAATGCATTGCTAAAGAATACATTGTCCAAACTTGTCGAATGTGTGTACTTTATCCGTTCTGAAATGGCCAGATGTACTTCCGTTGTTGTTACGAAGCATGATATGTACTCATGAAAAAAAGCCCAGGGTTGAGTGCACACAAAGTGTTAAGAGAAAGGGCCATGAAAATTCTTGGAAATCCATCTAGAGCACTTGTGAATTTGACTGATGATTTGCTCTTGGATTACAGTAAGTGCCTATTTCATATATTGCACTTCAGCTCTCACCAGGTGTAACTTGCTACACCTTCAGCAAGTACAGAGGTTTTCATGATCTTCAGCCAGGTGAATAGATACTCATAAAAAAAACGTGCGAGAGAATCCTGCCTTGAGTGAAGGTGGAAGAGCTTTATCAGGTGACAAACAGCTGTGAAGTGAGGAGGTTTGCCAAATTTGTTTCCACGTATCTCAGACCAGGTGAGCATGTCATGCTGATGAAGACAACATGAGACAAACCATTGAATCATGAAGTGAAAATTGCGTTTCACACGTGGATCCAGAAGAAGGACACAATCAAAATCAAGTTCAGGTAAATAAAAGTCAAGCAAATGAAATTTGAGCAAAACAAGTAATTGAAACTCATGGAACTCAAGCAGATCGGAGAAATGAAGTAGGCGTAAGCTTAATTCAAGCTGATCTTCTTGGAAGCATGAGAGAGAGAACCACAGTAGTTAAAGAAGACCGGAGCAAAATGCAGAATTAGCTAAAACAGTCAAAGTGCTGACACAGAATCTCAGGTAAATGCTGGAGAATCATCAATATGTTTTAATATTCAGAAAAGTTATGTTAGAACATAGAATAGCTTTGTTGAAGAATTACTGGATATATTGAATATATACAATGGTGTACATTTCAAACAGTTAGCTCTTTCTTATAGTTTTTGATATGCAGTATACTTTTCTTTATCCTTTACCAGGATTATTTAGAAGAAGTTAATTTATATTATGATTTTCCAATACATTACTTATCTGGAATTTTAAATCTTGAAGCAACTGAACCGTTAAATGGTTTGATAGTGTCTAATAGTACTGACATTGGAAATGCTAACATACAGAATGTGTGTAGATTGACTGATGTGGAGCATAATTATATCAAAGAGTATAAAAGGAAGATATCAAAGATAATTTTAGAAGTTCAGAAAACATGAGATTTGATTTGAGGGAAGAGACTGAGATTAAAAATTCACAACGCCATCCTAGCCTTAGAATTTGGAAAAGAAGGAAGAGAATGTGTGTATAATGCAAATAAAAATAAATTAGAGCCATTATCCAGTTATGATAGAGAATAATGTGTGCTTACAATTATATTATAGAATGTTATGTACTTTATTTAGACCTATGTAGCGACACTGAACAGTTTCTTACACTGTCTTCTTTCTGCACAATAACATTTCTTTGTAACCTGCTGCACATATTTGCATGCCTGACAATGTTGAATTAGGTTCTCTGGAATGGCTTTGCTTATTCACCTGTCTTTGTGCAACATTATAGTGATGTCTTGAAGTACAAGGCCTTTACGTATCCGTGGCATAACAAAGACCCCCACAGCCCCCGCGGTGCAGGGGTGCCCGCAAGCTCAAAAAAGTCCCCCGCCGCACAGTGCCCTGGCCCGAGAGCATTAGATTGAGTCCGAAGGGGCCCCCTTCAAGTACCTTGCACTGGGCCCCTCACAAGTTTAGTTATGCCACTGTTACACAAGCTGTACAAATGTTGTTATATCTTCATCCAGGGCTATCTGCATATCCATAATAATACTAATCTGGATATACATCACAAGGATGCTATTTATTATAAATTAAGACGTATTTCCGGGAGTAAGGGAGAAGAGACACTTCAGCCAACATCAAGGGGTCCCTGAATACTGAGGCTTTGCGAAGCAGCTGCCTAACATCTCTGTGAGTCAGTGAGGGATATCCAGTTCATGATCCAGAAGAGGTCCGAAATTCTGACCCGCCAGGTAATGAGGCTGTATCATCCTGTGGGAAGATTCTTGGCTCTAGACACTTATATACACTCTAGATGCACATAGAGTAGGGATCCCATAGTAGAAGCTTGTCTGATTACTACCTTGTTTATATGCATGCATATATACACTCTTCTTAGCACCTTGGTGGAACTGTACCTGCTATTTACTATTTTGGTGCTTGTTATCACTTTCATCTGCTTCTGTCTGTTGATTTTTCCGGCACATGTACTCTATACAAAAATAAGTTTGGTTCAATAAATATATTGAAAACCTCCCATTGTGTATTCTCTGTATATTTCTCTAAGAACAAATGTCCATGAGTGACAGAGTAAAAGGGTTCTGGATCTGTTACCACAAAACCTGAGGGGTCAGGGTTGTTATGTTAAGTGGATGCCAGACACCTGTTTTGTTAGGGGGGGCTAACGGTGGCACTGTGAACCAGCTGGTGTTTATGGCAACATATTCTATGGGGTGCATAGAGTCAGTCTAAGCATCTCACCTAAAGTTTATGTTGTCCACTAACTACACGAGAAGATAGTTGTATATGCTAGAAAGTGTTGATTTTATGTTTAGAAGTATTTATCAAATTTGTAACAAAACTGCTTATTATACTCTTCCGCAAGGTTGATGAGGTTCATGTAATTTAGCTTCAGTTTTTCCTAAAATCTTTTATGTGAATAGTTTGAGTAATGTCCTTTATTAGAGAAGGAAAAGAGAAGCTGTAGGTCAAAACATGTCAGATATGGTTGTTGCTGTAATTCCTCCTATAGGAACTACTTTGAATGATGCAAAGAAGAGAGAGTCCACCTTAGTAGAGTTTTCAGCAGATAACACAGTAAGAGGTTTAGCTAAAATTAATAAAGAAGTGCTCGCTTTTAGATCAATGAGGATTCAAAAAAGAATGGCTTTAGAAATATTTTTGGATAAAGAGGGAGATGTCCTTCATGTTGTGAAAACTGACTGTTAGACATATGTTCCTCATAATAATGAGAGTATTAATAAACATATTAATAGCCTTACTATCATTGTGAAGGAGATTCACCCATTGCATGGTCTCTGGGAAAAGATAACCTAATGGATTAGTGGGGTAGGGAAAGACATACCACTAAAGATTATTAATGTATTAACAATTAAAGATTGAATTAATGCTTCAATAGTAATAAAAGGTATAGTGATAATGAGCATTGTCCTTATGTACCCATTGTATGTATTCTTGTTAGGAGTTTTATATGTTAATGTAGGAACAAGAACAAGCAGACAATGAGATGATTGATGAAAGAAAAGATTGCTCTTGGTTAACAGAAGGCTGCCATCTATGAAAACCTGAGAGCATTACAGAAGAAAGGTCCAATAAAATTAAGAAAGAAGACAGAGTTGTAATAATGCGATGGTAGGATCATTCAAAAACTGTCAGGGGGGAACTGGAGAAGTGAAATGTTTTATTAGAAAATAGTGCCTAATATAGGCTTGGTTTAGTTATCATACCTAGTCTACATTAGCAAGAATGCCTGTCACATTGCACAATAGCACATGGTTCTTTGTTGTGGATGAGCTTCCCATGCTCATGCTCATGCTCATGTGTCTTATTTATTTTCATAAAATGATCTAAATTCAGCTGTAACCCATGGTTTCTGTTCTTTTGGGCAAATGTAGCATTTATTTATGTTTCACCACTGCAAGGCTAATAGCTCAACCTCCATCATTGTGAATGTACCAAAGTAGGTATTTTTTTATTTGTGTTTTACATTAATAAAATGTATGATTTCTTCTGCACAAAAACATATTTATTTAACAGCAGTAATGTGCAAGTATGTGTAATATTTAAATTATAATGTGATTGATGCTCTCCTGTAACACTACTAGTGCTGTCCATTTACACAAAATCATGCTATGAATTTATTTTTTTTCTATGTGAAAACATTATAAAAATGTGCCTTTTGGGGAAAGAGCCAGACTGATTTTACCTGCTTAAGTCAGATATTCTAATGTCGGACTTTGCTGTTTGGCAGTATTTGCTCTATAATTATTTCCAAGTGTGACAACATGTATCTTGAATGGGCAGCAATCAGCTTGAATTGAATCAACTTGTCTGATATTTTTGTTGCTCTTTTATCATTCAGTTATTTGATATTTTTAAAGAGACTTAGCAATCTCCATCACTTATTTTTATCTTTTTTTGTGTAATGTTGTTTGTTTGGTTTTTTACAGACACCTCACAGGTTTCCTTTGTGGCTTGACTTGCTGCTGAGACCACAGTACCCAGGGTGAGACCTGTTACTGTAATTGAAACTAGTTGACATCCGTTGGAGACTGACAAGCTGTGATCTATATTACCAGTTATGCTCTACCATTTATATAGTGTGATCTGTTGTGCTGACTTCATTGGGTACAGACAGATGGTTTCATTGGTTTGTATTAGTTTGGCCATTGCCACTTTGACAATTGCCCGAGACTGTGTGTTGGTGCAAATAGTGCGTCTCCTGCTACATTGGCAAAAATGGGTATTGAGAAATGTTTGGTATATAAACTTATATGTATGAGTACATATATGTATATATATATATATATATATATATATATATATATATATATATATATATATATATGTATGTATGTATGTATGTATATATATATATATATATATATATATATATATATATATATATATATATATATATATATATATATATATATATATATATATATATATATATATATATCTTTGTGGTTCTCAAGTTTAGGTGGAAAGCAGCTGCAGTATAGAGCACTCCCAACACCAGCGACACTCTACATTTGCCCACCTCAAATGTCTGCTTTTCTATAACAAGCTTTAAACGTAGGAGTAGGACAGTGCCATCCACGCTGAGATAGAAAGGGACAAAGTCTTTTACCGTTTCTAGAGCAAAGTATTTAAGCATAGCGCAGTGCTATCCTTGCTGAGCTGTAAAATGACCAAAGCCTTTTACCACTCCAGGCACAGTATTACAGCTTTGGATTGGTAAATACCAACCAAGCCAACCTGAAATGAATAAAAGAAGCACTCTCTTGGGGGTTTATTTTCAAACTGCTTTATTCACAAACCATATTGTGAATAAAGGAGGAGATGGCTTGTGAATAAAGCAATTTGAAAATAAACCCCCAGGAGAGTGCTGCGCCTATTTTGAATTTGATGGTAAATCGAGTTCGAGGCCAGCCTTGAAGCAAGCACCAGCTGTGAAAGAGCGCCTTTTGTTTTGGATGTTTTTGATTATATATATATATATATATATATATATATATATATATATATATATATATATATATATATATATATATATATATATATATACGCTGCGCTCAAAAAGGACACAGCACCTACAAACAGCTACCTTGAAGCAATTTATTTATTTAATCCACCATGTACAGCAGCAGCGTGAAATGGCCTGTGCGTTTCAGCTGTTACCTTCAACAGGGCAATAGAGATGTCTGTGCAGGGTTTCCCTTTATAAAGGATCAGATGTTCCTATTACACCTCAACAAGACTTTATTTACAAAAGCAAGACAAGACTGCTTCTTATATACACGTAAGTATATGTCCATTAAATATGGAACCTCCATCCACTTGAGTTAATGCACCAAATTCTATTTACATTTTTTTCTTTACAGAAGTGCATAATCATATAAAACACGAAAGGAAAAAGGTGGTAAAGTACCAGACTTCAACTTCAAACAAAAAAATACACATTGCCTTTTCTAAGATGCTACGGATACAATATATACGTAATGCATTTTTAAATATAAAGTGCATTATGTCTTTATCAAAATAAACTAGGATCACATTTGTATGAAAAAGGACTATACAAGGACAATCATTCCTTTTTCTCTAGTTATCTTGCAGAGATCCTTCTACAAACCTCCAATGTATGACACTCTTCATCACATGATGTCAACTTTTATATTAAGACATAGATGCTATTTCACAATGCTCAACCAAGTCTGAAGTTCTTTGCGATGTCCCCAGAAAGTTTCTTTAATCTCTGTAAAGTACTAATGTTTTATTACTATGTCCTGCACTGTAATATAAAAGCTTGTAAAGTTCTTAAAGTGCATTGTGCTAGTTATAATGATTAAATTCCCATGTGTGAGGAATAATCCTAGATCAGCTTTTAAAGTTCGTAAAGTGCATTGTGCTGACTACAATGATCATAATTTATATATATAAAAGATAATCTAAAAATACATTGTGGAATAGAAAACAAAGATGGATCGCACACTGCTAGCCCCTCCTCCGGATCGCCCCTATGCACTCTGGTATTCGTAGTGCGTGAAGTATGAAGAGTTGACCCAAAGTTCGTAAGTGGTACACCAAGGTTGGTGTAAGTAAGTTCTTATTGTTCCCAAGATCTCTAGACCTGAGGCATGGCCCGGATTTTGGGATAGTTTCCCTCATCAGTAGAGAAAGTATTTGGGGTGGATGAGAATGCCGCCATGTAACTGTCACAGGCCTCGTTGCCTTTTCCGGAGCGCAGGTGCGTCTCCAAAAGCTCATCAGCTTGGAGGCTCATGGGAGCCCTTAAGTAGAAAACAAAGATGGATTGCACACCGCTAGCTCCTCCTCAGGATCACCCCTATGCACTCTGGTATTTGTAGTGCGTGAATTATGAAGAGTTGATACAAAGTTCATAAGTTTGTTGAATAGTGCCAATGTAAAGATCCAACCTAAAGTGCCACATGCTATTCAGATTTATATATTAGACATAAATAACTGCTTTTTGAGGTTCCTAAAGTGCACTGTGCTTATTATAATCATAAAGTACATATTTTAAGATTTCTTAAAGTGCATTATGCATTATGCTAAATGATTAAACTTCATATTTATGAGAAGTAATTGTAGACTACATTATCTTAGTCATTCACCATTGTGCAATGCCAGTACGGAACCAAATTTCAAGAGCCATATGTTGTTCAGATTTTTATGTGAGACATAAAATACTCTGATGTTGTTTCTGAGATACTGGGACTCCATTTCTTAAATAAGGTGTTTCTTAAATATAAAGTGCATAGTTCTTCCATGCGAATAATCGGTTTCTCATGGAGCGGAGTATATCAGGACAATTATTTCCTTATCTCCAATTCTTTTATAAAGATCCTCCGATATCTTTGAGGGAATATCATTCTTAGCCACATAATTGCAAAACATTTAAGTAGAGAACAAAAATATTGCACAATATTAGCCCACATGCAAAGTGCTTCATGCTTTGTCATTAAAAATATTTTAATTCTCTAACAATAGCAGCTGATATGATTTTTAAAGTGCAGTGTACTAATAATAATAATGATTAAATTCATATATGTAATGTAATCAGTAAAGTACACAAAATCCATCAGTACTCATTGCACAGTGAACATATAAAAAAAATTCCGAATGCCAATTTAAGTCTTATTCTAGTGCGAGTTATTCTCCACTCACATCATGGCTCACAGATACCTAAGACGATTGTTAGAGTGCTATCATGCATTACATCAAGACTTTTTCTTATACACAACCTCTACTTCTGGGTTCCTTCTGTATAGAAAATCAAGCTCATAAATACTTCTCCATATCATCCTTATCAAAATCAATTCTGAATCAAGTGGAAATGGTACAGGATTTCTAAACTCTAACAGCTCCCTATAAGGTGTTTTTTGATGTATTATCTGTTCAAGTATGATGGTTCTAATTGCTGCATAGTCTGATCCTCTATCCAAACCAATGAGGCATTCAAGATGTACATATAGTTCTGCATCTGTATTCAATCCCCAAGGATTTCAGTGCCCATGGAGAGAATCCATCTTGATTCCATCTTTCATAGTCTTTATCCTCTGTCAGCACCTTTCAGATTGAGATATATCTATTGGATTCCATAGCACCCAAATGTTCTTATGTCCCCATTGTGATGCTCCCAGAAATGCTTTGCAAATGACACAGGTAAAATCCTTTTTTGTGACGGCTCTAATGTGACGTAACTCCCAAAGTTTCAATTTATTGATGCTACTTCCTATGTATGTCATTTCACTTTCACATTCCAGTGCATATACTCCATGAGTGCTTTCACAATGGATGTGTTCAATAATCTTCTTCATTCTACCATCCACCAGTTTTACTTCTGTTCTGTTGTCTCCCCTTTTGCAGGCTTTGCATTTGGTATATTTGTGGAAGCCAGTTTTTTCGGTAATGTCCAACTACAGGATTGATCTTGATTTGACATAAAACTACGACCTAAGTGGTCCCTTAAAGTGTACATCGTTCGATAGGTTATGCTTCGATGCTTTTGTATGATATCCTAGAATCTAAAAAGTTGATCAATTCAGCGTGTTCTCCTTCCCAAAGCAAGAAGAGGTCATGGATAAAAAGCAGCAATACTTCTTCAAGCTTTCTAAGTAATTTCTTGCCTCAACTGGTTCAGTTTCCCAAAAGCCCACCACTTGATTGGCTTACGATGGGGCAAAGGAAGCCCCCATGGCTGCACCCCTGTTTTTAAACATAGAATTTCTCATAAAAAAAGTTGTTCATCATGCAAAACTTCATCATATCTAATAACATTTCTGTGTGATCGAGTAAAACTGAGTGACCTAGATCATAGATAAGATTTACTTGCTGCCAAGCCATCTTCATGCTATATATATATATATATATATATATATATATATATATATATATATATATATATATATATATATATATATATATATATATATATATATATATATATATTTAGACACACACACACACATTTCATTAGCCTACATTCAATTCAAACGTAACATTCTAAAGTATTAAGATGTTACGCTGTAGTCATTAATACATTTGTAGGCCTTTTATTAATGTTTGTTTTTCTTCCCATGGGTATTTTTATACTGCAGATTTCATCTACAAAGTGGACCTATTTACATTAAAACATGTAAATGAAGGAAAATAAAGCATAAGAACAGCCTGCAGATACTTAAAAAGGAGGGCATAAATGACTAGAAAGGGGTTAAATGGAAATTGGAGATTCAATTTCTGAGTGCCCTAAAGGTGAGTAAAAATGGCACATATTGTTCACCCGATTGTTGTGACTTACTCTTAATGTACTTTTGATGTACTTCTGAATTTAGGAGTCAGTCAGGCACAGCCCAGAGCAAGTAACACAGTGGAATATTTGTGAATAGGGCCATATTGGAAAGTGGGTTATTAACAGTGGTACATGTGTATCTAGCACTGGCAATAAGGCCACTAACATGGTTTAGGGCACAGTATAGTTCTCAATAAAGTATTCCCATGCTAAACCCTGGGTAGCTTGCCTGCAAGCAGGCAGGCTTAACTTAGGAGACCGGTATGTAAAGCATTTAAAAACACCAATCAAGTAAATAATTTAGACATAACACACAATAAAAATCCCAAACCAATTTATACAAATAAGATATGTTTATCTTTTCAATGACACCAGAACATCAAAAATACAATGTAGGGAATCAGAGATATGAATTGTTAAATATTAAACACTTTCTAGCACTTAGAAACCTATAGCTCCACTCTGGAATATCTGGTCATGCTTGACAGGGACAAAGTCGAACATTCAGGTTGACCTCGATGGAGCCGTTTGCAGATAAACTGAGGCTTGGGGGTCCCAATCAAAATCTGCTCTGACATTCCTATGTAGCAGAGCTCTCTCCAGCAGATAGCCTCTGCCTGAGTGAGCCACTTATCACTTCATCAAAGCAGCCTGGCTAATTCTGTTAACTCTGGCCAATCAGGGAAGACTACAGTTAGGGTAAATTCAACAATAGTATATTGTTGGATTTACCAATACCATTTTCCTAAGTCTTTGAATGATATTTTATTCAATTCCTAGCATGACGTATGCGTTCATAAACTATTGCAATGCTATCTTATGGGGCTAGGCATTTACAATGGGTAAACTGCAATTTCTCCATCATCACATAGGAAACAGTGTTTACAACGCAGACAGAACTACGCAGTGCCATTACAACGCAGGCACTATCACGAACACGTCGTTACAATGTGTTCCATTACAACGCAAGTTGATACAACAACTTGCTTTAGGGAATGCATTGTTGGATTTTAAATCCAACATCTTCCCTGCTGTTGCACATACTGGAGCTGGAATAGTAAAATATACTATTCCAAAGTCCAGCGCTCACCTAAGACAAGTCATTGTAACAACTTGCGTTGTAATGGAATGCATGGTAATGACACTTTTGTTGTGTTGCCCACGTTGTAAAGGCATGTGTTGTAAAAGCATGTGTGAATACATCATAAATCCAGTGTATCCTAATTCATATATGTATTTTCACTGTGTTCTCAGCACATCACTGACCCTGGGCGGGGTTAGACAGAGCCCAGGGACAATCAGAGTCAGTTAACACCAGTATCAGTCAGCAAAACAAATGGGGGTGCACAGGGCACATAGGATGACTTTGCAACAGGCCATCTTGGGTGACATCAATAGCTAAACTCCTAGGGGGGAAAAGCACCTTCTGCATGTAATCACATAGCAAGTGTGTCCTGGAATGGTAGTTGTAATCAAACAGGCATTGAAGGGATAATATGATCCCTCTAGGATGATCTGCTCAGTCACTCCAAAGAGTTTCTGGCTTAGTGGGAAGTGTCAGGGTAAGCCAAAAGAGCTGGTCATATGACAGCTCAGGATGACAGCTCCATTGCAGAAACTTTTCATGGCTTCTATGAAAATCAAGCTGCCATGAAAGCTTGTTCATCACGCAAGATATCAGCTTATTCAAATAAAAATCAACTACAATGTTGTTTGGAGGAACCCATAACTAAAGAGGAAGTTATCAGTGGTATTGGTAAGCTGAAAGCAGGGAAGTTTTTTGTCTATTGACCTAAACTAACAAAATTCCTTACTCAAAAGTGAGAGATTCACCTACACACAAAATTGACATTGGGTGTTAAACTCAAGGATCACCCCCTTTTGTACTGCAACTGGGCGTACCCAGCATCGGGCATTTCCCCGGGAGGCTGGATGTGTGTGGGTTCGTTGTTATTGGGGGCTGGTTTTGTAGCAGTGCAGCTGTTTTAAAAAGCACTAAAGAATTCTTTGTATATCCAACAGTTTTCAGGCAACAATAAAAATCCAAGATAACTCCGGTGATTAGTGTAGCTGCTAGAGAGAGATCAGAGTTTTATCTACTGGCAGATTTGACTCATCTAAGGAAGTGCATAAGGTCAAAATGCCTGCTGCAAACAGTGTACCCTATGAAATCATAGAACAGTATAATTTTATTACTATGCAGTTCATATATTACAATCGTAGTCTAGGTTAAAAAGTTATGTTTTTTTCCCAGTCTTTAATTATCCTAATTTTGCTAAAATGGGTTTGTGTGATTAGAAATACATTCTCTGGAGCAGAGTCAAACCTAAACACTATGTGGCATTCTGAATCCTGAATGTGTGCTTCTCCAGACCAAGCACTCTTAAAAAAATCCTACTATTATGGATGACGTCAATCCTACAACTTGTAGTCCCCTTTGTCTTATGTAACATTTTCAAAACACTGATTTATATATGTTTTATTCATTGTTTCTGTATGTGTGTGTGATGTAAAATTTTCTAACACCCAACAATGGTATGAGGCGCTATAAAACAAATGAAATACATGTGAGAGAGGGGCTATGGAAAGATGAGAGCCCTCATAAAGATTGCTGTATTCTGGTGCACTGTTAGATCATAATTTACTATGCTTTAAAAACTAAAACAATTGAATATATAATGAAAAATGTGTTTTTTAATGCCCCATTTTTGACCCCCAATCCCACGTGTGGTGGGTCAGGCTCACTCTCTATACATCATATGTGGGCTGGTCTGACAATATTTTCCAGGGATGCTTTGGGTTCCCTGTCCGGCCCTGGTTAAATCCCAGAGTAAAAGAAGGGGCTATCCGGGCCTTCACAGTATTTGTAAAGTGGATGAAAGATGCCCCATATAGGAAAGAGTTCATCTTCACAGTCTATAAACACCTACACACCCCAGGAGCAAGACTTTGGGACAGAAGAGGTGGGTCGGGGGCTTTGAAGGTCCATCTCGCACATAAAATTGGATAAATGATACCACAGACCACATAACCTTTGTTCTAAGTGCCAAGGTGAGGGAAACCAAATATACAAATCCTTGTCCACTGCTAGATAAACTACAGAGCCATGGGCACCTTTTACCCTGACAGTGGCATTGCCCAATGCAGGGCACTTGCTGGCACAAGGAATTAAATTAAATCAAACACTCTGGTATGCAAACACCCAGAGATCCAGAGGTGGTTCTGTGGGGTTTGTTTTTTCCAGGTGGAAGATTGTATAGAATCAGGAGAGGGAGATTGCTAGCTGTGAGCCTAGTCACTACTGTGTAGCATATTTTAGTGAAATGGGCCCAACCATCGATGCCATCATATGAGACTGTGGTTGCCAGACTCTGGAAGAATCTTGAGATGGATAAACTTACTCTGGCAGCAGAGCACAGACTCAACTCTTATCAGGCAGAACGGGCTCATATTTATCATACTCCCATCCAGGGACACCAGAGAACAGACTTGTAATTTTATGGCAAAGAACCAAGGGCCACATATAAGTACCTTTGGAATAGCGTTTTCCAAATAACGATTATTCTTAATCCCTATTTGGTAAGCGGTATTCTAAATATATGAACGTTTTCTTTTGGAATTAGCAATTCCTAGTAGGTCGCAAATCAAGCTACTCATGAATATTAATTAGGCAGGTCGCAATTTGTGACCCACTAGGAACCCCCACCATCAAAGAGATGATGGCCTGCTTGGGTGAGCACACTACCATGCCTGTTATTGCTCCTTAATAAAGATATCTTTGTTTTTTAATGTGGCCCGCTTCCCTAACGGAAAAGTTTATTTTTTTAGTTTGTTGAAGAAGACTCAGTAATCCAATGGACTACCAACTCTTAAACATTTTTTTTATATTAAGAGAGGAGAAGATGTCCCATGGAGACCCCTTCCCATTTGCGAATGGGATACCACTACCTGTGGAAGCTTGTACTCTAAGCAAGGAGGAGGGCGATCAGGGCACAAACACACACATAAACACCGACTCACACTCATGCATTCACACATGCATGCACACACAAACATCTATTTACAACACTCACTTCCATATATTCATGCACTCATGCACACACAAATCTTTAAAAATAAAATCATACTTAACTGCGGAGATATGCCTCGGAGATCCCATCAGGATTGGAACTGCTGCTACCCTCATTGGCTCACCTAAGGTCAGCCAATGAGGGAAGGTAGCTGTCCCAAGCCTCAGAAGTCCCAGGAGGGTTGGTATTTCTGCCTTTCCTCAATGGCCTGAGATCAGCCAATGAGGGAAGGCAGCAGTCCCTCAATCATCATAGAGTGGGATGGGGTCAGTGAGACTGGTGACCCCACATCACTCTGTGAAAAGGTGTCAGTGATTGACACTCAGCCATGGCTCTTCAGGTCTTAGAACCGAAGCTCCCAGTCATGACGTAGAGGTCCTCAAGGTGAAAATGTCACACTCACAGGAGCTGTGACTTCTTCAGCCCGGCATAGTTCAGCTCATCATGTACAGGGCCTGGCTACCTGACCTGAAAATAAAGAGTGTGCGTTAGACTGACCTTTGCTCAGTCTGGCAGACTGTCTGTATAGTGGCCAAAAGGTGAGGGGGGATGGCCCTTCAGCCCATTAGGATGAGCCTTGGCTTACCGCATCATGCTTGTAGTCGGTAAAATGTTACTGTTTTGCAACTGGAATTTGGTTGTGAAACATTATTATATATCATTGTTATGTTATGTTATGTTATTTATTTTTGTATAGCGATCGATTTGCCCGGGGGCATCTCGGCGCTGCCTAGCAATATCCCTGCAGCTGAAATCAGAGCAAATGAAACTAGAATAGGAAAGCTTTAAGCTGTTTCCTGAATGTGCTGTAGATGTTCATTTTGTGAAGGAAATCTGGTAGCTCGTTCCAGTAGCTTGGAGCTAGGTACGAGAAGGATTTTTCTCCAGAGCGACACAGCCTTATGCGTGGAGTTAGTAGGAGATCTTGCGCTCCCGACCTAAGGTTTCTGTGAGGTACTAATTTGTTAAGTCTCTTTTGGAGGTATTTGGGGCCCCTTCCTTTAAGTACTGCCTAAGTAAGACAGCAGATTAAAGTGTGATCTTTTTCTCACAGGTAACCAGTGGAGTTCGCACAGTAATGGAGCCAATGCGGTGCCCGCTGGGCTATTCAATACCATTCTAGCTGCAGTGTTTTGAATCACCTGCAGTTTGTTCAGCAGGGTCTCTCCAACCCCTGCCAACAGAGCATTGCCATAATCCAGTCAGCTGATGACCATAGCCTGGACCAGGGTTTTTCGTTCGGTTGTTGGCATAAAGGGGAGAAGTTTGCGCAGCAGACGCAGGCTATAGTAGCATGAGCTAGTTGTTGCGGCAATGTGGTCTTTCATAGATAGAGGCTGATCAAGTTTCAGCCCTAGGTTTTTAACACATTGGGTCGGGACTGGGGCTGCTCCCAATTTGGCAGTCCACCAGTCATCCGGCCAACTAGCTGCGGCTTTGCCCATTAGCATTATCTTGGTCTTGCCTGGATTTAACTGGATACAGTTCTGTGTCATCCAGTTGAAGATTATAAACATACCTTTGGCAAACCTTGCTTTCTCAGCTACTGTATCCGTGCCGATCGGGAACATGAGCTGAGTATCATCTGCATAAGAGATGATCTCTAAGCCCTGTTATTCTGCAATACCTGCCAGAGGAGACATATAAATGTTGGACAAGGTGGGGCTTAGGCAGGAGCCCTGAGGGACCCCTCTGTCCAGGCTAATTGGGTTTGAAAGATAGGAACCAAGCATGACTGTTTGTGTTCTGCCGGACATGAAGTTGAGTAAACATTTTAGGGCTGTTCCCTGGATTCCACAAGAAGCCAGTCTCTCCGCAAGCATTTTATGTGAGATGGTGTCAAATGCTGCGGAGAGATCTAGTAGTAACAGTATAGCTGATCCACCTTTATCTGTTTCTAATCAAAGCGAGTCAGTGACTGCTAATATAGCGGTTTCTGTGCTAAAACCCGGTCGGAATCCTGATTGTGAGGGGTCTAAAATTTCATTGCTCCAGGTATTGACTCAGTTGCTTGTTAATCATGCTCTCCAGCATCACAGCCAGTAAAGGTAGGAGGGAGATTAGACGGTAATTGCTGAGTTCTCGTGGATCTGCCGTTGGTTTCATCAGGATAGGACGCACAAAAGCTTCCTTCCAAGTACTTGGGATAACCCCGGATGAAATGGATGAATTGTAAAGTTGGAAAATAGCTGGCGCACAACTGGTGGCTAGAAGAGCCATAGACTTAGGTGGACAGAGATTGGTTGGTGAACCCGATTTAGCTGAGGCCAGTGCTATTAAGACATCCTCTAGGATAATTAGGTCAAAGCAGCCCAAGGTGTGTCCTGTCTTTTTTTTCCAGATCCCCATGCCTGCTCGGGCTATCAGGTATGTGGGTACTTTTCCCCGGGAAGTTCCCATGTATTCTATCATTTTTTTTCTTGGAAATAGTTACCAAGCTGATCACAAAAGTCTTGAGTTTCTAAAGGGAATTGCCTGCAAGCATGAGGAGACACAAAATCCTTTACAATTTTCAAAAGGGCCTTGGGGGCATTGGCTGCACCTTCAATTTGGTTGAGAATTAATTGGCGCCTAGCCATTTTTAAGTTGGAGTGGTAGATGGTCAAGGCTTGTTTGAATTGCATCCTATCAGGTATTGCTTTACTGGTGCGCCAGACTCTCTCCAGTCTTTTGCATTTGGATTTCTCAGCCCTAAGTTCACTGGTATACCAGGGGGCCGAGGGGCGGTTGTGTGACTGGACCATCTTCTTATTAGGAATCACAGCATCCAGTGCCGTTTGACTGCTTTGTTAAATTCCTCCAAAGTTAGCTCATTTCCCTATCTTTTTTGCCCACTTCTGATTGGAAGACCTCTTCAAAGGCTTCGACTGAGAGATTGCGCCAAGGTCTGCGCATGATTCGCTTCTTAACCTTATTTAATATGGTGATCTTAGAACAGGGCAGTTCGATGGTAAAGCCGACCAGCACATGGTCAGACCATGTAATAGGCTCCGGGGGGGTTGCAGGTAAGATGGTCAAAATTGGAGAAGATAAGGTCTAGCGTATGTCCCACAGAGTGGGTAGGACTAGTCACTCTTTGGGACAAACCCAACAGGTCAAGAGTGGACATGAGTTTATTCACCTCCAAACTCTTTGGATTTTCACCATGGAATTTAAAATCCCCCAATAGGAGGAATTTGTTAGCAGCAAGCACATGCATAGCAATTAATTATGTGAGTTTTTCAACAAAATCTGTCTTCAAGCCCGGAGGTCGATATGATAGAGCACCATTCCCGCTGTCTGTGGGTGAGGTTGTGATCTTGAAAATCCCTAAGTCCATGCTATCATTTCTTAGTGTGGTAATTCAGTTTATAGAAATGGGATTCTTAAAGGCTATTGCTATCCCCCGCTTGTCTTTCCCTCCCTATCCAGATGTAGAAAAGTATATCGGGGATGGCCACTTCAATAAGAGGATAGTTGGTGGCGTTTAGCCAGGTTTCAGTGAGAAAGCAAATATCTGGGGAATGCGATGAAATCATGTACCAGATTTCAAAAGGATGCTCAGCCAGAGACCTGACATTACATAAAATGCATTTAAGGCCACTGAAATTTTGCTCCCTTCCATTGTTTTTAATCTGCGGGCTGACCGGCCACAAGACACTTTGGAAGTGACAATGGCTACAGGCCACAGGTCCCTCCAGTATTCTAGAAAATTTCTGCAGGCAAGTCTGGTGGTTTGGGGGTTTGTCTGGTTCCCCCTTTCTAAGCCTCCTTAGGGCATTACCAGTGTATGAGATTCGAGGGGCAGGAGAAGAGTTTCCCTTAAAACAGGCAGGGTTTCTGGGCTTGGTCGGGCGTGGACGGGCGCCGACGGGCTTGCCTTTGGCACGCCTTCAGAGCGCCCGCGGTGCTCCCGCTGCGCGTGCGCCCTGGCATGTGTTTTGTACCCTCCGCGCTGCTCCGCAACTAGTACGCCACCCTTCTCTACTCCCAAGATGACTGCTCGCTCCACCGGCCGTCTCTGGGGTAGTCAGGTGTCTCTACTGCCCAGCACCTCAACCGGCTGAGTCAGGTGAGTGGGGGGAAATGAAGGAGCAACCTAGCGCTTCGTGCACCGAATTCAAACCAAAGTTAAGATTTACAACAGCAAGGCACCTTCAAAGTTCACGCAGCACTTCTCCCGGCTTCCGCCTCAGATTTGATATTTGGAAGGGAGGACTCTTCCAAATACTAAATCGGTATTTGGTCATAAACCCAAATTGCACTTCGGTAATGTGTTATTAAATCGGAGCATGTGTCTCATACATACAAAAAAATGCTTTTTTGTGGTCGCAAGCCAGCTGATTCAGTGAATCTGCCCCTTTGCGAATGGGAAAAAGGTTAGTATATCTGGTCCAAAGTGCCACATAGCGTATATGTATTATTCAGAACGCTTAACAAAAGGCTAGATTGAGCTCTTTACCAGTGCTTATTTCCTCTTCGTCATAACTTTCTATTCAGAGGATTGCAGGGTGTGTAAAAAGAAGGAAAAACGATTAAACACACTGCATGACCCCTTACATGTATATGTTCTTTTAAATTAACTTAAAGAATATGAGAATTCCTCACGAACTTGTAATGAACTCTCGATGGAGTGGTGACCTAGAACACGCTGTAAGCCGGTCTTATTAATGACCCTTTTATAAACAGGAGAATGAACTCGCCTGCAGCAAGCCCAGCGGAGGGAAGCGCGCTTCCTCAAGGGGCCATATTTCTACAGGTTTGCCAGAGCTGAATGTATACGAGCGCGGCACACTGCAGCCCTCATTAGAAGTGCTTAGTGCAGGTTCACTGCAAGGACTCATTCTGGAAGTTCATTTCCAGAAACCTTGCTACGAAGCCGAGCAAGTGCTTGGTTGCTGCTTGCTCCTTGCATTTATTACCACTGTCCCATTTCTTTTTCTAGCCAAACCTCTCCCTCTGTTGTGATCGGCCTTCTTGTTTGGTTGTTTGTTTCCTTGCTTGTTTATTTTCTATGCAACATGAAGGGGAGGAGAGCTGACGAAAGAAAAGTCTCTATAAATAAATGGTGAGGAATGTCTTCAGAAGGTCATTGACATTTAAAACATGTTTTTCTACGAAATTAGTTCAGATATGGTCAGATATATAAAGTATTGACATCCAATTGATTAAATTATTCCTCAACCTAAAACGTTTCTGCATCCTGCTGTGTTCCCTAGTGCTTACTGAAAGACACAACAGCCCCTAAATGTCAATTTTGGCCTAAAACCCTGTATCAAAATGGGGAATGTGTCACACTCAGTCTAACTTGAAGAGAACTGGGGCACTTTTGCTAGCTTATTGAGCCATTACAGGGGTAGGCCTTCAGGCCAGCGCTCTGAGTTAGATTGCTGACTGACAACATTAATTAACACTTCCTAGTTGTGCCTCGTTTTCATGTGTTTGCGTATGTGAAATTTGAAAGGTCCTATTTATTGAGTGCACATTTCATTTTAGAAAGCCCTTCTCAGCGCAATAAAACTATTGCTAACTATGCACACATTTGTTGTACACATGGTATGTGTGGTAAATGGTTCTATGTATTTTCCCTCTCTACCACTTTATGAGAATGTCCTGTGACATCATGGAATGTTAGTGTGCCTCCCTGTGTGGAGATTGTCAGTTGGTCATCTGAGGCTGAGGAGCTGGTAGCTCTCTCCTGATGGGGTTTCTCCTTGTAACTTCCTATCCTGTAACCTGCCACCTAACTACCTGTCAATAAAGAGGGATCTTCTTCTACACCTGGACTACGCATCCTTGTTTGTGTACCACATTTTGGCGACGAGGATGGGATTACATTTGTGTGTGTTTTCATTTTACATTGCACAGTAGTGGTGTCTGTCTTCGTTTTCCTAAGGCAACATCTTAACCCTAAGGTGTACCCTTATTTAGGGGAGGTTGTGGTGCCAATCAATGCCAATTCTGGTTCCTAGGGTCATCTTGTGTCTTATGGTGTACCCTATATATGTATATAGGGGATGTTGTTGTTTTGGTCTCACAGGGTGTGTTTCCTGTGTTTCACTCTACTTTGGCAGCTAGGGTGTTTGTGCCCCGTTCACGTACTAAGGGTTAGTACCCTATGCTGTACCCTTATTTAGGGGAGGTTCTGTGGCCAGTCAATGCCATATTTTGAAACTTGGTCGACTGTATATTTACATATATAGGGGACTTATGGTCTCAGGGTGTGTTTCCTGTGTTTCGCACTGCTTTGCCAGCTAGGGTGTTTGTGTTTAGTTATTACCCCATCCATGTACTTAGGGTTAGTACTCATGGTGTACCCTTACTTAGGGGAGGTTGTGGGGTTGTGGTGCCAGTCAGCACCTACATTTTGTTTCCTAGGGTCTTGTTGTTACCCTTTGGAGAGGTTACGTTGTGCACTTTCACGTGGTGTACCCTTTTATTAGGGGAGGTTGTCTGCATGTAACTTTTGTTCAAAAGTTTCAAGGATTGGTATCCTTATGTACCCTTTTCTGGGGAAGGTGGTGTGCGTTGTCAGCGCCGCCATTAAGTGATGTTGCGTTGAACAATTTCTACATTGTTCAATTTTGCACCCTTTTGTTAGGGGAGGTTGTCTGTGTTGGTCTAAGTTTCATCACTCTATGTGGGTTGTCGGGGTGCGTTGTCAGCGCTACCTATTGGTGTAGTTGCGCCACTATTGCCAGTGTGCGGCTACTGTGTACTTTGTTCCAGGGGCGTTAGTTTCCTCTGGTGTACCCTTCCCTGGGGAGTTGTTTCGTTCCACAGTTTAAAGATTGTCTTGTTAGGTGTACCCTTGGAGGGGAGGTTGTTAGTGCATGTCATGCACTAATCTTTATTGCAAGGCATCCCCTTTTTCTGTGTAGGTTGCTATTTCATCTTATTGTGCTTACTTCCATCTGCACATATTTTGTCATTAAGTTGTTTCACCCTGCTTTATTTGCCAGGATCGCTACCTTGTTTTATTAAGGAGGGTGGATGGGCATGTTATGTAATTTGCATTTAGTTCATCTGTGCATCTTATGTTTATCTTTCTACATGCCTCTTTTTATTGTCCTTTGTTTCTGCTTTCTTGCTTGAGTTTCCTGCTTTTCAATTTGTCCCTTTGATTAGCTCTTGTGTCTACAGTCTCTTCTGAATCCTTCTGCTCCGTCTTGACTTCTTACTTGCTGTTGTTTGTTAACGGAAGAGAATGTGTGGTAAATGGTTCTATGTATTTTCCCTCTCTACCACTTTATGAGAATGTCCTGTGACATCATGGAATGTTAGTGTGCCTCCCTGTGTGGAGATTGTCAGTTGGTCATCTGAGGCTGAGGAGCTGGTAGCTCTCTCCTGGTGGGGTTTCTCCTTGTAACTTCCTATCCTGTAACCTGCCACCTAACTACCTGTCAATAAAGAGGGATCTTCTTCTACACCTGGACTACGCATCCTTGTTTGTGTACCACAGTATGGTATGGTAAAAAGTTTTGTACCTCGCTCGGACACCGTACGGTTTCATGGCGCTCATGACAAATGCGGGGAGGCAGGGACGTGTGGTTTTACTCAAAACCAGACTGGAAAAAAAAGTTTTTAACAGTTTACGAAAGCAGCCATAGGTAGGGCAGTGACGTATGGCCGGCGGGAAAGCATGCCAGGTTTTGGGGGCGCAGAAAGAAAAACAGGAGCCGCCATGTTTTTTCCGTTTAGTTTTTGGAATGACTAGCAGATTGTGGCCAGAGGAGCGGAGGTTTCTAGAAGTAACATAGCATTTTAATTTAGAGGAAATAAAGAGAGGAGCAAGATCAGATAGGGCTTTAAAGATCGTACAGCCCAGTTTAAAGATGCAACGCTTGGCTACAGGGAGCCAATGAAGGCTCCGCAGTAGCGGCGAGACATGTTGGTGTTGCGGTTGGTGGTAAACCAGGCGTGCAGCCTGATTTTGTACAAGTTGCAACTTGTGAAGGAGGTATGCAGGGATACCGGCATACAGAGTGTTGGCGTAGTCAATTCTTGACGTAACCAGGGCCATGATGACAAGGATCAGTGCGTCTCTGGTAAGAAATCTACAGATTTTTCGTATCCTGCGTAGTTGGAAGAAGCAGGATGACGTCACCGCACTGATCTGGGGCCCCATGGATAAGTCACTAGAAATGACCACGCCAAGACTCTTCACAGAGTTGACAGGGAGGGAGCCCTAGCGAGGGAGGCCAAAAGCTGACATTCCATGGATTGGCTGCTCCTCCCACCAGAACAAGCTCAATCACATGGGGCCTGATTACAAGTTTGGCGGTGTGGGAGCAGACCACCATGCTGGCTGCCTGCTCCCGCGCTGCCAAACGTGTGTGTACACTGCCCACCATGGCGGGCAGGCATTTTTTTGGCGGTACCTCTGAAAATGGGCACCACAATGGGAATGCCAAAAAAAATCCTGCATGGCATCGACTGTAAAGTCCATGCTGTGCAGGAGCTGGGTGCATGACTACAGGGGGGCAAATGCATGCATCCCTAAACACATGGGCAACAGGGGGGCCTGTAGGCCCTGCTTAGTTTCAGGGTGCCAGCCTTTTCATGGAGTAAAGACATCCATGACACCGCTGGCGGTCCTGAAACTTGTAATATGCACGGTGATGCCACAGTGGCACCACCAGCATATTGCTGAGCCCCTAACTGCCACGCCACCACCAGGGACCAGCAGTTCCCTGGCAGTTGTGGCGGTGCAATGTGCGCTCCAACCACTAAAGTTGTAATTGGGCCGTTGGCGTGCTGGTGCTGCTGTGGCTGGACCGCCACTGTGATGCTTTGAGAGCCTGGTGGTCCTTGGACTGCCATTATCGTAATTGGACCCTAAGTTTGATCTCTTTATAGGAATCCCTGCTTTGTGTGGATTTTCACCAGTGCCATCATTATCGCGAGAATCTGCATTTGTTATTGATCCCCTGGTAGCTTTTTACACACATGTGTATATTTCTATATGTTTGGAAATGCATCTATTTAAGAGAAGCTCCACCTCCACCAATGGGGAGCTCCTTCTACCCCAGAACTGAGCTATGAAGAGAGCTTGCCACAACCACTTTAGGACACAATCTTGAAACCTTGTGTGCCCTCTCTTTTATGCAAAGCAACCTATTGCTCGCTGCTACATTTGTTCTGTAAAATATCTAAAATAGACATGTTTCCCTATGTACACAGAGATTCCATCAAAAATGAACAATGTTACATTTATTTAAAATCTGTTCAACTAAAATATGAATCAAGACGTGCAGAGCATGTCATAGTCCACAAAACAAACAGTGTCAATTCCTCTAAAGAGAGTGATCAAACTTTGGGAAGAATTAGGGACTTTTGGGGTGGATAATGTTTAATATAAATAGAAGAGTAGGTCCGAATAACTACCATGATTGCGCAAGATGCGCAAGAAAACACCTATAAAGGCATTGCCCTTCTATTGGGGAATGTTTGAATGGTCTGGGACAGATTTTCCTTTGGGAATCGTGTTGGTAACCTCGCACGTGGGTAGGCAGTAGCCCAAGGGTCTACTGTCCACTCCCACCAATGTGGTCCCAAATGGGAAACATTTTTCAAAGCAGCATGTGCCTCTTTAATGATCAGGGTTGCTTTAAAAGACAAAAAGTTTCCTGTTTGGGACTCCACATGCAGGAATGGAGGTGGGCTATTGCTTACAAGCCTCCATCTCTGTCTTGATACGCAATCACAGCGAGTAACACATTGCAACCTACTTAATTCATATTCATTAAGCAGGTCATTTTGTGACCGTCTGTGAATGTACAATTTGCTATTCGGCCTATTAGTACACAGGAAGCATCACACATTGCATTCTCATTTGCCCAATTTGTGGTCTTCAAATGCCATATCCCTGATTTTCAAATGGATATAGTACATCAGGCCCCAAGGGCCACATTTAGGGTTTGGTGCATGAGGGACATCTGATAAAAATAGGCGGGGATCCTGTTTGTTGCAATAACAGTTGAATGATGTCAGCGACACGGTAAAACAGTTGGAACGTCAGCTACATTGATTGATGTCCCGCTACACCCAATCACAAATATGGTCCTAAATCCCTTATTACACATTTTTCATAAAAACCAATGTAGTACTACTGTACTGTTTAATCCTAGTACCACAGAATAGGGTAATTGCCTGGTGGGATATTTCAGGTGAAAGATGTTCAAGGAAATCCCTTTTACAGCAAAACTCCCATTCCTCATTCATCTACAAAATCCTCTTTGCGTCCAAATCGAGATTACCTCTTAAATTGTAATGAAGGCTCACGTAGAAGTAATGAGTTATGTCAAGTAAAGAAATAGCCCTGGCAATTCTCGACTGTCTTTCCCGCCATGAATATATTTCTCTGAATATAATACTTTTCAAATAATTTCACACAATGCATGCATTGGACAATTGATTTTAGCCCACCAAAGCAAATAAACACCCTGGAAATATGCATAAAGGACAAATGCATTCCTCTATTCTATGTTTGATAATATTAATGTAATACACACAAATACCATGGAAGATGAAGTCACTAGAGTTCATGAGTTTCCTGTACAAATATCAAAAAATTGATTGGGAAAGACGTTTAATTGACAAAACTGCTAGATACATGTTCCCACAGCCTCTGAATTATTCATTGAATGTCCTAAAGTGGTTCCAGTGATATTTATATTAAATTAATAGTGCATTTAGTTTACATAACGTACCTCAAAGTCGGGAAGCGGCTGATAGGTATTGCAGAAGCCCACCGCATAATAACCAACACAAATTGCTGTGTTTTGCTTTAGTACGGCCAGCTTCACAAGCTAATTCCATAAAGCATTTTCCTTAGTGCAGTAACCCCACACTGTCAAAAATGTATTCAAATTAACATCAAAGAGTATTATGCCTTTTCTGTAAATGGCAAATGCAGCAAAATAAGTCACTAAAGCACTAATCACGAGTTATTGGACTGGTCTTTCAGGCAATGGGGCACTGCTGCCAAATGTGCCAGTTAGAAAGGGGCAGTGTGTACTCTGTATGTTTTAATACCCTTGACCTATGACGTGCCGCAGAAAGCAGCTCACATACTGGTCCTTTCAAGTTGGGCCAAATTGCCCCAAAGGCCAGTCCAACACTGATGCAGAGGAGCATAATTATCAGATGGCATTCCATTCCACCTGATCATGAGTGCTTTGATGTACCTCTGCCTGCTTTTCCTAGGTATTGAAACACCATACTCCATTTTACTGTGCAGTAGATTCTGAAAGGTAAAATTGCAAGCCTCTGTCTTTGTTGTTTTTCCTGTAAGTGGTGTATACAATGCTCCCCTACTAGATCTAAGCTTTCCCTTGCCTGCTTCACTAACCTCCATAGGTATCCACATGCATTTACCACCTGGACACAGATGTATTTGGTAAACCCCATGGAATTGGGAATTCAGTGTGAACTTATGACTGCAAAATACGTCTTCCTGGGTAATTCTCCATTCTATGAGGTTTAACTCGTAGTTTGCTGTACTGGGGGTGATGTCATGCACAATAATTGTAACTATGCATGCAAATTTACTGTGCCTCTAGTACCATCCAACTCATACATTGGGTCAAATGTGGAGGGAGGAAAACAATGGGAAAATCTCGGGACCTTAAATTCATACATAAATAAATACATTTGAAATCACAAATCCCAAAACTGTGTGATAGACTTACACGCATGCCCAACAAAAAGGTGGCAATGAGTTCAGACATTTATGCAGTGGTGATCTTTAAATTCAATTTGCTTGTTCAAGGAGTGTTTTTTCAGTTTGTGTAAGAATAGTCTCCAAACTATAAATACTTATCACAATACTTGCGCTTGTTCTTGGTCTGACACAATTTTTCTTTGTCTAGTACATCAGTTTGATGGAACAGTTTCCTATTCACTAGGTTAACAAAATGCAGCCATTTAGATGAAATATGCCTCCCATTTTCATCTCCATTTTCCTAAGCAAAGCGGTTGGTTGTCTTGTGCATGTATACTGTTACTTCTGGGATTGTGAATGATGTACTAAGCTATGCATTTTTTATAAAGCTCACTTCCCATGAATTGCTTCGTCTCCTGGTGCTCAACTGAAAAACTGAAGACTGTAGCTACTTAGCACCCAAAGATATGATCTGTTTTGGCAGTTCTTAAATGGTTTGTGAATGCTCTTAGATCAAAAGGCGAATAGTTCTCGTTCCCAAGACTAAATTCCCAAACTGAGAAATGACAGCCATTGATCTGCACCTGCAACTTAGAGGAAGGTTTGAGAAGCAAATGGTTAGATGAGCAGAAGGGTCTTGTGGTCACATTGACTGTACACATGACATTGAAGATTGGAGGGCAGTCTAACAAAATGCTTTATGAGCCATATTTACCACCTTAAATGATGCTCTTTTCTAGACGGGAATCTAGTAGAGGTTCACCAGTAGAGAAAGTAAGTCCTTGGTGCAGTATTTTGAAGTCATAGCAAACTTTCAAGCTTAAGGAGGTCTAAATAGCAACCAGTTCTAATGTCTACCACGGACTAATCCACAGATTTGAAAAACTAGAACTCTATAAGGGTGTGATGAGTTTGGAGGACACAGTCATTGAGTGATTTAAAATACAAAATGCAAGGGCACAGTCAAGTCCCCCAGTTAAAGGCAATTCAACATGCAGGTAAACACCTAGATGTTTGATTTATTTAGACGGATCAGCTGTGGCAGCTAGCAAGCTTTGAAAGTGGAAGGGCAGGATACCTGCCAGGATATCGCCATATGTTTTCATAATCTGCCTTGATAGTTTCCCATATGTTGCAAATCTCCTTCTTTGTACCAATACCAGCATTTGTTTTATGGATACCCCCTTATGACAAGAATTACATTCAATATTCCAGCACCCGTATTTTGCCAGTGATACTGTCCATTTATGTAAAAAATTACCAGTATTTCAGAGCCAGTATTTTATTATGGTTGACTTCCCCCAACATGCCCCTTAGACCCAGTATGCCATGTCTGCCCTCCCCGAGGTAAAGCATTAGCTCCAGTATGCCAGCACCAGCATTGTGCCATAGTTGCCCCTTTATGCCAAGTATTAAATCAAGCATTTTAGAGTCTGCATTTTGAACTGGGTGCCCTTCCTTATGCCATTAGGTACCTACAATGTCTCAGCAACAGAATTTTGTCAGATGTCCTTATGCCAATAATTAATTATAGTATGTCAGGGCCTGCATTATGACATGGGTGCCATTCCGAATGCCAATATTATTTCCAATATGTCAGCAGAAACATGTTACCTTGGATGCCCTCATAAGCCCATAATTATATTAAGCATGCCATGGCCAGCAGCAGACTTACAATCATACAGTATGCAAACAAACACACTCTTAATCATTCACAGCCTCTCACTTTCACTCATACTCACTTCCTCTCATATTCACTCTCTTCCCCCTCACTTACTCTAACTCACATTTTCCTACTCACTGTTCCTCACACACAAACATACTCATACTCACTGGTTCTCCCTCTTACAAACACACTTACACACACTCACTTTTTCGCACTCACTGACTCTGGACCATGGTGCAACTGCATCTGCTGCAACATTGATAGCTAAACCCTTGACTCACATCCATTCCCTCCCACACACTCCAATCACTCGCTCCTTCTAATGTACTCACACTACTACACTCACTCACTCATTCACTCACTCACTCACTCACTCACAATCATTCACTTACTCTTTCACACTCACATTCTCACTGGCTTTCACAGTCACTGACAATCTCAAATACACTCATACAGATATTGTTAGACCTGGCATCCTTGGCGTGGTTTCCCCCTCTCTTTATGCCTCTACCTCCTGTATTTTTTATGCTGTGCTGAATTTCGTTTTTTCTGGTTTAGATGCTTTGGACACTCTGCCACTGCTGATCAATGTCAGAGTGTAAGTGATCCCTGTGTAAATTGTTATTGTGCCTGGATGTACATGATTGGCATATTTGTATCATCAAGAAGTCCCTAGTAAAGTGCACTGGGTGTGCCAGGGCTGGTGATGACAAATACTACTAGTGGGCCTGCAGCACTGATTGTGCCACCCACATGAGTAGCCCTAAAATGGTGTCTCAGGCCTGCCACTGAAGTGACTGTGTGCAGTCTGTGAACTGCCATGTCCTCCTGGTCAGTGTCCCCAGTGACCAGGCCCAACCCTTCCCTTTCTATGCACATTGGTCAACCATATGGAAGGCCCAAGGTACCCCCTTGGGCAGAGTGCAGTGTATGTGAAAGGTAGAGCATGTACTTGTGCAGGTGACATGCTCTGGTAGTGAATTACAGCCATTTTCGTTTTTCACTGCTGCAAGGCTATCTTGCTCCTTAGGCTATCATGGGGGTTGTAGTCTACAGTGGCTACCAGCATATCTTCTCATAGGAACAAGATATGACATAAATGTCTGGTATTCCTGAACTCAGAATTTAATAACACATCTTTTAGGAAAGGTTGTTTTTAAATCCTGTGTTTGAGAACAGCACTTTTAGAAAGTAGCTGTTCTCTTGTCTGACATTTCTGTGTGCCCTGGCCTGTTTGTGAATTGACTGTCTGGTTTGAGAGTGACAGGGGTTGGGGAGCCCCCAGGAGGCTGGCTGGGTCAGCCCTGGGCTGAATGACTGCATTTGCAACTTGAGTGGTGGGAGGAGATAGCACCTGGGCCTGAATAGGGCTGTGCCTGCCCTCCACAATGCTGGCTCCACCTCCTGCTGGGCAGCTGATGACCCTGCCCGCACTCTGAAAGGAAAGGAGAAGCCAGAAAAAAAAGTGCTCAAGGAACATCCCAAACTGGTTCAGACCGGGCTCAGGGCCCAGTTGCACAAAGAGAACAAAGACTTTTAGGGGTATAAGTACAGGACCCCTGACAACAGAAAATTAGATCATCCTGGAATCAAGAAGGAACCTCTGCCAAGGAGAAAGCTGAAACTGAAGAAGGAAGACTGTCCTGCTGTTGCTCTGCTGGACTGACCTGCTGTTGCTTTGCTGCCAAGGAGAGGGGAAGGACTTTGCTTTGTGCTGTGTCCCCTTGCTTGAAGGAATCTCCAAGGGCCTGAGAGAGAGCTGGCTCCTTGTTATGATGTCCCAGGAACAAAAGGACTTCACCCCCAGCTTCCCTGAACTCTACTGAGAGAGTTCTGTCCATTCTGGAGTGTGTGGCACATGTGTGGTGCCTCTAGAAGTTGTGCCTGTGTTGGGAAGCTGGAAACCAAGCTTCTAAAGACTTTCTGCAAGTTTTGTCTCATCGCTCACTTGCAGAGCGCATCCCCGACAGTGTGAGGAAATTCCAGCCGCTACGAAGGAAGAGATTTTTGCAGCGCCTGTTGCCTCTGCCAGAGCCGTCGCATCCTTTTTTTGCGGGTTTGCGGGATGCACCAGACCGGTGCCGGAAGATTACCATTGCTGCGAGTGTCGTCGCAGAGCCTGTCGTCGCTGGGTGAGATCGCCTCACCGCTTGCTTGCGGACCGCATCACTTCGCTGCGAGTGTCATCGTAGAAGCCATCGCATCGAGGAGCTGTGAGAGAGAGATCACCGCTGGTCCACGCATCATCGCCTCAGAGATCGTCGCAACGCCAAAGATCATGGCCTCGTGCCTTTGCAAGAGAAAACTTCCTACGGAACCTACGCACCGGAATCCATACAAGTCCGCCTTCCTCCCCATACACACTGGTTTCGTCGCAACACGCCCGCTGCTGAAGTGGGGTTGTTGCATCGCCTCCCCAGGGTCTCGGAAGCAACGCATCTCTTGTTTTCCACTGCACCAGCTTCTGCTTTGGAACTTTGTCGCTTTTAAAAGGTACTGTTGGCAAAACGTGACGCAACTGTGAACTTTTCACGCAACTGTGGATTATTTTATCACAACCTTAAGAACTCTTTTGCAACCATATTCTTGAACTGTGTATTTTGGATTTTTGTCATTTTAGTCTCGTGTAGTTCAGATTAAATACCTTTATTTTTCTGAACTGTTGTGGAGTCAGTCTGTGGTGTTTTCACTGTGTTACTGTGAGTGTTGGTATAAATACTTTACACATTGCTTTTGGATAATCCTGACTGCTTGTGCGAAGCTACCAAGGAGCTGAGCTGAGGTTATCTAAAGAGTGTTTCCTCCTTACCCTGACTAGAAGCAAGGGTCCCTATTTGGCCAGTAGAACCTACCTCTGCCAACTAGAGACCCCCAGTTCTAACATATATACTTTCACTAAATCTCAATCACTTACAAACACACTCATGAACACATACAAAATAACTCACTTTTTTTGTTGCTTACCTTGTTCCCTTTACTGGCCACTCGAAGACTATGTGGCGGAAGCAGAGCAGGAACATGGCCCTGGACATTGCAACCAGCAAGCAATAATTCCCATCTGGAAGCCTGGGGAGCAGCAAGTCCATGTTTGAAAAGGGGAAGACCCACCTCAATCCCTCTTCTAGCTTTTTTCTAAGACTGGAAGGGCAGCCCTATAAGTAGATCGGACTGTGTTGGGGATCCTGCCCCTGTTGTTCTGTGTGGCTTCTCAATGGTCTCAGGGATGCACTGATGTGTACCCTCACAGCCACATTTCAGCATACATACTGTGCTGCCTGAGACATGTGTAGTATGCCTGCTAAATAAAATGGTTTGTGTGTGTGTGAGGGGCTTATAGTTGAACTACACCCTTCAAATGCACAATAAAGACACCTAACTACAAAATATTGTGTTTTTAAACAACAGTCTGTAGATCAATTGTCTATCAGCCACCTCAGTCTCCTCCTATCATCAGGAGACTGGAGACGAGGCTGAGAGGACTGATCTGCACACTGGCAGTAGTCATAAAAACATGAAAGTTGTGTTTTCATTAACTCTGCTAATGTAAACAATGTGCAGTGTAAAGCGAGGCCAAAGTTCAAAATGTGCACCGCACAGGAGTCAGGACTGTATTCTGAAGATGCCAGCACTAATCAATTCATGGACCTACCTAAGTGGTCAGGCAGGATATTCTGCAGGTTGTTTCTTGCTAAGCAGTTGTTTTTTCCCCTGATTTGGTATGTTTAGATTCTGTTAATAGAATGTGTGTGACGGTATCCAATATTCTTAAACATGTTACTAAAGTCCTATCTTCTTGTATTGTAAGATTTACATTAGTACCCAGTTAACAGATCACAGGTCTTTGACCAGCTCTTTGCAATTGTAAAACAATATTTACACAGACCAAACAGTGTAAAACTGACATTTACTCCACACTGCTGCTGGGTAAATTGCATTATTGTGCAGGACAATAAATGCATGTGGCGTTTGTGCCCTGGTTGGTCTCTAAATGTCATCTTTTAAACTAGATAGTGACTGAAAATGTTTATGCTGAATTCCACACATATATTACACCCCAATTCTTTTGCTTTTTGATCACTTGATTTCGGATATTTAATAGAAGCAGTCTCCCTACCTGCGTCTCACTCCAGTAATTCATGGTAAATTAAACTGCAGGGTAAGAGACACTGGGCTGCTTACCTGTGAACATGTCTATACATGGGTGTGCGCACAGGTTCAGACTGCACATAAGAGACTAGAGTCATGCACAGCCTGTTAGCTGCACACAGGTAACCTGCTTGTGGCTGTTTAAACTGCACATTTTACTTGTAAAGATGCCACTTTTGACAGAGCTAAACCTTCCTCTTAAACACTAATAAGTCACCCATATGAGGGACTTAATGCCCATTGAAGCAGGGTGCAGATATTCAATGTAAAATGTAATGTTAAACACACTCTTATAGTGAAATAGCCCTAACATGGATTTTCAGTGTATCAAGGCTGGCTGATGCCTACAGGGAATCATTGAGATACATTGGTACGTTTATTTGATGCAATATTTGAATTAATAGCAGCTAGAAAAATAATTCTTACACTCTTCAGAAATGTGATTTAAAGTTCTCTTCAATGGTGAGGTTAGATTTTAAATTATTCATTTACAAATGCCTTTGTCTGCCTAATGTTTCTTGGAGTTTATAGCTGCCTAGGCTGGCGATGGCTCTCCATTGGGAAATGTGTACTGGAGCGAGACAGCGCACAAAGGGACCTTGGTGTAAAGGGAGTGGGTCTTCCTGAGTGGATGGCTGAGGAGGAGTTAGGCCCTGTCCTGATTAAACTTCAAAGGGACTTTCCCCAGAAACATCAAAGAGACCTGTCATCAGCCTTTTATGTCACTAGCTGGGAAAATAAAAAAAAATAACAAAAATATAATAACACTTACCTGCTGCTTGCACCACCTCTCTGCAGCCTCTTCCATCTCCTCGTCGCAGGTCAAGAACCCGGATTCCCAGGTTGCCTAAGTTCCCCTATGGCAATCACTACGCTGCATTGCAGCGTTGTGATTATCCTGAGCACCGTGGTTCATTGCTCAGACAGGGATAGGGAGCCTTTGCATGTTTCACTACAGGCTGTGTAATGTAACCTGGTGGGGAACATGCAAAGTGCGCATGAATGTTTGGCCGGTCCAAGACGGCCAGTCAAACATTCATGCGTACTTTGGAGTGGGCACACCACTAGTCCCCTCCCCCTCCTCTGGCCCGCTCCTTACTGCACCTAGAAAGGGAAAATAAAAATGTTAATAACATGTTTCGTTATTGTCATTTCCTTTTTTCTCTGCACTGCTTTAAAGCTTTGGGGCAACACTCCAAGTTCTACAGCACCTGTTCATCATAAATGTTGTTAATCAGACAAATGCAGTCTGAGAATAAAGTCCAGGGGCTTATTGACAAGCCCATTGTGCCCCTAGTGTGTCACTTTTATTGATGCACCTGCAGCACAATGGGCTACCCCTTAGTGACAATGCCATGTAAAGTCACTGATCCAGCGTCACTAAAGAAATTCTGTCTCTCTATATATACCAATCTCTACCTAATACTCACCATACTAATCAAAACTTAGGCCCATACAACTGAGACAGAAAAGTGTGCAGCTGAATCATATGGCCTGATTAAACACACCATCTAAGCAAACTATATACATTATATACAACTGCAGTATAACATTTTATTCATGAACATTTAATTAGACCATTTGGGTCAATGAATCAGCTAATGGTAACGACTAAAATAATCAAGACCAGCTTGACGTTTTAAGTCTTTTTATTTTTAAAGTTTCAAAATTTTGTTTCATTAATCTTTATTTGCTTATTTATTATTATCAACCATTTTTATTAAATCAGTATAAACCATTAGTTTATTGGCATAAAAGTCTGACACTTCAAAATTGCACAAAATTAATAAATTAAAATAAACATCAACCCTAATTACCTATGTTAAGCTTTCTGACCTGAAAAGAAAAAAACATTTAATATGCAATCAGTATCTTACGTGTCCAAGGGAAAATCGGACAGCACTTCGCCCTCAGGAACAGTCAGCCCCGCTCCCCTCAAAGGGCTAAGTTTTTATACTTTTCCTAACTCACTAATCTAACTAAACGATATATTTTATTCGTTTTTAGCACCCTGATTGGTTGCTGTCTGTCAGACCACCAAAAGGCCACCGCTTCCAAGTTTCAAAAACGTCACAGTTATTGTCCATTGACATGAAACGACACCGGCTTCCGAAAGAACGATACAGTAACCAAAGTCTTTTGCAGAATCCTCCATAGCTCGGCCAAACCATTCCTTGTCACTTCCGTGGCCTAGGAGAAATAACATCCAGAGCACATTACGCCTTCGCACAAGTCTCTTTGTTTAGGCATCAGTTTATTTCCAAAGAATAGTTTTTGTGGAAAAGCTTCAACATAACCGTGCTTGGCTCTGCTCTCAGTCAGGCTAACCATCATTTTTCAAAACTAGGCCTCAAGCCTTTCTCTCGGGCTAGTATGCAAACAAACACAAAAGAATAATTAATACAAGAAAAGAAAGTCGTTATGTTATCCAACCTCTATTACTAATATCATCCCATTAGTACCAATCACCTAGCACAAGCACATTTAGAAGCAGCACATTTATAATTTACCTTTCTTCATAATCCAGCATAAATCTGAAACGATAAAAAGAATTACAAGCACAACATAGATAACAAGTCAACATAGACAATAGCACATATAAATTAAGCACATGCCATCAATAAATCAGCCACATTAAGTGTTGACAAAGACAATAGGTAAAACAAAACAACATTAGTAATGTATTAATAAACACACCATTAAATGCAACAAGAGCACATTTATCATTTAACCCATGTGAAATGCAATGATGATCTTTTAATCTAAATTGATTAATTACAACATACATGCAGTAATTCATTAATATATTAATTCATGTACAAGGGATTAACTTCACGAGCCAGAATAAAATTATTTCTGAAACTCGCTCCATCAACTCCCTCATCTGGTGATTTCAAAATCACCAAACAACACCCAAAATTCAGAAACATTTTGAAACCAATTTAGAGATGTCACATTTTGAGTTCTTTCAGTATTAGTCTCCCTAAACCCCTGTTTCTGCTGTTTGCTCAACACTTTCAAACTGAGCCCTACGCATCTCTTCTAACTCATATTCCTTCTCTTGTTCCTTTCTGAGTTTGTAAATTCTCCTCTTTTCTTTCTGATGCTTCTTTCTCTTGTGAAGCATGCAACTAATTTTTAGCAGCAATATCACCATAATGATGACAATTACTGGATAGAGCACTTTGCCAATGATTGAGCCACCAATTTCTGAAAACCATTCTTTTATTGCCTCAATCATTTTGCCTCTTTGTTCAGTGAAGTTTCCTTCCTCCAGGGGTTCTATCTCCTCGTGATATTCTGTTATATTTTTAATAAGCGACTCTATATTCCGACTCTTGTCAGGAATATATGTACAACAATGCTGGACATGTAAAACCCCACAGACTCCTCCCTCTTTTGCAAGCAGAATGTCTAATGCAAGACGATTCTGCATAACCATGCTCCTGGCAGCAACAAGTTCTGTATTGGCCAACTGAAAACCACTTGCTGTATCTGTAGACAATCTATCTACAATTGTCGAAACTTTTCTTATTTTGATTGAATTCATGGTGATTCCTACCATAGGAATGACAGCACCAAAGATGTCCCCCAAGACTTCTGTAAAACTTTCTCTTTTATACCTATTCAGGTGTTCACCAAATTCAAAGGTACCCTTTTCATTTCTGTCAACATGGAAAAATTTTGGAAAAACTAATCCAAGATAACAAGTCCCATACCAATGGTCTGGGAGGCTAAAAAATGTCTTATTTTAACAAATAAAATAAATTCCAGGAAAAATTGGATCTTTACCGCCTTTAAATCCCCATCCCCCTATGATACAATAAGTATCTTCGCATTGACTAGCACCAACAAAAAAATTATCATATAATGTGTTATCTCTTCTAATGCAAAATTTACCACTAACTGGTTCATCTATATGAATAGCTGCATTTGTGTTAACGCCATTAAGCTTAGCATCCTCCATTTGCCAGTACTTAGACTTGGCATGTTTAAGCATCTCATTTCTTTTGTAAACAGCCCTTCTCTCCTCAACCATATTCAGGAAAGTCTTTTCTTCTGCTCTCATTTTGCATGTTAAATTATTTCTATATGCATATTCATAATTAAGTTCATTAGTTACTAAAAAGAATTCCCTCATCTGTTTCGCAGGCTTAACTTTATTTAAGCTATTTACAACTTTGAGATTTTCAAAAACCTCATCAAAGTCTGAGTAATAATAATACAGATGACCAGTTGGATAAAACAAACTAGCAATTACACTGCAAGTGATGCCATAAGTGAGAGGTAACATATTATAGGTAACCCCCTCTGAGACAGAAGCAGGCAGCTTCACACAGACATAGCAATCCTTTACATTCATCACTTTAACGTATTCAGACAGAAGCCTAGAAAATGAATTGCTAGAAAAATCTCCAACAGATCTATCTTGATGGATCTCTGGATTATGCTCAATAACTCTGCTAGACTTACCAGCATGTTTTTCTAGTTTAGTCTCTACTTTACTTGTTATATTAGTCTTAAGCTTCTGTTTATCAATACCAAAAGGATATACTACAGCTAAAATTAACCAAACCAATATTAAAAGAACTACACAAATTGAAGACATTTTGCAACATCTTTTCAAAATGGAACACCTTGAAGTATCTGAACTAGGCATTTTTTTAAAAAAATTAATAAACAAACAAAATTTTAAACTAAACTAAAATATAAAATATCCCCCCTTTTAAATTTTTTTTTTTTAAAGAACCCTAAAACAGTTTTTCTTCGACCTTGCGTCACATGAACGTGTGTTTTTCAACTAACACAATTTCTTCAACCTAAAGTCACCTAACACATTTTCTTCAGCCTTATGCCAGGAATCAAAACCCTTATTCAAAACTAAACAAATGCAATCATTGTCATTAGCTTCTTCCAAGTCTTCTTGACTATTGCTTCCTACCTCAACAATTGGCGGAATAATGATGTATGTCCACTCCGGGGACTTATATTTTTGATTTGGCTTTAACACTCTTTTTGTCTTACGAGTGATTACTTCAATTTTCTTATTCTTTTCGTCTTTCTTATCAGAGTCCCCTCCTTGACTAGAAACTTCGTTGATCTGCTCTTTTGTTCTCTTCACCCGTTTGAATTTCAAGTTTTCTTCTGGCCAAATATCTCCTTTTCTCAAGATTTTCTTCTTTGGCACGTTTTCGTTACTTTCAGCTTTCCAAGCTCTTTTTCTGAATTTTCTTATTTCAGACTCTTCATCACTCTCATCTGTGTCTGTTTCTGAGACTTCAAATCTGTATTTAGGAACTTCTTTACTCGGCAGCTTCACTCCATTAGGAACATCATTCTTATAGCTGGTACTTGGTAATTCCGCTTCTTCTTCAGGAATCACCTTCAGTTTCAGAATTCTTGCTCCTGCACACAGAGTTACTCTTTTGCCTTTCAATACTCTCCTTGTTCAGAATATTAACCTGCTCAGAATCTTTTTCTCCAGAATCTTCTTTTTCTTTTTGGGATTCTTTTTCTTTCAGATTTTCTTCAACATCTTGATCTCCAGTCACAATTTCCAGATCTTTTTCATTCAAGGCCTGATCTGCGTCTAGATCTTCCAGATGTTGATCTTCCTGCTGATCATCAGATTCTTGATCTTCAGGGTCTCCTTCTGAATCTGAATCAGTTGTTGTCTCACCTTCTTCATCAAGATTATCAGGAGGTGGTACACGAATGGTATGACTTGCATGCACCCACCTTTTCAAACCTCTACACTTAATAGCATTTGTTGTGACAAGAATTACTTGTCTAGCCTTTTGCCATCTAGGTACTAAGCAGTTTCTCCTTCGATGCACTTTGGTCCTCACCCAATCTCCAGGCAACAGATCGTGAGCTTGTTCTTTCTCCTTAGTTATTACATCTGTTCCCACCTGATGAAATACAGAATTAACTACATCGGAAAGGTTCTGGCAGTATTCAATGATTGCACTATCATTAATACTGAAGAGTTTGCCAACTGGAACAAATGCTTGCCTCATTACTCTGCCCATTAAAATATAATGGGGACTAAGGCCTGTCTTTTTCTCTGGAGTACTTCTCAAAGACATTAGAACAAGTGGAATGGAAAGGGGCGACCACTCGGTCCCCCCGAACGTATGGTGGAGTGCCCGACCCCCCCCGGGAAGCAATCTTGGGCGGGAGGCGAGTCTCGGCTGGTATGCCCAAAGCGGCGTAGCCGGGGCGCGCTTTTTCCCGCCCAAGAGTGGGTTGTCCTAGACACTGAAGCCGCCAGCCACGCCCCCGGAGGCGGGTGGAGGCGGGTTTACGCCCGCCCGAAGAAGGATAAAAGGAGCGACAAGCCAAGGAAGCATCCTCTTGTTCCTGTGCTCTGAAGCTGCACCTCCCCGCTGCACGTGAGCTCGAGACGGAACGAAGAGCCAATTTTGAGCGTTTTAATTTTGTCTTTGTTCTTTCAGAGAATCAGAGTTGGACAATGCCGGGCCGGTACCGATCAGATGCTCCGCATGCTCATGAAGGACATGGCCGAGATGAAGAAACAGATGGCGGCAATGAACGGTGTAGGAGGCCCCAAGCGAGTCGTCGGACCAGCATTGCCGGGAGTAGTCCCTAACGGGAGAGGTAGAAGGGCCAAGAGGGGAGCAGCTGGGGGAGAGGCCCCGGTTCCCGAGACGCCGCCGGCGCACCCTGATGCACCGACTGAGGCGCCGATCCCGGTCCCGAACGAGGGACAACGAATTCCCGTGGTAGTTACCCCAGTGAACGGGGAGGATATGCCTCCCGAGTTGGCTGCACAGTTGGCAGCATGGTTGGGGAAAGAGAGTGAGGGGGCAACGGCAGATGACGCCAGGGCAGTAATGAAGCAGTTGCGGCAATCAAGAGAAGCTGCAAAGGCACCATGTCCTTTTGTTCCCCCGCAGGCTCCAGTGGGACAACCCGCAGCGGGCATGAGTTCGGCAGCGACTACGGTCACAGCTTCCGGTTCAGGTAAGCAGCTATTGCCGATTGCGGGGGAGGGGTCAGTACCCTCGAGAAGGGAGAAAGTGGCTCAGCATATTCCGATGGAAATCAAAGAAAGGATATGGGCTGAGAAATATATAAACATGTTTTCTTTATTAACTGATCATTACGAGATTGAGCATGTGAAAATGCAAAAGAGTTTCTGCACCCGAGTGTTTGGCGCGCCAAGATGGCCGCTTTCAGAGTTAATGAAACGATAGGTAATTGGGGCAGAGCGTTTGGGATATTCACTGCAATTATGGGGGAACGGAGGCCTGAACTGTTGGCCGAGTTACCTGTGTACCAGACACGTATTATGGAGTTTTCTCAGACATATGAGGGCAATCAGTGGTTTTGTTATGATAATATTTTTCGTAAGGCCAAGGAGTTCGACACATCTCTGACGTGGGATTGTTACGACTCCATTTCCTGGCAAAAAAAGGAGAAATCGGGCATGACAAAGGCGCCATTGTTGGGGGGGAATGGGGGCGAGTTTCCCCGCCACTCATCAGGGGCGCCCTTTCGGGCGGGATCGAGTAATGAGCACCATTCAAGGTCGAATGGCAATACAGGTAAAAAAGGGGTCTGCTGGAATTTTAACAGGGGAAAGTGTACAAGGCCCCAGGGGTCATGCAAGTTTAGGCATGAATGTGGGGGGTGTGGACAGTCCTCGCATCCCGAGACCATGTGCAGAGCCAAAACGGGTGATAACGGAAGTAGGGGAAGCGCCAAACAGGTCTGAAATAGTCCGAGGGGCGCCTTTACCTACCCCGGTTGATACCATGGCAATGATTCCTTGGCTCAATGAATACCCGGATCATGTCTCCGCTGGGGTGTTGCGAGACGGTTTTTCGTATGGTTTCCGCATCCCGGTGGGGAATTTTCAGGGTAAAGCACAGTGTAGGAACCAACTGTCGGTCCTGCAGAATACGGCGGTGGTACAAGCAAAGATTGGGAAGGAGGTGACCCGGGGTCGGGTTGCTGGACCATTTGACATGCCACCAGTTGCTAATTTTGTTTGTTCACCCTTGGGAGTGGTCCCTAAGAAGGACCCGGGTGAGTTTAGATTGATACATAACTTGTCAGCCCCGAGAGGTCTTTCGGTGAACGATGCGATAGACCCGGAAGTTTGTTCGGTGCGGTACGCATCTTTCGATGATGCCGTCGCCATGTTGAATCGCCTGGGGCCCGGAGCGCTGATGGCCAAGTCAGACATCGAGTCAGCGTTCCAGTTGCTCCCGGTACACCCAGACGATCAGCGTCTCCTGGGTTTCATGTTTCAGGGACGCTATTACATGGATAAATGTATGCCAATGGGATGCTCCATATCTTGAGCATATTTTGAGAAATTCAGTAGTTTTCTGCAATGGGCATTCACAAGAATGACGGGGTTTCAGCATGTTATGCATTATCTTGACGATTTTCTGTTCCTGGGGACAGCCGGGGACCCAGAATGTGCACAGGCTTTAAATGAATTTTGTGGTCTGATGAGTCAGTTTGGTGTGCCATTGGCGCCAGGTAAGACTGTGGGGCCATCTACTTCGCTCGAGTTTCTTGGAATAGAGCTCGATTCCGAAGAGGGTTGCTTCCGGTTGCCCAAAGAAAAGGTAATGAAATTCAGGGCCTCGCGTGAAACATGTATTAGCGAGACTAAGGTACATTTGCATCAATTGCAGCAGACTGTGGGTCAATTGAATTTTGCCCTTAGAGTGATGCCAATGGCCCGCCCTTTTTCCCGCTCGATTGCACAAGCCATGGTCGGTCTTAAAGAGGGGCACCACCGCACGAGGCTCTCGGCAGAGATTCGCGAGGACATGCGCATTTGGTTGGCATTCCTGGCGGATTTCAATGGTCGGGTTGTCTGGAACAAACCGGCGGTGTCCTCCGAGGAGTTGGGGTTGTGGACAGATTCGGCGGGGAGTATAGGCTTTGGCGCCATATTTGGTAATCACTGGTCAGCTCAAACATGGCCGTCATGGTGGCACGAGAGTGGGCTCACAGGTAACTTCGCTTTTTCTCGAACTGTTCCCTATTCTGGTGGCCTTGAAAACATGGCCTGAGGGGTTTCGGGATCACTCTGTGGTGTTCTGGTCTGATAACATGACCGTGGTTGAGTGTATCAATAGTCAGGCAGCACGATGCAAATGGATTCTGAGGTTGCTTAAGGAAATTGTCTTACTATGTATGCAAGTGAACGTGCTCTTTAGGGCAAGACATGTGCCAGGGGTGCTGAATCAGGCTGCTGATGCGCTTTCTCGTTTCCGTATGCAGGCCTTCTGGGGTTTTCTGCCCACAGCGGACCCGGTGGCGGCACCATTTCCCGAAGCTCTCTGGTCTCTCTGTGCCCCGAACTACAAAACCTCGTGGGAGAGAGTTTAGCACCCAGGACAAGGAAGGCATATGAAGGGGCGTTCCGTTCCTATTGGTCCTTTTTGGGTTCTGCTAGGGGGGAGCTTTGGGGCCAAGAAGAGTATGTCTTAAAGTTTTTGCTGTCATTACATCAGGCAGGAAAATCGGTAGCTACGGCCCAGAGGCATCGGGCCGCCATTTCCTTTATGGCAAGGGCTCATGGTATCCAGGACCCCACAGCGTCTTTTGTAGTACAGAAAGCGTTGCGTGGGTGGAAACGCCTTGAGGGTCGCAGAGTAGATGAAAGGCACCCGATAGGTCTGGAAAGGTTGGCCCTGTTACTGTCCGTACTCCCTGCGACATGTTCATCTCATTCAGAAACAGTGTTATTCCGGGCCGCTTTTGCATTAGCATTCCATGGGGCTATGCGGGTAAGCGAACTGGTGGTGAAGAACAAGCAGGATACGGGGGGTGGACTGTGCCGAGAGCACCTTCAAGTTAAGGGGTAGATGTTGATTGTCTCGTTTGCCAGGTCCAAGACCGATCAGGGTGCGATCGGGGACAGTGTAGTAGTCCAGCGGATTCCCGGATCTCCCATGTGCCCTGTTGCATGCGTTGAGGAGTATTTGGCGCTGAGGGCGGCATCATGGGGGGGATCTTGCTGAGACATGCTGATGCCACCCCACTGACGAGGTTTCAGTTCCAGCGGGTGCTTGCTATGGCAATTTCGGCCGCGGGCTTGAACCCGGGCGAGTTTGGGACCCATTCCTTCCGGATAGGGGCTGCTACAGAGGCTACAGCCAGGGGTCTGAGTGTGGAAAAAGTACAACAGTTGGGGCGTTGGTCCTCGAATTGTTACAAAAGGTATGTGCGGTTGCACATGTTGTGAAGCTGATATCATGTACTCACGCTTCTTGTTTTTGTTTGGTTTACAGTTTCGCAAGCTTACGAGGCGGGGCGGACTGTGCAGTCGACCCGACACCTGGGAACCAGCGGTCAAAGATCACCGGCTGAGGAAAAAGTGGTGTGGGTCGTGGGCCACTCATACGTGAGGCGTGCCGCGGACGTATTCAAAGCAGGTGACATGATTCACATGGCTGGGGAATACGGGTACAGGGTGACCTTCTACGGAAGGGGCGGGCTCTGTATTGACCAGTTTCAAACTTTTATGGAGGGTTTGTTAGGGCGGACAAGGTTACCGCCAGCTATAATCATAGTGCATCTTGGGGGCAATGATTTGGTGACCACTGGTAGACGACTACTTCTCGAGGCGATACTATCCACAGTAAGTTGGTTGGCGAGAAGGGTTCCAGGGTGCACGATTGCATGGTCCCATATGATTCCACGGAAAGTGTGGCAGGGGGCTATTTCGGTGGCTGCTGTAAATCATTCTGTGAAGAAAGTAAATAACAAGCTTGGTAGACTGTTCCGTACAAGTACATTGCATTCGATTCCTCATGGATGTATCAGGGTGGACCATATGTATCTAGAAGATGGGGTCCATTTGTCCCGGGTGGGGAATTCTTTACTCATAGGAGACCTCGTAGCCTGGTTAAAGAGTTTACAGCATGACCTTTAGGTAGGAGTTTTTGTGGGGGGTCCGGATAGCCGGTCAACTATCCGGCCTGTGGCGGTAAGGTCATGATCGGTGAGCAGTAATTGGAAGATCCCTAGGGGGGGGGCGTCACCCATTACGGATGGCAGCGCCCGGGGGGAGGTGGCCATTGGCCCCTCAATGGGGAGGCGGTCCCTTCTAAGGATGGGACGCCGAAAGGAAAGGGAAGGCGGTCAAGGCCCCTCCCTGGATAGGAGGGGCTACGGGCCCCTCCTGGGAATTTCCCGGGGCCAGGACATCTGCAACGGCAGATGTGGTAAGTTGTGTGGGGTGGGGAGGGGGGTCTACGCTACCTTCTAGACACCTCACACGAGTCCTCGGACGACCATTAAGATGGCGTCGAGTTAATTGGGGCCCCCGTCAAGACAAGGGAAATTGGTATGTGCACATGAGGTGCAGTCCTCTGTGCGGCCGCCCCTCACAAGTGAGGGGGGAGTTCTGGTTTAGGGATCTGACACCGGTTACGACCTTGCCGTTGGCCCTTAACGTTAGGATGTACAATTTCAATTTGAAAATGCATTTGTAGGATGTTAGTATCGGCTAGGAGAACCTTTGTATTAGAAATGTGTTAAGGTCAGCCAAAACATCATAATGTGGAAATGAAATTGTACATGATATGAAACTGTTATTTTAATGTTTTAATTTTGTTTCATATTTTAATAAATACGGCCGGGAGGGTAACTCCCTCCCGCCTTCCAAAAGTTCAGCACTGTTTCCGTATTCCCATTCTTGGGGATTGTGTTGAGAGGGGGTGGCGGGTATCTCAGCCATATGGAAAGGGGCGACCACTCGGTCCCCCCGAACGTCTGGTGGAGTGCCCCGACCCCCCCGGGAAGCCATCTTGGGCGGGAGGCGAGTCTCGGCTGGTATGCCCAAAGCGGCGTAGCCGGGGCGCGCTTTTTCCCGCCCAAGAGTGGAGGCGGGTTTACGCCCGCCCGAAGAAGGATAAAAGGAGCGGCAAGCCAAGGAAGCATCCTCTTGTTCCTGTGCTCTGAAGCTGCACCTCCCCGCTGCACGTGAGCTCGAGACGGAACGAAGAGCCAATTTTGACCCACCCACCAGCCCCTGAGGACAGCAAGTTGTTTTTGAAATAAAGTCATTTGACGTGGTAATTAATTTTTCTTACAGGTTGTTCTGAATAAAGTTGTGATTCAGTATGCAATAAAGTGGATAATTCTTTACAGTATGCTTTATTGATTAGAAGTAGTTGCACCAGAGTTGATCAGTGATGTTTTAGACAGTTCATACTGTGAATGTCTTATTGTCTTTCTCCTCTTTAGTAATTAGCCTCTTTAGTAATTAGTTTGTCGTATTTATTATTTGGTCGGGCGGTAAGGTCATGATCGGTGAGCAGTAATTGGAAGATCCCTAGGGGGGGGGCGTCACCCATTACGGATGGGAGCGCCCGGGGGGAGGTGGCCATTGGCCCCTCAACGGGGAGGCGGTCCCTTCTAAGGATGGGACGCCGAAAGGAAAGGGAAGGCGGTCAAGGCCCCTCCCTGGATAGGAGGGGCTACGGGCCCCTCCTGGGAATTTCCCGGGGCCAGGACATCTGCGACGGCAGATGTGGTAAGTTGTGTGGGGTGGGGAGGGGGGTCTACGCTACCTTCTAGACACCTCACACGAGTCCTCGGACGACCATTAAGATGGCGTTGAGTTAATTGGGGCCCCCGTCAAGACAAGGGAAATTGGTATGTGCACATGAGGTGCAGTCCTCTGTGCGGCCGCCCCTCACAAGTGAGGGGGGAGTTCTGGTTTAGGGATCTGACACCGGTTACGACCTTGCCGTTGGCCCTTAACGTTAGGATGTACAATTTCAATTTGAAAATGCATTTGTAGGATGTTAGTATCGGCTAGGAGAACCTTTGTATTAGAAATGTGTTAAGGTCAGCCAAAACATCATAATGTGGAAATGAAATTGTACATGATATGAAACTGTTATTTTAATGTTTTAATTTTGTTTCATATTTTAATAAATACGGCCGGGAGGGTATCTCCCTCCCGCCTTCCAAAAGTTCAGCACTGTTTCCGTATTGCCATTCTTGGGGATTGTGTTGAGAGGGGGTGGCGGGTATCTCAGCCATAGAGCATCTGTCCACTTTACTCCTGTGGCCAGACACATTTTTGAAATCCTGTTTTTAATTGTTCCAATAATCTGTTCTACAACACCTGATGCTTCTGGTCTGTATGCACAATGTAATTTCTGTTCAATGTTCAAGGCTTCACAAACCAGTTTCAGCAATCTGTTTTCAAAATGCGTTCCGCGATCACTTTCAATAGTTACCGGAAAGCCATATCTAGGTATGATCTCCCTCAAAAGCAATTTTGCCACAGTGACTGAGTCATTATGATGTGTTGGGAAAGCTTCCACCCATCTTGAAAACAGACAAACAAATACAAGCACATATTTCAGCTTGTTGTGCTTTGGCATGTCAATGAAATCCATCTGTAATCTGGTAAAAGGACCACCCTCCCGTCCTATGGTTCCCAAACTTACAACAGTTTTCCTGTTTGGATTCATTTGTTGACAGGTCAAACATCTTTGGCAAAGTGACTCTGCTATGATTCTGAATTTTGGACTGAACCATTTTTCTCTGAATAGTCTGATCATGGAATCTCTCCCTAAATGCCCTGGACCATGGTACATCCGTGCCATGTCAGCAATCATGCAATTTGGCATTACAGGCCTTCCATCTTTGTAGACCCAAACTCCATCTTCCTCTCGCTGTCTGCACTCTGCTTTTAACCATGTGTTTTTCTCTTCTTCATCTGCCTCATCTTGTAATTCTTTTACTCCCTGCCATGTTTCAACTACAGATATTAGCATGAGAGAATTCAACATGTGACGTTTGTCTTTCTCCCGATTGATTGAAAAATTATTCTTTGCGCAGTACCTTGCGATTTCATCTGCGAACGCGTTACCTTTAGTAATGTAATCGTCACCTTTTTTATGAGCTGCACATTTTACTACAGCAATTTGTTCTGGTAATTGAATGCCATCAATCAATCTTTTAATTAATTTTGCATTTCTGATTGGCGTTCCCACAGGGGTCAAATAACCTCTTTGACCCAGAGCTGACCATAGTCATGAACTACGTCATACCCATACGGACTATCAGTCACTATGGTCACTTTTATGCCAGCTGCTTTTTCACAAGCCCGAATTAAACCAATTAATTCTGCAATTTGAGCTGAACGAATCCCATCAAGAGTTGAACCCTCTCGCTCCATCATCACCCTGCGTGACTTTTCATGACCTACGTTTCCATGGGTGCTGCTGAGGGTATTCTGACAACAACATTCATGGAATTTGAGCATTCCCAGATTTACAACATTTTGCAAGCCTGGGAATGCATCAGAATTCCACGCCCCCCAAAAGGAGGCGTAAGGAGGTGCAACAAGAAGAAATCCTTTTATTTCTCCATGCATAGAAAGAGGACAATGCCTTTGATTATTGTTTTTGTGCAGGAAGGTGTCCCTACCTGAACAAAAGCAATCAGCCCCTCAGCGCAGGCAATCTTGCAAAATGACTCAAGGGTGTCTGCGCTGGCGCACGGGTGCCGTTTGTGCTGCAGAACAAGAAAGAAGGACTGCAATGCGCCATATCTTGTAGATACAGCACATTCCTGTCCTTTTATTTTGACGCACTGCAGCACAGCAGGAAGGCTTGCTGAGCTGCCGTGCGTCAAAATATTGTAAATAAGGCCTAGAGGTCTGTAATGCTGCATTGCCCAATGCTCAGAGCATCTTCCCTGCATTCCTTGCTTTAGTAATGAGGTTTATTACCATCAATACATGTATGCAAAGAAATCCCAACTTGAGATAGAAAAAGCATATTATTCAGGAATGTAAATGTAGGTGTTAAAACTAAGTAAAATGCAGAACGCTCCAAAGATTATCACACCTTTATTTACACTGAGAACAAAGTCGTCTTGCCGATGTTCCTCTTCATTGATGGAAGACCTGTAATGGTCACAGCCATCATCAAATTAGTAAATATGCACATTTTCAGCCTCTGAACAGATACAAGATACACATTAGGATTCATTAGCATATTTAAAGATAAAGTAACACTGCTGATCTATTTACCATTACAAAAGATTCTGTTAAAAATATATTAAAAAATTCCACATAAGTGATTGAGATTGCCTATCTCCTTCCAAACAAAACTAGACTAATTTTCAAATTAATTACAATAGTATTTCTGTGGAATTGCAAATGATAACTTTATATGATCAAGTTGTCTAAAAATATACAGGAAGCGAAAGCAAATTACATTAGTCACCACAGGGATTCTTAATTTTAGTGTCAATCAAATTTCAGATAATAAGATACTCCTGGAAGCTGAAAACAATAGAATCACATGCATCTAACAAGGAAATATTGTACACTTGGTATTGTATGCCACGCGAGAGGGACAACATGATTAAATTAGTTACTTTTAGCACAGTTATGTAATTATTCATGTGGTATTAAGATTTAATAAAGAAAAAGAAAAAGAAAAAAAACCTCGGGTGCACTGATTTCCTCTGGGATTGGCCATACAAAGAAGTATTTAGTCACTGCTGAATTTGGCTCACTTTGCCCCGAAATGTAACAATTATCAAGAAACTCTACACATCATATGTGCACTTTGCTGTATGTGTGTGTGACATGTTGCATATGCATTGCGTGTCTAGGAGCATATGTTCCGTGTGAGTGCTGTCCCATCTCAGACGTGTTGAATGCAGCACAATTTGGTGGTCCTAATTCTGGTTATCCTTGTACTGTTTATCGCAATGAGAGTCTATATGCTGTTGTGTTGGTATCTTTGCTTAGAGAACCTATAGTTGTCTGGGCGGACTAGGGCATATACCTTCCACTTCTGCCGGAATCAATACCTTGGCCCAGCAATAGTATCTGAATTCCATCTCTCCCATGTGCTGCTTCACGAAAAATAGACCAGTTTGTGTATTTGATCAGCAGCATACTTCAATTCTGACACTGATCTTTTGGTGTCTGCTACTTTGCAAACCATGAGAGGTCTAAAAAAAGGTCCAGATGATATGTTTGGCTAGATTTAAAGATTCAAAAGGTAGCTTGGACTTTGCTTTCCTCAGCTTACATGTGTCCTTTGGTAGTCTAAGTACTAACCATTAGGAGTCAGTATCCTGTACTTAATCCGGCCTCAAAAACAATCCGTGTGCTCTAGACAGCAGGGTCCTTGTTAAGAGCAGTAATATGGTTATTTCTGTTTCTTCATAACACTAATATAGTACAGGACCTGGAGATGCACTGTTGGTAGAAACTGTTGATAAATAAGTTGTTGCTGAATTATCCGCTTTGGGGAGAAGTAAGCCCTGACAACTATGATCAAGGTCAAACAGACTGAACCCTGCCTGGAATTTGTACTAAAGAAGTGAGATACGGTGCAACCAGGGGGACCTTGTACTCGGGCAGATTATAACCAATTTGTCAACCTCTGAAACATCAGGATGGCCAAGTGCCTGCACATAGCATTCCAGGCCTGTATCTGTTGTAAGTATTCATCCTCCCCAATCCACCCAAAAGTATTTCTGACTTTGCACCAATATGGGTCTCTTATTCCAGTTTCAGTTTCGATGAACTATTCAGTCCAGTGTGTAACTTAAATTCCATTGGTGTGCCTTCCGACTGAAAAATACAACCACTCAGGAAATGTTCAAGTTAATGGGTCAGTGAATATTGGCACAGATATGGCATGGCAAGTACTATCAGTGCAACCCAAACTCCAGAGTCAGTACCTCCCACTTCTAAAGCAGGCCAGTTGAGACAGTATCTTATCTTAGCTCAACTGTGCCCTATACATTGGATACTGAAAACCAATTACAAGGTGATCCTGTTAACTGGGCATCAAGACGTCTGGAAATCAGTCCCAAGACGTCTGGAAATCAGTCCCCTAACGCCCAGACAACAATATCTAGTGTGGGATATGCCATTAGTTTTGTGTAATAGGCTATTTGATGATTTAGGTATTTTTGTGGCATCTTGAAAAAAGGTTTGGTTACATAAGTAGGTCTACTGGCTCAGTGGAGTAATGCATCCACTGCAGGGGCCCATGTTCGACCTCCTGGTCCCTCGTTCAAATCTCAGTGGGTCGACTCAGCCTTTCATCCATCGTAGGTCGATAAAATGAGTAACATTGAGTTGGGTAACAATAAACATCTGTAATTCAGCACCAAGACACCCAAGGGTGAAAGGGCGCTTTACAAATACACATGTTATGTTAAGCTACTAATCTCTACATTGTCTATTTTTGCACCTAGGAGAATTTTGGGTAAAATGCAAATGCATCATAGGAGTTTTATTACATCGTAGCACTCTGTTTAGTATCCTTTCACTGTAAAAGAATAGGTCATACCTGTGGTTTTCATATTGCAATAACGCGTAACTGACATAAACTGCAACTATGTACAAAGCTCTGTGGTAGACAGTATGTCAGTGAGGTTTAACAATGATAAGTCTGTGTTTTGTGCCCTTAGGAAGGATGGCACTTGAGGAATCCTCTCAACCCTAGATAATTCGAAAAAATTAGAGACTTTAAGTAGGTGCAGTGTGCATACATTATGAAAACCTTCCTTCTCTTTAAAGGCCTGCAATTATCACTCATGTGCTTTACTCTTTAGAATACACTGGCTAGTGTCCAAGTATACTACACTGCCCTTGAAAAAAATGGCACACCACGTTCTGGAAGGGCATACAGCCTACCACAGAAACGAATCTACAATATGAGAGTGTCAACTGCATTTTAAGTTCCTATCATTATATAAAAAATGTCTTATGGGATAGCTGCAGATTTGTGCTCCTGGGCCGCCTCCAACCAGAGAAGATGGGGTAGAAGATGTGGACTAACGGCTAGAGTGCTCGACCTTAAAGCTGGGGAACCGGGTTCGAGTCTGGGCAAGGACATCAACATCCTGTGATTCTGAGCAAATCACTTAATCTCTCTGAGCCTAACAAAAGGAATGTGTCCATCTGTAACGCAACTGGTGCTCATGTAAAGCACTCCTATACCTTTGGGTCGAGTTTGTGCTATATTAAACTTAAATGTGGGGACATGGCTTGGACAGCCATCATGGCGGACCCGGTTTAATCAATCTCTGTGCGCCCATGCTAATAATTCTTCTGAATCTGCTGTTTTCCTCACTCAGTGCAACCCATCGGACCCCCGTCCGCTGAGGCACCCACAGCAACATCCTGGTCGATATCCTGGGCTGCTGTTACTGAAATGGCGCACCTCACATCGGAGCTCCTTGGAGGTGCCGCGCGGACTGGGCCTGGTGACGCTCGCCTATCGGACGCCGAATGCTGCTGGGTGTCTAGGGCCCGGATCGGGCCTCGAGGTGAGGAGGAGTATCCGTGGAGGGGAGAGATTGAGGGCTGTTGGCGGTACACGGCCCAGGATCTCAGCAGCTGGCTCTTGTGCCTGGGGCCTTTGAACCCGTGTTTACTTTCCCCCCGCAGTGGCGGCACCTGCCGGTGCTCTGGCGTGGGCCCGGGAGAAGCGTAGCCCCTGTTGGGCCCCCTGGAGACCGGGGCGCTGCACGCTGGCCTCGCAGGGCTAAGATTGGATGCATCGGAGGATCCGCGCCCACATGTAAGAAGAGGCCGGGCTTCCCGCCTGGCGCAGCGCTGTGCGGCCCCCGTTGGAAGTCTCCTTCCATCTACTCCGGACCTACCTAACAGTTGAGGCACACACCTGCTTGTGGCACGGGGTGCTAGGGCCAATAGCAAATTGCCCCCTTGCCCTAGTGGGCCTAGTATCTCCTGATCTCTGCCTCCCTGGCTCCTGCTGGGCCTAGACGCTGTGGCTTGATGGCGGGAGTGCCGCAAGAATTGACCTGAGAGCGGGGGTGGGCAGCAGTAGGTCGGTGTTTGGGCAGGTTCGGTAACAGTAGAGGGGCCTGCTTTGCTGGTCATCACAGGCTGTGGAAGCTGCTGAGCCAGGCCAGTGCGGTTGGGGGTGAGGCAGTCTCCACGAGGACTGACCTGCAGCACCCCCCTCGTGGGCAGCACCTGGAGCGGCAGACCTGCGACGCCTCATGGCTTGTGGTTCCCCTTCTCCCAGCATTAACGCAGCCCCCCAACAGCAGACTTCCCGGGCTTTTGGACTTGCCACCCTACAGCCTGCAACCATGGGTAAGGAAAAGCCGGGCACGCCGGAGCCAAGCAAGGCACCCTGGACCAGTTTACTATGCCCTCCAGTGGGGGGACCTCAAGTGATACAGTGGTACTGTTTCTGATAATGCTGCGCTTTTAGCTGCCATTACCAAAGCCAGGGACACCCTCAACACTAAAATCAGTGCAGTGGGTTCTGAAGTCTCCTTTCTGCATTAGGATCTTCGTAAGGCGGTCAATCACATTCCTGAGGGGGAGGCGTTAGTCTCTTCCTTCGAGGACACAGTGACCACTCTGAAGAAGGTCAACAAACTAACAGTGGTGTCACAGGAGCTCGCATCTCAGGTGGAGGATGTGGAGGGCCGCGCTTGATGTAACAACCTCCATTTTGTGGGTTTCCCGGAGGGCTGTGAGGGATACTCCATGAACAAATTCCTTACCCATTGGCTCTGAGATAATATGCCGGATGCAATGCTTTCCACCTGCTTTGTGGTGGATTGAACCCATCGGGCTTTGACAAAGAAGCCGCCCCCCGGGAAAGCCTGAGGCTTGTCATCACAAAATTACTCAGCTTTGCAGAGAGGAATGCCATCTTGCAGTATGTCCGGACACACAAGGATTTTATTTATTTATTTATTATTTTATTTTTATTTACTTGAGTTTTATATAGCGCTGGCTAGACCCGCTGCTCCAGTCCTGAGCGAACATCCTGAATATGGTTGACGGCTGAGGTTCTTGGCTTTGAGTTGTTATACTGGCAGTCCAGCATCTGGAGAACTTCATAAATAATCACACTGAGCTGGCATGGGCAAAACACACTGTAACTGTCCAGTCAGACATTGCACTAGGTACTCCACAGATATTCATAATACCTGATGGCCGCACAGGCTAGTGTTTCCCCACTCGCTATGGGGCTGATATCCTGCTCCTTCAGGAAACACATTTACTGGGCACCAAGGCTCCATGCCTGACCCGGTTTGGGTATTACTTGGTGTACCATGCTGGGTTCACTAGGAGATCCCGGGGGACGGCGATCCTCATCCATCGTGGGGTCCCCTTTATCCACACAAAACACTGGAAACTCCCAGGGGAGAGATACATCCTGATATCGGGAATGATATAAGACAAACATATCAACATCAGCAGCATTTATGTCCCCCCCCCATTTGGGGACTATATTTATAGATACAATCCCACCTCTGGGGTGTCCTGCCGGACAGCATAACACTTTTTGGGGGAGACTGGAACAACGTCATGTCACCACTAGATAGAAGCTGTGGGTCTGACACTGGCCCCATTGCAGAAACATCAAAACTATGTGCGTTCGCTACCACACTGGGTTGGTCAGTGTTAGACCTGGCATTTTGGTGCGGTTACCCCTGTATTTTTGGCCTCTACCACCTGTATTTTTGATGCTGTGCTGGATTTCGTTTTTGCAGGTTTAGATGCTTTGGACACTCTGCCACTGCTGATCAGTGTTAGAGTGTAAGTGCTTCCTGTGTAAAATGTTATTATGATTGGATATACATGATTGGCACATTTGTATCACCAAGAAGTCCCTGGTAAAGTGCACTGGGTGTGCCAGGGCTGGTGATGACAAATGCTGCTAGTAGGCCTGCAGCACTAATTGTGCCACCCCCATGAGTAGCCCCAAAATGGTGTCTCAGGCCTGCCACCGCAGTGCCTGTGTGCAGTCTGTGAACTGCCATGTCCTCCTGGTCAGTGTCCCCACTGACCAGCCCTAACCCTTCCCTTTTTGTGCACATTGGTCACCCATATGGAAGGCCCAATGTACCCCCTTGGGCAGGGTGCAGTGTATGTGAAAGGTAGAGCATGTACTTGTGCAGGTGACATGCTCTGGTAGTGAATTACAGCCATTTTCATTTTTCACTGCTGCAAGGCTATCTTGCTCCATAGGTTATCATGGAGTATGCTGGCTACAGTGGTTACCAGCATATCTTCCCATAGGAACACGATAGGACATAAAAGTCTGGTATCCCTGAACTCAGTATTTAATAACACATCTTTGAGGAAAGGTTGTTTTTAAACCCGGTGTTTGAGAACAGCACTTTTAGAAAGTTGTTGTTCTCTTGTCTGACCTTTCTGTGTGCATTGGGCTGTTTGTGTATTGACTGTCTGGTTTGAGAGTGACAGGGGCTGGGGATTCCCCAGGAGGCTGGCTGAGTCAGGCCTAGGCTGAATGACTGCATTGCAACTTGAGTGGTGGGAGGAGATAGCACCTGTGCCTGAATAGGGCTGTGCCTGCCTTCCACAATGCTGGCTCGACCTCCTGCTGGGCAGCTGACGACCCTGCCTCTCACTCTGAAAGGAAAGGAGAAGCAAGGAAAACAAAGTGCTCAAGGAACACTGAGAACTGGTTCAGACCAGGCTCAGGGCCCACATGCACAAAGACAACAGAAAATTAGATCATCCTGGAATCAAGAAGGAACCTCTGCCAAGGAGAAAGCTGAAACTGAAGAAGGAAGATTGTCCAGCTGTTGCTCTGCTGAATTACCCTGCTGTTGCTTTGCTGCCAAAGAGAGGGGAAGGACTTTGCTTTGTGCTGAGTCCCCTTGCTTGAAGGAATCTCCAAGAGCCTGAGAAGAGTTGGCTTCCTGTTTTGAAGTCCCAGGAACAAAAGGACTTCACCCCCAGCTTCCCCTGAGCTCTACTGAGAGAGTGATGCCCTTCCTGGAGTGCGTGGCCCGTGTGTGGTGCCTCTGGAAGTTGTGCCTGTGCTGGGAAGCTGGAAATCATGCTTTAAAGACTCTACTACAGAAAAGTTATCGAATCGCTCGCTGTGGAGCGCATCCCCGACAGTGCAAGGAATTTCCAGCCGCTACGAAGGCCGAGATCATCGCAGCACCTGTTGCGGCTGCCAGAGCCATTGCATCATTCGTTTGGGGGATGCACCAGACCGGTGCGGGAAGACTACCATCGCTGCTAGAGTCATCGCAGAGCCTGTCGTTGCTGGGTGAGATCGCCGCACCGCTTGCTTGCGGATCGCATCACGTCACTGCAAGCATATTCGCAGAGCCATCGCATCGAGGAGCTGCAAGAGAGAGATCGCCGCTGAATCGCGCATCGTCGCCCCGGAGATCGTCGCAGCCCCTACGAGATCGACGCATCGTACCTATGCGAGAACAAACTTCCTACGGAACCTACGCACGGGAAACCATACAAGTGGCCTTCCTCCCCATACAGACCGGATTCGTCGCAACACGCCCGCTGCTGCAGCGGGGTTTTTGCATCGCCTCCCCAAGTTCTCAGGAGCAACGCATCCCTTGTTTTCCACCGCACCAGCTTCTGCTTCTGGAACTTTGTCCCATCTAAAGGTACTGTTGGCTAAACGTGACGCAACTGTGAACTTTTCACGCAACTGTGGATTATTTTTATTGCAACCTTAAGAACTCTTTTGCAACCATATTCTTGAACTGTGTATGTGAGCTGAGCTCGTCATGAGCACCGAAGGGGTTAAATTAAATACCTTTATTTTTCTAAACTGTTGTGGAGTCAGTTTGTGGTGTTATCCACTGTGTTACTGTGAGTGTTTATACAAATACTTTACACATTGCCTTCTGATTAGCCTTGACTGCTCGTGCCAAGCTACCTAGAGGGTGAGCAGGGGTTATCTCAGAGGATTTCCTCCTTACCCTGACTAGAAGCAAGGGTCCCCATTTGGACAGTGGTACCTACCTCAGCCAACTAGAGACCCCCACTTCTAACAGTCAGACATTTGGCAAGAATATCACCCTGTTCAACCAGCTTATACATACATGTCCACGGTCCATGGTTCCCTCTCCCAGCTTGACTACTTATTCACACCCCGCCGCTACATTCACAGGTTCTCCCAGGCCTCTCACCCTCCTAGGGGGCTATCGGACCATTCTCAGGTCTCTGTCAAACTGTATACTCTAGCTCAGAAACCCCCATTTAGATGGTGAATGTCCTCATGGCACCTTCGAGACTCGGACTACCAGGAGACACTTACTGGGGCAATCTAGGAATACATAGATTTCAATGCAGCCTCTTTTTCATATAAGATACTCCTTTGGGAAGCACTAGAGCCCACAATCCGAGGGGTGGACATTGGTTACAGTGGGAATGAAAAGGGACTGCGCTCCGCCCAACGGGTCAAGCTCGAAGCCCTGCAGACATCCCTAGAGACGCAATAAACTCTGTATCCCAGCCCTTTCGTCTGACGTAACTTACTGCAAATACAATAACAACTACAACACCACTTTATTGATGAGATCTGGCTGGAATCACAACACCGGATCTATCAGTGGGGGGACAAATCGAGCACGATGTGCCACAGGTTGTGTCAGGTGGGGAGGTCCCCTGCTGTTGTCCCCATCATCTGAGGTGCGGACGGAGTGTTACATTTGTCCCCAGGGGCGGTCGCTGCGGAATTTGCATGTTACTTTTCCACACTGTATGCACGCCAGGAGCACGGACCTGATAGAGGAGTTCCTTAGGGATATTCCCACTCAAAAGCTTACCGACCAGTCTAGTGACCAGGCCCTCAGCCTCAACGGATTTCCCATGGAATTGCTCCGGTCCCACGTTAAATTCCCACCTGTTAGCGGAGGTACACGAAGCGCTCAAGCAACGTCAGCTGCCCCAGGACTGGCGGCCTGCCGACATTGTTCTTTTTCTGATGTCAGGCCGCCCTCCAGAAGAGTCGTCCCCCTACAGGCCCATTTCTCTTAATAACTTTGAGCCCAAACTGCTAGGCAAAGTCCTAGCCAATCGCCTGTGTACCGTTCTGCATACAGGACTTGATTTGCCCAGATCAGTCTGGCTTTATGCAACGCCGTCCGGTTCACAGTGCTTTGCTGATGGCACATACTATATGCTTTCATTTGACTCCCACAGCAGCTCTTCCTGCTCTTGGAGGCCATTAACTGCGGCCCTCGTTTTCAGGCATGTGTTCGACTGCTATATGCAGACCCCACTGCCTCTGTGCGCATCGCCGGTCACACCTCCGCCCCATCCCTTATTGGTCGTGGCACACGGCAGGGCTGACCCCTTTCCCCCTTTTTTTTTGCCCTGGCAGTGGAACCCTTGGCGGCCTGGGTGCGTGGTGATCAAGTGCTTCCGGGATTTGAGTGGCCAAGGTTGCATCCTGACAGCATTGCCTTGTATGCGGACGATGCCCACTTTTACATGACGAACCCCGTGGTTTTTGGGACTGTGCATCCTACAGATTCTCTGACTTTTTGGTCAGACCACCGGGCTTTAAACTAATTCATCCAAATCAATCTTATTCCTGGTATGTGGCAATCAGTGTAGTGACAAATGAGCATCCCAACTGACTCGAGCCACAGGGGGTTTTAAATACTTGGGCATTTTTATATCGCCCTACCCAAAAATCTCATTGGCGCACATCATTAATCCCCTTCTCACCATTCTTCGAGATGAGACGATAATATGGTCCTCTCTCCCGCTTTCATTGTATGGGTGCTCAGCGATTTTAAGATGGTCTCCTTACCTAAATTATTAAATCAGCTACAAAACTTCCCGTACCACATACCAAGATCCTGCTTTGCAAATATCAATGCTATCCACAACAAATTCCTGTGGAATGGAGGGGCAGTTCGGGTACCGCTCAAAACCTGTTCGCAATCGACATACTGTGGGGGTATCACCACAGCTGACACCCACGCACACAAAGCCCTACACAGCCAAGGCCCAGGATACCTCAACGGCCGCCTCAACTTCTACGCTCCCAAACGCCAGCTCCGTTCGACCAGCCACGCCCTCGCCGCCGTCCCCCGCATCCGCAGAGCCACCACAGGGGGACGGTCCTTCTCCTACCTCGCCGCCAAGACATGGAACTCCATCCCCACCCACCTCCGCCTGACCCAGGACCACCTCGCCTTCAGGAGGCAACTCAAGACCTGGCTGTTCGAGCAGTAGCAGATCCCCCCCCCCCAGCGCCTTGAGACCCTCTGGGTAAGTAGTGCGCTATATAAATATGTTGATTGATTGATTGACATATTCTCCTACTATGCCGCCTCTCATTTGCTGATCGTAAATGAATGGTGGTAAAGTTTGCCATCGCATCCTGCATTCGCACTGAAACAGACAGCATGGGGTGGGGTCCCCTCCTCCAGCTACTTTATAGTGTACAGAGCCTAGATTTCCTACCCCATGCTGGCAGGACTCTAATCCGTCTTTGGCAGTACATTGTCAGACAGATGGGGTGGCGGGTTCGACTGACCATGGCAACTCCCCTCTGGCACGGAACCCAGTTGTGCCAAGTTGCTGCCCTGTCTGGATTCCATCAATGTGACGTGGTAGGTATATCCACACTGGGAGATATTATGAAGAGAACAACCTTAAAATCTTTCCAGCAGCTGCAGGTGAGATTCAAGTTGCACAAATCACAGTTTTATAAATACCTTCAATTGTGCCATGCGCTGGCTCCCACCATCCGCACTCTGAACAGGTTGCCAGAGTTCCATCCTCTTGAAGGCTATCACCTCATGGGGGCGCATCAAATCAGACAGGTCTACCGTACCCTAACCACACACTCCAAAACAACTTCATTAAACCAGACATGCGTGGCAGGACGATATACCAGACTTAACGGATGATGACTGGGCCGGGGCCATAGTCAGCCTCCAGGGCGCAGCGGTGTCCTCCCGATATTGACTTATCCAATTCAAATATGTACACTGGGTATATTATACAAGACTTCATCTCTGGAGGATGGGAGTCATTCAGTCTCACCAATGTCTACGATATGGGAGGGATGAGGGAACCATTTTACATACTGTGTGGAGCTGCACTGTTATACAGCCCTTCCGGCATAAAGTCTCGGCATGTTTGGGCAGGGTCCTAGCTTGGAATCTCCCTCACAACACAGTATTGTTCCTACTTCATAGCACAGATGGGATAGGGGAAACCGGTATAAACACCACCTGCTCTTCCTGGCCCACCCACTATAGCTAAGCGAGATATTGCTCAGTTATGGAAAGGTGTTTCCCCCCCAATGGTCGGAAAATGGAGAAAAGAATTAGACATATGAATGTGCGCTGAGCTGGCAGTTTTCCAGCCCGAAACACAGGTGAATATGGTCCCAATGGGCAACATATTGGGGTATCGACCTTCCACAGACCCCCTGCTGGGCATATTTACTACCTCTCCAATGATCACCCCGGACCGCGCACAACATACCTTTACTGTCTGTGCAAAGTTTGTGTTATATTATATGTTTATTACAGTTAATAATGCATACTAACTGTGCATATCCAGACTATCCTGATGTCAATGTATTTTTGTAGGGCGTCTGCCCAGCTGATATTTTTGAAAATCAATAAAATGTGTTTTAAAAAGAAAAAAAGAAGTCTGCTAACTCCAGACACTTGGGGCCAGATTTATGTTAACTGGCGCATCGCCAGGGATGCGCCAGTTAACATGCGCCACAGTGCGCCACAGCTCCGCCAGCCATGGTGCGCCGCATTTATAATGCGGCGCACCATGGTGCAAAAACGGCACAGATGCATGACGCATCTGTGCCGGAAATGTGGCGCATTGCTGGAGTTGCGTCGCAAGCGCGACGCAGCTCTAGCAAGGCTCGGGGGTGCCCCATTTTAACAATGCTGCGTCAAGACCTACGCCTGCTTCAAGAAGGCGCAGGCTTTTGACGCAGCATTGGCTTAAAAGTGACTGAGTGAAATCTCATAGATTTCACTCAGCCACTTTTGCGAGGCGCACCTGCCCCGGAACGCCCACCCTGCGCCGGAACCCCCACAAGCGGCGCAGGGCTTTACAACGTGACGCATCTGCCTAGATGCGTCACGTTGTAAATCGTTCGTAGGGATGCGCCACGTTCACGCCGCCTTGCGTGACGCAACAGCGGCGTAAACGTTGCGCAAGGGCCTCATAAATCTGCCCCTTGTTGTGAATGACAGACCCAGGAGAATATAAGCAGGTGGAGGCACTCAGAATGTAATTACTCGTAATGCCCACATGATTTCCTCAAATTTATGTCTTGAAAACATCAGAATTCAGTAACAATGACCAATGTTCTACAGACCTGGATCCTCTCACTCTTAAGTGAGCAGGCCAACCCCACAGCCAAATGTGAACAGAACATAGGTATATTCGCACAAAGAATGGCTCCAGATTGACCATAGAGTTAGGAATAACCAGTGATGGTTACCAATGTATCAACATGATAAAAATGACATAAAGAATACAATTGCACGAAAATCTGGTCAGTTTACACAAAGTATACTTGTATTAAATTCATATAGTATCACAGTTTCCATTGATAGATGCTCAGTATTCTGTGGTTAAGTGATTACACTGTGAGAGGCGTTAAGCCTGTGTTTGGTGTGTATGAAACAAGGTTTCAAATGACTGCCTTAGTGCCCAAATGTGTTTATGTATGACGGAGATCCTTTCCATCAAGATTAATGCGACCTGTGTTGACCCTACTGTGGAGCTTTCAAAATATGTAGCTAAGTGCTGCTCATTTCTCATCAGCTGAGAACACACCTAAATGTCATGCTGGAACCTTACTGCTCTGTCTTGCTTTTGCTGTGGACCCTCCTGTATGAAAGTCCCCTGCCAGTGCAAGGCATCCAGCAACGTGGACACAATTCCTAGAAATCTCTCCAAATTAAAAGAGACCATAAAAGAGCTGCTTCAACAAATCTACATCAAAAAGTACAGCTGAGCTGACTGGTAACTCTTGCTAGGTAAGCAAAGTGCCTCTTTGTACCACATTGTAGCCACAAGGGGTTGTCAGTGATTGAGGATTCTGCAAGAATTTCAACTATCACTTTTATTTTTTTAATGTGTTACTGCTTTTCTCAGACATGAGTACAGTGCTCCCTGTACCATAGGGCCCCATATGCACCTTACTGATGAGGACTAACAAGACTGAAACAGGTCTAGGGTTGCCTGTGTTCTGTTCTGAGATGATGTGGATTATCAGTGTAGGCTTAACAGTCTGAGATTATTGTAAACATTCCACCCCTTCTTTTTTTGTTTGTTTTACGGATGGACAGTCTAGAATATTAAAGGGAATCCCTACCCTTTAGACTCATCATTTAGATATTTTGGGTGACACAGGCTACACTCAGGCCTAATTTCATCCTTCATCCACCATAAACATGCTACTGCCACAACTGGCTACAGGGAGGTTGGGCTGCAGACAGTGAATGGTGAGCCCCAGGGAAAAGCAACATGATGGTGCAAGCACCACCTCACTGATATCTCTTTCGTGCAGTGTGTTTCACAGCAGAACCACAAACTGTGGAGACCACAGTGGCATTAAGAATACCTAGAATACATACCACAATGCTGTGCAAGATAGCTGCAGTTTCTGATTTAGTGATTTAAGGGAGATTAGAGGTCCTACGGTATTATGGTAATCCCTTGAGACCCCTTCACAAAAATGGAAATCGCAAGGGACTCCATCATCAGTGCCAGTAGCACAAGTGCAATATGGTGAAGGATGAGAGGGCCAGGAGAAGACTGGTCCAGTCATTGCTAGATTATACAATGTGGAGGATATTATAGCCCACAGTGTCATATTTAGGAGATAGGTTCAGAAGAAAAATGCTAGATGAGAGTAGTTTGTGATGCATAGAGGAGATAAAGTTGTAGTTTGGTGAGGGTCTTCCAGCAGAGTGTTTTCTAGGAAACACAGATTGGAATTAGTTCAAAAAGGTAACTCTAATCTAATCTACAAAGTATGATAGCCATCTCTACACCAGATCCACTTCCAGATACAATATAATTTGGTTGGGTTGTCCCAAAGAGATCTCATAGAGGATACTCCAAGTAAATGTAATGTGGGGTATTTGTAAAGCGCACTGTTACTCTAACCGAGTGTCCTGGTGCTGCAGACCGCTGGGGAACCCGTCCTGGTTTTCCCTGTGAGATGGTCCCTTACTGGGTATTCCCAGGGTGAAACCAGGCATCCCTGGTGTCTGTGGGGGGCCGTTGTGGAGATGAGGCAAGCTTAATGCCCAGAGTTACCGAGTGTGTTCCCTGGTTAGAGTAGGCACTGAGGCGAGAATTATCGAGTCCGTTGATCCCAGGTCCACGACCCTGCTGCGTCGAGAATTGAACCCTGGTCCCGGGCAGTTCTCTGCTTATGGGTCTGCCACCTCTAACCAGTGAGCCACACCTCTCCACAAGTGTACTAGTGTACGTAGACGTAGATAGTAATATAAGTATAAATAAAATTATATAATCACACAATAATGTTATAATGGCTGAACTGTTTATCTTTTTCACCATTCTTGTAATGCTGGTTGCAATGTTATGTTTCATCCTACTAATAATCAAAGCTCCACTTTTTACAAAAGAATATAATTCCTTTAAGAATTACTGGAACAGTCAGTTTGTATCTTTCTTGTGTCTCCCTTGAGCATGCCTGAGTAACAATGAAAGGGGAAGTTCTGTTTTCAGAATGGCAAGCGGCAAACTAGGAAGCATGGGGCAGCACAGTTGAGAGTGAGGAGGCCTGCGAAAGGAAGGGGTGGCAAGATGGTGGAGAAGTAACATCTTACCCCCACTCAGCTTACTCAGATCCTTGTGTGGACCACAGTCTCTCACTGAACAGAGTTTGAGGAGATTTCTGGAGCAGTGATGCCCCCCCAAATGATCAGTGTTGTTGGCTGGGCTGTGTTGGGAGCAAGCGGGCCTGGTCTGGGTCATACGTGAGGTGATCAAAGTTGGGGATGTCCACTGAGGTACTGGGAGCCACGACCAGTGCTGCACAGTGGGGATTAAGTTGTGGTTATGTTATCAGGATGCACAGTCCTACTTAATTCGTAGGAAACATATGCCAAGGTATTTAGAGCAGCTAAGGGAAGACCAGCCTGGGACGTGGTGCCCCCTTCCCTGGAGAGAGGGCGGCTACTGCTGAGGATCACAGAGAGACGTGTGGTCCGTCCATGTGGTGGGGACCCTCTGAAAGTACTGAGAGCAACACCAAGTGGGGACCCCGGAAGCGCTGACTGACTTCTAAATACAGGTGCAGTGGTCCTCTGCGCCGCCCTCCTGTTCTTGGCATGTGGGGATCAATGCCCCCCTTAATGTGTCTGTTCCACTGCTGTGTAATGGAGTGGCCAGAGTGAGACACAGGGAAATGGCTTGACGACAGGCGCACTTTACTTCCCTGCCCCTGTACCCCACACAAGGGGATCGGTTGTGTCCCAAAGATTGGCAAAAATAGGGTAGCCACGAAACAAAAATGAATCAATACTTGGCCTCCAGTCCAGGGGATGGCACTCTAATGTCCCTCAAGAGGGGGGCTCCATGAGCCGCAAGGCCCCATGGGAGCGCAGATCTTAGCAGCGATTGAGACCTCCAGTACTGATGTGCAAGCTAAGATCGACTCTGTTTCTATGGATGTGAATTTGTTATGGGTTGATCTCTGGTCCTTGGCAACTGAACAATAATTGAATAAAATCCAGGAGGAGGTGATTGCCCTCAAGACCTTGGTTGCTAAACTTACAGCACAAACACAGAAACTAGAAATCTGTGCTGAAGACACTGAGGGATGCTCACGACACTGCTAACTGTGCTTTCTAGGATTGCCTGAGGGCACGGAGTGGGCTGCTCTGGTACTCTGCTTTGTGCAGTGGGTCCAAAAGACAAAGACGAGGCCGGCCTATCCCCTTTCTTTGTGGAAGAACATGCACATAGGGTACTAGTACCTCCTCTGCCGTTGGGGGTCCACCAAGAGCAATGATTGCCAAGATCCATACCTACAGGGATACGGACACCATCCTGAAGGTGGTCCCCAAGTCGGGGATCCTTATTTTGAGGACCAACCTATCTGAATCCCTCAAGATTAAATGCAACGGGTGCAGCAGCTGCAGCAATCATTTGGTGGTGTCAAACAAAAACTGAAGGCCATGGACCTAAAATACCAGCTGCTTTAACCTGCAAAGCTGAAAGTTCTACATGAGGGGCAGTCATATTTTTTCACAAAACATGAGGATGTTTGGGGCTGGCAAGAGATCCTGAGAGACGGCTGGCTCCCAGTACCCATATCCAGGGCGCCCTGAGCTTGGCCACCGTGGAAATGCCAGAATATTCCATTGGGGAAGCGGCGCAGGAGTAGTAGGAAGGCATAACGCTCAGCAACCTGAGAGGTGCTGCATCACAATATCACACTGGACGTGGAGAGTCACAGGTCAGAGCACCTGGGGCGTTCAATCACAGAGGGCTGGAGGAGTGGTTAAGGCTGCAACTGGCCATTTAATGCTAATCTCAGCACGGGAGCAAAGAGGACGCGTGCAGTGGGGGAACTGTCATTCTAGGATTGTGTTGCTGCCCTGCACAAGGTATTCTTTTAAAAAGAAACTCACTATTTTAAGGAATTGTGCTGCTTGTATTTGAATTGGATGCTGCTCTAAAATTTACCTCACCAATTTGTTTCCTCAACATTGCAGTGCCGAATCACTTCCTGGTTAGACAACCACCAGGGGCATCCAATCACAGAGGGTGGGAGGAGGAGTTAAGGCTGCAACCGGCAATTTAATGCCGGTTGCAGCAGGGGAGCGGGCATTCTAGGATTGTGCTGCTGCCCTGTGCAAGTTATTTTTAAAAAAGGAACTCACTATTTTAAGGAATTTTGCTGCTTGCATTTGAATTTGATGCTGCTTAAAATTTACCTCTCCTACTTGTTTCCTCAACTTTGCGGTGCCAATTCACCTCCTTGTTAGACGCCCGCCAGGGGCGTCCAATCACAGAGGGCAGGAGGAGAAGTTAAGGCTGCAATCAACCATTTAATGCTAATCTCAGCACGGGAGCAAAGAGGACGCGTGCAGCAGGTGCGCCGCCGGCGTGCCAAAGGCACTCCGAAGGAAAACCCATCTACACCCATCCGTGGCCAGAGTCCAGCCACTATGCTCAATTTTTAACCTACACCCCATCAGAACTAAAGTTGCTACATTCTAAAAACTACCCCTTCAATCCCTCCATTGGCGTTAGACTGATCCGGTCAGGGATCATGGACACAAGGTTTTCCTTTCCAGAACTCGATCATTCCCCCCATGAAGCAGGAACACCAAGAGACGAGATAAATATAAGCCCTCAGAACTAACAATTACATACCTAAACACTTGCTCCCTGGAAAAACATCAACTAGGTATAGTTTACCTACTGGACTCAACCAAACCAGATGTAATCTTATTAACCGAAACCTGGCTCTGACAGGAGTCCACCTCTGATATTTTGGCTGCCCTCCTCAACAATGACTACATCCTCCAGGCAAATCACCCAGCTGGAAAAATAGTTAGAGGGGTAGCCGCTATAAAACGTCAGTAGTTGAAATTCACCAGACTCACTACGTTAGACTTCACCTCGGTGGACAATCTAGTTATTAAATTGTACTCGGTTATGGCACCCTTAATTTGTGTACTGCTATATAGGTCCCCTCAGAACATGCCCCTTTTCCCCCCGATATTGGGTAAACAGATGGCCCATTTAATAATCAACCACGCTAAAATGATGCTGATTGGCGACTTCCACTATTGGGCCAATGATGCGTTGGGTCGACTCCACTCCTCAGAATTGACCAATCTACTTAATGGGCTGAACTGTATTCAACATGTAACATCCCCCACACACATTAAAGGACACACACTTGATCAAAATTAGACATCCAATCTTACAGTGTCCGCACTGACAGTGTTCCTTTGCACATGGTCTGAACACTTCTTAATAAAGTTTGTAATCAAGAACATAACCACAGACAAACCCCCACTCAAAGGAGAACTCATGGCAAAGAATTGGAATAGCTTTGATGCCTTTTGTAGCTCACTTGTAAACACAGTCCCCAATAATCAGCCTTCCATTAATCTAAGAGAGGAAAACATCACAGCTTGGTTAACAGTAGCTAGCAACATGCATGCCCCCCTCAGGACAATGAAATCAGCCAGGCGTCATGAGGCTCAAAGATGGTTCTCAGTAGATCTAAAGACTCAAAAATTAGCCCTGCGCCAAACTGAAAGGAAACGGAGACATAACTACTCTCCTGACAAAAAAGAGACATATCTAGCTCAACTAAAGGAATGCAAGAAATGAATTCAAACAACCAAGGCCACTTATTTCTCTTCAAAGATCCTGAGCTCTACTCATAGAGCAAATGAAATATTCACAATTGTTAATACACTGTCCAACCCTGACAGACTCACAATAACACCCATATCTTCCCAAGTGCTCTACAACTCCCTGCTACCTTCATTTACAAAATTATCATGAATAAAGCCAATATACCTGTCAGCCCTGCCTATGAAGCACTATCATTGACACCGAGAAATCCCTGTTCCGTTCATTAATTTCTGGCAATAAGTAGAGAAGAGTTTTGGGAACTTCTGGCCAAAGTCAAATCTGGATCCCTTACTGATAGTTGTCCACCTCATATCTTGAAAGAAGGTTTTTCTGTAAACCCCTGAACCTGCCCTCTCTCTTTTGAACTCATCACTGTCACCGGGTTTTGTTCCTAGACCCTTCAAAAAAGCGATCATAGTCCCCCTTCAAAATAAAACTGGGGCCGGCCCCCTGATCCCAATTAACTACCACCCTATGTCCTTGTTTAATATTCACCATGGATAGCATGCCTGATTCTATGTCTGAATTTCAAGGCACCATGCTGCACATCCATAATTGGATGAACAGCAACCACTTAAAGTTAAACCCGGATTAGACCGAACTGATCCTGACAGGTGGTGCTCGGAATCCGTGGAGCTTACACTTCTGGCCAGCTGAGCTGGGTTCTCCCCTAACCCCATCCCCCTAGGCCAAGAGTCTCAGGGTCACAGTCAATTGTGACCTAACTATGAAATCCCAGATCGGATCGGTAGTCTCTACCTGTTTCTTTCAGCTACGGAAGATTAGGAAAATCAGCAGACTACTTACTAGGGAAGCATTGGGGCAGGCTGCTCTAGCCTTGGTCATGTTCCACTTAGACTATTCCAACTCCTTATACTTTGGCCTACCGTTATATCTAATTAAAAGACTGCAACTTGTTGCAGAACCAGGCTGCTAGACTGATTTTCCATCAGCCCAGATGGGAACACGTTTCCCCTCTTATGAGGACAGCTACACTGGCTCCCCATACCACAAGGCTGTACCTTCAAAGTTGGTTGCCTCCTTTTTTAAATCCTTGCATAGGACCAGCCCAAAATTTGTCTCCAGTCTCACTCAGAGACATATACCCACCCACAACCCACACGCAGCCCACATGAACCTTTTGGTCACACCATCCTACAAACTGAAGCAACTAGGCGGCAGCAGATTTGCGGTGCTGGCCCTCAATTCTGGAACACACTTCCCCTTGATATTAGATCCTGTATAAACCTCCCAAGATTCAGGAGACTCGCCAAGAAACCAATGGGTGTATACGCGCTCCACAAATCATTTAAGAGTGTTTACCCAGGGGTAAGAGGGAGGTTTCGGGAGATTTTCAGTTTTAAGCAGCATGATATTGGGCAAAGCCCACACTGAATGTATGCTAGATGCTTGAGCTGCTTGGTCTCCATGGTCGCAGGATGGAGGGGCGCTTGGCCTAAGGTTATTGGGGGAAGGGGACAACTATTAAAAGACTGTTGCAGGACACATGCTAATGGCCACATGGAATATATAAGCTCTGAACATTTTTGTCAAGCGATACAAAGTGAATACCTATTTGCGTAGAGTGGGGGGCCATATCACAATGCTTCAAGAAACGCACCTATTGGAGGGGGGAGTGCAGGAACTGCAGAAAAAATGGAGATGGGAATTCTTCTCCTCTACTTACTTGAGCTATCTTAGAGGGGTCTTCATCTGGATGGCACTGCACGCCCACTTTCAAAGTTGTACTTTCAAGGTAGACATTGAGGGGCACTTTGTTCTGGTGTACGGATCCCTTGACAGGCTGGAAATAGGCTTTTGTATTGTCTATGCACCTAATGTCACTGACCAGAAGTTTTTTTGGCAAAGTGAAGGGGGAGCTGCTCCTGTATGTTGGGATGCCACTCATCTAGGCAGGTGATTTCAAGTGTGTACAAGACGGGCTGCTGGGCAGACATCCCCTAAGATGGGAGCTAAAACTAATATGACAGCCAAACTTATAGAAACAATGGAGTGTGTGAATTGAAGCTATATTTGGAGTGAGCTCCACCTGGACATCAGGGAGTTTTCCTGTTTCACCCCATTCCACAGAGCATGCAGCAGACCAGATAGATTCTTGGTAACAATTGAAAGTGCACCTTATGTACGGGATGCCCGCTATCAGGTTTGGTTCCTTTTAGATCATGTGCCTTCGATACTAGAACACAGGCTGAGTGGACCGCATCCTGTGGTACCACTGTGGTGTAAGGAGACACAGCAGGACACAATTTTTAGGGAGGAGATCCTGGAGGTGATGTCAGGGAGTTCAAATGGAGCTCAACGTCATTCAGGAGTATGGAGTGAACAGCCCTGATGGTGGTGGTAGGGGAAATGAATGTAAAGAGTGGGAGGCACTAGGCGATGATTAGAACAGGACCTCCTGGAATCAGAATGCGCACTCACTTGCTTGCAGAGCCAAGTGGGAGAAATGTGGGTGGAGTGCAGAGAGCTCCTTGATGCCCAACGTAGAGTTGGGGAGCTCTGGAATAGGCTGGACTTTCACAAGTGACTGGAGTGCAGACAGGAGCTCCACAGGGATGGAGACTAGTCAAGGCAACTGCTGGCCTGGCTGGGGTAGAGAGAAAGGCCATGCCACTGATACTGTCCTTATTTAGCCAGGATAGAACACTTGTGGAGGACCCCAAGGACATCATTTCAGAAGACTGGACCTGGATCTCAACGGCTCTGCACACCACTGGGAGGACACATTTCTAGCACACAAGAAGCAAGAACGAGAACCATCCTCAGAATAATAAGCTGGAATGTGGCAGGCCTCAAATCGTCCTTAGCAAATAGGGAAGCCATGAAGTTGCTCAAAACAGGCGATATCCTATGCCTACAGGAAACATTGATGGTAACATCACACCCCATCAAAGGCTTCCAGGCAATACATACTTTGGCCAGTGAGAAAAAACCTCTTCGGAAGACTAATCTGTGGGGTATCGATCTTTGTAAAATTAAACTTGAAAGTCCAAATTGAGGAATGGCCCATGAATTCCCCCGACGTCCAGATCGCCACTATAAAAGGAATAATTTTAGAGGATAGTCCAATCACACTTGCAGTGATTATTCTCTGCATATATGCAAAAAATAAAGCAAAAACAGTAAATATCAGGATGGTCACTGGTCTAATCAGAGAATATCCAAATGCATCATCACCAGGGACTCCAATATGAGAGATCTGTGACACCCGGATGGACATCAAGGAGATAAAGGTCGGAAAATCATCAAAGCCTGCATCAACAAATTTAACCTGGAGTTCGTGAACCAAATGGGGCTGCCAAACATGAGACAAAAAGCAACATTCAAAAACATCCCCATGATTGACTACATCTTTTTGAGCCAGATCTTACTGAGGAAATGCGAAGAATACAAGGTGACACATACCACCGCGAGCGACCACCATCCATTATCCATCCTTGTCAAAGTAAGTACAATGTTGCACGTCGAACACTTAACTGCGGGTAAAAAGCTTCATTCATACACAGGCACAACACCGATAAAACAGATAAAATGGGGACAATAAGCCAAGTGAGATACAATACTTAAAAACAGGTCATAATTAAAGTTGGTCGGAATGCATTGACTAGTTATCTAATGCACTTACCACTGGAAGAAATCGGCACTTAAAGGTAAATGTAGCAGAAAGGGACCAGCCAACCTCTCTGATTTCAAAGAGTTCAAAGAGAGCAAAAAGCGTTGTCATCTGGCAGTGCAACAGAATTTGAGGGAAAATTGCTCAGGAACAATATCAGTTTTGAAAACTACAAGAAGATTGCACAAAAATACTGTCTGGCAGTTAAAACAAACGATCACAGATGATAAATGAAAACGCATTTGTTCATTGCTTACTCCCAGTAAGAGTAGGGAATTTTGGAGTCACATCAGCGGTCTAAATGGTGGAAGCTATGTACAAAATGCCGTACCCGCCAACAAATGGGCAGCCCACGCAACAAGGCTAAATGTCGATCAAGACAAATCCAGTGCAAAAACCATGGAGGCTGAAGGCTATCCCCCGGATGAGCACGAGATTGAAGATCTCGTGACTACAGAAAAAGAAGCATTGATCGTATTGAAGGGAATTAGGAAGGATGGGGCTCCAGAGCCTAATGGGCTACCTGGAAGCATCTTCAACAAAGATTGAGATTTCTGGGCCCCCCATATGCGTAGCCTTCTCAATCACTGTTATAACTCCTCAGGAGTACCAGATTCATGGACAGGATCTATTCTCCAACCCATCTACAATAAAGGAGACTCCTCACAGCGGGAGAATTATAGAATAATCGCATTACTAGACGTTGACGGGAAGGCATACGCAAAAGTGCACCTAAAAGAGCTAGATGCATGGATAACAGATAACCAAATCATACCGCAATACCAGACAGGTTTTCGGCTGAACTTATCAACAATGGACAACGCCATTGCATTATCATATCTGACAACCAAGGCCAAAGAGGGTGCTACCCCTCCCCCCCCCATATGCCTGCTTTGTCGACTACAGCACTGCTTTTGATGGTATTGACCACAATATTCTGTGGGCTAAACTTGCAAAGTGGGGTTTACCGAGGAAACTCCTGCTGGACATCATGTCTCTCCACACCGGCACTTGGGTCCGCACCAAGCTCACACAGGCATATGCAACAGCTAAGATTTACACAAATAAAGGACTAAAACAGGGCTGTGTGATCGCACCGACATTGTTCAACCTTTATACTGTGGACCTGGGAGATGCTCTTTTAAAAACAAGTATCTGCTGCCCACCCAAACTGGGTCATTTTAGACTACCAATCATGCAATATGCGGACGACCTTGTCATTTTGGACCAAACCAGAATAGGTATGAAAAGGGCATTGGAGACACTACACCTCTATAATATGGAAAATAAACTCCCAGCCAATGCAACTAAAACTAAGGTACTGGTCTTTGGCCATACACCCAAAAAATCCTTATTGGGCTGGTATCTCGGACCGTTAAGAATCATTACCACAAACAAGTATACCTACCTGGGGGTACAATTTTCAGATACCGGCAGAACGACACCTCAGGCCAAAACACTGGAGGCAAAAGCGGCGAAAGGTCACACATGCCCTATTCAAATTACACCAGAAACTTGTGAGCCATTCAGCTGAGACTATAAGACGAGTAATGCAAGTCAAGCTAACCCCAACACTGAATCTGCAGAGCATGTCATCTGTTGCTTTCCAGTCTTGTTAAGCCCAAGGCGCCTTTACCTACAAACAATGTTCATCCAAAACAAAGTAAAATCATACAAGGAGGCTCTAACATTTACGTATACCACCAAAGCCCCAATGGAGCTCGCACGTATTGGGAAGTTCTTTGCTGTAGCTGGAAAGACTCTATGCAAAATGCATACCTCATAGATGAACTAAAACATTGCACTGATTTGTGATGTAAAAGCCATCAGTTGTTTTTATAACGCTTATTAGTTGTCATTTTACCCACCAAAGGTTTTTTTAACTATGAAACTAATATTGTACTGTGTTTGTAAAAGATTTTAAGTAATCATACCGTAAAAAATATTAATTCATTCACTTGTGGAGGGCCAATCTGGGATAAACACCTTGTTGAGGAAACACATGACAGGGGTATACAGAGCAGCAGAGACTGCTGCTGACTCGCTAGGTGCAACTAGGGCCTTCTTGGACCAGGTTGCAATTCCTAGGCTTACAAATGCCCAGATGGAGGAATTGTAAGGGGGGATACGAGTTGAGGGAGTGTTGGCTGCCATACAAGATATGACCTGCGGTAAATGCCCTGGCCCGTCCAGACTTCCGTTGGAATATTCTCTGACCTACTCTGCACTGCTGGCCCCCGCTTATTAGAAACGTTACTGAAGGCTCGGAGATGGGGTGAATTGCCTCCGTGCATGTGAGATGCCCTGATTGTCATGGTACCGTAGCCCAACAAGGACCCAAGAGATCTGGGGTCTAAGAGGCCACTGTTGATGTTAGCAGTTGATATGAAAATACCCACAAAGTTGCTAGGATGCGGTTGCATCCAGTTGTAACTCAGCTGGTCGATAAATACCTTTTTGGGTTAATGCCAGGACGAGGAGCCCATTTGAACTTGTGATGCCTCTCTCACATGGTGCATTTGGTCAAAGGGATGGATATGGATGCTGAGCTTATGGCGCTGAATATTGAAATAGCTTTCAACACTCCGAGCTGGGTGTATCTTTGGAAGGTACTGAAGCACATGGGGCAGGGTTTTCTGTCCTGGGTATGACTGTTGTACATTGAACCAACGCAAAGGTGCAGATTCTATCCGTATATATGGAGAGGTATGTAACAGGGCTGCCCTCTTTCTCCACTGCTTTTCCCACTGGACTCCGGAGCGGTAAAATCTACTTTTCCCACTCCACTTTGTGCAGCAGTAGAGAGAGAGTAGTTCACTGCAGACAAATAGCATATTTTCACTACTCTATCAATTAACCAAAAATATTGAATTCCTAATATGAAAATAATGTCTACATTTTAAAACAAAATAACAAAATACACAATAATTATCACGATTTTTAAAAATTATTATCAATTAAAACAAATAGTATTATTTTAATTAAAATGCCACATTATATTGCACAAACTTAACAGCCAACATTTAAAATGTAATTGAAATAAAAAAAAGTTTAACACAATTAACTTATTAAATAACAAATAAAACAATTATTAACACAATAGGCTCTGCGCATTGGAATAATATATCCTATAGATGTGAGGTAGGACTTATGTCTACTAGGTCTCTATCGAATATATTTAACTTAATTGTGAGTGCCAGCTAGCTTAGAGGTCACTCAAAACTTTCTCGAATAAACAAGAAGGGATTAGTTTCTGACAACCGCATAAATATGACAACTTTGTTTCCCCAAGATGAAACTGATCTTTCAGAGTCTTGGAAACAATAGATAGATATTTTACTCAGTCATTTGTGCATGCTTCGTTTCACCAGAGGTGCAGAGAAATAGAGAGACGGGCTTTTTCAATAAAAGTATTTATTGAACAGTCGTCTTTGTCATATAGAAGAAATTAACTGCTACAATCGTAATACTAGCTATAAAGTATAATGCATACAGCAAGAAGAGTATTATAAAATAATACTGTAAAAGCATGATATGTTTTCTAAGCCATAAAATACATACCTAAATAAATAAAGACTAAAAGTACTCAACTGGAGCTTCTAAAATACGCCTACCCCGATGTACCTAACCTAAGTCTAGTACGAGGGAAGAAGTAAGTGTGGTGTAGCATAAGTTTAGTATTCTTTTGCCAGGAATCTATCCAAGATTTCTCTCAGGGTCCAATCAGCTATGTACCTTGGTTTAGAATGAAGGAGGTCCAGTATCTCTCGGTCTCAGGACTCGATTTCCCAACACCCCGCAAGGGGAGCCTGGAAACACTGGAGCTGGATTTCTCGGCAAGAGAAAAGACAGCGTCTCTCTCAGTGCGTCTGCTTGAGGGTCGGCTTCCTTCGGCACTCACTTGCTGTAGCGAGATGCGTCGGGCAAGTAGATAGTCGAACTGCTCCAAACCACCGTGTGTTTGCTATGGCAAGTGTGGGCATATTTTTACCTTGAAGGTGCCGAGTTTGACGTACAGTTGGACATAATGATGTCATCAAAGTTTCATAGTTCTTTGAAAACTCCATGAGTTCTTGGACAAATCAATATTCAAGCAAGGGGAAGTCCCTACCTGCTGAAGCTGAGTTTTCCAAGAAATCGTTGTGGCTTTTCGGAACTAGTGGAAGTAGCCATGCCGTATTTGGACTGGATCGGTCATGTCTAAATATGGTCATGATTTCTATGCCTATATAAGGACAAGGTGATTTATACCTATATAAAGGACATGAATCTGGAACATTTCACTAGGGCCCTAAAATGCTATACAACACTTTCACTTTACAAATGCAACAACAGCACCTAAACTATATTTTGAAAAATATAATATTTACTCAATGTAAATAATGAATTATCAATCAAACAATTATTAATACATCAATCACTAATTATTAATTAATTCTACTGAAATAACTTCCAATCTTGTCCCCCTACAAAGCCCACAACCCTCTACCAAACTATAAGTTTCAATTAATAATTAAATAAAAGCAACTACAAATTACAAACTATATTTAAAAACATTCCCAAAAATAATAAAAACAATGTATAACATATACAATAAAAATATTACCCAAAATACATGAAAAACTAAAAAACTATATTTTTACAAGTATATTTTTATAATGAAATTAACAACACAGACATTTTTGACAATTATATTTCTTACCTTAAAAATCGACATTTTTGTAAATGATATTTCTGCATCACAATATTTTTGTATTACGGTATTAAAAACACCATATTTTTGTGACTCGATATTTTTGACTTGATATTTTGTCCAAATACCATCCCAAGTTCAATTCACTTGCCCTTAGTGATGTCAGTGATGATGTCATATGTGATACTGTGCTTGTACCTGTTGACATAAGCCATAATTAAAGAAAAGTTAATGATGTGTTCCACCTTGATTGTCACATTTAATTAGGTGTGAACTCATTGCCCTATTAAAAATGAAACAAATTATAGAACTCCCTCTCCTTGTTTCTTAGCATTTGGAATTTTCTCTTACAAAAATTATTATTTTAATATCCTTCTCTTTGAAATCTTTCAACAATAACATCCTTAGTGATATGACAATACATCAACAACTTTGAATACATTTGATTACAGTTCTGCTACCTCTACTAAAAGCCTACAAATGGCATTAAGAGAGTCTGTAAAAGTTATGGCCATTTTGGCTGAATGCAGAGAAATCTGCAAATCTGTAAATAGTGTTAAATAGAAATGTTGTAATTATAGACCCAAGCTAGCAAATCAATTGCACCTGGTTAACACTATTTGATACAAATTCTAGCAGTGAATTCAATTCTCAGCAATTTGAAAAAAGATTGAACAGCATGGAAAATTAGATGAAATATGAGCTGGTTTGTGGATGGGGCATAAACAAAAAGAAAAGATTAACATATAGGACAAAGTTATACATAATCTCTAAAATATGCATTTATATTTTTGTTACAAAAATAGCAGTAGAAAAACAAAACTTCATTTAAATAACTACAATTTACAAGAATGTTAACAAGTTTTGGTGCAAATACATGTATGGCATCATGCAATCAAACATCACGGTTGCAAAATAAAAAAGCGAACCGAGATTCAAAATAACATATAGAAGTAAGAAGACAAAAAAAAAAAGAAAGAAGTGTCAGTAACTGATATATGAATTGGAGCGCTCCATACCCATAACAACTTACTCAACACATTCTCATCTAGTTACAACACAGTTCTGCACACATCTTTCCTTAGCCCTTCTTAGTTGTGGCACAAGAAGCAGACAATTCCCCAGAGAAATGTGCACTCTATTCAAACATTGCCAAACAACATTAAAGTTAAGAACATAAAACAATTTAATTTGCAAGCCAATGCAGGCTACTCATTAAAGGTTTAATGGGGAAAAACACACTAACTTGATCAAACGCTAGTAAAATGATCCATAAGAATCACTGACAGAATAGCAAAGGTCAAAATATCGACCTACAATAATATCGAAGCAGGAACATTGAAGTCAAGAATATCGATATCCTATCTACAATATACAAGTACAAAAATATATTGATTTCAAAAATATTGTTGTTAAAAATATTGGTTTTTATTTAAATTAAAAAAATTATGTAAAATAAAGTAAATAAGACATATAATTAAAATAAACATGGTTAAAAATATTTCAAAATGTTTAAAAATTATACGTTATATATAATGTAAAAATAAATTAAACATATGCATATATATAATATATATACTTACTTAATAATATTTAATAATTATATTAATAACGTATACATTGATTGAACATGTCTTATAAGTTATAAATACATCAATACACATACAACAATAATACCAATAAAAATTAAATAAATATATATAACACATCAAAAAAATTACAAAAAGGGCAACAATAGGGAAAGTGTTGGATAGAGTAGAGGTAAAAATTACTATTCCCACTCCAGTGAGTGCAACAGTAGGGAAAGTGTTGGATAGCTTAGAGCAGAGGTCTTCAAACTTTTTGATGCCGAGACCCCCTTGTAAAACCTTTTTAGGCGTAAGGACCCCCTTACGACAAAAGATTCTAGAAACTGGTACTCCTCATCATCAACAACTATCGACAACCATAAATGCGCCTGTTAGACCTCATCACATCCATCCATCCATCATTCATCCACCCACACTTTCACACATCCATCCACCCTTTCATCCTTCCATCCATACGTCCATCCTTTACCTATCCACCCATCTATTCATCCACCCACCTTTTCACACATCCATCCATCCATCATTCATCCATGCAACCTTTTACCCATCCATCCATACATCCATCCTTCATCCATCCACCCTTTCATCCTTCCATCCATACATCCACCATTTCACCTATCCATCCTTCATCCATCCACCCTTTCATTATTCCATCCATACATCCATCCACCCTTTCATCCATACATCCATCCTTCATCCACCCACCCTTTCATCCATCCATCCACCCATCATTCATCCCCCCACCTTTTCACACATCCATCCATGCATCCATCATTCATCCATGCAACCTTTTATCCACCCATACATCCATCCTTCATCCATCTACCTTTTTGTCCTTCCATCCATACATACATCCTTCACCCATCCACCCTTTCATTCATCCATCCTTCATCCATCCACCTACCCTTTCATCCATCCATCCATCCATCCACCCATCATTCATCCCCCACCTTTTCACACATCCATCCATACATCCATCCTTCATCCATCCACCCTTTCATCCATCCATCCACCCACCTTTTCACACATCCATCCATCCTTCATCCATCCATCCACCCTTTCATCTTTACATCCATCCACTCATCATTCATCCACCCACCCTTTCATCCATCCATCCACCCACCTTTTCACACATCCATCCATCCTTCATCCATCCATCCACCCTTTCATCTTTACATCCATCCACTCATCATTCATCCACCCACCTTTTCACACATCCATCCATTCATCCTTCATCCATCCATCTACCCTTTCATCTTTACATCCATCCACTCATCATTCATCCACCCACCTTTTCACACATCCATCTATTCATCCTTACATCCACCCATCCATCCTTCATCCTTCCTTCCATCCATCCATCCATCCACCCACCCTTCATCCTTCCATCCACCCATACATCCATCCTTCATCCATCTACCTTTTTGTCCTTCCATCCATACATACATCCTTCATCCATCCACCCTTTCATCCATCCATCCTTCATCCATCCACCTACCCTTTCATCCATCCATCCATCCATCCACCCCCATCCACCCATCATTCATCCCCCACATTTTCACACATCCATCCATACATACATCCTTCATCCATCCACCCTTTCATCCATCCATCCACCGACCTTTTCACACATCCATCCATCCTTCATCCATCCATCCACCCACCCTTTCATCTTTACATCCATCCACTCATCATTCATCCACCCACCCTTTCATCCATACATCCATCCACCCACCTTTTCACACATCCATCCATCCTTCATCCATCCATCCACCCTTTCATCTTTACATCCATCCACTCATCATTCACCCACCCACCCTTTCATCCATGCATCCACCCACCTTTTCACACATCCATCCATCCTTCATCCATCCATCCACCCTTTCATCTTTACATCCATCCACTCATCATTCATCCACCCACCTTTTCACACATCCATCCATTCATCCTTCATCCATCCATCTACCCTTTCATCTTTACATCCATCCACTCATCATTCATCCACCCACCTTTTCACACATCCATCTATTCATCCTTACATCCACCCATCCATCCTTCATCCTTCCTTCCATCCATCCATCCATCCACCCACCCTTCATCCTTCCATCCACACATACATTCATCCTTCACCCACCCACCTTTTCTGTGCCTCTCTCATGGGAGTGGGGTCAGTATCTCTCTGTGTCTTCTTCCTTCTTCCTCTCTCATGGGAGGGCATCTCTGTGCTTCCCTGCTTGGGGGGGGGGGGGGAGGGGGCAGACAGGCTGTATAAACACCTCACGGTGAAGAACAGTTTCAGGCACATTTCTCCTGCACAGGCGCCAGGTATGTGGGACTTGAACCAATGACTGTAATGTCCTTCTGCTGTTTGCTATGTGTGTTTGTAAAGCGCTCTGATACCTACGGGTTAAGCTAGCGCTATATAAAACGTTAAAAATAAAAATAAACCCCACAGCTAAGTCCATTGATTGAACTCAAAGGGCTACAGCCTCCTCCCCCAGACCCCCCCCCATCCCCCCCTACTCCCCAGCACGTGTAAGTGAGCCCGGCTGAAACAGCTTCGGGACACACAGAAAGGCACACCCGAGTACTTCACAGGTCTTCAGAAGACCTTTACTTGTTAATGAGGCGTGAATTAGGCCTCCACCGTGATCACCCGGCCTCAATCAGCCTGACACCAGGAACTGCTGCACGCTCCAACAGAATCTGCGACCCCCTTCCCAGGACTCCACGACCCCCCTGGGGGTCGCGCCCCACAGATTGAAGACCTCTGGCTTAGAGGTAAACATTACTATTCCCACTGCAGTGAGTTCAACAGTAGGGAACGTATTGGATAGCGTAGGGGTTAAAATTACTATTCCAACTCTAGTGAGTGTAGCATTGTGGAAAATTTAGGATCGTATAGGGGTTAAATTAACATACTTATTAATTAAATAATCTTTGTAAAATAAATAACATATCGATGATTAATTAACAAACAAATTAATAAAGACAAATTCAATTAAATTAATATTTACTTAAATAACATTAAATTACTTCCCACCCTATTCCACCATAAACCCACAACCCGCTACACATAAAATATATCATAATGAATTTAATTATCAATTAATCAATTAATAAAAAGTATTTACCAATTAATAATTAATTAACAATAAATTAATCATCAATAACAATAGATTAAAACATATGAATTAATTACTCATAATTAAATCACTTCCCACCCTATTCCCCTATAAGCCCACGACCCACTACATATAAAAAATAACGTCATTAATTTAATTATCAATGAATCAATTAATACAAATTATTTACCAATTAATAATTCTTCAACAATAAAATTAACAATAACAGTAAAGAAAAAAACAATACATTAATTATAATAAATATAATAATACATTTATCAATAAAAAAATTAATTACCAATTAATAATTAGGTAACAATAAATTAATAATCAATAACAATAAATACAAACATATTAATTAATTAATTATAATTAAATTACTTCTCACCCTATTCCCCAATAAACCCACAACCCACTCTGATACTAAAACACACAATTTACATAAAAAATAGAATTACTCATTTCAAAACATTTAATACATATATTTAAATATAATAAAAATACATTACAAAAAAGGTTAAACATACATATAAAATGCATACTTAAATGCATAACACTAATATAAATATCGATATTATTAACAACAATATTTTGGCCAACGATATTACTTACTTCGATATAAAAAAAACAATATTACTTACCTTAAGGCCCATATTCTGGTCACCGATATTCTTGACATTGATATTCTGTACTTACTATATTAAAACATCGATATTAGTGTAGGTCGATATCAAAAATCGATATTTTGACTGCACACTGATCCATAGATATGGATTTTAAAAGTTGTAAGGCAAAATGTATAATGAAATCATGAAGCACAAAGTTAAAGTCATTGTGGTTGACCAGAACCTAGGCATGATATGCGGCTGACCGTATTGGGGTGGTCGACACATAGGCAAAGAGGATCAAACAGGTCAAAGTTTTGTAATCTTATGTAGACGTTTTTCTGGTTTTCATTCATTCATAAATCTTTATTTTGGTAATTTGTTACCATAAAAGATAAGTATACAATTCATAAATTGTTAAAAATATAAAACAGTAAAAACATAGAAGATACATCAGAGTCCAAATGACAGATTCATTAAAGAAGGGAGTCACGTTCCTACTACAGTAAGAGTCAGTGTCCAGCCTTAAGACACTGACTTCTCAGAACCCACATTGCTCCTAGGAATTTGGCCACTGCAAAGACAATCTGGTCCGACAAGTCTGTTTTCAACACTCTAAACGTGGCCAGGCACTCTGCAAACCCCAGATTCCTGCATACAGGGACAATCCATTTCTTGCGGGACGCGCGATATGCCGGGCAGAAAAAAATTATATGCAGCTCAGATTCATTAGCCACTCTGCAAGCCGGACATATACTGACTGCTGGTTCACTCCACTTACTGGTTAGAACTAGAAGTGGAAAAGTCCCATGTCTTCATTGCAAATAGAGTTTCCTGAGTAAGGCAGGATATAGGTTGTCCAAGGCTGGTTCAAAACTGTAAGTGTCCTTGATGCGTAAAAAAGACTCCGTGAGTGTCCCAAGGTTTTGCCGACGACATAGTGCTGCTAGTTTGCTGTCGTGGTAAACCTTTGCCAGTCTCTTTTTGGGAATTAATGGACAAGCGGATGAGGGCTCAGACCCGAGTGTCGATAGGCCTAAACCCTCCAGCTCAGTTTTGATAAATTTAAGCCATTTAATTTTCCCTGCGTTAGGCATGGCTAGCACCTCCTGAAGCCCCTGTCTATAGGTAATCAGTTCTGGAACTGCCCACAGCCTACGCCAATACATCAAGGGACGCAGTGCCAATTCTTCAGCAAGAGGTCGCAGCCCTATATCTAACCTTAATGGAACAAGGGGCGTGCTGGGCGGAAGTGCTACCATCCGCCTAATAAACTTATTCTCCTCTCTGGCCAGGTCTGGAGAGGATACATGACCCCAAAGCTCACAACCATACATGGCCGCGCCCCTTGCCTGTGCCCTGTAGATCTGGAGGGGTGGGCCAACGGGTTTAATGGATGATATGTTTTTTCCCATAAGCTTTAGGACCCCCCCGTGTGCTGAACCAATTTGAGTAGTGCTTTCTCTTGGTGTGTGCACCAGGTCATATTCTCATTTAACATGACACCAAGGTACTCAAAGGTTCGCACCCTTTCAAGTCTACTTTGCCCTATGGTGGGGCTAGGTCGTAGTTTTGGTGGGGGATTGAAAACCATAAATTTGGTCTTTAGGGTGTTGATTTCTAAACCGTGTTCCCCACAAAAATCCACAAATCTGTTCAAGATGCGCTGAATCCCAATTGGGGTCTTTGATAGCAGCAGGGTGTTGTCAGAGAACATAATCGCCGGCACCCTGCTGCCTGCCAACTTCAGAGCGTCAGAGTTGGTGACCCCATCCAGGTGGGTGATTACCCCGTTGACGTAGAGGCAGAACAGGGTCGGTGCAAGCACACAGCCCTGCCTTACCCCCCTGTCAACGGGGAACCAGTTTGACAGCGCCCCCGCCTTACCACACCTCACCTGAGCAAAGTTGGCAGTGTGGAGACGAATATTCATCTCCAGCAAGCCCTTGGGGACCCCCAGTTTGGCCATCACCTCCCAGAGTTTTTTGCGGGGAACCAGGTCAAAGGCCGCCCTCAGGTCCACGAATACAGTGTAGAGGATGCCACCCTCCAGCTGTACCATTTTCCAAAAAATGAAGGCGAGCCGAAAGACCTGGTCTATGGTGGAGACCTTCCTTCTGATCCCCGCCTGGAGTGGACTCAGAATGTCGTATTCCAACATCCATTCCGACAGACGATCCAGAAGTAGCCTGGTGAAGAGCTTCTGGGAAACGTCTATCAGGCTTATTGACCTGTAGTTGGCTGGGAGCAGAGGCGAGCCCTTCTTAAAAATAGGGACTATATCTGCCCCCAGCCAAGTTGGAGGGATCTTCATGCCGTTCAGGATTGCATTGAACAGCAGCCTCAGATACGGGGCCCAGATCTTGACTTCGTGCCTGTAAAGGTCCCCTGGGAGCTTGTCTAGGCCTGGCGCCTTACCAGCAGCGAGGCCCAGGATTGCCGTAGTGAGTTCTTCCAGAGTGAACCCTTCCATCGGGGATATGCTTTCATTGGGTTGGGGCGTTGCAGGTTCAAGTAGGTTCCCCAGTTGATCCTCATCGGGCGCACTATACAAATTTTCAAAATGGTCCTCCCACACAGCGGATGCAATATTTGCGTCTACTGCCGCTATGGGCTCAGCCGAACCGTGCTTGACGATCTGCCAGAATTTTTGGGCATCTCGAAGTGCAAGGGCAGCCTACATTTCGGACCAATTATGCTGATCCCATTCCATTTTAGCATTGCAGAGGGTAGACTTATAGACCAACCGCTTTTCCCTAATCTTGCTAGGGGTGTCCCGCTTTTTGAGGGATTCCAGTAAATCAGCCTTTGCTCTCCTGCATGATGCACTGAACCATGAGGCTCTTCTCCCCTTGGACCTTTTCATCCTGGCCACAGGGTTCAGTACTTCTGCCAGGTTGGAACAGAGCTCGGAGTGAATATCCCCAAGAGTGGTAAGCTTCTCGGGGGCGGGTGACTGCGGGATGAGGTCCACAACTTTTTCTAGAGCAGGGACCACAGCTGCATATAGCCTCTGGATACTTTGGGGGTTCTCCACTAGTCTAGGCCATCTAATTCTACATCTGTTGCTAAATGCAACTAGACCAACAGGGAGTACTGTATTTTCCTCTGTGATAGCCGTGGGCATTCCCTGAACAGCAAACCTCAGTGACAATACATTGTGGTCACTGTCAGTCCTTGTGACTACCGTAAAGTCCCTCACTTTGGCCCAGTCCTTCATTGAAACCAGGATATAATCAATATGTGACTCATGCCCTGGTCTATTGAAGGTTGGCTGGGGTGGGATATCTCCCTTGAGCCGCCCATTACAAGCCCTCAGTGAGTGGGATAAAGTGAAAGATGTTATTTGGGTGGCTAATGGTGACCATGATTTTACTGGTGGTCCCGGCAAGGTGGGTATCTCCCAGAGATCATCCTCCTCGCATGTTACCCCTTCCAAATGATCCGGAAGGGGCTCGTACTGGATGTTAAAGTCCCCCCCAACTATAAGTGATGGACAGAGGGTGGCGGAGTCAAGGAACAAGGCTAAGTCCTCCATTGTCCCCGAAGTGCCCGTTATCCCAACCGGTCTAGAGTATACATTTATTAGAGCTATACTCATACCAGAAGCCCACTCTCCAGAACAACACATTGAAAGTCCAGTGAATTGGTTTCAATGTTTCTCGCCCTGCATCCAAGATGGGAACCCACCCAGATCAACAAGCCACCAGCCGGTCGGCCCTTCCCACCCCATTTTGCCGCAATCTCAAAGGAAGCATACCCTGTGCGGGACTGGTGTTCTCTGGCCCACGTTTCCTGGAACAGACATATGTCATATTCCTCTATAAATTCCACCCACTCTGGTGAATCTAATTTATTGGCCAACCCGGCAATGTTCCAGGAAAGTATCGAAACTGTGCTGGTAGCCCCTGCCTTATCGGTAGTGTTAAAACCCAGGGAACACCTGCTTGTCCTACACTGGCTGTGCTTGGGGCAGGACAGTCCCTCTGTTGTCAACGAACATGTTACATGCAGCGCCTCTAGGAGGGGGTTATCCTTATTATTTTGGCCAGCTGGGCCTAAATTAGTTGTTTCATCTTTTGTGAGCTCAGTGAGTTTGCCCCCCGCGTAGTGTTCAACGACCTCCCCCTCATTGTGCCTATTCTCACCCATAGTTTGGTTACTGTGTCAGTGAACATGTTGCGATGGTAGTGAAGCAGAGCACAGCAGAGAATAAAACAAGGAACTTTGAGGGTCTGCCAGGGATGGTGTAAGGGTGAGCCTGTGTGATGGGGATGGGGTAGAGCACGGTGAGGGATAGGACAAAGAACAATGTAAATCAGGTAAGGCCGGTGTATTGGTGGCCCTGTGGGAAAGTCAATCCACATCCTCTAGACATCCAAATCTGTTGCGGGTAGATACCCCATTCCACCCGCCGTGTGTGTCTTGCCAATAATTGGGTAGCCACCCTGTGCACAATTTCTCCACGGAATCCTGTTCCAGTTTCCCCCCGTATTGTATTGAGGACGTGGAGGGTAAAAATAAGTCAGTGGTCTAGTTGCTATGGGCGAATTTGCTTCGTGGTTGGTCCATGAATAAATAAAGTGTGCAGTATTGGGGTCCTCGAAAGAGACAAAAACACAATCAACTGTAATAGCCTTGTGCGAGGTGCCTATCCAGGGGACCCGTCGCACCATAAGAATTTAGCTTCTTAGGTGATTGGGTAATGGCCTATTTGCATTGAGCCAATGGATTACCTTATTTTTTAGTGATCCAAAGTCTTCCTGCTGTTGGAATGAGATTTCCGGGACCCCAGTGAGCACAACTACATACGGCCTTACGTCTGGGGGAAGATCAACATAACCCCTATAGTGGTTTTTTGAGGATTTTTGTCTATGTGGGGTAAAGTGATGATTGTTACGATCTTTCGCCCTCGGGACTGGCATAACTTTTGGAGCTGGTGCTTGTTGAGTCGGCAGCTCATTTGCGCTTTCCACTACTCTAGTGGCGGAAGTGCGTGTAGTGACTTTGTGCCGTGGTTTCGGAATGGGTTTGGCCACCTGAGCTACTGGTGGAGTGGCAGCAGATATTGATTGGGATTGAGTCGCAAATGGTGGGCTGGTTGGTTTGTTGACAGGTACGGTCAGGGTGGCTAAATTTAGAATACTTTTTTCTGTCTCGAGGAGCTGGGTTTCTATTCGAGCAAGTCTAACTTCCACGGGGGTTAGGAGTTTTTTTAGCGTTTCCCACACAATCGTTAGAAATTCCACATCCTTTCCTTCTATCATGCAGAGTGGTACCCCGCCATTCTCACTTTCAATTACAAGGTTCTCATGTTCCCCTACCGATACTGCTAGACTATGTTCTAGTACTGGTGGGCAACTGTTTACCCTAGGAATGAGTGAGTAGGATGGCTGGGCTGGTACTTGGGAGGGTAGCTGAGCCTTTGCAATTTTAGCCTTTTTCCTGGAATAAGCGGTGGTATTATGGCGCTTTCGTTTATGAATGGAACCCGTTAGGGGGGTAGGGGAAGACATCCCACTCATAGCCTTGCGCTTAACAGTCGGTAGCGTCTCAGGGGGAGCCCCTTCAGCCCCTACCACCCCACCCAGTGATGGACTAAGGATGGGGGAGGATGCACATGGAGACTCCACCTTCGATGCTGGGACTAGAGGGGGTATGACTGGTAGATGGTGGATCACTGCCTGCGTCAAAATAGGAGCTGGACCCATTGGGCGGTCCGGTGTTTTGGCTAGTGCAAAGTGACCTAGGGAGGATTTTTTGGCCATGGCCAGCTCCTGAGATAGCCTTCTGGCTGCGTCAAGTTCGGTGGAGACCCTATGCTGCATTTTAGTGATCTCTAGGTCTATGGCAGTATTAGTTCTGGTGATGAAATCGTCGAGTGTTCCATTTTTCAACTTCCCTTTGGCAGCCCTGCTTCTGTACTCACGTGTTGGCATTACACCTGATCTTCAGCGAACACAGCTAGCAGGTGAGTTTGTGATAACAAGAATGGAGCCAAGGGGTATAGCCCGGACCGGACTCGACCGTACTCGAACGGCCTCAAACGGCCCGCTCTTTGCCCGGTCTTCGCCCGTGCTTCCGCCCGCGCGCGTCCCGTGCGCGTCCCGTGTTCGCGTCCGGAGGCAGGGCTAAATAGGAGGAGGAGGGGGGCAGGAAGAGGCACCAGGTGCGCGCGATGACCAGGCGCAAGCACCTCTGGGCCTCGCAGTCCTGCTCCCGCTAGCTGGTTATGCGTCCCTCTCCCTCAGCGGCAGCGTTAACGTTAAACCCAGGGATGGAGCACACGGGCTCAGAGTTCATCAAACAATTCCAACGATCAGGGCTGTGTCCAGGTGATCCCAGCGAGTTCTGTCCAGGAAACGACTGCGAGCGACACCCGCGGAGCGGGGGCCGCTAGTCATATTAGAGGCCTTCAGGGAGGAGGGGGCGGGAAGAGGCACCAGGTGCGCGCGATGACCAGGCGCAAGCACCTCTGGGCCTCGCAGTCCCGCTCCCGCTAGCTAGTTATGCGTCCCTCTCCCTCAGCGGCAGCGTTAAACCCAGGGATGGAGCACACGGGCTCAGAGTTCATCAAAAATTCCAACTATCAGGGCTGTGCCCAGGTGATCCCAGCGAGTTCTGTGCAGGAAACGACTGCGAGCGGCTCCCGCGGAGCGGGGGTCGCGAGTCGTATTAGAGGCCTTCAGGGAGGAGGGGGCGGGAAGAGGCACCAGGTGCGCGCGATGACCAGGCGCAAGCACCTCTGGGCCTCGCAGTCCCGCTCCCGCTAGCTGGTTATGCGTCCCTCTCCCTCAGCGGCAGCGTTAAACCCAGGGATGGAGCACACGGGCTCAGAGTTCATCAAACAATTCCAACGATCAGGGCTGTGTCCAGGTGATCCCAGCGAGTTCTGTGCAGGAAACGACTGCGAGCGGCTCCCGCGGAGCGGGGGCCGCGAGTCGTATTAGAGGCCTTCAGGGAGGAGGGGGCGGGAAGAGGCACCAGGTGCGCGCGATGACCAGGCGCAAGCACCTCTGGGCCTCGCAGTCCCGCTCCCTCTTGCTGGTTATGCGTCCCTCTCCCTCAGCGGCAGTGTTAAACCCAGGGATGGAGCACACGGGCTCAGAGTTCATCAAACAATTCCAACGATCAGGGCTGTGTCCAGGTGATCCCAGCGAGTTCTGTGCATGAAACGACTGCGAGCGGCACCCCAGTTTTCAAAAACCGCTAGCGGGCAAGTCAGGATAAGGAAGCCTGTGATGGTTAAGCTGCCAGACTTGATGCTGAAGTAGATTTGCCATCTTGCCAGTCTCAGGTCGTACCTCCATACTAAGGGCCTGTTTATGATAGCGGGTGGTCGGACCTTCTCCCAATATTGCGGCAGTCAGGATGCCAACCGACAAGCAGGCGGTAGTCTGACTGCCACATTACGTTGCAACCACGAAACTGGCAATCGCAAAGTGCCCACAAAAGGGGATGCTGCACAAGCCGCCATGAAAAGTAACACTTCCTGCACGTCCATGGACTGTATGCAATGCACCATGGGGTGCATGGCACACGGAGCATGGAGGTGCATGAGGGCACAACATGTGCCCCCAGGGCCACTTTGCAGTGGCCCACCATGGACTGGGGCCTGTTTTATGCCTCCCAATTTCCGTTTCTGTCAGCCTTTTAATGACAGTTCTCCCACCTTGAAAAGGTTGTCGGAAAGGGATATCGTAATTCCGATGGGTGTGTCTGCCTTGGCACTACCGCCATTCGAGGCTCACTGATCCTGGCAGAAGCAGCAGTCTCACCCCAGACCACTGTGGGTCCAACCACGGGTATTGTAATCCAGCGGTCGAAATGAGGGACTTTCAGTGGGTGGACCACCACTGACGGCCTGTCGGTCGTGGTCGCCCCACCTTCATAATCAAGTCCTTAGTCACTTTTGTTTCCTGAAATTCTCCAGCAGGGCTAGGCTGGATAATGTAGCTAAGAAGAGCTGTTTGAGGCTAGGTAAATTGCTGTAAAAAGATTTGAACTGAACAACTCGGATGTATTTACCTGCTGATACTGCATTCTTTCTAGGGAAGTCTCAACATCGTGTTACCAGTCCCATGGAGGTTGAAAAAATTGCAGACGTAAAAAAAAGTTAATGATGATAAATGTGGGAATGTCAACTCCAAAATGCAAGCTTAATATTTGAGAATGTATGAAATTACTTGTGTCCCAAATATCTTAGGTTTCCCATGTATGTGTGTGAATAGGTTATGCAAACCAGGGTTTAAGTTTTGCTTTCCAATCTGGTACTTGTAGTCATCATCATTCCACTAAAAAATCTTACATTCAACTTCCGGAACGCAAAGAAAAAATGTGAAATGGATGCATTACTCAGCAATAGATCTGCTATACTTGTTAGCTCTGCTGTCCAGACGTTTTCACTACTTTGGCACTACCTCTTACATGTATGTCATTTTTTGCGGTGACATGAACATATCAGCCCACGTCCATTACCATGTAGAATAAATCTCAATAGAATCGATCCAAGTGTTAAAACTCCACAGAAACCTGACCAGTCTGATTCAATATGTTTCCGATTGCATGACTCGTAAAAGGAAGACGTGCCTATCACACTACAATGCAGCTACAAATAAAACTACAATACATTCTTAGAAAATGTGCCATTGTAACTTCTCATTGAAAACACTGACAGGAAAATTCAACATTACACTACATTTTTAAATGTGATTCTGTGCGAGACTTAATAAAAATATTCTGCAAACCTAGCTGTGCACAGAAGATCAAAAGAAGGAAAAAGTGCACAAAGTATGTGGGCCCTGAATCAGTTCCAAACTGCAAGCTCCCTTACATATGCCTAGTACTCATTTATGGAGAGAACTCAGGTTAGCAGTGCGCGTCTCCGGCTGAACCTGCTTTAAGTACCCCTGACCTCGAGTCTATTTACTTGCTCTGTGCCTATTTTCTACTGTTTTCAAGGGGGGTTTGGGGGGGTTTGGGGAACAGCTGAGCCACGAGGTCTGCCCCCCGGGCAGATTTGGGAGGGGGAAGGGGCAAAAGGAAAGAACGGCCATTTTGCTGAGTTAGGCTGCCTTGGGATAGCCCAAGGCAGCCCAAATGTGAGGTCCCAAAGTTTAAGTAGGGTGCCCGCGTTAACCAAGCCACCAGGTACTGAGACCTGGTGGCTGGGAGCGTGGCAGTATAGGTGCTTTTTGTCTGGCTGGCTCGTTAGGTTTTCTGTGGCAGTTTTCAGGTAATTTGCATAGTTTTTGCAGCGTTACCTGTGGGATGTCGGAGCATAGTGATGTGCGAGTCCTGGAGGCGGGCGGATGGACCTCCTGGTGGGCCCGTAGGATGCGGCGCGCCCGGTGCGGCGTGCCACCACAGGCATGGCGGCGGCGGTCATCGAGTTTGCAGGGCTGCACGGATGTCAGTAACGCGGCCCTGGTTGGGGCAGCAGGTGTGGAGAAGGCAAATCAGGGAGAGAGGCCGAGGCGCACTGCCAGCGGCGCCTCGCTGCGCTGCGAAATGGAGTCAGCGAGAAGGGCGGGGGGCGAGGCCAGGGCACAAGTCCTAAAAAAATAAGTGGGGGGACTCTCCAAGTTAGGCGTGGTCACAGGAAGTGACATGACGACAGGAAGTGACATGACGACAGGAAGTGACATCACAACAGGAAGTGACATCATGACAGGTGTGAGCAGGACAAATGCAAGGCAGGGAGATCTGTTGAATAGGATGGCTCCCATCTCTCCCTCCGCCTGCACCATCTCTCCCTCCGCCTGCACCATCTCTCCCTCTGCCTGCACCATCTCTCCCTCTGCCTGCACCATCTCTCCCTCTGTCTGCACCATCTCTCCCTCTGCCTGCACCATCTCTCCCTCTGCCTGCACCATCTCTCCCTCTGCCTGCACCATCTCCCCCTCCCACTCCGCCTGCACCAGCTCTCCCTCTGCCTGCACCAGCTCTCCCTCTGCCTGCACCAGCTCTCCCTCTGCCTGCACCATCTCTCCCTCTGCCTGCACCATTTCCACTCTACCTGCACCATTTCCACTCTGCCTGCACCATCTCTCCCTCTGTCTGCACCATCTTTCCCTCTGTCCACACCATCTCCCCTCTGCCTGCACCATCTCCCATCTGCCTGCACCATCTCCCCTCTGCCTGCAACATCTGCCCTCTGCCTGCTCCCTCTCCCCTCCGCCTGCACCGTCTCATCCCATGCCTCCACCATCTCATCCCCTGCCTGCACCATCTCTCCCTCTGTCTGCACCATCTCTCCCTCTGTCCACACCATCTCCCCTCTGACTGCACCATCTCCCCTCTGCCTGCACCATCTCCCCTCTGCCTGCACCATCTCCCCTCTGCCTGCAACATCTGCCCTCTGCCTGCACTATCTCCCCTCTGCCTGCACTATCTCCCCTCTGCCTGCACCATCTCCCCTCTGCCTGCAACATCTGCCCTCTGCCTGCTCCGTCTCTCCCTCTGCCTGCTCCGTCTCTCCCTCTGCCTGCACCATCTCTCCCTCTGCCTGCACCATTTCCACTCTGCCTGCACCATTTCCACTCTGCCTGCACCATTTCCACTCTGCCTGCACCATCTCTCCCTCTGTCTGCACCATCTCTCCCTCTGTCCGCACCATCTCCCCTCTGCCTGCACCATCTCCCCTCTGCCTGCACCATCTCCCCTCTGCCTGCACCATCGCATCCCCTGCCTGCACCATCTCTCCCTCTGGCTGCACCGTCTCCCTCTCAGCCTGCATCATCTCCTTCTCTGCTTGCACCATCCACCCCCTCCGCCTGCACCTCCCTCCCCTGCCTGCTGCTCTTTTAACCCTTTCCTCGTCACCTTCTCCCCCCATGGTTTCTCCCACAGTTTTTGGCTCTTCTCAAAGTGACTGAAATAAACTCATGAAATGCGCTTTGAATTTGTGCACGCAAATTTGCGCCTACCCCGCTCCTACCCCGCTTCGATGTGCTGAGTATCGGAGCCTTTTTTTTAATACTTTTGTATGATTCAACTGAACCTCCATTGTCTAGGGCAGGCGTGGCAAACAGGGTGAGGCCTTTTTTCGTTCCTCCTGCCATCCTGCACACTCTGTGACCTACCTGCGTTTGGCCCATCATAGCACTGTCCAAAGAAATCAAATGGTCTTTTCAGTGCTTCTCATATTAACATCTGCAATAATGCAGGACAAGCCTCGCAACATATATACACGGATGATTCAAAAGGTTCCAAAAATTAACTGCAAATGTGACTTTTTACGAAACTCTGAAAGTTCTTACCATTAGAGATTGGGCCAATCTTGACTTTGTGTTCACTGAATGTGATGTTCCCCAAACGCCCACATGCACTCGGAACATGAACACGACCAAGATCGCATCTCCGAGCAAAAAGAATAGCGAGCAGAAGGTCAAGGGCGGAGCTCATTTTATACTCAAGCCCCTCCCGACAAAGCCGCTGCGCTCGCAGAACTGGGAAAAGGAAGATTCTGGCATCCGTCCATTTCCCTGCACTATAAACAGCATGGGACAATACGGACGGTGTTACATGAACAGTAAATAAATAGCAAGGAGTTCATTTTGGTGTCAGCCCTCTGCTGGTGACACCCGGTGCGGCCCGCACCTCCCGCAACCCCCTTGTGACGCCACTGATCACAACCATCCCCAGAAGAGCTCTCTTGTCCAATGATCTAACCATTCATCCTTCCATCAAACCCCTGATATCCACCATTCCAAATGTACATTGTCATCTATTAATTATTTTATCCATCATGCAGTCTTTCACCATTCATTCTGTCCTTCTTTGAAAACCTATCCATCGTCTATCTTTCCATCCATCCTTTCAGTCATCCATCCATTCACTCACTCATCCATCCAACCGTGTACCATTTCACCCAAGCATCCTTTCACTCATCCATCCACTCTTCCACCCACCCATCCATTCACTCATCCATCCAACCATTTACCCTTTCACCCATCCAGCCTGTAAGACAATAAGAAATGTACATTTGTCAGGTGTCATACCTGATATGTATTGTTAGACAAATTAATTATCATAATGTTATCGATCTAGTGAAGATGGAAGGCTGATACAGCAGCATGAGATTAGGGTACCCAACACTTTTACACTCGTTCACTGAAAAACGATTGCATCATATTATGGTGAATATTGTGTTGAATATACCGAAGTGCACAAACATGTTCAAAAAAGCAGTCACAAAAGAAACATTTCCGGGGTGTCTGTGGATTCTTGTGCAAGGGCTATGAATCCCAAAAGTTACAGTGGAGTGGTGCATGCTTCCTCACCTTTCCAGTAATTAAGCGGTGGTTCTTGCCTTTTATGCACAGACAGTTGCGGGGTGTTCGCCTCTGATTTGAGCAAGCAGGCTGGAGAGAAGGGACTAACATACCTCTTGGGAACTCGACTCACCGATTAACAGCCCTGCAAGAGCCTTCGCTGCTCAGATTTTTTTTATTTTAGACAATACTGTGTGAAAAAACAGTCTTAAAATAATCGAACTTTTATTTGAAACACATTACACCCTCCGTTCATTTTCAAATGTTGCACATCGTGTTAGCTTTCAACATATGCCAAAAGAAGAGAGAGAGAGACTCTTGACCCTGTGGCAAGCAGCATACTTCTGGTGAGATTTTTGGGAATGCCCTTGACCAGCTGTTAATGTTGCCGGCGGCGCTACCCGCAGGAAGCGGCTCACCACATGCTGTAACACCCCAAACTGGCCCATTGACATTCTGTATGTGGCAATCAGCCCCATACAAAATGACAATGGGCGGGTGGGGCTGCTCTTGCACTTCTAGCAGCCTGTGATTGCAGGAATGGGGGCGGGCAGGTGGAGAGAGGCGGCGCCGCGGCGCCCCTGGCTTCTCATCACTGCGCACCGGGGTGCCGCGGCGCACACTTTGGGAACCACAGCATTAGGGGATGATGGGCTAATAAAGCTGGCAGTGAGGTGCAATATTGGGAGAGTCTGTTTTCGTACATATCCGGCTGAGGCGGGCAGGCAGCAGGCGAGGCCGGGGACGAAGGAAAGTCTGGAGCGGGATGGCGTTTTGATTGAACAGGGTGGACGGCGTCCACCCTGGAAAACCCTGGAAAATAAGTGGGGGGATGCCGTCCACCCGCGTGGTACCCCGACTCGTGCCCTGGGCGAGGCAGTAGGCAGGAGGCGGCCGTGAGCAGAGAGTGCTCCGCAGGGAGCGTCGCGGCTGCTCAAGGAGATGCGCGGCCGTCCTGAAGTGGCGAATGTGGTCGGGCAGGCCCTGACAGTGAGCAGGGCCTCTTGGCCTGTGTTACAATGGCGGGGTGGAGAAGGCCTCAGGAGCGAGAGACAGGGGAGGGGGTTAAGAGTGGGAGTGCGGGAGGTAATGGTGTGGGGGGGAGGGAGACAAGGATATGCTAAGAGGGGAGGTGGCCCGCCCACGAAGGGGAGACAGGAAAGCCCTTCACCTGCCAGGCAGGGGGCCACGGGCAGAGCGGAGAGGGGCAGGAAGGCTGTGGGGAACGGGGCAGAGGAGGGGGCGCAAGGTGGGATGGGGCATTGTGGCCAAAGAGGGGGAAGAGGAGTTGGTCCCAGGAGGCCAGGTGGGGGGAGTGGAGAACCAGGAGGCGGAGAAGGGTTAGTTGGGGGGGGTGTTCCCCGCTCTTGATAGACTCAGAGGACAGTGAGAAGGAGTGGGAGGGTTTGGATGTGTTCGAGTCATGGAAGGAGGGGTTGCAGGAGGCGTGGAATGCGGGCGGGGGCAGGGCGGGACAGGGGAGATGGAGGCTGGTCCATCAGGACAGGGAGGGGAGGGGGGATTGCGGGTCAAGGGGGGTGTCAGTGGGAGGGGTTGGAAGGTGGGGGGTGCTCGCGGGAGAATGGGGGAGTGGGTGTAGGGGGGTTAATATGGAGTGATGATGAGGAGGTCAGGTGTGGGGGGCTGGTGGGGGGAGGAGAGCAGGGGCGGAGAGGGCGTGCAGTTTCAGGGCACCAGCACACCAGCCGTACCTTTTCTTTTGCAGGGGGATAGCCGGCGCGGGGCTGCAGACTTGGTATGGCTGGGGGCGGCCCAGCGACACCAAGGAGAAGGGAGGGCGAGCCCCCAGCGGCGAGCCCAGAGTCAACGGGGGATGACGGCGCGACTGGCTCACAAAGGCCCCAGGCGGGCTCACCGGCCCCTCCACCCACAGGGCCCCAGCGGCTTGGGGATCAGCAGCGGACATGGAGCACCGGCACGGAGGACTGTTATGTTTTAGCAGGGGAGAGAAGGAATGTGGGCCTCCGGTAGGGTTTAGTCCGCGCCACCGCCAGCTCGCTGGCGTTATTTGTGGGGTGGAGTGGAATTGGTTGAAGGGGATCAGGACAGTTTGGAGGAAGGGGAAGTACGGGATGGCGAGGGTGGCCGGGGGTCCGGTAATGGTGTTCATAATTTCTTACAGGTGTCACGGGGCCTGGGTGCTGCGGCGGCCCTGACACAGTCGGGGGACAGGTTGGTGATCGATCAAGAGGCGACAAGAGGAGAAGGGATGCTTTGGTGCCAGGTAAATGCAAGGACGCGCGCGCATGATATCGGTGGGTGTTGGGCGGAGGGGGAGGTGAGGGGTGATCGGCTGTGCAAGGGGAAGTATGTGATGGATCGGAGTGTCGGGCCGGAGGAGGCCGCGCTAGCAACCGGGGCAATGGAATTGGAAGGGGAACAAAAAGCAGGAACAGGGGGAATGGTGGTCCCAAAGCAGCAGGGCGTTGGTGGCGCGGGTTCGGAAGGAGTTTCGGCGGGCGGCGGGGTGAAGCCAGAGGGCAAGGACGTTGGGGGCGGTGCGGCCGCGAATGGTTCGCAGGATGCGGCGGACGGCGCAGCTAAGCCGGAGAGCAAGGAGTTGAAGATTAAGCGGCTCCCGTATATGGGGGACACAAAGCAGTTGGGGTGCACTTAATGGCATCTACTAAGGAGAAGATATGGGAGGGGGAGTATGTGGAGTTGTTGAAGTTGTTGCACCGTGAGGTCCGGTCAAAAGAGTGTTCGAAGGAGGAAGAGTATGAGCTGCAAAAGAGGCAGAGGGTGTCGTTGACGATCGAAAATTGGACGTAGGCTTTTCTGATATTCGCGAGCGATTATTGTGAGAGGTTCCCGGAGCGGTCGGTGTCCTTGTTTAAATACATAGATGTCATACAGAAGGCACAGATCACTGGGGGTGGCTATGCATGGGCGCAGTACGACAAGGAGTTCCGGGCGCGGATGGCGTGGGACCCATAAGCAAAGTGGGGTGAGTTGGATTGCGATCTCTGGCAGCATACGATGGGGCTGGCAGGGTCGGGCAAGACCATTTTTACCGCCAGTGGCCTTCCGATTATATATCAGCCATTTCAGGGCTGCCCCACCCGAGGGGCAGTGGGGGCCGGTTTCAAGAGCCAGTCCGGAGCAGTGGGCGCATGCTGGGATTTCAATAAAGGGGCGTGTGCCAGAGAGCATTGCCGTTTTCGACATGAGTGTTCCGGTTGCGGGAAATACGGACACCCAGTGGTCCGTTGTTGGGGCCCCTCAGGGCAGCAGTACTGGGGCCCACAGGCGCTGGCCGGGGGTGGGCGCTCCGGAGCTGGTCAACCGTTGGGCAACGTCAGAGGTGGTAAGGGGTCTGGGCCCAAGGGCTCGTACTCTGGTTAATTTGGAACGTCTGACATCTGTCCTGCATACTTATCCAGACAAATGGGCCGCAGATCGGTTGCCGTCCAGTTTTCAGGAGGGGTTTTGTCTGGGCTACACGGGGCCTCTGCGGCGGCGTTGGGCAGACAATTTGCGGTCGGCTCGGGAACACCCTGAGGTGGTACTGGGCAAGCTGGACAAGGAGGTCAGTGAGGGCCGCATGGCAGGCCGTTTGTAAATTGGCCATTGGAGGAATTGATGGTGTCCCCCATTGGGGTTGTGCCCAAGAAAGACGGGGGGCAATTCCGCCTGATACAGCATTTGTCTTGGCCGGAGGGCGGATCGGTTAATGACTATATTGATGAGGAGGAGGCCGCGGTGTCTTACTCCTCGGTGGAGGCAGCCATGGCCTTAGTGGGAGCGGCGGGACCTGGCGCGCAGATGGCAAAATGTGACATCAAGTCGGCTTTCCGGCTGCTTCCCGTTCACCCAGATGACTGGTGCCTACTTGGGATCCAGTTTAACGGCTGCTGGAATGTGGACAAGGCACTGCCGATGGGCTGCTCGATGTCCTGTGCGCTTTTTGAATGTTTTAGTATGTTCCTACAATGGCTTTTTACGGAACGAGCGGGTCACCAAGGAGTTATGCACTACCTGGATGACTTTTTCTTGGTTGGGGCCCCAGACTCCACGAACTGACAGGTGGTGCTGGACAGGTTTCAGGAGATCATGGAGGACCTTGGGGTTCCATTGGCCCCGGAGAAGGCAGTGGGGCCAGGCACTGCGCTGACATTTTTGGGTATTGAACTGGACTCGGAATTGATGGAGGCACTGTTTTTCTTTTTTTTTTCTTTTTTATTTATTTTTTATTGGTTTTTCTATAGGGCACGGCTACTCCATAGAGTGTCCCGGTGCTTTTAATTAACGAACCAGTAACAAAGGAGAAAACACAACACAGTAAAATAACATACCAGACCAAAGGAAGAAAAAAGCAACCTAAAGGGCAAAAAGCCAGGTTTTAAGGCCCTTTCTGAAGTTCAACAGATTAGAGGTGCTCCGCAGAGCCAAGGGCAGAGTATTCCAGAGCTGTGGGGTCAGCAGGTTGAAGGAGCGACCTCCAATCCAAGCTTTTTTTACTCTTGGGACCACAGCAAGGAAGAGTGCTTCAGATCTCAAAGATCTGGCGGGATGGTAAAAAGCAAGCCTCTTCTGAAGATATTTGGCTCCCGGGGCTTAAAGCGCCTTATGGGCCAGGGTCAGAGCCTTAAAAACTATCCGCTTGCGGATAGGCAGCCAGTGCAATGACTGCAGAAGACCAGAAACTCTGGCTCGCCTGTGCAGACCGAAAATGGCCCTTGCGGCCGAGTTCTGGACCACCTGCAGCCGCTGTAAAAGATATTCTGGCAGGCCAAGATAGAGGACATTGGAGTAATCCAATCTTGAGTCTATTAAGGCCTGCACCGTCATCTTCCTGTGCTCCTCAGAAAGCAGTGGCAGGAACTTCCGGAGCGTCCTGAGTAGGCCAAAGCATGTGCCCGTCAGACCAAGGATCTGAGATTTTAACGCCAGACCGTTGTCCATCTTGATCCCTAAGTTCTTTGCCAGCTGGGACGAGCCCGCTGGAGGGAACATGCCGCCCGGCCACCATTCCTGCCAATCCGGATCGGATGCACAACCGAAGAAGAGTACCTCAGATTTATCTGAGTTGCACTTGAGGCAGTTAAGCTGGAACCATTGGAAAACAGCCCCAAGGCACTCACGGATACTCTCTCCGTCAAAATCTTCTCCTTTTTTGCACGTAAAGAGGAGCTGTGTATCGTCGGCATAGGAAACGATCTGGGCCCCAAAAGACTCAGCCAGTGCCGCCAGAGGGGTCATAAAGATGTTAAAAAGAGTCGGGCTCAAAACAGAGCCCTGCGGAACTCCGACTCCCAAAGGCGGCATCAAGGCAGAGTTGGGCGGGACCCAGACCGTTTGTCAGGGGTCAGCCAAAAAAGATTTAAACCAGCTGAACATCGTCCCCCTCAGACCGATCTCATAAAGTCTGGCGAGGAGACCCTCATGGGGGACGGTGTCAAAAGCCGCCGACAGGTCAAGCATGACAAGCATAGCCTTGCCTCCCGAGTCCAGTACCTCTTTAATGGCTTCAGACACCTCCAAAAGCTCCGTCTCGGTGCTTAAGTTAGGGCGGAAACCAGATTGAGTAGGGTGCAACAGATTGTGCGATTCCAGAAAATTGGAGAGCACGGTGTGCACATGCTTCTCCAAAATCTTGACCAGCGCAGGAAGGAGGGAAATCGGCCTGTACTTGGCCAGAACCTTAGGATCCAAACCAGGTTTCTTAAGGAGGGGAACAACATTCGCCTGTTTCCAGACCTGTGGTACCACCCCCCGACTCAAAGAGAGGTTCAGAAGTGGGTTGGCCAACGGGTTCACCACTTCAGCCATTTTAGCCAAAAATTTGGCCGGACAAGGGTCAAGCGGCGACCCAGATTTGAGATTGGCCATAAGTGCAAGTGAGGACATGGCTGAGATAGGCGGAAAATCCGCCAAAACGGGACTCACCGGGATCACCAGAGCAGAACCCTCCTCAAAACTAGGGGGTACTTCGGCCACCTTCAAAGGAAAAGAATCCTGAATCAGTTGGATCTTGGTGGTAAAGAAATCAGCAAGGGCAGAGACCCACGGCTCCGAAGGGATAACCTGGGTTGAATTGGATCGAGGGGCAGTAAACTCCCTGACGATCGTAAAGATCTCTTTGCAAGAGTTTGAAGCGGCCTCTATCCTCCTTGCCAAGTAGTCTTTCTTTCCAAGGAGAATGTCCCTGTTGCCGGCAGACAAGCAACAGCAGATGTTGGGGTTGCTGGAGGAGATGGTGGCAAAGCAATAAAATGACAGTGTTGGAAATTCAAGTGCTGTAGGGAAACCTCAACTTTACGTGCAGAGTGGTAGGGGTCGGGCGGACGTTCTGTAGGAGGTTGGGATGGGCTCTGGCGGGGCAGATGCCTCCGCACCACCGCGTGCATTTGTCGGCGGGCGTTCGGGAGGATTTGCTGATGTGGCGGTTTTTCCTGACATGGTTCAACGGGGTGCCCATGCGGAGGGACGAGGGCATGGTGTGGGACGTGCACATTTTCTCAGACGCAGTGGGCAGCAACGGTTTTGGGCTCTACTGGAACGGGAAATGGTGTGCGGAGCACTGTCCCCCCGAGTGGCTGGGGGGTGGGAGGAGCATTGCTTTTCTGGAGCTTTTCCCCTTGGTGGTGGCAATATGGTTGTGGGGTGAGGTGCTGGCACACCGAAAGGTTGAGTTTCGAAGTGGACAACATGGCAGTGGTCCAGGTGGTAAATCGCCAATCCGCCAGGGATGAGCAGGTTTTAAAGCTTCTGCGGGTGTTTGTGTTGGGCTGCTTGCGCCATAATATCTCCTTTCACGCAGTGCATGTCCCAGGAATTAACAATGACATTGCGGATGCTTTGTCTCATTCTTAGTGGGGGAGATTCCGTGGGTTAGCCGAGGATGCAGAGCTGGACCCGACGCCGATGCCGAGGCGGATGTGGGACATAGGCAACACCGGATGTTGCAACTGGTTCTAGGATCCTTGGCTGAGTCGACCAGGACATCGTATGTGACTACATGGGGGGAGTTTGTGGCGTCAAGGGGCACGGTGGAGGCCTCCGCGAATAGAGAGACAAGAGTATGTGGTGCAGTTTATGCTGTCCATGATCGGAAAAGGTTTATCCAGGGTGACAACAGCAGGCAAGCTGGCGGGGATCGCTTTCATGGGAAAGATATTCTGGAGATACGCCCCATCCGCGGGGGAGCTCGGTTCTCAGATGTTGGAAGGTTGGGCCCGGGAAAGTGGGCGGGTAGGGGCGGTACGGCGGCCTATGTCGGAGGAGTTGGTGGGGAGAGTTGTTGGGGTTTTGCCGTTGGTCTGCAGGGATGGTCGGGAAGCATGCCTGTTTGCAACGTTGATGGTGTGGATGTTTGCGGGGGCTTTCAGGGTGTTTGAGCTGTTGGGTTCGAAATCAAGCACTGGGCTAGGGTGGTCCGACGTGCAGTTGGGGTGGCAGGAGGTGCGCGTTTGGTTGCGTAAGTTAAAGACTGATCAGCGGTTTGTCGGGGCGTGGGTGGTTTTGCGGATGGCGGGGGAGGGGGCTGTGTGTCCAGTGCGATGGGGTTGGGAATGGGAGGGGAAAAGGTTGGAGGACAGCTTGGTGTTTCAACATGCGAATGGGAGAGGGGTGACGGGGTCACAGCTGTTGGGGGTGTTGCGGAAGGCTTTGCTTAAGGTGGGGATCGATGGCAGTCGATTTGGCACGCACTCGTTCCGGATTGGGGCGGCGACGGAAGCACATAGACGGGGGGGGTGAGCAGGGGGACATTTTGCGCCTAGGGAGGTGGTCCTCAAATTGTTATCGCCGTTATGTGCGCAGCGAGGAGTGGTTGTCACTGCGCAAGGGGATGATGGGGGGGACGTATTTACTGACTTTTGTTTGTCGTTTCAGGTTCAGTGGCGGGTCCCATGGTCTGGGACATGTTGATTTGGATTGTGGGCCATTCTTTTGTGAAGAGGGCAAAGTGGCAAGCGCAGGTTAGTTATTTTGGTGATAACCTGGGTTTTAATCCTGCAACGTTTCTGGTCTCTACTCTGAACGGTTTGGTGCAGGGGGGGGCGGTGTAGGAACGTTTTGGTTCTCCACCTGGGGGAGAATGATATGGTGCAGGAGACAGGTTTGGTGTTGATGCAGGCGATGAGGAGGGATTTGGCGGAGCTGCGGAGGAGTTGGTCGGGGTGTACGGTTGTGTGGACCAAGCTGATCCCGCGCAGGGTGTGGCGAGGGGCAGTGAAGCCGCAGGCGGTGGACAAGGCGCGCCGGAAGCTTAATGTGGAAATGGTGCGTTTTTGTCGGCATTTGGGTTTATCGCGTATTTGGCATAGGGACATGAAGTACGACACGCCCGAGTTGTTCAGGGGGGATGGGGTTCACCTTTCCCAGATGGGGATGGATTTGTACTTGTTGGAGTTACGCGAAGTTTTGCCACGTTTATTGAGGGTGCTCCGTGAGTAGGGGCCTGTGTGGGCGTTTTTTCAGTTCTGCATTCTAAAAGGAGGGCGGGGGCAGGGAAAGGGGGAGGCGGTGTAATCACCTAACCTCCACTTTCCCCTGGGTGGCGGAGTTGTTTTTGATGTTGGCCAAATTTGGCTGGAGTTCAGTACTTTATCGTTAAGTTTGGGGAGTTGGGGAACGGGAGCGGGGAAAAGGTAACCAGTTTGGGAGTTACATTAGAGGGTACTTAGTTACAGTTGCAAGAAGGCAATTAGGACTGTAGGTTTTGGGAGGTTTTGGAGTTAGGATGTAGGGGATAAAATTGGATATTATTCGGATGTAATTGAGTTATATATTTGTATGTTGCAGGGTGGGGGATTTTATTGTGTGGGGTCCGTAGGGGTGGGGGGAGAAAAACACGAAGGGGTCTGGTAACTCGATGTTTAGGGAGGTTTTAGTTTGTAAGGCGGTTTGCCAGTTTTTAATAAATGTGATGTGCACCTGTTTCAATAAAGCGGCCTTTTACACACACAAAATGGTAGTCGGTTGTGCTTGCCCCCCTTCTTCCCTCCCAAGGAGGGTTTGGAGGGCAGCCGAGCCACGAGGTCTGCCCCCCGGGCCAATTTGGGAGGGAGAAGGGGGGAAAGGAAAGAGCGGCCATTTTGCCGAGTTGGGCTGCCTGGGAATAGCCCAAAGGCAGCCCAAATGTGAGGTCAGCAGCCCAAAGTTTAAGTAGGGTGCCCGCGTTAACCCAGCCACCATTTTAGGTACTGACCTGGTGGCTGGGAGCGAGGCAGTATAGGTGCTTTTTGTCCACGCCCACCCTCCCTGGGCTTTAGGGTTTTTGTGGGAGGTTTTAGGTAGGTTTTTGTAGGGTTTAAGGTGGCTGCGTTTTGGGACAGGTACACAGGGGGGTCTTTTATGTGAGTTGTCACTTGGAACAGGTGCTGGCGGAGTTGTTTTTGATGTTGGCCAAGTTTGGCTGGAGTTCGGTACTTTATCGTTAAGTTTGGGGAGTTGGGGAACGGGAGCGGGGAAAGAGTAACCAGTTTGGGAGTTACATTAGAGGGTACTTAGTTACAGTTGCAAGAAGGCAATTAGGACTGTAGGTCTTGGGAGGTTTTGGAGTTAGGATGTAGGGGATAACATTGGATATTATTAGGATGTAATTGAGTTATATATTTGTACTTTGCAGGGTGGGGGATTTTATCATGTGGGGATCGTAGGGGTGGGGGAGAAAAACACAAAGGGATCAGGTAACTCGATGTTTAGAGAGGTTTTAGTTTTATAAGGCGGTTTGCCAGTTTTTAATAAATGTGATGTGCACCTGTTTCAATAAAGCGGCCTTTTACATACACAAAATGGTAGTCGGTCGTGCTTGCCCCCCCCCTTCTTCCCTCCCAAACTCTACACTTTGGGGAAAGGAGCACAACCGCATGTAAATTGTGTTTACGCTGAATTTGAATTTGGTAATGAAATGAACTAACATCAATTTTATGCTGAACCTATTTTAAAATATATATATATCTTGTATTCCTCTTCTACTGACCTGGGTGTGGGCAGAATCCTGTGCCGTCTGCGATTGTGTCAGGCAGTTGGGGGGTCTCTTGCCGGCCATCTCGATTGTTCTGAGGGCAGCCCCAATGTTTCCTCTCGGGAGTGGCCATCTTTGGAAGTGTGCCCTCCAGCATCCAAACTAGGCAGATGCATTTAAAATGGGCTGCTGCGCCGATGAGCAGGGGACGCGTGCAGCGGGCGTGCCAAAGGCAAACCTATGTGTGCCCGTCAGCGTCCCGGAAGTGACCAGTACCAGCCACTATGCCAAAACCAGCTCTTATAGTAAGCCTTGTTATGTTTACAGCTCTGCGCAACTTCATGACCTTATAAGTGCCCCCAGATGCACTCTTCTGAGCCCCGATACCCTAGGTCCTCTAGGCCACCAGTGCACTACCTGCAATTATAACATGGCCTGCACCAATGGTCAGTGCAGGTAACACATTCAGTACACGGACCGCGGCTGCCGTGCACTGAACGTGCTGCTTCACACGCTGAGCGTCTCCCTTGTTTTAAGGCAGCTCTGATCAATGCCCATTCCCTTCTTAAACATAGCATTAGTATACATGACTTACTCTGCGATTAACACCTTCCTGCTCTGTTTGTAACAGAAATGTAGCTCACTGACTCCTAGGGTCCGGACATCTGTTGAGGGGTCCCGAAGGGGTTTAAAATTGTGAGGAAAGACAGACCTACAGGCATAGGGAGGAGGCCTGCCATCATTTTTAAGGACTGCTACTCTTTGACTTTAGTGCCCCTTATGGAATTGGTGGGAGCAGAAATACTAGGGTTTACCGTCTCTTTCAGCTAAACAATCTTTACCTGGAGACCTTATTTATAGACCCCCTGGTCCATCCGGAGGGTTTGTACCCTCACTTTGTAAAATGATCTCCACCCTGACTCTGAGATACAGACATTGTGTTCTGCTGGGGGATTTCATCTTGCACATGGATTGTGAGTTCGCAAAAGAAAGTCAAGTCACTCCTGGAGGGCTACAAGGCCGTGGGCCTGCTGCAGACGTTTCGAGCCCCACACACTTGACCGGGCCCTCACTTCACCAAATCTTTTCTTCAACACCTCTTTAAGTTGATCCTCCAGTCCCTCTGGTGTGGACTGATCACTTTATACTCAAATTTAGAAGGCCTAAACTTGGTAATGTCCTTAAAGAATGCAACTTACCCCACACAGGCCATTCCCTAAAATCACACCGGAACTATTAAGTAATAGGCTAGCTATGATGAAGTCCACTCTCTCCGTCATGACAAGCGATTATGTAGAGTTGATAGACAGCTGGATTGAATCAGCCTGCCAAATATTGGCTCCAGAAAGTAGCATCAAACAATCTCGCTCAAAAGTACTCAACCCATGGTTCACCCCTCTCCTAAAAAAAAAATCCACCTGTAAACAGAAAGAGAGGCTAAGGGGGGGCAAACTATTGCTCAGTAGCCAAGGCGGACTACAAAGCCGAATTAGGGAAGCACTACAAAGAAATTAAATTAGCTAAAAAAGCCTATTGTGAGGCAAAAATTATTGGTGTGGGAAATCACTCTAGAAAAAAGTTTTTGTGCGCCAGAAGTGTGCTCTAATGGGAAACCCCCTTCTGAGGAATGGTGCAAGATGCTTGCTTCATTCTTCCAGGGAAAAATAGATACTATTCAGGTGAGCCTCCCTTCCCTCATGACGGGAAATGACATATCAGTTCTTGTACTGGGGGGATGGAAAATGAGAGGGAGCTTGATCATGACCCAACCTCCCTGAATTTTTTCTCACCTATCTCCTTACATGACTCTCTGCAGGCTTTAAAATGTCTCAAATCAGGCTCCCCACTGGACCCTGCCCCCTCCTCCATCCTTGTTTTAGGGGCAGAGGCTAGCAATCCACTCATGAACCGGCTACTTAATACTTCCCTTGCCTCAGCCACTATCCCTACTAAATGGAAACAAGTCAAGGTCATCTTGCTGCTGAAAAAACCCAAGCGTATCCAACAGACCCTTCCATCTATAGGCCTACCTTCCTCCCTCTCGCCATCTCAAAACTCCTAGAGAGGCATGTTTATCAGCAGTTATCATCCTATCTGGAAATAAACTGTCTCCTTCATCCTAACCAGTTGGGTTTTCGACCGGCCATCGTACGGAAACAGCGTTACTGGATGTAGTAGATACCATCCTGCTTGGTCTGGAAGCAGGGCAGAGGGTGATGCTGGTCCTGTTGGACCTCTTGACCACTTTCGATACAGTCTCACACCAGATTCTCCGCACTTGACTCCACTCGATGGGCATCAGGGGGATGGCCTGGAAATGGGTAGCCTACTTCCTAGAAGGGAGGGGGCAGGATGTATGGTGCCATCCAAACTCGGTTGGATCTCGCAGGCTGATTGTTGGTGTCCCACAAGACTCAGCCTTAAGCCCTACCATGTTCAATGTCTACATTGCACCTATGGCTACACTGGCAAAATCATTGGGAGCCTAGATTGTGTCTTACGCTGATGACACCCAGCTATTGTTCATGTGGAAGAATAGCGAGCCCTGCCCTGACCAGATAATTAGTACCTGCCTCGCAGCATTTTTTGGGTGGATAGCCATGTATCAGTTGAAATGCAATGCTGCAAAAACAGAGTTGCTTTTCTTTGGCATGGATGCAGAACCGCCGCTGCAATCCATCATAAAAAATCCAGCTGTGAAAAATGTGGGTTTTAAATTTGACAAAAGACTGCTGTTGCACACCCAGGTAAATACAGTGGTGGGCACCAGTTTTGCCTTTCTGCGTCTTGCTAGAAAATGTTGCTCTTTCTGTACCTGGCTGCTAGATAGCAGGTGATCCAGGCCCTGATTATGTCTCGCCTCGACTCTGGTAATAGTCTCTAGGTGAGCATGCCTGGGTATCTGTTGGACAGACTCCAGCTAGTCCAAAATGCAGCAGCCCGAGCTATCATTAAGCTCCCTCGTAAGACTCATGTGTCTGGCCTCCTAAGGAGTCTTCAGTGGCTCCCACTAAGGAAAAGAAGCTTGTAACTCAGAGGCTCTTATATGGGATGGGCCCCATCTATCTTAAACGCGGAAAGAATCTCGTTCTATGCCCCACCTAGGAATCTTCGCTCTTCTAACCTCCTCTTGGCCAATACACTTTGCATTAAAAAAGCAAGGTCTGGGGGGAAGGCCATCTCCTTCCTTTATCCATCCCTCTGGAATAAACTTGCCCTGTCTCTCAGAGGAATCGAGTCTACACCCCTTTTTCCGGAAAAGGTCAAAAAGGTGGCTTTTTTCCAGCCCATAATCTCCTCTCCCTTTGGTCCTAGCTATCTTTTAGCATCCAGATCCAGGACACTCCTTGGAGTTGCAGCTCTCTACAAATACCCCCACATAGACATAGAACTCACTAACCGCACCCATTCCCACTCTGTAACAAGTGGACAAGGTTGGGGATTGCAGGGTGAGTGATGTGAAACATTGGGGAGGGTGGGCTCCTGTGCTGAGCGCCCAATGCTGGATTCAATCAATTTTGCATTATTTCATGGGTTTCAGCACAGATAATGTGCATGTGCATTGTCTTTTCAACTGTGTGCTTCATGTCTTCAGGAAATTAAAATCAATATATGTGAATACTGATGATTTTATCACACATGCCACATAATCCCCCATCGGCTTGGTAATTCTCAGATTCAGGGGATGAAGAAGGAGAGAGGAGTGGGGCAGAGACACGGAGTAGCAGCAATGCTTAGGGCCTAATTACGACTCTTGGTGATGCGGCAGTGGGGGTCTTCCAACCTCCACATTCGACCCTTCCAGTGGTGCTGCCCTGGGACCTCCGATGGGGCCAGGGAACTACCATTTCCTGGTGGTGGCACAGCGGTTTTGAGACAGTAATGTGCTTGGCAGGACTACCGCAGTCCTGCCAAGCATACTACGACTTTCCTCACTGCCACTGATTTCACAGAGGTCTTTCATCCATGGAAACAGTGGCGGTGAGGAAATAAAGGGGGCTCTCCAGGGCCCCTTGTGCCTCACTTCATGTAGATGCACACATGGTGACACAAAATGTATCTCCTTGTGTGTCTGCACTCCCAGTTCCAATACAGCATGGATTTCATATTCTATGCAGTGCTGTAACTTCTTTTTTATTTTTATTCCAGATTTTTATTAGTTGCAGTAATAAAACTTATAACATAGCATCAATTACAATGGTCATGAATGTTACACGACATCTTACAAGTGCCTGCATATAGGTGCAATTTCAAATCAGATAATCAAAATACAAGAAGATCCTTACTAGGGGGGGAGAAAGGGGGTTTCTCCCACATACATTGTCATTTCTGTGTACCTTGTATGTGTGATAATGTTATCGCTCATCCATGATTCACTGTATCTTGGGAGTCCATAAAAGGTCTCTGACAGTCCGCACCCCATCCACCCCATCCACCGAGCTGCATGTGCGTTAAGGTGTTGTTACAGTATTCGAGCCTGTAGGAGCGGGAATCATAGACACCTCTTCAGTCTGTTGATGTCCTGCCATTGAGTGTGGGGATAATTGCTGTTTCTGTCGTACATAGCAGCTATAAATATGCCAAAAGTCTTTGGGTCAAGAGGTCGGTGGTTGAAGTGTTGCATAGACTTCCGTTTGCATATCGCAATATGAAATACTGTGCAGCCACATATCGTTAGTGGGGCTGATTTTTGCTCCCCAGTGTATGGCAATTTGTCTTTTCGCTAGAAACAGCGCTATAGCGACAAATCTGCGGTGACATTGTTTTATGGTATTGACTATTCCCAGCAAGGCCAACTTAGGAGAGGGAGGGAGCGTAGTGGATGTTACATCTGAGATCGTCTGGAAGACATCAGTCCAAAAAGGGGCCATCCGGGGGCAGGCCTAAGTCATGTGGGCAAAGTCTGCTACCAAAGCCTGGCATTTAGAGCAGTTAGATGGCTTGATGGGGTCACAATTAGATAGCTGTCATGGTGTGTTTTCTTGGGCAAGGAGGAGAACCTTCCCTGTAATTTAGCATGCAATCAATAATGGGCCACAGGGAGCCCCAAAAGGGGGGCGTGGGCCAAGATATCTATGAGCTCGCTCTAGGATAACGGCCTTGGAAAAGCTATAAGCCCCAAACACTTCAATTAACAAGGACTCAATTAAAGGTTCAGGTCGACCCATATTAGTAGACTCTGCCAGTCCCATTATGCGAATATTATTTCTCATCGACCACGCTTCCAGGACTTCTGTCTTGATTGCACCTGTCCAATCAAGTCAGTGTACCTGTAGACTGATCCTCCTGTGAGGAGATACGCTTTTCGGCCTCGTCCAGCCTGGTGCTGTGGTTTTTAAGTCGTTCCCCCATTATGTCGAGGCGAGTGGTCAGGGAATCAAATTTGTAGTCAATCTCGCAAAACCCTACATTGAGTTCCACCATAATAGCTGCAGTGCCATTCGCCCCTTGTGGTTGTTCATCATGCTCTGACCCTTCTCCCCCATCAGATTCATGGTCAGCGGATGTGCCTTGTCTGTCAAAGTTCGGCTTACGCTGCTTAGGGTCCCCGCGACTCATGCTAGTGCCGTATGGGTGCTGCGTTCCACCAGAGCACACAATCGCAAAATGCCAAAACCCCTTGCCTCACCTAGACAGTGGAGAAGGAGGGGATCACCTGCCATGCAGAGACATAGAGATGGCCCACTCCCGGCCGTTGCACACCTTCGCTGTGGGGTGAGGCAGATTACAGCGTATCGGTACGGTGGGAGAAAACCGGGCGAGCAGACAAGAGCAGAGATATGCCTCCAAGTAATACCAGGCCCGAGTCCAGGACCCCGATCCGGATCACAAGGGAGGATATTTAATGGGGGAGGTCCTTCCCTCCTGACTGTCGCCGAGACACCAACAGCCAGTGCCAGACTCCAGGCGACTCAAAGTCCCCCTCAGGGTCCTATGGATTGCCCCCCAGTCCAGGTTCAGTGCCACAGATATGGGGTTGGTGGCCCTTGGGTATAGGAGCGAGACAGTGCAGTCCTTAAGCTGTATGACACCTTCAGCCTTGAGATTCCTGGACATGAGGAAGTCGACAGCAGGGCTCCGGGCGGGAATCACAGCAAGCGCTGGGGAAAGTGGCGGACCCCTTCGGCCCCACTAAGTGTATGGCCCCTTCAAGGGAAGCCGCTCCCTCACCTTGACATGGAGGTGCCCTTGACCATCCGCAGCGGATCCAAGGTTGGCAAGGGGGGAGGCGCCGGAGGGAGGCAGCTGCGGCCCAAGTCGCAGATCAGGCCCACGGGTATGTAACACTTACAACGCAACTTTTACGTCGTAATGCTGTTACAACGCAGCTATTACAACGCAGGATCCATTACATCGGATGCCTTTACAACGCATGGTATTACATAGCAGATGGTATTACAACGCATACCATTACATCGTAAGTATTGGTAAGTATATATATATTTTTTTTATTTAATATTATTTAATTGATTTAATTATTATTAATTATAAATATAAATATTTATTTATGTTTTTAAATATTATAAATTAAATATATTAATTTAAGTAATTTTGGGGTACATGGGTGTTTTTATGTTTTAGGGAAGGGTTTGCGTTTTGGGGTACAGGGGTGTTTTTAGGTTTTAGGGCAGGGTTTGGGTTTTGGGGTACAGGGGTGTTTTTAGGTTTTAGGGCAGGGTTTGGGTTTTGGGGTACATGGGTGTTTTTAGGTTTTAGGGTAGGGTTTGGGTTTTGGGGTACAGGGGTGTTTTTAGGTTTTAGGGTAGGGTTTGGGTTTTGGGGTACATGGGTGTTTTTAGGTTTTAGGGTAGGGTTTGGGTTTTGGGGTACAGGGGTGTTTTTAGGTTTTAGGGTAGGGTTTGGGTTTTGGGGTACAGGGGTGTTTTTAGGTTTTAGGGTAGGGTTTGGGTTTTGGGGTACAGGGGTGTTTTTAGGTTTTAGGGCAGGGTTTGGGTTTTGGGGTACAGGGGTGTTTTTAGGTTTTAGGGCAGGGTTTGGGTTTTGGGGTACAGGGGTGTTTTTAGGTTTTAGGGCAGGGTTTGGGTTTTGGGGTACAGGGGTGTTTTTAGGTTTTAGGGTAGGGTTTGGGTTTTGGGGTACAGGGGTGTTTTTAGGTTTTAGGGTAGGGTTTGGGTTTTGGGGTACAGGGGTGTTTTTAGGTTTTGGGGCAGGGTGTGGGTTTTGGGGTACAGGGGTGTTTTTAGGTTTTAGGGCAGGGTTTGTGTTTTGGGATAATTAAATTATATTTACCATTTTTAAATTAATTAAAATATATTTAATAAATTAAATTAATTTTATTACATTAATTACATTTTTAAATTAAATTAATTAAATTAAATAAATTATTTCAATTAATTTAATTTATTTTCAATTATAAAAATATGTACATTAAATTAATTTCAGTATTTTAATTAAATTAAATTATTTCCTTTTTTTATTAAAATTACATTTAATAAATAGATATTATTTTATTAAATTAAATTAATGGCTATTTCAAAATGTATTTTAATTAAATTAATTAAATTAAATTAATTAAATTAACTTAATAACATTTTTTTTAAAAAGGTATACTTACCTATACTTACGATGTAATGGTATGCGTTGTAATAGCATCTGCTATGTAATGCCATGCGTTGTAATGGCATCCGATGTAATGGATCCTGCGTTGTAAAAATTCCGTTGTAACGGAATGCGTTGTAAAAATCCGCGTTGTACTGACACCAATCCGGCCCACGCGCTAGACCTCACCGCCACGGCCCTGTCCTTAGCACTCACCCGGGTGTAGATGTTGCGCCTGATCATGTCCAGGTGGCCCCTGCTTTCATTCATCGCCTCAGATGCTTCTCTCTCACAGTCAGGGAGGAGCGGGCAGGTTCGGGACCCGACGGAGCACTACTGTTCCAGTTTCAGGCTCACCCGTGGACTCACTCACCATGGGGCCTCCGAGTTGAGTCGGATCTCCGAACGGCGCTGCTCGCCCTCACCGCTGCCATTTAGTGGGATCGCGGGAATGCCCGCATGAAGTGTAAATGGCCCCGATTCTACAGCTTAGTGGAAGAGTGCTCAGATCATCTCGTTCCTGCTGTGTTCAGGGCCATGAGCGCCGGAGCTTCAATGCTGGGCGGTCATTTTGGTCAATGGCTTGGTCACGCGCCCGTGCTGGAACTTCCTTTGACTTTCCCATTGCGGTGCCTATTTTGTAGGCACTGCCCAAAAAATGCCTGCCAGTGACTAAAAAGTCATAATACGGTGGGCGGTTATCACGTGGGTTTGGTGGTGAGGTGGCGGGCGGTTCCGCCTCTGCACCGCCAAACTCGTAGCCAGCCCCTTAATGTCAGCATAGCGAGGGGTAGACAGAGAAATATGCCTGCAATGGGGGTGGAACACCAAAAATGACTGTGGTGTTGGGGATATAAAAAGGTGGGTAAAACTAGGGGGAGTGTGAGGGAGGAGTGAGCAGTATGTGCACTCTCACTAAATTGCTTAAAAGCATCAGAATCACGCAAAACGGAAAAAAAGTCCCTTATGTCAGCAACGGAAGTATACCCTTACCTAAGTCAAAAAACAGGTTAAAAAACGAAATGCTCCTGATGCTGGGCAAAGACAACATTAAGGATGAAAGCCATTAAATCAGGAGCAGGGAATTGAAAGACACAAGAAAGCCATCTGATCATGACCTGGAGCGGACCCAAAGCCCACTACAAGTACATCTTGAAGCATTAGTTACAAGTCTCAATGAGTTTGTTATGAAACAACAAAAATGTTATGTGGCAGCAAATAGTAACGAGATGAAAAGTAGTCAGGCAAGTAAGTAGGCCAACGCAAGGAAATATAGCTATCTCTTGTTTTACGAGGACATCCATTTTGTTTTCTTGGATCCAAAATTGCACTTACCATAATGTGCACATGATCTTTATCAGTAGTAGTGTTGGGTAGGTAAGTATAGACAGAATACACCTGTGCTATGTTTCAGCTGTAATATTTGATTAGTAGTTTCAGGAATGTACCCGCTCTATTTGTATGAAACAAGCCTTTCTTTTGATACACACTGGAATATTCTTTACTAAAAAAGTGTTAGAAGACATTACGTTTTAATATTATATTCAATGTTGTTATGTCTTTGTTAGCTAGACTGCGCCCTTTACACAAATCGGTTACCAATTGCCCGGGCATACTCAAGAGATTCCCAGTAAGATTCATTGTGTTTGAATTTGTTTATTGCTATTAGTATTTTTCTGGTTCAATTTCCATCTGGAAATTATCTTAAATGCTTGGCACATATTTCGTCAAGTCTATTTATTAATGGCAGGCAAGCATTATTTTGAAATGCTTTTCCATTTTAATAGATAATGTGAAATTTGAACTGTTGAGTGTACTCAGCATGGGGTCCCAGGCAAATTGCATGTATTGTTGCACTGCAGTCAGGTCCCAGCAGCTCTTTAGTTGTTCTTTTCAATAACAAGGGAATCTGTAATTATACAGAATTGAAGCGATCTGGTTTTGTGAACTGAATTTCTTGTGTAATTTTAAATTGCTGCCTCAGGCTGAGAGAAACGAGGTGCAGATGTTTTCATAGTCCTTTGAAGTTTATCATCAAATTTAAGGATTTATACAGTAGGTGGAAACAAAAACATTGAAATAATTAGGGTAGAGTGTCATTTTGTGAACTCTACAGTAACCTTTTGTAATATCTGCCATTCTGTGTTTACCCTTGTTATACAAAATGTTATTGGCCAAGGCCAGCAGTAGAGCACTGAAAACTTTGTTTTCCATTTTTTCAACAGAATTTGCAAATTCTATGCCGTATTAACAAATCCTGTAATCTCTCTGTGTCACATGGACACAGGCATGGCCCATGATTGGCAAATCAAGAAATTAAAAAATAAATATTTCAATATTTGTTTCATTGTCAGGGGAAGTTTTTGGGGCCCTAGCCCCCACGTGGGGCTGCACGTGAGAGGTCAGTGTAGGTTCACTTTGCCCCCAAAGCCCTTTTCTTTCTTATTTTTCCGAACACGGTTTCCATGCACTGTGACGGTGGTACTGGCAATCTCAAAATACATGTTTCTGTGAGAGCCAGCCAATCAGAGTATCGAAGATTCCTACATCTGCTGACCGATTCGCAAATCTGAAACACATGAACGGAGAAAATGCTCCCCAAAAAGCTATCCAATGGTGCGTCTGGAGTTGTGAACCACCAATGGATTTGCGAATCGAAGGCAATCCTCTAACTAATAGTCCAAATATCTCTAAAATGCAACCTTTTCATGCCCAGACTGCCACACTATTTAAGAACTAATGCCCTGAATGTCTTGGCATCGACTGAATGGATGTACACCAAACAAAGGCACTTCCTTGAGAAAAGTCCAAGGTTCAGCTTATGAACGGAACTGTGTACGATTGACATGCCAATCTCAGTGCACTTCTGTTCAGCTATTTTGTTTTTATTGAGGAGAACCCTATGAGAGTTAAAATGGGAAACTTTTGCCCCATTTGTAATCTTCTGCTTGACATGTCTTAACAAAAAAAGTGTCATAAAGAACCTAAAGTAAATTAACTTTTTCGGAAAGTTGAAGCAGATTAATGAACGCACAAAAGATAACAAGAAGCCAAAAATGCTTTTCAAATTGAAACTTTGACTTAAAAAAGCTACAAAAGCTCTATTGATGTCTCTGCAGTGTTTGTGTCTGTGTGCATTATTATGTGTCGTGGCATGTGTGTGAGGGTGACAGGACTGAGCAAAAGTTTAACATGTATGTGAAAACGCATAGGTTGCCAAACAGTCTTCAATTTCTTGACAATATGTTCCTGAGACTTTCAATAATTTTCGAATGACACCTTTCTAGGTCGAGGTCTACCAGACAGCGCAGCTGTCCTGTTTGCTTATGTCTTCTTGGGGACATTCTGCACGCTTCCCTGGGAATGCATTCTGCCCATTGCTTACCATTGACTTTGTGTTTTGTTACTCACAGTTGCTTGCTTTCTATTTGCTGACTTCAAAGTGAGAATATTTAGCCTTCAATCTGGGGGTGAGGGGTGTTGAAAGGAAAGGCTTTTTTCTAGCACACAACTAAATGTAAACATAAATAAAGCACATTTTTATGTACTTTGTAAGTGTGCTGGAAATAAATATTTTAATAAGATCAAAATAAATCAATACAGTGAGTGAGTCCATTCCAAACATTATCATTTGTGCGTTGTAAAGTTTGATCAGAAAAATGTTATGCCTGAGCAAATCTAATAGTCATTTCAATTGAAAATGTGTTGTTGCAATGGCAGTGCACTACAACGCCATGCATTCTCCACTCTAAGACACTCCAGTCTAAAATACTCTACTCCACTCTGTGCCTCACTATGCCCTTTCAGGTCCCAACCTCCAACCGGAGTGACCTTGCACCGGGGATCCAGCTTACCGGATGGATTCCTCCACCGGGCCCCCTTAAGCCCTTAAAGATTCAACTCCATAAAAGGGGGCCGCTGCAGTTATGCGTCCTTGTCTCCTAGAGCGCATGCGCGTGCGGGGATCAGCCAACCAGCCTACTGGAAGCGTGACCTCCCTACCCTCACACACTTCCAGTCTACCCGCTATAACTGCCCCTGGAGTTCCATGAAAGACCCTCTGCCTTCCCCTCGTGTATCCCCATTTTGACCATGGTTATGCCCGCTAAGGACCGAAAACTATGCTCACCAATCATGACCTTACCGCCACAGGTCAGTTTAGTTGACCGACTATCTGGCCTCCCCCTTCTGTCTTCTAGAAAGGTCATGCTGCGCTCCTTGCCACATGGATCCGTGCCCATAAGTTTTTCAGAAATACTTCCTTACCCAGTTTAGAGCAGTCTATGTAGCTGATCCTGCCATTTAGCAAAATAATTCCTAGGCATCCCCTGCAGGACATTGGACCTTATCCTCGCTTACGAAGCCAGGCCCAGTGAGCCTTTAACTATGCACCTACTGTGCTGACCCGGTTTATGCAGAAATAGTCCTCCTCATCACTGGCAGGAGGGCTTGCCCAAATTTACTTGGTATAAACCTGACCCAAACACTGTTCCAGCTGCAGTACAGCATGTGTAACTCCAGACTCCTCTAGGGAACTGGTCGCCTTGCGCAAGACCTCTAACACAGCAAGGTCCATACATACTTGGAGGTACACTGGCACTGGTGTTGGGAGGAGAAACAAGCTTGATATGTCTGAATTAGCAAACATTACTTCCCCGGAAACCTTGCAGATCACGTCGGAGCCACTGCACTTACTTTCCCTACTGGCTTATACCATATATTGCCTGGCACATGCCACCCTCTGGACGAAGAATAACTCTGTAATACCTGACGTGTGCCCTGCCCAAGGCAGCCCATTGCCGAAAACATCCCCCAAAAGGGGTGATATCATCTCTCATACTATCTACGGTGGCCGATGCTACATGTAACAAATATGTTCCAGCACCTGCTCAGGCTGCCCATATCGAATACTAGTGACAGGCCTACTGCCGTTTTCCCAGCAGGACAGGCTACCTCAAGGGACTTCTGGACCAGCTGTGCACCCTTCCCTTAAACTTGGGCAGAACGAAGAGGAGATTATTATACCATCTGGGAGCCAATAAATGGCCTCGATGGAAAGAGACACAATGTGTCAGACAGACACATTGCACCAAACATGAGACTCATTGCTACTGTCATTGCACCCACCCCAACAGGGTTTGTGTCATACCGTAATAGCCGGCTGATCCCAGAAATTGAAAAATTGGAAGACTACCCAGGGAGTGACCCACAGGCCCCAAGATTTCCCATAAACATAGCCATGGAATGTGAAAAAACACTAAGTTCTGGGATAGGTTCCGAATGATCCTCTCCCCCTACTAACTACCTGCTTGGGAAAAAAAAACATACTTCGGAGCATCCCCACACCGCGCAGTACCCGCTAAGATGGCACCTGCATGTACAACGCCGTACGATATTGCTTCATAGCAGAATACCATTTCAAAACAGGGGGTGCTGAGGTGTTGCACCTGTCTGTTGCCCCTGAGTTTGGACATGCTGGAAAGACATATACACTTGTAACGTAGCGGACTGCTAAATACCCCTACTGACTGCAAATTCTGGTTGTCTATATCCATACCCAACCAAGACAGTGTATGGGCCGCAGCATCTCACCCTGCCTGCTGGCACCTCTGAGGCCTTCTCTTGATCGCTCATCACACTTGATGCCTCCGCTTACCACACCAGTCTGGGATCTTCCGGTCCCACTCCCTATCCACATCTTGTCGTCATTGCAGTGTGGATCATCTCCCAGGTATCTTGCCGTCATTGCGGTGTGGGTGGATCAGCTCACAGGTATCACATTTGTGGATCCGGCCATACATAAAGGAACACAAAACACAGAGGATTCGTGCTCTCAGCCTTTGTATAAGAGATAACGTTCACAATCCCAGCTCCATTGACTACATCACGAGACTGTACTCCCCCTTACAACCCACACCCCCGTTACTCTAGTCCTATTCTCCAAAGAAGGCTAATAACAGTGAAAAGCATATCCGGTGGTGTAACCCCAAGAGCTAGCTACAGTGTGAGAAGCGGTGGCAACTGGAGGCTAGAACGTTACCCTGCAGTTCACTGGATGCTGCAATCTAGGAACCAGAAACCCTATTTGTATGCCCCATGGTTAACTGTATTGTCTTCCACCAGTTTTTTGTTTTTAAAATGAATCTAAAACACAGGGCTGCTCGTTGTCCCTAGAAAAGCCCTGGTGTAACGTTTACTGTGCACATCGCTGCGTACACAAAGCAGCTGGAACATTAGTTAATTCTATTTCAGGACAGGAGGCTCCGATTATGCTAGTCTTATTTCTTTATTTAGAAATGCCCAGCAGCCATGTAAAAAACCACATTACCCAGAAACACTTGGGTGATAACCATAGAGTCTGCACTATAAATGGGTATGTAGACAATCCCACTCCCTCTTTCTTTGCTGCTCCGCAGCCAGTAAGTGCTCTCTTACCTTACTGTTGTTATTATTGCTATTGCTTCTTTTGCTTACATTGCTGCATTGTATATGCCTTGTATTGCGCTCTGCTTGCGCTTTTCGCAGCGTTTTTTGTTTTCCAGGTTCCGCTTTCCGTGGGCGGCGTGTCGCGGCTGGGAGCGAGTGTTCTCCTCCCGAGGGCTGGGCACTTTGTGCCTGTGTCCTTATTCTGTTGTGGAACGGAGTTTAAAGGGTCCCGACAGCCTCACGCTGCTCGCGCGAGCTGTCCTGCTTCCTGGAAGGCAGCCGGTATTCGCGCATGCGCGTTACTGCATTTCCGGCGCTCCGTGTGTTTCTCTTCACCGTAGCTTGACAGAAGGACGTCCTTAGCGGCGTTAACGCCCACAGCCTCCAAATTTGACCCTTTTGACGCCGGAGTCTAGCAAAAGTCTCCGGCTGTAATAATTAGCATAGGCTTTGCCTAGAGTGAGGATTTTTTGTGTGGCAGCGAGCCCTCCCTCCACTCTTTATTGTTCTTTATCAGTGGTTTATTCTACTGTTTGGCTTGCTGTGAGGGTTTTTTCACTCCCCTGTGACTTTTGCCTTTGGCATTACTTATTCTCCTTCCTCAGTTTGTGGGCATATTTCACGTTACACGTGCATTATGAGTGATTATTATTATGAGGAGGAAGGTGAGTTTGAAGAAGAGGCTCCTGAATCCGTGGAGCAGGATTTTGTGGAGGCTCTTGATAGAGGAGTGCAACACTCCATGAACAAGGCGCTTGTACGTGCTATTACGCCTCTGAAGCGGCACTTGACCAAGTATGCCCAACAGCGGAGTTGGGTCCCTGCGGCCAAAAAGTCCTCTTCTTCTTCTCCGAGTAATCCGCATGCTTTGGACTTCAGAAAGTTGGCGCAGTCTCTGTCTTCTGCCAAGCCTGCTACTATTGTGGAGGATGACGAGAGTGATGATCAGCAATCCTCTTCATCTTCTGAACCTGCTCCTCCCCCTCCAAAGAAGAAAAAATGTATGGAGCATTTTGTTGACGCACCATCTCACCCTCCAGTTCTCACTTTCGAGCCTGCGGACATTGTCCATCCCCAGTCCACTGCATGGCTACCGTCCCCGGCGGTGACGGAATACGTTCAACCACACATCTGTCAGCCATTGGAGAAGGAGGTACGTGCCTGCCTCCGTTCCGAATGCCCCCGGCCCGATTTGGCAGATCACCTAGCTGACACTCCTGAGGTGGACCCCACCATGATAACTTATTTACGCAAATTTGCGAAGGATCCAAAGAAGGGTCTCGACAGGTCCTGGCGTGCCTGCCAGGACAAGGTTCTGGATCTCTTGGGGCCACTCACCAAGATTTTGGATCTTGGCTTTCTTGCAAAAAGTACATCCAGGATGGTTGACCCCGATGAACTCATTGAATGGGCTCAGCGCACCATTTGCCAGTTGGGCAATGCCAACTGTGCGCTCTCTAGCGAGCGGCGCCGCTCCATTCTGCTCAAGCTGGACCCTAAGCTAGCAGAACTTGCAACCTCTGAGTCGGTCTCTGCTGCCCAGGGTCTGCTTTTTGGGCAACCCTTTTTAAAGGAATTGATCAATTTCGTCAACACGTTTAGTGGCCTGGATAAGGCCCAGGCTTCTCTTCGCCGGACCTTTCGTCCGGTTTTCACCAGGGTCGGAAGAAATAGGGGACGTTCCTCTGGCCGTGGTCATCAGCAACCCTCCCAAAGAGGGTATCAGTCCCAGCAATGAGGCCAGCAGGATTCGGGCTACACCCAGCGTTCCAATTTCTACCCTTCAAGGAAAGGCCATGGCCAATATAAAAAAGGACGTTCCGGTGGCTCCTCCGGCGGATATCACGATTCCGCCACTTCAGGTGAGAATTCTTCCTGCATGCAGTGTTGTTCTGGGGGGCAGGATTCGCCTTTTTCCAGACAATTGGCGATCAATCTCCAGCGATGCATGGGTGCTGGAGACAGTTCAGGGCTTCAAACTCGAGTTTTATCAGCCAATTCATCAGTCCCATCCTCCTTTTCCCCTCTATTTCTCAAAACAAAGTCAAGAGTTCATCACAGAGGAACTCAAGTCTCTGGAATTGAAGGGGGTGATTGTGCCGACCGTGCGCCACCCTCAGGGGTTTGCCAGCTCAGTCTTCCTGGTGGAGAAGAAGGGAGGGGGATCGAGGTTATTTCTCAATCTGAAGGAGTTCAATGCGGGAGTGGTTTACCGTCACTTCAAGATGGAGGGCATCCATCTGTTGAGGGATCTCCTGCGGGAACGGGATTGGATGGTCCGTCTGGACCTCAAAGATGCTTACCTCTCTGTTCCAATTTTCCCTCCCCATTGCCGCTTTCTGCAATTTCAGTGGCTGGGGACTTGGTACCAGTATCAGGTTCTACCCTTCGGCCTTTCGTCAGCACCATGGTGCTTCACGAAACTGTTACGTCCGGTTGTGGAGTCCCTCCGCAGTCGCGGAGTCTGCTTGATCATCTATTTGGATGATATCCTCCTTCTGGCGCATTGCCTGTCAAGTTGATGCTGCATCTGGAGTGGACTGTCGACCTTCATCAGTCTCTCAGGTTTTTAGTGAATGTTCCCAAATCTGTAATACATCCTACTCAAGTGATAGATTTCTTGGGGTTTCAGATCAACTCCCTCACTTGTCAACTTCTGTTGCCTCAGAAGAAGATTCGATACATCAAACGGGAATTGAATTCTGTTATCTCGAGTCCGACAGTGTCATTGAGATCGTTAGCACGAGTTGTCGGCCTTTTGGCGTCTTCCCTGCAGGCGATATTTCCGGCTCCACTGCACTACAGTGCTTTGCAGCGTCTGAAGATTCAACATCTTCAGCGGGGCCTTCGTTATTCCGACCACCGTCCTCTCTCAGAGGAAGCGAAGTCGGAAATGAAGTGGTGGCTGGATCACATGGAGGCCTGGAACGGCAGGCTCTTTTTTCACTCCACATCAATTGTTTGGAGTTACTGGCGGGATCGTTCGCGATCAAGTGTCTGTCTCCTCTTCAGTCCCGCTGCTGCATACTTCTCCGGATGGACAATGTATCAGCAGTCCGGTACATCAACAAGCTGGGAGGGACTCGGTCGAGGTTGTTGGTGGAGATTGCCTAGGAGTTTTGCCACTATTGTCTTCAAAACAAGATCACAGTTGTTGCAGAATACCTTCCTGGTTGTCACAATCTTGTGGCGGATTGGAACTCCAGGTATCTGAAGGACTTCAGCGACTGGAGACTCCATCCTCGTGTGCTCCGCCAGCTCCTCCGGGCTTGGGGCCCTTGTCTGATTGATCTCTTTGTGTCCCATCTCAACACCCAACTTCCCCGGTTCTTCAGTTGGAGACCGGATCCGGAGGCTCTGGCAACGGATGCTTTCCTTCAACCGTGGCCGTCCTCCCTATGCTATGCGTTTCCCCCGTTCATGATGATCCCCAGGGTTCTGGCCTATGCGACACGCTTTCGGGCAGAGTTAATTCTGATTGCTCCTCTGTGGAGGGCTCAACCGTGGTTCCCTGTTCTCCTGGAAATGGCATGCGCATTGCCATTTCTTCTTCCTCGGAAGCGGAATCTCCTGTTCGATTTGCTTCAGAATCCGCATCCCCTGGTTCAGTCAGGCTCTCTCCTTCTCCTGGCGTGGCGGATTTCGGGGACCGTTGGGCGGTGTCAGGCCTTTCTGCGGACACTACCAGATTCCTCAGCAACGCCTGGGCCCCAGGTACTCACAAACGTTACAGAGGTTCATGGAAATGTTGGAGTGATTGGTGTACTCAAAGGCAAGTTGATCCGACATCAGCTGATGTCTCTTTGATTGTCAATTTTTTGGCTTCTCTGTCTTCTTCTTCTGGTTTGGCGTACCGTACAGTCAACAACTTCCGTTCCGCAATTTCGGCGGGCCATCTTCCTGTTGATGGGAAACCTGTGGGGGAACATCCTCTTGTGACTAAAGTCCTTAAAGGTATTCGAATGGCTACTCCTCCGCGTCCCAAATATGTTTCTTTATGGGATGTCTCGGTTGTCTTACGTTTATTGGAAGCTTGGCCGATCAATTCTTTGTTATCTCGAAAAGAACTTTCGGCCAAGCTTACTATGTTGCTGTGTTTGCTTTCCTGCAAACGGATTTCAGATGTTCGCGCGTTAGATCTTGCGGGACGCAGCTTCACACCTGAAGGGGTTACATTTCGCCTTTCCAGGCGCACTAAAACTAATACTGAGGTAATTTCTTACCCTTCTTTTCCTGCTCGTCCTAACCTTTGTGTTGTTCAATGCCTTAAAGATTATGAGGTGAGTGCTTCTCTTCTTCGCTCTGACATGCAAGGTCAATTGTTGATTGCATTGCAAAAGCCCTTCCGCCCCGTTACTCCTGCCACATTGGCTCGATGGGTACGGTGGCTTATGGGGGAAGCGGGCATTGATGTTTCTGTGTTTGGTGCTTATTCTGCTCGTGGGGCCATGGCCTCTAAGGCTTTTTCGTTGGGTGTCACTTTGTGGGACATTATGAAAGCTGCTGATTGGTCATCAGATTCTGTTTTTAAGACTTTTTACTTTAAGCCTATTACTACTGTTGCTTCTGTGGTGTTGCATGAGCTTTGAACAAGCATAATCGGAGCCTCCTGTCCTGAAATAGAATTCAAAATTTGCAAACATTCGTGACAAGAATTTTCAATTCTATTAAGGACTAGGAGGCAAGGATTATCCCACCCGTTGTTTATACATTGTATTTACTGACAAATGTTTATGCATTGTTCTGTTACAACAGTTTCTATTGCCTTGTCTTCTTTCCCACCCTTTTTCAACATGTTCCTGTATATGCTGGACGTGTATTACGGCATTGTGTCTCTTTTTCAGGATCTGATCCCAAATGACGTGCCTGCAGTGCGACGTGGATGCTCCTGTTTTCTTCTTTGAAGATAGTTCCTGGTTTCTACCTTCAGCTGTTGCTGTTTTGGAACTTTCCGTCATTTTCCCTGGACTGGGGTTTGCTTTTGCATTGACTTTAATGAACTGTTTGCTGTTTCCTGGATTTACTCTTCACCAAAGAAAGAGGAAGTGGGATTGTCTACATACCCATTTATATTGCAGACTCTATGGTTATCACCCAAGTGTTTCTGGGTAATGTGGTTTTTTACATGGCTGCTGGGCATTTCTAAATAAAGAAATGAGACTAGCATAATCCTCGCCTCCTAGTCCTTAATAGAAGTGAAAATTCTTGTCACGAATGTTTTCAAATTTTGAATTTACAGCGTTGGCCCCGTGCCACATTCCATGAGTCAATGACATTCGCAGTGATTCGGCTGCATTGTGAACAGGGGTGGTTCCTGTATAAGGGCGTTGGGGGCGGATCCCCACTAATCTTGGAGGAAGGAGAAGGAGAGTTGATGACGGTCTGAAGCACGCATACTTATGAGCCTGTAAATAGCACTGCACCACAGCCAGCAGCATACAAACACACACTGCGCATGCGAGGTGGAAAAGCGACTTCAATATCGCCCAACTCCTGCATGCACAATGTGAGTTTGTGAGGCACAGGTGAGGGCAGTCAGGCACTGCTTAAAGCAGCAGTATTTCCGGGGCTTCGGTCGAGAATTCATATCTGCCGCGTAGTTAATGTCCTTCCAGGATCCCGCCTCCTCTTCTGATTGGCTGACCAGTGATACTGTCAGCCTATGAGAATAGGAGGCGTGATTCTGGAGGGGCAAAGTATTTCACGTGTGCCCTGCATTCTTAACCGTTGATGAAGCCTTTTACCGCCTGGTCACCCTTCAGCTGCTGCAACCCCCTGTCTTCTCACTCGGGCTGGCCATCAACTTATGACTCACCTGGAGACTTTTCACCGGTGCATGCAGGCGACAGCGGAATGGCTCCGTCTGAACTCGTTACAGTTCAACGGAACAAAGACAGAGGTCTTACACTGTTCCACCGATCGAGTTCCTCGAGACCTCCCAGTCGACTTCTGGCCTCCGTCCTTCTCAGAGACGGTGTCTGCGGCACAATCAGCGCGCAATTTAGGCGTTACTTTTGGGCCTAACCTGCAGTTGGATCTACATGTAAACAAAACCACCTCTACATGTATGATGCTGATTCGTATGCTGCGCAAGGTCCTTCCTCTCCTCCCTGATCAAGCCAGACCAGAAGTAGTGCGTTGTACCATCCTAAGTCGACTTGACTATTGTAACGCACTACTTCTGGAGGCCCCGGTAACACTTCTGGGCAAGTTGCAAAGGGTGCAAAATATTGCTGCCAAACTCGCCCTTTCTCGCCCCTACCATAGCTCTTCTACGGCAGCACTGCGAGAACTTCATTGGCTGCCAGTCCATCTGCGGGTGCGCTACAAAGCAGCGTGTATTGTGTTCAGGGCTATTCATGGCCTGGGCCCCATCCCTTTGCGGCGAATGTTTGCCTGGTATCGTCCATCTAGAGCTCTACGCTCCTCGTCGTCCAGGCTACTGGTAGTCCCGCGATTCCAGAGAGTGAGGATGGGTGGCCGCTCGTTCAGAGTAGCGGCAGCCAAACTCTGGAACTCTCTGCCTATATCCTTGAGAAGCCTTGAAGATCTCTTAGCTTTTAGAAAGGCTTTGAAAACTCATCTTTTTCCCAGGATAGGCTGAGCTACTGTTTTCACTGGAGTATGGGTCAAAGCGCCAGGATGCCCTTGGTGGTGACAGGTCGCGCTATACAAGTATGCCACAATACAATACAATACCTGCATCAGAGCTGGGACTGCGAGCATTCGGGACGTATTTTCCTTCCTCCTTCCCCAGTTGCAGCTGAGACAAATCTCGGAGCAGGGCCAGTGCACCTGTTAGCCAAAATCATGAGTACAATGATTCTTTTACCTCCTCTATGAAGCTGCTTTAGAGGCTTGACTCTGCCCAACGGCATCTGATTTTAGGGTTTGCCATCGCTCCTAATTCCCCCCTCCAGCCTCTTACACCTCTCTCTGGAGCCCTTATCTTATCTTATTTCCAGTACAACTCTCCACAGACACATTGTCTTTAAAATACGTGCATGTCAGAGTTCAATGCAAGCATGGCAGCATGCAAGTGCGAATTTTAGCAGTCGTAATTCAAATGCCCTGTACACGACTGCTAAGATTCACACTTGCATGCTTGCATTGCACTCTGACACGCACGTATTTAAAGACAGGTTGTCTTTAAATACGTGCGTGGTGAGCTATGTTTTATGGTTAGGTACCTATTGCACTTTAAAATCTTGACAAATTGGGACCTGTGATGACCTGATACGTGTTTTAAATAATGGTGAACCTATTCTAAAGCCTACGGTTGAATGAAAAGTGATTTTTTTCCTCTCCTATAGAGAACATGGTAAGAGAGGCGCTTCCACAACGTCAAATGCAGGCACATCATCGGGTGGTGAGTCCGGGTCATCTCATGATCCCAATATGTAATGGTACCTCACATGGCGCAGATTCCTTGGATCATTCTTAACCAGCTGACTCCAGACTTTAGGTGTGTGAATCTTAGCAGTAATAATTCAAAAGGCCTGTACACGACTGCTAGGATTCACACTTGCATGCTTGTGTTGCACTCTGACACGCACGTATTTAAAAACACATTGGGGCACATTTATGTTTGGAATGCGCCACGTTTGCGTCACGCAATTGCGGCGTAAACGTGGTGCATCCCTACGACCCATTTACAACGTGACGCATCTAGACAGATGCGTCACATTGTAAAGCCCTGCGCCACTTGTGGGCGTTCCGGTGCAGGGTGGGCGTTCCGGGGCAGGTGCGCCTCGCAAAAGTGGCTGAGTGAAATCTATAAGATTTCACTAAGTCACTTTCAGGCCAATGCTGCGTCTAAACCCTGCGCCTGCTTGAAGCAGGCGTAGGTCTTGATGCAGCATTGTAAAGATGGGGCACCCCCGAGCCTTGCTGGAGCTGCGTCGCTCTTGCAACGCAACTCCAGCAATGAGCCACCTTTACGGCACAGATGCGTCACGCATCTGTGCCGTTTTTGCCCCATGGTGCGCCGCATTGTAAATGCGGCGCACCATGGGTGGCGGAGCAGCGGCGCAAAATAACTGGCGCATCCCTGAAGATGCGCCAGTTCTCATAAATCTGCCCCATTGTCTTTAAATATGTGTTTGTCAGAGTGCAATGCAAACATGCAAGTGTGAATCTTTGCAGTTGTGTACAAGCCTTTTGAATTGCTTATGTGATCTAATGGTAGAGGAGAGTGAAAAATGCTTTTCTTTTGAAATTTTAAATAATGTATTTTAAAGCTAAAGCAAAACAATTTCTTATGCAGAATAAAGCAGTAAAAATCACATTTTCACACTATTTTAAAAAAAAAAGCTAGCTGGGAGAAGTCAAATGAATCCAGCTCGGATAGTTATTTTTTACTCTCCACTTTCAGAGTTCACAGCATCATGTACAGAGGAGAAAACGTTAACATTTAAGGTAACAATGAGAGGCAAACAGTTTTGAATTTAGTGGCTGATTTGTACAAAGTGAAACCATAAAAACTGGATGAATTTTGGCTACCCCACTCCAAAGTGTGTGATCTTAAGCAAATAGTTTCTTTCACTGATCTTCATTGTTCTTCACTATCACACACGAAAGCAGCTTCAAATAATTAATTTAGAATTCCAGCTGTACATAAACATATTGTGTTTTATCTACTAGACTATGATGTTGCTCGATTAGAATCTCGGCAATACACAGGGTTCAGATGCCTACTGTCTTGTCTCTTAGTTAACCAAAGGCACTGTCACCCCCGAACCAGTCTCCTAAATGACTGGTTCGCTTCACTTGCTCGCATTAATTCATTTATTGCTCTTACGCCACACCATCTTCAATTTCCACCAGCCGCCACTGATTGTGAAGCTAGGGTCGCACTTTTTGCGCATGCGCCTCGTCACGAGGGCCCGCATGTAAAGCAGAAAATAAAATCTGTAATATGCAATGAGAGCATCCTAAAAAAGGAAACAACGTAGCCAGTCAAGCTATTGATGACCCCATTACTGCAGACAGTGGTCCCCTCTGGTCCTGGTACGCCAGGCTCTATCCCCACCATGCAGTCTCTCGCATTCTGATTAATTCCTGGCCCTTTCCCACACTAAGCTCCGCGCAAGAGCTCCTACACCCACCCCACAGATATAATTGAAATGTATAGCATGCACAAATGCCCATACACAAAATTCGATAAATTCATTTAAAACATGCCCCACTATAACCTCACAGGATGAGTGGATGCCGCCAGTGTACCCATTTACACCTGCAAGCACTTGCTTACGTCAGTAGCAGCACTTCTCGCCCCGGTATATTAATATGTCTTAGATATGTGACATGATACTTGTAGGTCTGATTGTGCCTCTGACAGCCCCAATCTGCTGGTTTTCAGAAGCCTCCCAAATTTTGTTAGAGGCAGAGAGAGCGCAAGGGCTCCCACACTCACCCCTCAGAGGCAGAGCAGGGCGATCGTCCCTGGGCACCCACATCATCTGATTCACCTCTGGGTGAACTCCAATGGCAGGCATGGTGACTGTCGCCCACTCTGCTGCACTGGGTCCCGCTTGGTGCACGTGGGCTCCGTCATATAGCAATGCGCCACTCCTGCTCCATGCGATGCAGCTCCGCTAGAGCCCATCCCCCATGTAGCAAAAGAAAAAAAGAAAAAGAATGGTTAGGGCCTCCGTCGGAGGCCCGGTCCCATCATGCGAGGTTCCTAAGCTGGCTGGGGAGCGGCGAAAAAGAGAGGTTGTCCTCTCCACTCCCCAGCCTCTTATACTTTTAATGGAGGGCTAACCGGTCCCGACCAGCTTGTCCGATGTTACCCGAGCGCGTGAACCGGAAGCACAAATAAGTGTTTCTGGTTCACGCAGGCCACCAGCCTATCAGCAGCGGGCCTAGGGGAGGTCGGGGGTGCTGCGTCACTACAGTGTACGGCGATCCCCACCTCCCATTGATGCAGGGGACCGGTGCGACTGCCATCATGGCGGCGTGCCGAAGTCCATGCCCTGCCTCTCAATTCTAAACCACTTTAGACCACTCTATGGCACTCCACTCTATGACACCCCACTCAATGGCACTCCACTCTACAGCACTCCAATCTCCGACACTCCACACCAATTCACTCTTGGACACTCTACTCCACTCTATGCCACTTGCTCCTCTCTACTCCACTCTACACCCCTCTAGTCTATGATACTCTAGCCTACAGCGATGCCGGGATTTCCCAAAGCACCTGCTAATAGCATTGCATCCCTGACCCTGGATTATGCTAAAGTCCTGGTCATTGGAGGCATGAACTACTGGGTAAACGAGGCAGAATGGGGTAAGGGCGCTAAGGAATTGTCTAAGTCCCTACAAAGTCTGAATCTCAAACAACATTTCATGGAACCACGCATATTAAAGGACACACACTTGACTAAGTTTGGTCTATTACCGTCACCCTTCAGAATCTAGTAATGTACCCTTGCATATGGTCAGATCATTACATATTCAGTTTCACTCTGTGTGACATTACCCTGCCCAAATTCATGCTACATCAAAATGGTTCATCTAGAAATTGTAATCGTATAAACTTGGAATCGCTTTGCAACACCATGAACCTTGAGATACCACCGGGACTGGACAAATGTAGATAACCTTGAGAGAGAAATCGCTAAATGGCAACTGAAGGCTATTAGCACTCATGCTCCTCCACAGAACCAACCCCTTGTACCAGGCGTAAGAAAGCATCTAAATCATTTTCTGCTGTTTTAAAATCTGCCATACTTAGAACACGTCAGGCCGAAAGAAAATGGAGGAAAACCTACTCAATAGAATCCAAAGAGCAATACAAGCTTAGCCTGATGGCTTACAAAAAAGCTGTCTTGGAGGCCACAAAAACCTTTTGCACCAACAAAGTGATAAACTCAAATACTAAAACAAAGTATATCTTCATTACAGTATGGGAGCTATCTAACCATCATAGAGTGACCCCTCTATTATTGCCACTCAGAAATTATGCAATGATTCAAATTCTTTCTTTCTAGATAAAATACAGAAAATTCAAGAATCTATAAATTCCAGTCACAAGATGTGCAAGATTTATCAGGAAACAAGAATCCCGACTTCACTACCACTTTTTCCTGTCTTAACCCCTTCCACGCTGATGACGAGCTGGGCTCATTATAGAGTAGCCTCCTCGCACGCTGATGACGATCCCAGCTCGTCACGTAACATGCGATTTAAAAAATCTCAGCGTGCGAGCGGAATTCCGCTAGCGCGCATGAGGTTAAGAACAATTCATAGAACTTCTTCACAAAGTAAAATCAGGCTCCCCTAAAGATGTCTGTTCCCTCATATACAAAAACTCATTTTCACAGCCTTCCCAGAGACTATCCTCTCCCTACTGAACCTGTCCATGACCTAAGGGGCTGTGCCTTCAGCCTTCAAAGAAGCAGTGATTAACCTGCTACAAAAAACAAGGTGTAAACCCTCAGAAGCTGTTTAATTATAGGCCCATATCCCTTTTCCCCTTCTTGGCTAAAGTTTTAGAGACACATGTAGCCAAACTTGTTAGCACCTTCATAGAAGGAACCCATTTGTTAGATCCTAATCAGGCAGGCTTTCGACCATCCTGCTCCACTGAATCCATTTTCCTATATGTCATGTACGACCTAAAAGAAAAGTCTGATGAGGGCTGCACTCAGGCCTTGATCCTTTTGGATCTTTCTGCAGATTTCGATACTGTCAACAATGACAATCTGATGGAACGTATTGCTGCTGAAGGTCTTAGAGGTGCTGCCATAAATTGGTTTAAATCCTTTTTAGAGGATCTAAAGCAATCAGTTTGCCTCTTGCCCCACAAATCTGAAATTGTCAACAAGATCTGTGGAGTACCGCAGGGCTCCTCTTTGTCTGTGTAACTTTTCAATATCTATATCTGAGCCCTTATACTCACGCTTCACCCAATGAAGGTAAAGATCTATAACTATGATGATTATGTGCAGCTAATCTTTGCCATCAATGATTCAACTCACTCCAAGGAGTTCCTAAGGAACACCATGTTGTTCATCAGGAATTGGATGAACCAAAATCAACTAAAGCTAAACTCCGAAAAAACAGAGATCATCATCCCCAAAAACAAACTTCGGTGCTGGCTTCCTGCACACTGGTCTCCGAAACTAGGCTCTGTACCTATTCCTGAGAACACGATAAAGAACCTAGGCATACAAATTGACTCAGATCTGTCAATGAGCTCGTGGAAATTTCGAAAAATTAGAAGGTTTTCAGCAGAAAGGCCAGCATTCAAATTACTATTGCTATGATCCTGTAAAAAATGGAAAGGGGCGACCACTCGGTCCCCCCGAACGTATGGTTGGGGACCCAGATCCTCCCAGGAAGCCATCTTGGGCGGGGGGGCGTGTCCCGGCTGGTATGCCCAAAGCGGCGTAGCCTGGGCGCGCCTTTTCCCGCCCAAGAGGGGTTGTCCTAGACACCTACACCGATGGCCACGCCGAGTAGGCGTACCGGCGGAGGGTTCACGCCCTCCCGACGAGGAATAAAGAGAGCGGGAATGCAAGGAAGCATCCTCTTTTTCCTGTGCTTGGAAGCTGCACCCACTCGTTGCTTGTGAGCCCTCGACGGAACAAGGAGCAATTTTGGGAATTTGTAATTCTTGTGTTTCTCTTTCAGCGACTTCAAGGCTAAGAGACCTAGGACCGTTTCTGATCATCTTAGAGTGAATACTCGAAGAGAATGTCTGGCAAGAAGGCAGGAAAGGAGTCCGAGACTGACCAGATGCTCCGAATGTTGGTTAACAGAATGACGAAGATGGAACGAAACGTAGGACGAGATATGGCGAACATGAAGAAGCAGATGGCTGCGATGAACAATCCGGGTAAACCAAAGAAGGTAATCGGCCCGGCATTGCCGGGTGTTGTCCCGGAAGGTAGGGGGAAGCGGGTCAGGAATAGGGCCCCAGGGGGGGAGGTCCCCGTCCCCGAGGTACCCCCGGTGAGCCCTGCCATTCCGGTCGAGGCCCCGGCACTCCCAGACGCGGGTCAGCCGATACCGGTTGTGATTACGCCCGCTAGCGAGGAGGACATGCCGCCTGAATTGGCCGCCCAGTTGGCCGCATGGCTCCTCAAGAAAACGGGGGGTGCTACGGCACCTGGAGACACGGCCGCAGAGGCCAGGTTACTAATGCAGCAGTTGCGGCAGTCGCGACTTGCCGCAAAGGCGAATCTCCCTCTTGTTCCCCCACAGGTAACCTCGGAAGGACCGGCAGCTGGCGTGGAAAAAACAGCAGGAACGTCAACCGAACCGGGTTAGCAGGCATTGCCACTTGCGGGGGGGGGGGCTCATTGCCCTCAAGACGGGAGAAAGTGGTTCAACATATCCCGTTGGCCACGAAAGAGTTGATTTGGGCAGACAAGTATGTTAATATGTTTTCTCTGTTAACTGACCATCGCGAGATGGAGTATGCTAAAACGCAGAAAGATTTGTGGCACCCGAGTGTCTGGCGAGCCAAGATGGCGGGATTCAGGGTGGATGAAACAATAACAAATTGGGCCAAGACCTTTACGATGTTTACTGCAATTATTGGGGAACGTAAGCCCGAGGTTTTGCCTGAATTGTCTTGCTATGTCTTAGATATGTGACATGATACTTGTAGGTCTGATTGTGCCTCTGACAGCCCCAATCTGCTGGTTTTCAGAAGCCTCCCAAATTTTGTTAGAGGCAGAGAGAGCGCAAGGGCTCCCACACTCACCCCTCAGAGGCAGAGCAGGGCGATCGTCCCTGGGCACCCACATCATCTGATTCACCTCTGGGTGAACTCCAATGGCAGGCATGGTGACTGTCGCCCACTCTGCTGCACTGGGTCCCGCTTGGTGCACGTGGGCTCCGTCATATAGCAATGCGCCACTCCTGCTCCATGCGATGCAGCTCCGCTAGAGCCCATCCCCCTGTAGCAAAAGAAAAAAAGAAAAAGAATGGTTAGGGCCTCCGTCGGAGGCCCGGTCCCATCATGCGAGGTTCCTAAGCTGGCTGGGGAGCGGCGAAAAAGAGAGGTTGTCCTCTCCACTCCCCAGCCTCTTATACTTTTAATGGAGGGCTAACCGGTCCCGACCAGCTTGTCCGATGTTACCCGAGCGTGTGAACCGGAAGCACAAATAAGTGTTTCTGGTTCACGCAGGCCAGCAGCCTATCAGCAGCGGGCCTAGGGGAGGTCGGGGGTGCTGCGTCACTACAGTGTACGGCGATCCCCACCTCCCATTGATGCAGGGGACCGGTGCGACTGCCATCATGGCGGCGTGCCGAAGTCCATGCCCTGCCTCTCAATTCTAAACCACTTTAGACCACTCTATGGCACTCCACTCTATGACACCCCACTCAATGGCACTCCACTCTACAGCACTCCAATCTCCGACACTCCACACCAATTCACTCTTGGACACTCTACTCCACTCTATGCCACTTGCTCCTCTCTACTCCACTCTACACCCCTCTAGTCTATGACACTCTAGCCTACAGCGATGCCGGGATTTCCCAAAGCACCTGCTAATAGCATTGCATCCCTGACCCTGGATTATGCTAAAGTCCTGGTCATTGGAGGCATGAACTACTGGGTAAACGAGGCAGAATGGGGTAAGGGCGCTAAGGAATTATCTTAGTCCCTACAAAGTCTGAATCTCAAACAACATTTCATGGACCCACGCATATTAAAGGACACACACTTGACTAAGTTTGGTCTATTACCGTCACCCTTCAGAATCTAGTAATGTACCCTTGCATATGGTCAGATCATTACATAATCAGTTTCACTCTGTGTGACATTACCCTGCCCAAATTCATGCTACATCAAAATGGTTCATCTAGAAATTGTAATCGTATAAACTTGGAATCGCTTTGCAACACCATGAACCTTGAGATACCACCGGGACTGGACAAATGTAGATAACCTTGAGAGAGAAATCGCTAAATGGCAACTGAAGGCTATTAGCACTCATGCTCCTCCACAGAACCAACCCCTTGTACCAGGCGTAAGAAAGCATCTAAATCATTTTCTGCTGTTTTAAAATCTGCCATACTTAGAACACGTCAGGCCGAAAGAAAATGGAGGAAAACCTACTCAATAGAATCCAAAGAGCAATACAAGCTTAGCCTGATGGCTTACAAAAAAGCTGTCTTGGAGGCCACAAAAACCTTTTGCACCAACAAAGTGATAAACTCAAATACTAAAACAAAGTATATCTTCATTACAGTATGGGAGCTATCTAACCATCATAGAGTGACCCCTCTATTATTGCCACTCAGAAATTATGCAATGATTCAAATTCTTTCTTTCTAGATAAAATACAGAAAATTCAAGAATCTATAAATTCCAGTCACAAGATGTGCAAGATTTATCAGGAAACAAGAATCCCGACTTCACTACCACTTTTTCCTGTCTTAACCCCTTCCACGCTGATGACGAGCTGGGCTCGTCATAGAGTAGCCTCCTCGCACGTGGTGACGAGCCCAGCTCGTCACGTAACATGCGATTTAAAAAATCTCAGCGTGCGAGCGGAATTCCACTAGCGCGCATGAGGTTAAGAACAATTCATAGAACTTCTTCACAAAGTAAAATCAGGCTCCCCTAAAGATGTCTGTTCCCTCATATACAAAAACTCATTTTCACAGCCTTCCCAGAGACTATCCTCTCCCTACTGAACCTGTCCATGACCTAAGGGGCTGTGCCTTCAGCCTTCAAAGAAGCAGTGATTAACCTGCTACAAAAAACAAGGTGTAAACCCTCAGAAGCTGTATAATTATAGGCCCATATCCCTTTTCCCCTTCTTGGCTAAAGTTTTAGAGACACATGTAGCCAAACTTGTTAGCACCTTCATAGAAGGAACCCATTTGTTAGACCCTAATCAGGCAGGCTTTCGACCATCCTGCTCCACTGAATCCATTTTCCTATATGTCATGTACGACCTAAAAGAAAAGTCTGATGAGGGCTGCACTCAGGCCTTGATCCTTTTGGATCTTTCTGCAGATTTCGATACTGTCAACAATGACAATCTGATGGAACGTATTGCTGCAGAAGGTCTTAGAGGTGCTGCCATAAATTGGTTTAAATCCTTTTTAGAGGATCTAAAGCAATCAGTTTGCCTCTTGCCCCACAAATCTGAAATTGTCAACAAGATCTGTGGAGTACCGCAGGGCTCCTCTTTGTCTGTGTAACTTTTCAATATCTATATCTGAGCCCTTATACTCACGCTTCACCCAATGAAGGTAAAGATCTATAACTATGATGATTATGTGCAGCTAATCTTTGCCATCAATGATTCAACTCACTCCAAGGAGTTCCTAAGGAACACCATGTTGTTCATCAGGAATTGGATGAACCAAAATCAACTAAAGCTAAACTCCGAAAAAACAGAGATCATCATCCCCAAAAACAAACTTCGGTGCTGGCTTCCTGCACACTGGTCTCCGAAACTAGGCTCTGTACCTATTCCTGAGAACACGATAAAGAACCTAGGCATACAAATTGACTCAGATCTGTCAATGAGCTCGTGGAAATTTCGAAAAATTAGAAGGTTTTCAGCAGAAAGGCCAGCATTCAAATTACTATTGCTATGATCCTGTAAAAAATGGAAAGGGGCGACCACTCGGTCCCCCCGAACGTATGGTTGGGGACCCAGATCCTCCCAGGAAGCCATCTTGGGCGGGGGGGCGTGTCCCGGCTGGTATGCCCAAAGCGGCGTAGCCTGGGCGCGCCTTTTCCCGCCCAAGAGGGGTTGTCCTAGACACCTACACCGATGGCCACGCCGAGTAGGCGTACCGGCGGAGGGTTCACGCCCTCCCGACGAGGAATAAAGAGAGCGGGAATGCAAGGAAGCATCCTCTTTTTCCTGTGCTTGGAAGCTGCACCCACTCGTTGCTTGTGAGCCCTCGACGGAACAAGGAGCAATTTTGGGAATTTGTAATTCTTGTGTTTCTCTTTCAGCGACTTCAAGGCTAAGAGACCTAGGACCGTTTCTGATCATCTTAGAGTGAATACTCGAAGAGAATGTCTGGCAAGAAGGCAGGAAAGGAGTCCGAGACTGACCAGATGCTCCGAATGTTGGTTAACAGAATGACGAAGATGGAACGAAACGTAGGACGAGATATGGCGAACATGAAGAAGCAGATGGCTGCGATGAACAATCCGGGTAAACCAAAGAAGGTAATCGGCCCGGCATTGCCGGGTGTTGTCCCGGAAGGTAGGGGGAAGCGGGTCAGGAATAGGGCCCCAGGGGGGGAGGTCCCCGTCCCCGAGGTACCCCCGGTGAGCCCTGCCATTCCGGTCGAGGCCCCGGCACTCCCAGACGCGGGTCAGCCGATACCGGTTGTGATTACGCCCGCTAGCGAGGAGGACATGCCGCCTGAATTGGCCGCCCAGTTGGCCGCATGGCTCCTCAAGAAAACGGGGGGTGCTACGGCACCTGGAGACACGGCCGCAGAGGCCAGGTTACTAATGCAGCAGTTGCGGCAGTCGCGACTTGCCGCAAAGGCGAATCTCCCTCTTGTTCCCCCACAGGTAACCTCGGAAGGACCGGCAGCTGGCGTGGAAAAAACAGCAGGAAGGTCAACCGAACCGGGTTAGCAGGCATTGCCACTTGCGGGGGGGGGGGCTCATTGCCCTCAAGACGGGAGAAAGTGGTTCAACATATCCCGTTGGCCACGAAAGAGTTGATTTGGGCAGACAAGTATGTTAATATGTTTTCTCTGTTAACTGACCATCGCGAGATGGAGTATGCTAAAACGCAGAAAGATTTGTGGCACCCGAGTGTCTGGCGAGCCAAGATGGCGGGATTCAGGGTGGATGAAACAATAACAAATTGGGCCAAGACCTTTACGATGTTTACTGCAATTATTGGGGAACGTAAGCCCGAGGTTTTGCCTGAATTGTCTTGCTATGTCTTAGATATGTGACATGATACTTGTAGGTCTGATTGTGCCTCTGACAGCCCCAATCTGCTGGTTTTCAGAAGCCTCCCAAATTTTGTTAGAGGCAGAGAGAGCGCAAGGGCTCCCACACTCACCCCTCAGAGGCAGAGCAGGGCGATCGTCCCTGGGCACCCACATCATCTGATTCACCTCTGGGTGAACTCCAATGGCAGGCATGGTGACTGTCGCCCACTCTGCTGCACTGGGTCCCGCTTGGTGCACGTGGGCTCCGTCATATAGCAATGCGCCACTCCTGCTCCATGCGATGCAGCTCCGCTAGAGCCCATCCCCCTGTAGCAAAAGAAAAAAAGAAAAAGAATGGTTAGGGCCTCCGTCGGAGGCCCGGTCCCATCATGTGAGGTTCCTAAGCTGGCTGGGGAGCGGCGAAAAAGAGAGGTTGTCCTCTCCACTCCCCATCCTCTTATACTTTTAATGGAGGGCTAACCGGTCCCGACCAGCTTGTCCGACGTTACCCGAGCGTGTGAACCGGAAGCACAAATAAGTGTTTCTGGTTCACGCAGGCCAGCAGCCTATCAGCAGCGGGCCTAGGGGAGGTCGGGGGTGCTGCGTCACTACAGTGTACGGCGATCCCCACCTCCCATTGATGCAGGGGACCGGTGCGACTGCCATCATGGCGGCGTGCCGAAGTCCATGCCCTGCCTCTCAATTCTAAACCACTTTAGACCACTCTATGGCACTCCACTCTATGACACCCCACTCAATGGCACTCCACTCTACAGCACTCCAATCTCCGACACTCCACACCAATTCACTCTTGGACACTCTACTCCACTCTATGCCACTTGCTCCTCTCTACTCCACTCTACACCCCTCTAGTCTATGACACTCTAGCCTACAGCGATGCCGGGATTTCCCAAAGCACCTGCTAATAGCATTGCATCCCTGACCCTGGATTATGCTAAAGTCCTGGTCATTGGAGGCATGAACTACTGGGTAAACGAGGCAGAATGGGGTAAGGGCGCTAAGGAATTATCTTAGTCCCTACAAAGTCTGAATCTCAAACAACATTTCATGGACCCACGCATATTAAAGGACACACACTTGACTAAGTTTGGTCTATTACCGTCACCCTTCAGAATCTAGTAATGTACCCTTGCATATGGTCAGATCATTACATAATCAGTTTCACTCTGTGTGACATTACCCTGCCCAAATTCATGCTACATCAAAATGGTTCATCTAGAAATTGTAATCGTATAAACTTGGAATCGCTTTGCAACACCATGAACCTTGAGATACCACCGGGACTGGACAAATGTAGATAACCTTGAGAGAGAAATCGCTAAATGGCAACTGAAGGCTATTAGCACTCATGCTCCTCCACAGAACCAACCCCTTGTACCAGGCGTAAGAAAGCATCTAAATCATTTTCTGCTGTTTTAAAATCTGCCATACTTAGAACACGTCAGGCCGAAAGAAAATGGAGGAAAACCTACTCAATAGAATCCAAAGAGCAATACAAGCTTAGCCTGATGGCTTACAAAAAAGCTGTCTTGGAGGCCACAAAAACCTTTTGCACCAACAAAGTGATAAACTCAAATACTAAAACAAAGTATATCTTCATTACAGTATGGGAGCTATCTAACCATCATAGAGTGACCCCTCTATTATTGCCACTCAGAAATTATGCAATGATTCAAATTCTTTCTTTCTAGATAAAATACAGAAAATTCAAGAATCTATAAATTCCAGTCACAAGATGTGCAAGATTTATCAGGAAACAAGAATCCCGACTTCACTACCACTTTTTCCTGTCTTAACCCCTTCCACGCTGATGACGAGCTGGGCTCGTCATAGAGTAGCCTCCTCGCACGTGGTGACGAGCCCAGCTCGTCACGTAACATGCGATTTAAAAAATCTCAGCGTGCGAGCGGAATTCCGCTAGCGCGCATGAGGTTAAGAACAATTCATAGAACTTCTTCACAAAGTAAAATCAGGCTCCCCTAAAGATGTCTGTTCCCTCATATACAAAAACTCATTTTCACAGCCTTCCCAGAGACTATCCTCTCCCTACTGAACCTGTCCATGACCTAAGGGGCTGTGCCTTCAGCCTTCAAAGAAGCAGTGATTAACCTGCTACAAAAAACAAGGTGTAAACCCTCAGAAGCTGTATAATTATAGGCCCATATCCCTTTTCCCCTTCTTGGCTAAAGTTTTAGAGACACATGTAGCCAAACTTGTTAGCACCTTCATAGAAGGAACCCATTTGTTAGACCCTAATCAGGCAGGCTTTCGACCATCCTGCTCCACTGAATCCATTTTCCTATATGTCATGTACGACCTAAAAGAAAAGTCTGATGAGGGCTGCACTCAGGCCTTGATCCTTTTGGATCTTTCTGCAGATTTCGATACTGTCAACAATGACAATCTGATGGAACGTATTGCTGCAGAAGGTCTTAGAGGTGCTGCCATAAATTGGTTTAAATCCTTTTTAGAGGATCTAAAGCAATCAGTTTGCCTCTTGCCCCACAAATCTGAAATTGTCAACAAGATCTGTGGAGTACCGCAGGGCTCCTCTTTGTCTGTGTAACTTTTCAATATCTATATCTGAGCCCTTATACTCACGCTTCACCCAATGAAGGTAAAGATCTATAACTATGATGATTATGTGCAGCTAATCTTTGCCATCAATGATTCAACTCACTCCAAGGAGTTCCTAAGGAACACCATGTTGTTCATCAGGAATTGGATGAACCAAAATCAACTAAAGCTAAACTCCGAAAAAACAGAGATCATCATCCCCAAAAACAAACTTCGGTGCTGGCTTCCTGCACACTGGTCTCCGAAACTAGGCTCTGTACCTATTCCTGAGAACACGATAAAGAACCTAGGCATACAAATTGACTCAGATCTGTCCATGAGCTCGTGGAAATTTCGAAAAATTATAAGGTTTTCAGCGGAAAGGCCAGCATTCAAATTACTATTGCTATGATCCTGTAAAAAATGGAAAGGGGCGACCACTCGGTCCCCCCGAACGTATGGTTGGGGACCCAGATCCTCCCGGGAAGCCATCTTGGGCGGGGGGGCGTGTCCTGGCTGGTATGCCCAAAGCGGCGTAGCCTGGGCGCGCCTTTTCCCGCCCAAGAGGGGTTGTCCTAGACACCTACACCGATGGCCACGCCGAGTAGGCGTACCAGCGGAGGGTTCACGCCCTCCCGACGAGGAATAAAGAGAGCGGGAATGCAAGGAAGCATCCTCTTGTTCCTGTGCTTGGAAGCTGCACCCACTCGTTGCTTGTGAGCCCTCGACGGAACAAGGAGCAATTTTGGGAATTTGTAATTCTTGTGTTTCTCTTTCAGCGACTTCAAGGCTAAGAGACCTAGGACCGTTTCTGATCATCTTAGAGTGAATACTCGAAGAGAATGTCTGGCAAGAAGGCAGGAAAGAAGTCCGAGACTGACCAGATGCTCCGAATGTTGGTTAACAGAATGACGAAGATGGAACGAAACGTAGGACGAGATATGGCGAACATGAAGAAGCAGATGGCTGCGATGAACAATCCGGGTAAACCAAAGAAGGTAATCGGCCCTGCATTGCCGGGTGTTGTCCCAGAAGGTAGGGGGAAGCGGGTCAGGAATAGGGCCCCAGGGGGGGAGGTCCCCGTCCCCGAGGTACCCCCGGTGAGCCCTGCCATTCCGGTCGAGGCCCCGGCACTCTCAGACGCGGGTCAGCCGATACCGGTTGTGATTACGCCCGCTAGCGAGGAGGACATGCCGCCTGAATTGGCCGCCCAGTTGGCCGCATGGCTCGGCAAGAAAACGGGGGGTGCTACGGCACCTGGAGACACGGCCGCAGAGGCCAGGTTACTAATGCAGCAGTTGCGGCAGTCGCGAGATGCCGCAAAGGCGAATCTCCCTCTTGTCCCCCCACAGGTAACCTCGGAAGGACCGGCAGCTGGCGTGAAAAAAACAGCAGGAACGTCAACCGAACCGGGTTAGCAGGCATTGCCACTTGCGGGGGGGGGGGGGGGCTCATTGCCCTCAAGACGGGAGAAAGTGGTTCAACATATCCCGTTGGCCACGAAAGAGTTGATTTGGGCAGACAAGTATGTTAATATGTTTTCTCTGTTAACTGACCATCGCGAGATGGAGTATGCTAAAACGCAGAAAGATTTGTGGCACCCGAGTGTCTGGCGAGCCAAGATGGCGGGATTCAGGGTGGATGAAACAATAACAAATTGGGCCAAGGCCTTTGCGATGTTTACTGCAATTATTGGGGAACGTAAGCCCGAGGTTTTGCCTGAATTGTCTTGCTACCAGGCACGAATAATGGATTTTTATGAAACATATGAAGGTAATGAATGGATGGGTTACGACATGAAGTTCCGTAAAGCCAAGGAGTTCGATTCATCTCTGACGTGGGATTGTCTCGACTCGATTTCTTGGCAGAAGCAGCTCCTGCCGGGCGCGACGAAGACGTCCTCGCCAGGTGGGAATGGGTCAGGGTTTTCCTGCCAACAGCCCGCGGTGCCCTTTCGAGCGGGCGCCGGTGGCGATCACCAAACAAGGTCCGGGAGGAATGGGGGAAAGCGGGGGGTCTGTTGGAGCTTTAATAGGGGCAACTGCTCCAGACCGCAAGGGACATGTAAGTTCAGGCATGCATGTGCTGGTTGTGGGAATTCCTCGCACCCGGAAAGTTCGTGCAGATCCAGAAATGGCGGGTCGGGAGGTAAGGGAGGGTCCAAACAAGACTGAGGAGGGTCACCGTGTACCGTTACCTACCCCCGTTGATATCATGGCACTAACCCCCTGGCTAAACAAATACCCTGATCATGTCTCCGCTGGGGTGCTGAGGAACGGATTCTTATATGGTTTCCGCATCCCGGCGGGGGATTTTCGTGGGGAATCATTTTGTAGAAACCAATTATCGGCTCGGCATAATACAGCGGTGGTAGAGAAGAAGATTGGAAAAGAGGTTTTACTAGGCCGGGTGGCGGGCCCATATCAGCACCCTCCAGTGGCAAATTTTATCTGTTCCCCGTTGGGAGTAGTCCCCAAAAAAGACCCTGGGGAGTTTAGGATGATCCATAACTTGTCAGCACCGAAGGGTCTCTCGGTGAACGAAGCGATTGACCCAGAAGTTTGTTCGGTGCGGTTCGCATCCTTCGATGATGCCGTCACCATGTTGAATCGCCTGGGGCCCGGAGCGCTGATGGCGAAGTCAGATATCGAGTCGGCGTTCCGGTTGCTCCCGGTACACCCACAGGACCAGCGTCTGTTAGGCTTTGTGTTCCAAGGACGTTACTACATGGATAGATGCATGCCAATGGGTTGCTCCATCTCTTGTGCCTATTTTGAGAAATTCAGCTGTTTTTTGGAGTGGGCGTTCACCGAGGCCACTGGGCATAGCCATGTTATGCATTACTTACATGATTTTCTGTTCTTGGGGGCAGCCGGCGACACAACATGCGCACAGGCGCTACAGGAGTTTTGCATCCTCATGAGGGAATTTGGGGTGCCATTGGCACCAGGTAAGACGGTGGGACCATCTACTTCACTCGAGTTTCTGGGAATTGAGCTTGATTCTGTGGAGGGATGTTTCCGTTTGCCGGTAGGGAAAATAGCGAAATTTAGGGCTTCCCTGGAACTGTGCCTTAGTAAGGAGAAAGTGACCCTGCATCAGTTACAACAGGCAGTGGGTCAGCTTAACTTTGCCCTGAGGGTGATACCAATGGCCCGCCCCTATTCACGCTCTATTGCACAGGCTATGGTCGGTCTCAAAGAAGGACACCACCGCACGAGACTGTCTGCAGAGGTTCGCCAGGACATGCGCATTTGGTTAGCATTCCTGGTGGACTTCAACGGTCGAGTAGTGTGGAACAAGCCGCCAGCTTCTTCGGACGAGCTAGGTTTGTGGACTGACTCAGCGGGGAGCGTGGGATTTGGCGCCATTTTCGGCAATCGATGGTCGGCGCAAACATGGCCGACATGGTGGCACACCAGCGGCCTCACAAGTAACATTGGTTTCCTCGAGCTATTCCCTATATTTGTGGCTCTGGGAATCCAAGGAAGCATCCTCTTGTTCCTGTGCTTGGAAGCTGCACCCACTCGTTGCTTGTGAGCCCTCGACGGAACAAGGAGCAATTTTAACCCACCCACCAGCCCCTTATGGCAATGTTTTTCTGCAATAAAGTCTTTTTTCTTTGATAAACATCTTCTTCCCTCAGGTGTTGCGATGTTTGAAGATCGAGTTTAATGATATAATTTCTGTCTGAAGGTACTAATTTTCTTGTAGCATAGACAAAACATGCAAGTAGACAAGATGATGTTTTTTCCCTTAGTAGGTAATCAATGTCGTATTTATTTTTTGGTCGGGCGGTAAGGTCATGATCGGTGAGCAGTAATTTCAAGGTCCCTAGAGGGGGGCGCCACCCACTATGGATGGGAGCACCTGGGGGGAGGCGGCCATTGGCCCCTCCCATGGGGAGGCGGCACCCACTAAGTATGGGTCGCCTAGGGGAAGACGGCCATAGACCCCTTCCAGGGGAGGAGGCGGCTATATGCTCCTCCTACGAATTTCCCGGGGCCCGGATATCCGCGATGGCGGATGTGATAGACAGTGTGGGGTGGAAGGGGGAGTCCACGCTGCCTTCTTACAGACACCTCACACGGGTCCTCGGACGACCTTTAAGATGGTGTCGAGTTTAAATGGGGGCCCCCAACAAGACAAGGGAAATTGGAGTTGGCACAGAGGGTACAGTCCTCTGCGCATGCGCCACTCACACCGTGAGGGCGAGGGTTTTGGTAGTAGGGATCTGACACCGGTTGCGACCTTGCCGTATGCCCGTAATGCTAGGATGTACAATTTTAATTTAGAAAGTATGCATTTGCAGGATGTTAGACTCGGCTAGGAAAACCTTTGTATTAGAGATTTGTTAAGGTTAGCCAATGAACATGTCTTCATCGAAATGTAATAAATGAAAATTGTACATGATATGAAACTTTTATTTAATGTTTTAATTTTGTTTCATATTTTAATAAATACGGCCGGGAGGGTAACTCCCTCCCGCCTTCCAAAAGTTCAGAACTGCGTTCGTCTTCCATCATTGGGGATTGTGTTGGGAGGGGGTGACGGGTATCCCGGCCATATGACTATGCAAATACAATATATCCAGGCCTTCCATGCAATCAGAAATACCGACTGCAGCTGATACAAAATCAAGCTAAGAGAATCATTTACCATCAGTGCAGACAATGTTATGTTAGGCCATTGTTGAAGGCGCTCCACTGGCTTCCACTGGAGCAGCGATCTATGTTTAAAACAGGCTGCATCCTGTTCAAAGCTACTCATGGCATAGGCCCCAAGTGTATATCATCTAGGATTCACAGATACTTCCCTCAGCGCACCCTAAGATCTATGCATATGAATCTTTTGGTGCTCTCTAGATTCAGACACAAACAGACAGGAGGGTCATGTTTCTCCATACAGGGATCCACAATTCTGGAAATCTCTGCCCACCACTATGAGACAAGAAACAGAGTGCATGCGCTTTAGGAAAAAGATTACAATTAGACATGGACTTTCACATATGGTGACTTATTAACCCAGTGCTAAGAGACCTGATGGTGTAGGTGTGCTTTAGAAATTTTTTGTAATCTCAATGGGGGTTGAGAGGTGCACTCCTGTAGACTCTTTTCATATAAAGATTTCCAATTTAAGATGCGCAATGTTCAAACTGGTGTGCAAGGAGGGAAGGAGGAGCCACACTCCACAATCATTAAATGAGAGACTAACTAGTGAGACACGTCAATAGACCCTGCTTGCACTACCTTTGGCAGATATCCATCTGCTTAGGTAAACAAAATCTTGAAAACTTAGTATATTTCGTAAATTTTTAATCGTGTGTAAATCCTTCCTTTGTACAGAAAGTTATCTGAGCATATCCATTTTTCAAAACAATCACTCTTTGTTGGGTTTGTTTGTGCACAATAAATTCACTGTCCAAACACAAACTAAACAGAAATAATGCTTTAAACTTAAAGCATAACCGAATCACAATGCATTTTGGGAGGGTATCCCTTCGTCAGGGGAAACTGGAAAAACAAATGAAATAAGACTTGTTTTTAAATACCGTCATTCAGCACTTACATGTATACATTGCATAATTAATAAATGACTTGTAACCAATAATGAACTGTCACAATTACAATACACATAAAATGGAACTGTAGCAAGAAATTCCTAAATTGTTCACACATTGAGTACGTCTATCGTGTGATAAATTTGAACTTGATGCATTAATTCTCTGCAGAATAGTTCCTGTTGTTTTAAGAACATCGCTGTTAGGTGAGTGTAGGTCTAAAGTGAACTGGAATGAGGAGCTCAACAAAATATATAAAAACCTCTTACCACAAATATTGCTGAACCGAAACCGTGATCAAAAAGACTGACTGCCAACTGCTGTGCTTGATTTCTATATGAAAAATAATATCAGTATAACCATGTGTTCAATGGTGACATCTGACAGAACTCGCACAAACGTTTTCTAGCTTAAACATACCTGCAGAAGTGCAATTGGGTGTTCAAACCGTGACCAATAAGCTGTAGCTCGTGTAATCAACGTGTTAATTCTTGAAGCCTAAGATCTGTGTGACAGTGAAAGACACGAGTCAGATGATGTGTACTAACGGTTAAACTGAATGCGAGTGGCTAACAAGGTGTAGATCACCTACCAGGTATATAACGTTCTAAAGCCTCAGACGAGATAGTTGGGAACATTGTTCATAATCAGTATGAATGTCTGTAAATCTCAAGGCATGTAATGGTACGCTTACTTCTGTGAAACCTGATAGGACAAAGAATAATATGTTCTAAGCATAAGTGAAAAGAAAATAAAATAAATTGCGGAAACGTTTGAAGTGTAAACGGTTAATATCTTCTAAAGGCACTCTGCAGTGGTGCCGCGTTGAACAAGTTAGGTCCTCGTGGCTCGGAAATGCGGTCTGAATAAACACAGCTAAATGCGAAGAAAAAGAAGAAAGATTGAGCAGTAAACCCCGAGTTACTGGTATGTTCAGATTCTAAGATAATCTTAATCCCATTCAAGAAATTAGCAAGACATTGGAAGACATTTTGAACAAAGCTTTAAATATGGGGTGGATTAATGAAAACACCAAAAAATTCATGACTATCAAACATCCACGTTGTCCGGAGCTGTACATGCTTCCTAAAATCCACAAGCATGCCACTGATCCACCAATGAGACCAATAGTCAGTGGTTGTGGCTCATTGTTTGAGCCCCTCGGAAAATACATTGACGAATTCTTACAAATTTTTGTCCAAGGATGGAAATCATATGTGAGAGATACCTCAAATTTTTTGCAATTGCTTGAAACAGTGAATCTAACAGACATGGACATTACATTGTGTACCATTGATGTCACCTCTCTGTACACTTCAATTCCTCTATTGGAAGGACTAGAAGAATGCGAATGGGCATTGTTACAGACATCACAAATCGAAGCCAACAAAGTATTTATCTTGGAGCTACTTCAATTTTGTTTGCAACATTCATATTTCAAATGGAAACAGGAATATTTCTTACAAATTAGTGGTACCTCCATGGGGTTTTCGGGGGCCCCCTCTTTTGCCAATATATACATGGCTAAATTTGAGCATGACTTTATCTTCACTGACAACACTTGGAAAGCACATATTGTTTTCTACAAACGTTTTATAGATGATATATTCTTGTTATGGAAAGGTCCACAAACAACGTTGATGGATAAAATACAAGAACTTAACACCAAAAACCCTCGAATTCAATTTACTTATACCATCAACAACAAGGAAGTACCATATCTGGATCTATTGGTCCAATTACAACACAACAAAATTGAGACATCAGTCTACCACAAACCGACAGACAGGAACAATACTTTAGCTTTCAGCAGTTTCCATCCAGGCAATTTACTACGGAATCTGCCGTATTCTCAACTTGTGCGAATCAAAAGAATAGCATCTAATGAAGCAGCATTGAACCAAGAAATTGAACTACAGAGACAACGGTTCATGGAACGGGGATATCCCAAAGAAGTTGTACAAGCAGCAGAAAACAAAGTAATGAGCTTACAGAGACATGAATTGATTCAAACCAAAACAAAGACAAAAAAAGACAGACACGTATTCATAAGTAAATTTTCTTTACAATCCAAAGAGATCAAGAAAATCATTAACACAAGATGGGAGTTACTGCAAAATGAGGATGACTTTCGTGGAATATTTGCCAATAAACCCCTTTTTGCTCATACCAGAAACAACAATCTCCACGAATTAGTAACTCGACCCAAAAAAGCAATAGAATCAACACACGTTAACCCTGGAATGAAGAAATGCTACAACTGCACTCACTGCAATAATGTTATGGAGGGAACTTTCATAGTACATCCTCAAAGTGGTAAAAAGATCAAACTAAGACAGCGAACAGACTGTAACTCGTCTTATGTCATCGACCACAATTAAATGCCCGTGTGGCAAATTGTATGTAGGGAAAAATGAGCGAAAAATTAAAGTGAGAATTACAGAACATAAAAGCCGAATAAGAAACAAAACACTGACCTCAAGCTTGGTCCTACATTGGACTGAAATGAAACATTCTATTCCTCAACTTAGATTTCAAGTCTTAGAACAAATCTAAATTCTGCCAGATCGGAACAATGAAAAATGGTTATCCCGCAGGGAATTATGGTGGATAGACTTTTTGCAAACTCTTACACCAAAGGGACTCAATGATAAAATAGATATGGCATGTTTTTTGTAATCTGTTTTGAATTTTCTTGTTTCATTATATGTATGTTATGAGTAATGTGACACTTCTCAACACTATGAGTTATACTTATTGCCCAACAATTCAATTCCAGAGGAACTTTAGTTGACGAGCAACCTATAAATAAATACAATTGAGTAGCAGGAACCGGTTTAAATTCCAGCTTTAAGCACGTTTTTCGTAAGCACATTGAATCCTCAGTGTATTGGGATTTGTTTACACCACCCACTTACACTATGTGGCAGGTCCTCAGTTTTCACAACGTTTATTGTTAGTAAGTCAAACATGATCATTTTTGAATATTATACAACCTGCATCTCGAATAGTCTTTGTTTGTCTTGTTTTTAACATATGAAATCTATGTGTCACTCCTTTAGTATTTTGTTCGTGTATATATACTCCCCACAGTAATGGCGGCTTCTTCACACTTCATCAACGAGCTGTAACTACAGCACAGTCCGCTTTCTATATCTAGTGGTCATTTCTAACTACGATGTTTTTTCCGTTCAACCCACGCTCCTCAGAGAGTTAAGCATTACGTATTTAGTTTACTCGTTCTCATTCATTTTTCACCCATTTATTTTTCCTTTAGTTCGGACTATTTCCGTTTTTTATGCACACTATCAGGCTTCTTCTCTCACGATATTCAGCATATATAAACTGCTTCCGCAGTCTGTCTTCTATGTTCTCCCGCATCTCGATGCGGGATTCACCACTGACTCCAAACTTGTTCACCGGACGGCGTTGGAACTTTGTTTACATCCAGCCACAGGTAAACTCAGATTAAGATTATCTTAGAATCTGAACATACCAGTAACTCGGGGTTTACTGCTCAATCTTTCTTCTTTTTCTTCGCATTTAGCTGGGTTTATTCAGACCGCATTTCCGAGCCACGAGGACCTAACTTGTTCAACGCGGCACCACTGCAGAGTGCCTTTAGAAGGTATTAACCGTTTACACTTCAAATGTTTCCGCAATATATTTTATTTTCTTTTCCCTTATGCTTAGTACGTATTATTCTTTGTCCTATCAGGTTTCACAGAAGTAAGCGTACCATTACATGCCTTGAGATTTACAGAGATTCATACTGATTATGAACAATGTTCCCAACTATCTCGTCTGAGGCTTTAGAACATTATATACCTGGTAGGTGATCTACACCTTGTTAGCCACTCGCATTCAGTTTAACCGTTAGTACACATCATCTGACTCGTGTCTTTCACTGTCACACAGATCTTAGGCTTCAAGAATTAACGCGTTGATTACACGAGCTACAGCTTATTGGTCACGGTTTGAACAACCTAACTTGAGTGAATAAACCACTCAACCCCTGCGCACTGTTGCTACTGGTGGAAAACTCCCACCAGATGTTTCATCATTCTAAATTTTAATCCTGATTTCAACAATTAGAATTTTCACATAACCAATTTCACCATTCTTATTCGGAAATGTGATGTTTAATCATAAGTTCATTTTAGAATAAATTTCAACATATATTGAAAAATCAAAACATAGATATCTGTTGCTTGTTCAACTGTATATGCTAATGTTTTTGCTCTCTCGTCTGTAAGACTTGATATTTGGTCAAACGACATTTTTATTTCAATGGGTGCTCTTTCCGTTTGGACAAAGTGACAAAATGAAATAATAAAGTGGATGGCACTCCTATTTTTTGTAAAATATATTGTTTTAATCCTCCTTCTTTAACACATGCGTGCTGCAGAGGTGGCACGTTTGTCCACACTCCGTGCCTACAATACTAACAACCTAACTTGAGTGAATAAACCACTCAACCCCTGCGCACTGTTGCTAATGGTGGAAAACTCCCACCAGATGTTTCATCATTCTAAATTTTAATCCTGATTTCAACAATTAGAATTTTCACATAACCAATTTCACCATTCTTATTCGGAAATGTGATGTTTAATCATAAGTTCATTTTAGAATAAATTTCAACGTATATTGAAAAATCAAAACATAGATATCTGTTGCTTGTTCAACTGTATATGCTAATGTTTTTGCTCTCTCGTCTGTAAGACTTGATATTTGGTCAAACGACATTTTTATTTCAATGGGTGCTCTTTCCGTTTGGACAAAGTGACAAAATGAAATAATAAAGTGGATGGCACTCCTATTTTTTGTAAAATATATTGTTTTAATCCTCCTTCTTTAACACATGCGTGCTGCAGAGGTGGCACGTTTGTCCACACTCCGTGCCTACAATACTAACAACCTAACTTGAGTGAATAAACCACTCAACCCCTGCGCACTGTTGCTACTGGTGGAAAACTCCCACCAGATGTTTCATCATTCTAAATTTTAATCCTGATTTCAACAATTAGAATTTTCACATAACCAATTTCACCATTCTTATTCGGAAATGTGATGTTTAATCATAAGTTCATTTTAGAATAAATTTCAACGTATATTGAAAAATCAAAACATAGATATCTGTTGCTTGTTCAACTGTATATGCTAATGTTTTTGCTCTCTCGTCTGTAAGACTTGATATTTGGTCAAACGACATTTTTATTTCAATGGGTGCTCTTTCCGTTTGGACAAAGTGACAAAATGAAATAATAAAGTGGATGGCACTCCTATTTTTTGTAAAATATATTGTTTTAATCCTCCTTCTTTAACACATGCGTGCTGCAGAGGTGGCACGTTTGTCCACACTCCGTGCCTACAATACTAACAACCTAACTTGAGTGAATAAACCACTCAACCCCTGCGCACTGTTGCTACTGGTGGAAAACTCCCACCAGATGTTTCATCATTCTAAATTTTAATCCTGATTTCAACAATTAGAATTTTCACATAACCAATTTCACCATTCTTATTCGGAAATGTGATGTTTAATCATAAGTTCATTTTAGAATAAATTTCAACGTATATTGAAAAATCAAAACATAGATATCTGTTGCTTGTTCAACTGTATATGCTAATGTTTTTGCTCTCTCGTCTGTAAGACTTGATATTTGGTCAAACGACATTTTTATTTCAATGGGTGCTCTTTCCGTTTGGACAAAGTGACAAAATGAAATAATAAAGTGGATGGCACTCCTATTTTTTGTAAAATATATTGTTTTAATCCTCCTTCTTTAACACATGCGTGCTGCAGAGGTGGCACGTTTGTCCACACTCCGTGCCTACAATACTAACAACCTAACTTGAGTGAATAAACCACTCAACCCCTGCGCACTGTTGCTACTGGTGGAAAACTCCCACCAGATGTTTCATCATTCTAAATTTTAATCCTGATTTCAACAATTAGAATTTTCACATAACCAATTTCACCATTCTTATTCGGAAATGTGATGTTTAATCATAAGTTCATTTTAGAATAAATTTCAACATATATTGAAAAATCAAAACATAGATATCTGTTGCTTGTTCAACTGTATATGCTAATGTTTTTGCTCTCTCGTCTGTAAGACTTGATATTTGGTCAAACGACATTTTTATTTCAATGGGTGCTCTTTCCGTTTGGACAAAGTGACAAAATGAAATAATAAAGTGGATGGCACTCCTATTTTTTGTAAAATATATTGTTTTAATCCTCCTTCTTTAACACATGCGTGCTGCAGAGGTGGCACGTTTGTCCACACTCCGTGCCTACAATACTAACAACCTAACTTGAGTGAATAAACCACTCAACCCCTGCGCACTGTTGCTACTGGTGGAAAACTCCCACCAGATGTTTCATCATTCTAAATTTTAATCCTGATTTCAACAATTAGAATTTTCACATAACCAATTTCACCATTCTTATTCGGAAATGTGATGTTTAATCATAAGTTCATTTTAGAATAAATTTCAACATATATTGAAAAATCAAAACATAGATATCTGTTGCTTGTTCAACTGTATATGCTAATGTTTTTGCTCTCTCGTCTGTAAGACTTGATATTTGGTCAAACGACATTTTTATTTCAATGGGTGCTCTTTCCGTTTGGACAAAGTGACAAAATGAAATAATAAAGTGGATGGCACTCCTATTTTTTGTAAAATATATTGTTTTAATCCTCCTTCTTTAACACATGCGTGCTGCAGAGGTGGCACGTTTGTCCACACTCCGTGCCTACAATACTAACAACCTAACTTGAGTGAATAAACCACTCAACCCCTGCGCACTGTTGCTAATGGTGGAAAACTCCCACCAGATGTTTCATCATTCTAAATTTTAATCCTGATTTCAACAATTAGAATTTTCACATAACCAATTTCACCATTCTTATTCGGAAATGTGATGTTTAATCATAAGTTCATTTTAGAATAAATTTCAACGTATATTGAAAAATCAAAACATAGATATCTGTTGCTTGTTCAACTGTATATGCTAATGTTTTTGCTCTCTCGTCTGTAAGACTTGATATTTGGTCAAACGACATTTTTATTTCAATGGGTGCTCTTTCCGTTTGGACAAAGTGACAAAATGAAATAATAAAGTGGATGGCACTCCTATTTTTTGTAAAATATATTGTTTTAATCCTCCTTCTTTAACACATGCGTGCTGCAGAGGTGGCACGTTTGTCCACACTCCGTGCCTACAATACTAACAACCTAACTTGAGTGAATAAACCACTCAACCCCTGCGCACTGTTGCTACTGGTGGAAAACTCCCACCAGATGTTTCATCATTCTAAATTTTAATCCTGATTTCAACAATTAGAATTTTCACATAACCAATTTCACCATTCTTATTCGGAAATGTGATGTTTAATCATAAGTTCATTTTAGAATAAATTTCAACGTATATTGAAAAATCAAAACATAGATATCTGTTGCTTGTTCAACTGTATATGCTAATGTTTTTGCTCTCTCGTCTGTAAGACTTGATATTTGGTCAAACGACATTTTTATTTCAATGGGTGCTCTTTCCGTTTGGACAAAGTGACAAAATGAAATAATAAAGTGGATGGCACTCCTATTTTTTGTAAAATATATTGTTTTAATCCTCCTTCTTTAACACATGCGTGCTGCAGAGGTGGCACGTTTGTCCACACTCCGTGCCTACAATACTAACAACCTAACTTGAGTGAATAAACCACTCAACCCCTGCGCACTGTTGCTACTGGTGGAAAACTCCCACCAGATGTTTCATCATTCTAAATTTTAATCCTGATTTCAACAATTAGAATTTTCACATAACCAATTTCACCATTCTTATTCGGAAATGTGATGTTTAATCATAAGTTCATTTTAGAATAAATTTCAACATATATTGAAAAATCAAAACATAGATATCTGTTGCTTGTTCAACTGTATATGCTAATGTTTTTGCTCTCTCGTCTGTAAGACTTGATATTTGGTCAAACGACATTTTTATTTCAATGGGTGCTCTTTCCGTTTGGACAAAGTGACAAAATGAAATAATAAAGTGGATGGCACTCCTATTTTTTGTAAAATATATTGTTTTAATCCTCCTTCTTTAACACATGCGTGCTGCAGAGGTGGCACGTTTGTCCACACTCCGTGCCTACAATACTAACAACCTAACCTGAGTGAATAAACCACTCAACCCCTGCGCACTGTTGCTACTGGTGGAAAACTCCCACCAGATGTTTCATCATTCTAAATTTTAATCCTGATTTCAACAATTAGAATTTTCACATAACCAATTTCACCATTCTTATTCGGAAATGTGATGTTTAATCATAAGTTCATTTTAGAATAAATTTCAACGTATATTGAAAAATCAAAACATAGATATCTGTTGCTTGTTCAACTGTATATGCTAATGTTTTTGCTCTCTCGTCTGTAAGACTTGATATTTGGTCAAACGACATTTTTATTTCAATGGGTGCTCTTTCCGTTTGGACAAAGTGACAAAATGAAATAATAAAGTGGATGGCACTCCTATTTTTTGTAAAATATATTGTTTTAATCCTCCTTCTTTAACACATGCGTGCTGCAGAGGTGGCACGTTTGTCCACACTCCGTGCCTACAATACTAACAACCTAACTTGAGTGAATAAACCACTCAACCCCTGCGCACTGTTGCTACTGGTGGAAAACTCCCACCAGATGTTTCATCATTCTAAATTTTAATCCTGATTTCAACAATTAGAATTTTCACATAACCAATTTCACCATTCTTATTCGGAAATGTGATGTTTAATCATAAGTTCATTTTAGAATAAATTTCAACGTATATTGAAAAATCAAAACATAGATATCTGTTGCTTGTTCAACTGTATATGCTAATGTTTTTGCTCTCTCGTCTGTAAGACTTGATATTTGGTCAAACGACATTTTTATTTCAATGGGTGCTCTTTCCGTTTGGACAAAGTGACAAAATGAAATAATAAAGTGGATGGCACTCCTATTTTTTGTAAAATATATTGTTTTAATCCTCCTTCTTTAACACATGCGTGCTGCAGAGGTGGCACGTTTGTCCACACTCCGTGCCTACAATACTAACAACCTAACTTGAGTGAATAAACCACTCAACCCCTGCGCACTGTTGCTACTGGTGGAAAACTCCCACCAGATGTTTCATCATTCTAAATTTTAATCCTGATTTCAACAATTAGAATTTTCACATAACCAATTTCACCATTCTTATTCGGAAATGTGATGTTTAATCATAAGTTCATTTTAGAATAAATTTCAACGTATATTGAAAAATCAAAACATAGATATCTGTTGCTTGTTCAACTGTATATGCTAATGTTTTTGCTCTCTCGTCTGTAAGACTTGATATTTGGTCAAACGACATTTTTATTTCAATGGGTGCTCTTTCCGTTTGGACAAAGTGACAAAATGAAATAATAAAGTGGATGGCACTCCTATTTTTTGTAAAATATATTGTTTTAATCCTCCTTCTTTAACACATGCGTGCTGCAGAGGTGGCACGTTTGTCCACACTCCGTGCCTACAATACTAACAACCTAACTTGAGTGAATAAACCACTCAACCCCTGCGCACTGTTGCTACTGGTGGAAAACTCCCACCAGATGTTTCATCATTCTAAATTTTAATCCTGATTTCAACAATTAGAATTTTCACATAACCAATTTCACCATTCTTATTCGGAAATGTGATGTTTAATCATAAGTTCATTTTAGAATAAATTTCAACATATATTGAAAAATCAAAACATAGATATCTGTTGCTTGTTCAACTGTATATGCTAATGTTTTTGCTCTCTCGTCTGTAAGACTTGATATTTGGTCAAACGACATTTTTATTTCAATGGGTGCTCTTTCCGTTTGGACAAAGTGACAAAATGAAATAATAAAGTGGATGGCACTCCTATTTTTTGTAAAATATATTGTTTTAATCCTCCTTCTTTAACACATGCGTGCTGCAGAGGTGGCACGTTTGTCCACACTCCGTGCCTACAATACTAACAACCTAACTTGAGTGAATAAACCACTCAACCCCTGCGCACTGTTGCTACTGGTGGAAAACTCCCACCAGATGTTTCATCATTCTAAATTTTAATCCTGATTTCAACAATTAGAATTTTCACATAACCAATTTCACCATTCTTATTCGGAAATGTGATGTTTAATCATAAGTTCATTTTAGAATAAATTTCAACATATATTGAAAAATCAAAACATAGATATCTGTTGCTTGTTCAACTGTATATGCTAATGTTTTTGCTCTCTCGTTTGTAAGACTTGATATTTGGTCAAACGACATTTTTATTTCAATGGGTGCTCTTTCCGTTTGCACAAAGTGACAAAATGAAATAATAAAGTGGATGGCACTCCTATTTTTTGTAAAATATATTGTTTTAATCCTCCTTCTTTAACACATGCGTGCTGCAGAGGTGGCACGTTTGTCCACACTCCGTGCCTACAATACTAACAACCTAACTTGAGTGAATAAACCACTCAACCCCTGCGCACTGTTGCTACTGGTGGAAAACTCCCACCAGATGTTTCATCATTCTAAATTTTAATCCTGATTTCAACAATTAGAATTTTCACATAACCAATTTCACCATTGATTTTTCAATATATGTTGAAATTTATTCTAAAATGAACTTATGATTAAACATCACATTTCCGAATAAGAATGGTGAAATTGGTTATGTGAAAATTCTAATTGTTGAAATCAGGATTAAAATTTAGAATGATGAAACATCTGGTGGGAGTTTTCCACCAGTAGCAACAGTGCGCAGGGGTTGAGTCGTTTATTCACTCAAGTTAGGTTGTTAGTATTGTAGGCACGGAGTGTGGACAAACGTGCCACCTCTGCAGCACGCATGTGTTAAAGAAGGAGGATTAAAACAATATATTTTACAAAAAATAGGAGTGCCATCCACTTTATTATTTCATTTTGTCACTTTGTCCAAACGGAAAGAGCACCCATTGAAATAAAAATGTCGTTTGACCAAATATCAAGTCTTACAGACGAGAGAGCAAAAACATTAGCATATACAGTTGAACAAGCAACAGATATCTATGTTTTGATTTTTCAATATATGTTGAAATTTATTCTAAAATGAACTTATGATTAAACATCACATTTCCGAATAAGAATGGTGAAATTGGTTATGTGAAAATTCTAATTGTTGAAATCAGGATTAAAATTTAGAATGATGAAACATCTGGTGGGAGTTTTCCACCAGTAGCAACAGTGCGCAGGGGTTGAGTGGTTTATTCACTCAAGTTAGGTTGTTAGTATTGTAGGCACGGAGTGTGGACAAACGTGCCACCTCTGCAGCACGCATGTGTTAAAGAAGGAGGATTAAAACAATATATTTTACAAAAAATAGGAGTGCCATCCACTTTATTATTTCACGGTTTGAACACCCAATTGCACTTATGCAGGTATGTTTAAGCTGGAAAACATTTGTGCGAGTTCTGTCAGATGTCACCATTGAACACATGGTTATACTGATATTATTTTTCATATAGAAATCAAGCACAGCAGTTGGCAGTCAGTCTTTTTGATCACGGTTTCGGTTCAGCAATATTTGTGGTAAGAGGTTTTTATATATTTTGTTGAGCTCCTCATTCCAGTTCACTTTAGACCTACACTCACCTAACAGCGATGTTCTTAAAACAACAGGAACTATTCTGCAGAGAATTAATGCATCAAGTTCAAATTTATCACACGATAGACGTACTCAATGTGTGAACAATTTAGGAATTTCTTGCTACAGTTCCATTTTATGTGTATTGTAATTGTGACAGTTCATTATTGGTTACAAGTCATTTATTAATTATGCAATGTATACATGTAAGTGCTGAATGACGGTATTTAAAAACAAGTCTTATTTCATTTGTTTTTCCAGTTTCCCCTGACGAAGGGATACCCTCCCGAAATGCATTGGGATTCGGTTATGCTTTAAGTTTAAAGCATTATTTCTGTTTAGTTTGTGTTTGGACAGTGAATTTATTGTGCACAAACAAACCCAACAAAGAGTGATTGTTTTGAAAAATGGATATGCTCAGATAACTTTCTATACAAAGGAAGGATTTACACACGATTAAAAATTTACGAAATATACTAAGTTTTCAAGATTTTGTTTACATAAGCAGATGGATATCTGCCAAAGGTAGTGCAAGCAGGGTCTAATGACGTGTGTCACTAGTTAGTCTCTCTTAGAAATTTTTTGTAACACACTACTTCACTCTACACCACCCCGCTCTACAACACTCTATGCCACTCCACAACACTCTACTCCACTTTACGCCCCCCAACTCTAAGTTGCTCCACTCTATGTGACTCTGCACCAGTTCACTCTACACCAATCCACTCTACTCTACTCCAAGACAATGTACAGTACTCCACAACACTTCAGTCTACCATATGTCACTCTACTCTGCGCCACTCCTTTAGCCATGCGGAACACATCGAGTAGAGCATTTTCCTTGCATTATTACTTAAATCTTCAACCACAAGGACACTTCCCCAACGGGGAGGGAACTTCTCAAGAAAAGTCCCCTGCGCACCCTGCCCTGCTCTCTGACACTGGCTGAGTCCTAAGTTTGTAAGTCAGCCCTCTCTTAAGAGTTAACACGCTAGTCTATGAAATTCCAACAATAGATTTCGTGAGGGGAGGTTCCACGTGGAATATGAAATTTTTAGCTACTCTTTATTTCAAATATGTATATTTTTAAAAGACGAAGAATCACCATATTTTACATCCTGAAGGTTGTCGCAAAACTGAAGGGCAAAATAATCAGTGTCATTTCTCTTAAAATAGCCACCGAGCTGAAATGCAAAATGACAGATTGCCTGTTTAATTGAATATTCATACATAATAAAAGTTAAGCCAAATCATCGAAAATCCTTCCAAGTATATGCAAAATGGGAAACTGATGCCCACATTCTAGTGCAATTAACATTATCAAAAGAGTGCTGAAGCCAGCATGTTTTTATAAAGGCATTTCCCAACGCAGTCCCTCTGCTCCCATGCGCTGGTACCAGCGCGCGCCTTGCTGCATATGGCATGAGGTACCATATAAAACAACTGTGAATTTCAAACTTAAGCAGCAATGGTGGGTATCTAATGGTAACTTACTATGAATGGTGCCTGAATGGTGCACATTAAAACATTTATTTACCCAAATCTGTGGGACGTTCTGTCAAATCCTGGGTGTACATTGAAAAGGACTTCAGAACATTATGCCACTTCTAAAGTTTATTTTCTCCTCAATTTCATAGAGGAATTTCCGGGTATTGTTTACACTGCATAAACACTGATTGACCAGAAAGGCAGTGGAAGTAAGTGTGACATCATTGACCCGTTCACCTCTTTCAAATGTCTTCAAAGGGCTGAGCCCTTGCCCGATCCCTAGATTGTCAAGCACCTCCTATTTTCAGTTGAGGGGTTAATTGATGGGCAAAATTACGCCCTGTTTTTATTTAGTCTCCCTTATACTGGCTTCAGGACCTAACAGAACAACTGTAGGTCCTACACGTACTTAATATCCATGTCTGTTACTAACTACAGGTCAACAGACAAAGGGCCTATTGTAGGAAGCACTTTGAATTGTAACGCTGCGATTCGAAACATTGCTTTTCTTCATGCACAAAAGACCTTTTAAGAGTTGGAACATTATTTCCCACTCGAAAAAGCGGTTTTACAACCTTTCTAAATAGGAACTAGCAGTGGGCACGAAAAAGGAATCCCTCTTCTATTTTTTATTCAGGTGGAATTTTGAATGGTTTATGTTAGAAATGGGGTTTGTGGTTGGCTAGGATATGCACCTAAGCTTACAGAACCCACCACTCTAGTCAGAGTGAGGGAGTTACACACAGAAGATAACCCCTGCTCACCCCCTTGTTAGCTTGGCAGAGCAGTCAGACTTATCCCAGAGGCAATGTATAAAGAGTTTGAGCAACACACACAGTTGGAAATGGCCCTCTTTGCAGGGTTATCCCAAAACTTTTTGCTTCTTCCTCCTTTGTTTTTCCTGACCTGTGGTTGTTGGCTATAAGACTCTGGGCACTTTACCACTGCTGATCAGTGCTAAAGTGCAGATGCTCTCCCTGTAAATTGATATGATGATTGGCTATCCATGACTGGCATATTTGTTTTACCAGTAGGTCCCTAGTAAAGTGCACTGTAAAGTGCACTGAGTGTGCCAGGTGAAATGCTACTAGTGGGCCTGCCGCACTGATTGTGCCACCCACATGAGTATCCCTAAAATGGTGTCTCAGGCCTGCCACTGCAGTGCCTGTGCGCAGTCTGTGAACTGCCATGTTGTCCTGGCCAGTGTCCGCATTGACCAGGCCTGACCCTTTCCTTTTCTTACACATTGGAACCCCTATGGTAGGCCCAAGGTACCCCTCTGGGGAGGGTGCAGTGTATGTGAAAGGTAGGACATGTACTAGTGTGGGTAACATGTCCTGAAAGTGAAATACTGCCAAATTCGTTTTTTACTATTGAAAGGCTATCTTGCCCATAGGATAGAATGGGTAATGCTGTGTCCCAAGTGTACCTACATATCTCCCCATCGGATCAAGATGGGACTCTGAAGTCTGGTATCCCTGAACTCAGAATTTGATAACGCATCTTCTAGAAAAGATGGTTTTTAAATTCTGTGTTTGAAAATAGCACTTTTAGAAAGTGGCTATTTTTCTGTTCAACCTTTCTGTGTGTCTCTGCTGTTTGTGTATTGACTGTCTGGTTTGTGAGTGACAGGGGCTGGGGTGGCTGCAGGAGGCTGGGTGAGTCAGTATTATGCAGGATAGACCTATCTACCCTTAGAGTGGTTGGAGGAGTTACCTGGGCCTGAATAGGATTGTGCTCGCCTTCCATAATACTGGCTCCACCTCCTGCAGTGTGTCTGGTGGTCCTGGCACACACTCACAAAGGAAGAAGACCTGCCCTGGCGAGGGCACCTAGAACTGGTTTGGACTGGAGCCTGGACCCCACACACATGTAAGAACAAATACTTTTTGGGTATAAAAGTAAGAGTTGAAACCCCAGTAAGATTATACTACTTTTGCCAAAATGAGGAACCCCTGCTAAAGAAGATCAACTGAAGAGACTGGAAAGGAAGACTGACCTTGCTGTGTGTTCTAGGGCTGACCTACAGCTTGTTGTTACTACTAAGGAAGGGGACAGGGAACTTTGCTATGTCCTGTGTTCCCCCCACCTGCTTGAAGGAAGGACTTTGCTGTGTGCTATGTCCAGGAATAAGTGTCAAATGCAAAAACCACAGTTGATGGACAGAATGCAGAACAATGTCATACATTCACCCCAGTACAGAGATATGGGACTAAATCCATCGTTTTTTTTGCCCTTCACACCACCCCAGTTCAGACATGGCCATATGCAAATCAGTCTGACCCTGTGCCTCATGGGAACAGTCCAGCCCGAACTGCCAAGCCATGCCTTCCCTGGACCGGAAACAAGCTTACGAGGACCGGTTTCTGGCATTCCATCCGTCTTCAGCCCGGCTTGCTTGAATCCAGTGGGGTGGAGAGCATGGGACTAAGGTCTGAGCATACCCATCCCACTCGGGGTGACAAATGCAAAAACCACAGTTGATGGACAGAATGCGGAACAATGTCATACATTCACCCCAGTACAGAGATCTGGGCCTAAATCCATTGTTTTTTTGCACTCCACACCACCCCAGTTCAGACAAGGCCATATGCAAATCAGTCTGACCCTGTGCCTCATGGGAACAGTCCAGTCCGAACTGCCAAACCATGCCTTCCCTGGACCGGAAACAAGCTTTTGAGGACCGGTTTCTGGCATTCCAGCCATCTTCAGCCCAGCTTGCTTGAATCCAGTGGTGTGGGGAGCATGGGACTCACGTCTGAGCATACCCATCCCACTCGGGGTGACATATGCAAAAACCACAGTTGATGGACAGAATGCAGAGCAATGTCAAACGTTCACCCCAGTACAGAGATATAGGCCTAAGTCCATTGTTTTTTTGCACTCCACACCACCCCAGTTCAGACATGGCCATATGCAAATCAGTCTGACCCTGTGCCTCATGGGAACAGTCCAGCCCGAATTGCTAAGCCATGCCTTTCCTGGACCGGAAACAAGCTTCCGAGGACCGGTTTCTGGCATTCCAGCCGTCTTCAGCCCGGCTTGCTTGAATCCAGTGGTGTGGAGAGCATGGGACTCACGTCTGAGCATACCCATCACACTCGGGGTGAAAAATGCAAAAACCACAGTTGATGGACAGAATGCAGTACAATGTCATACATTCACCCCAGTACAGAGATCTGGGCCTAAATCTATCGTTTTTTCGCACTCCACACCACCCCAGTTCAGACATGGCCATATGCAAATCAGTCCGACCCTGTGCCTCATGGAAACAGTCCAGCCCGAAATGCCAAGCCATGCCTTCCCTGGACCGAAAACAAGCTTCCGAGAACCGGTTTCTGGCATTCCAGCCGTCTTCAGCCCGGCTTGCTTGAATCCAGTGGTGTGGAGAGCATGGGACTCATGTCTGAGCATACCAATCCCACTCGGGTGACAAATGCAAAAACCACAGTTGATGGACAGAATGCAGAACAATGTCAACCATTCACCCCAGTACAGAGATCTGGGCCTAAATCCATCGTTTTTTTGCACTCCACACCACCCCAGTTCAGACATGGTCGATCCGACCACCTCTCTGATACCTCCCCCACACCCTCTCCCACTAACCTTTCCAACAGGATCTCAATCAACCTCCCCTCACCTGTCCTCACGTACACCACCTACTCGCCTCGTGCAACAACACCTTAGAGGGGGAATTCGCCATTAGGGGTCTTCCCTCACCCCTCCCGCACACTGGCCCAGATCTCCCCCCAGCCCGCCCTACTGACCGACCCTTCTCCTCCCCCTTCATGCAAACCATAAGCCACTCTCTGATCCTGCCTCCAAACTCGGAGCAATTAACCTTGAACAGCTAACTTTCAAAACTGCCATACTTAAACTCTTCATGGACACCGAAGAGCTAGCCCTTGATCTCTGTCCCAACATGTCCTTTCTCGAGATCCCCCATCGCTCTTCCACCAGGCCAACACTTGAGAGCCCACAGTGGATCCCCCCTAATCCCTCCACCCAAAATTCAAACACCACCCCCTACCCTAATGCCCCTTCAAGATCCTTTAATCCTTATCCAGAACCTGATATTCGCTTCCTTCTCCTTGACTACATATCCTCCTCTGCGAATATCTCTAGCCCTGCTATATGTTCCTGTACAGCCCCACTAATTGCACTTAAATCAATCAATCAATCAATCAATCATCGTATTTATATAGCGCACTACTTACCCAGAGGGTCTCAAGGCGCTGGGAGGAGGGGGGATCCGCTACTGTTTGAACAGCCAGGTCTTGAGTTGCTTCCTGAAGGCGAGGTGGTCCTGGGTCAGGCGGAGGTGGGTGGGGAGGGAGTTCAATGTCTTGGCGGCGAGGTAGGAGAAGGACCGTCCCCCTGTGGAGGCTCTGCGGATGCGGGGGATGGCCGAGAGGGCGTGGCTGGTCGAACGAAGCTGGCGTGTGGGAGCGTAGAAGTTGAGGCGGCTGTTGAGGTATCCTGGGCCTTGGCTGTGTAGGGCTTTGTGTGCGTGGGTGAGGAGACGGAAGGTGATTCTCTTGTTGACCGGGAGCCAATGCAGATCTCTCAGGTGTCCGGAGATGTGGCTGCGACGGGGGATGTCCAGGATGAGTCGTGCTGAGGCGTTCTGGATCCGCTTCTGGAGTTTGGCGGTGGTTCCGGCGTAGAGGGTGTTGAGGTAGTCCAGACGGCTGGTGACGAGGGCCTGGGTGACCGTCTTCCTGGTCTCGGTGGGGATCCACCGGAAGATCTTACGTAGCATGCACAGGATATTGAAGCACGACGAGGAGACGGCGTTGACTTGTCTGGTCATGGAGAGGGAGGAGTCCAGGATGAAGCCCAGGTTGCGTGCGTGGTCTGTTGGTTTGGGTGCGCTGCCTAGGGCGGGGGGCCACCAGGAGTCATCCGAGGCGGAGGGTGAGGATCCCAGGATGAGGACTTCCGTCTTGTCCGAGTTCAGTTTCAGGCGGCTGTTCTTCATCCATTCGGCTACCTCTTTCATCCCTTTGTGAAGGTTGGCTCTGGCGGTGGTGGGGTCGTTGGTAAGGGAGAGGATCAGCTGGGTGTCGTCGGCATAGGAGATGATGTTGAGGTTGTGCTGGCGTGCGATGTCTGCGAGGGGGCTCATGTAGATGTTGAAAAGGGTTGGACTGAGCGAGGAGCCTTGAGGGACGCCGCAGATGACTTCAGTGGCTTCAGATCTGAACGGGGGGAGGCGGACTCTCTGTGTCCTTCCGGCGAGGAAGGAGATGATCCACTCCAGTGCCTTCTCCTGGACTCCGACGTTGCTGAGGCGTTGTACTAGGGTACGATGGCAGACAGTGTCGAAGGGCGCGGAGAGGTCGAGGAGGATGAGGGCCGCTGTTTCTCCGTTGTCGAGCAGCACTCACTAACCATGATACTGCGGATCCCATACATCCAGCCCCACTAATTGCACTTAAATCAACACTCACTAACCATGATACTGCGGATCCCATACGATCCATCCCCCCAACCCCCCTAGAACACCCAAACTCAATCTCAACTCCATACACTTCAGTAACCTTCAGCAGATCCCCACTTCACAACCTGCACCCACTGACACCATGCACAAATCACACCTGAAATGCATGCTACTTAACTGTAGATCAGCGGGGAAACATGCCACAGACCTTGCTGATCTTATCCTAGCCCAAGATTTGGACCTCCTTATCCTCACAGAAACATGGCTCAATGACTGGCCCTATCCTTGACCTCCAACCTGGGGCGTCCTTCCCCCCAGATCTTCCTAGGTGACTTCAATCTCCGCTGGAATAAACCCCTTGTACATATACAGTAGGGGTCATGCCCAAATTACCCTCATATACCTGGGCAAAAAACATCATCGATGTGAAGTCAAAGAAAAATGTATAAAGGGATCAATCACAACATTTATTTATGAACAGAGTACAATTAATTACCCTGATTGTCCCAATTCATCATTATGGCAAACTATTTCCACTATTTTAACTTGTGTATGTGTCAGGAGACCGGGCAAAAGTCAATCTAATCATAACAAATGAATACACATATATCAGTTTCCTATATACACAATATACACTTCATTACAAAAACATTCAAATCACGCTCATGTATATGCTACACTACATATATACAATATATACAACACATACAACATATATCAAAAAACATACACAGATCATGAACAAGTAGATCAATCAATAATTCCCCTACAGAGAACAAAACAATCAGAGTGTACACTCTTAATTCAGTGTAGTACACTATAAGGTAGTCCCTATGGCGCCTGAGGAATAACACCTCAGAACTGTTAAACTGGCGCTTTCCTTCGTTCACAAAACTCAAAATGATGGGACTCCTTTGCAAATGTCGACGCAGGCGCGGTCGTGTTTGAGCCAATAATTCCTTTTGGCTTCGTCAGGACAGGGGATCAATATCTCTGAATAGAAATCGGGCTCTCTTAGGCAAAACGGCTGGTGGGTACCAATCCCACTGCCACCTGGCCCGAATGCCCCCTAAAACCTTAGGGAGCTGTGTTCCACTAGTGCGATGTGAAGTCAATTATCCACTTAGAATGTGATCGAAAAAATTATATACAGGCACTCAATTCCTGCCAAAGCGGGGTACCCGTCACGGACACCAAGTCTCAATACGTACGAGCTGCTAGCTTCCAAACATCGTTCTTCCCCCCAGATCTTCCTAGGTGACTTCAATCTCCGCTGGAATAACGCCCTTGATCAGGCTGCTACAACCCTTAAAAATCTCCTTACTGACCTTTCTCTCACTCAATTTTGTGACAGCCCCACTCACAACCTAGGCTCCACACTGGATCTCATCATCTCCAACCCCAACTCCATGGTTCTCGAATCCATTCTCCCCTGTGACTGGTGAAACTACATATCTGCTCAACCACTCAAACTTAACCCCTTGGCTGCGGCGGTAATTCCACCGTAGCGCTAGGGGGGAGGGGAGTGCGGCGCGGTGCCTCCATGCGCGTGACGGAACCACTCCGTTACGAGCCTGTGCTTGTGATGGAGTGGCTCTGTCACGGCCCACCCGCTCAACAGAACGCGCCGAGCATGTCCAAAATCACTGCAGCGCAGGTGCGGGGCCCGGGCCGTGACGGAACCACTCCGTCACCAGCAGAGCGCGTCCAAAGCTGGTGACGAAGTGGTTCCATCACCAGCATGGATGTGGTTAAACACTGGAAAAGACCGCTCCATAACACTGGTGTTAATGAGCTCATAGATCGCTGCAATCTCTCCCTTCCGCCGCCCTCTAACATGTCTGACATCCATGACCTCACCGACCATTATAACAACGCCATGCTATCGGTCCTGAATGATATGGCCCTTCTTCAACTTAAAGGAATACCCACAAAAGACTCCAAACCTTGGTTCAATGAAAGTCTAAATTAGGTCAGACGCAATCTTAGAGTAGCTGAACGCAAATGTAGAGCCCCTCCCTCCACAGATCGGATAAACACTCTAAGATCCTGAAGAAGCAGAAACAACAAACGTATTAAAATGGTGAAAGCCAATTTCTTCAAGCACCAACTTGACTCAGCCAAAAATGGCCCGAAACGTCTTTTTGAGCTCATTAAATCACAATCCAACGACACCTCTACCCAATCTCAGCACACCACTCTCCTGCAACCAAAACTGTGTTGCAATGGCTAAATTCTTCCTTGTAAAGATAAATAAAATCGAATCAGACCTTAGGTCTGCTGCACTCACCCTCTCTCCCTCGCCTGATGCCGCGGTCTCCACACTCTTGCCCTCGCCACGGGATGTCTCACTCAAAAACAATGCCTCTTGGTCTCATTTCACTCCCCTCAATGACAGCACCATCCTCAACCTTCTCTCTACCCTTAAACCCTCAAATCACTTCAATGACCCGCTCCCAGCTAACTTCTTTAAAGAAATGATAGGCTCACTAGCACCTCTTTGGTCAAAAATCATCAATGCCTCACTTCTTCAAGGTGAGATCCCGATCTGTCTGAAGGCAGGTCAAATGCTCCCGATTCTAATAAAAACCCTTGACTGACCCTACTGACCTGAACAACTTCCGCCCAATCACAAACATAACGAACCTGGTGAAACTTCTGGAGAAATGCGTTCATGAACAACTACGCAAACACATTGAGCAATTCCAGCTTCTCGACCAATTCCAATCGGGTTTCCTAACCAGTCACAGCAATGAAACGGCCATCATACACATTATGGACAATGCTCTCACTTTAATTGAGCAAAATTGTTGTATTTCTATCTAGGACCCTAATTTGATATTCCCGATCATGCCCTTATGTGGTTATAATTAATATTATCCTTATAAAGGCAAAGGAATCATATCTATATTCAGTAATAGCCCATGCAGTCCAAAGCACAGCACGGCTAATCCCATCGGCTCCTAGAAAGCACAACGCGTTCTTTAAACAAACCAAGCCTCCAGCAGACCGGGAAATCCCCCCTTGCTTCTGTTTTGATTTGAACAAGAACTCCTGGAGTCCAGAAAGAACTGTTAGTTCTTAGTGACGTCTTATGTCCAACCTTACTTCAAACTTGGCACCTTTCAGGTATAAATATACCAACAGTTGCCTTGGTTTGGAGCAGAGCGGCTATCTACTTGCCCGAAAGCCCAGCTGATGGGAGAGACCACGGAAGCCGCCCCCCCCCTTTGACGCGCTGAATCAGCTGCTTTTTCTCAAACCGAGGAAATCCAGCTCCGGTGTTCCCGAGTCACCCTTGCGGGTTGCTGGGAGATCGAGTCCTGAAGAAAGAGATACCGGACCTCCCACATTCTATTACCAAGGTACAGAGCTGACTAAACCCTTAAGAGAATTCTTGATTCAGATTCTTGGCAAAACCTACTTAACCAACTTAACTTAAACTACTACTTACTTACTCCTTCCCAAGTATTAGGCTTAGGTCAGGTACACCGGGGTAGGCGTAGTTAGAAGCACCAGTTGAGTACGTTAGTCAATGTTTTTATGTATGTATATATTTTATCTATTTTAAAGTATGATATAGATGAGAAACCATATCAATGCTTTTACAGTATTATTTCATAATACTACTTTTACTGTACGCACTTTACTTTATGATAAGTATTGCAATTGTGGCAATTAATTTCTCTTGCATGAGAAAGAAAACTGCTCAATAAAATAACACATTTTATTGAAAACGCCCGTCTCTCTATTTCTCTGCACGGTTGACTGAGTGAAATAGCTGCCTATTATTTTCACACGACTCTAGAGATACACTCTATTCTGAGGGAGCAAAGTTGTCATCTTTGTATTGTTGTCAGAAGCTAATCCCTTCTTGTCTAAATCCGGAGAGGTAACTCTTTCCTGAACATTCGAGAAAGTTTCTAGTGACCTCTGAGCTAGCTGGCAAAACTAATTAAGTCTGATATAGTCAGTAGAGACCTAGTCAACCTCAGCCCTACGTCTACACGGCTGTTTATATTATTCCAATGTGCAGAGCCTATTGGGAATATAGAAACTACACTACATGGCGCCCAACGTTTGTTAAGGCGATAATCTAACGCAAGACACTAGAGTAACTCAGTCGTGCTTTTTCACACAGAACCCTTTTCCCGTAAAAACTCCAAAAGACGTCTGGAGTGGGTGAAACGTTAATATCCGCCGGAACTTAGTAGGAAGAGATTCCTATGTATTAGTTTTTGGTTTTATCAACCTTGAAGGATACAGTGTTCCAAAATATTGTGCACCTAATCTTTGTTTCCTTGAAACTTGATCTGTACCAAAGAGCTTTCTGTCAGTAAAAATGGTGGAAAGTGACGATGAAGTAGAGAGAGCTAGAATAGAGGCTTAGCTCGTAGAGGATGACACAACCATCCAAGACAATGACCTGAATGATATAATAATTCCGGTAAATGTAAGAAGAACTATAACTCTTAAACTTATAGAGAATGGACTATAACCAAGAGGTGGTACAGTCATATTTGTGGTAGAGGCCCATGAATATCGGCAGACAGAGGTATTCTGTTCATGGATACATTTTCCTGTAGCACACGCTGTAACAAAAGAATTCCACTATTACAAAATAGAGGAACCTCCGGATATATACACTCCTTTCGAGGACTTTGAAATCCCACTAAATTACCAAGAGCACCTGCTCCGGTTTAATGGCGCCCTAAAACATAATAATCACATCACCAGGCACAGTCCACTAGGTAGGCCAGGAGCAACGGGGCTGGTTCTAGCCAGCTACGCAACACACCCAGACATTGAAACAATGTCAAGTGAATAACTCCTAATTAAACCTAAAGAATTAACAAAGGCATATAGAGAATTAGTTCAACTGGCAAAGGGGCGATATAAAGTACCTCCAGAAAGTGAAGGAGACAGATATAGCAGACCAACCATTTGAACTTGCCAGAATCATAGAAAAATCCTATGAAGAGCTAGGAAGAGATAGTTTGGGTGGGAAACCGGTAAAACCCCAACTAACTGAAAATCCTGAAAATACCTTTATTAAAAATAATCTGAATACTCCAAAAAGGAGTTGGGATGGTAATAAACAGTCCACTCCCAGGGAAAAATGATTCCAGTCCAGAGGAAGGTCTTCTCAACAAAGAGAAAAATCTCCAGACCTAGGAAACAAGTCTCCCCAAAGGGAGCCCTCTGAGAAAAGATACAACCTTAGAGATAGGGATAAATTGAGAAAACCTGATAGATATCAAGATGTTGATATATGTCCCTCTCGATCTTTTCAGACTTCCTCACAGAAATCGGAAAGAAGAGGACGGTCAGAACACAGAGAAGAGCACGTCAAGTCCAAAGACAAAGAACCTGCTCATCAAAGTAATAAATCACAATTTCCCAGAAAGAAGGTAGCAAGTATTAAGATTAAACATGCAGAGGATTCTGAGGACACAACTGAAAAACGGAGAGTGGGCCCAGACAATGCTAGACAGCGCAGCAGAAGTGACCATAGCTTGCAAGATCGTGATGAATCTTCTGGAGACAGTGGACACAAATGAATACATTCAGGTGGAAACTGCAGATACCAAGGTTAGCAAACCTCATAAAATATACGAAATAACATTGCGTATAGAGGGGGACAAGACAAGGAAAGTAAGGGGTCTCTTTTGGGATAACCTTTCGAAAGGCTATGACATCCTGTTAGCTGAAAAAGACTGGCCACCAGAGTTTGTCAGGGAGTGCCATCATGGCGAAGAAATGATTATGCCTGCCTTCTCGAATCATATACCAATTCATAAAAAATATACACTTGCAAGAAAATGGGCAGTAGCCCAAGCTCCTGCATTATATAAAAATCATGTAGGATGGGATGAGGATTCGCCTCACCACAAAATCCAGTGAAAAAATCAGCCCACTGCACAAAGGCAGTACCCAGTTAAACAAGAAGCTAAAAAGCAAGTTAAGGAGATTTTAGATCAACTTGAATATCAAGGGGTGATTGAAACATGCACCTCACAAATGAACAATCCTTTGTTTCCTGTCTCCAAGCCAGATGATTCATATCATCTAGTTTTGGACTACAGACACCTCAACTCCTGTTGTAAAACAGTTGCAGTACAAAACTCACACAGTGTAGGACTAATGAATAACATTGTGCGCAAAAAATATAAAACGATATTAGATATCTCTAATGGATTCTTCTGTGAAAACATTGCACCTGAAAGCAGGTATTTGACCGCTTTCTCAATAATGGGGTCACAAAAACACTTCTGTCGACTCCCACAGGGATTCAAGAATAGCCCAGGATTATTCCCAGCAAGGGTAACAGAGTTACTACAAATATATGATGATGAGGCATTATCGTATGTCGACGATATCTATCTCACAGATGATGACCTGGAGGCTCACCTAAACAGAATGAACACCAATATACTTGGGTTCGCTTCAGAGGATTACAAATTCAACTTTAAAAAGTCACGAATTGCCCATCTAACTGTCCTGTTCCTAGGATATGAATTATCAAGTGAAGGCAAGAGCCTAGCTGACAATTTCTTAGAGAAATGTGCTGTACTCCAAGCACCAAAAACGCTGAAGAATTTACGATCAATACTAGGTTTACTGAATTTCGGAAGAACATACATTCTAAATTATGCAGAGAGGGTTAAACCTCTCTATGAATTAATAAGACCTGATTTCAAACCAATAAATTGGACTCAGAAACACACAGAAATTTTAAGATCACTACAAACAGACATGTTAACTAAAACAAAATTGCAAACACGCGAAAACATACGTAACCTTGAAATCCGAGTCATCCCAGGAAGATGCAGATTCACATACCTGACCTCTAATGAGGGAGAAATGGTACCTATAGCTTACAAATCACATTTGTACACTCAAGCTGAAATGAAATTCAGCTCTACAGAAAAAATTCTGACAGTGGTTCAAACTACTGTAGCAAAAGAAAGAGCCCTGGCCCAAGGCAAGACAATAACTGTTTATACAGCAGAATCAGCCCTTGAGGCATTAACAAGTCCACGCAATCTGAATACAGTGGCATTAGATCCAAAATGGGTACAATGGGAAAATTCTCTTGCTACAGAAGACGTGAAATACTATTTTGACCAGAAACTAAAAAAACTAGATGATCTATAATACGAACAAGAATATCCTCTGCCAATCGAAATTCTGCCTCTCGAACAGTACACATGTGTAATCTACATGGACAGATTTGCACAACACTACGATGTAGAGGAAAAATCCTACAATGCAGCGTGCGCGATTGTTAAAGGTCGCTGGCGCTCTGGTAAATTCAAACCGATGATTACCAAAACTGAATCACTCGGAAACTGTTCAGCACAGCGAGCTGAAATAAGATCTTTAAATATGGCGCTTGAAAATGCCGATCGAGAATTCCCGACACTAATAGTGTCTGATTCGCATTTCTGTGTCAAGTCTTACAATAGTGACATGCAGACATGGAGTAAAAACGGTTACAAAGATGACACAGGTGCCACAATAAAGCATAAAACGCTTTAGGAACAAGTAGTTCTTTTAAAGAAAGAACTACAGAAGACTCATGTGATACACGCACTGAGTCATGGACGTGATGGCGTTCACGTTGCAGGGAATTCATTGGCTAACACAGCCACAGCGGAAGCGGTTCAACCGGCTTCTGTAGCCACTGAAAAGCAATCAGAAAAACACATTGATGGGGAAACCATGCTGGCGGTAAAAGCCTCATTAAAAGGCGATTATGCAGCATTACCTCTCAACTATCCACTCAGTAATACATACATAATTGATGCAAACTCCGTTCCTTTTGCTCAAATCCCTGGAGTAGGGGATAGAGTAATTCCAAACACGAACCGGAGAGTTTCCTTGATTGAAAGCGCACACATGGGACTGGGTCCGAGGCACCAACTGATCTTGAAATCTCTAATAGAATTACAATCAGAGTACTGTGGCTGGGAATGAGCGTGCAAATTTACAAATTTGCAATGGATTGTCCAGACTGCAACAGAGATCGCAGCTGTGAACCGGACCAGACTATTGCCAGGACATCTTTGTTAGAAAGCATCAGGCTATCTATAATGCAGAAATCCAACCGGAGAAATGCGTCCCCATAATTATTAAGACAAAATTAACTTAAAAATGTAGACCAGCAGCACTCGGCTGACGCCAGAACTGTTATAAAAGATTTGCAAGTCTTTATCGGCATATACGCAATTGGCATGCTACATTCTGATCAGGGTCCTGCGTTTAGCTCTCGAGCTTACAAAGAGGCCATGAACAGCATGGGCATTGCATTGCGGTACTCTTCTCCCTTCCATCCTGAGGGAAATGCGGTAGTGGAAAGAAAAAACCAGGACATAAAGCAATCTATAACGGCGAGGGTATTAGGTTGGGTGATGGGTGTGTCAAACATTTAACAAGTATCCAACGCAGTCTTAATAATCTGCAAAGAAATTCTCTAAAAGGTCTCACTCCATACGAACTATTGTTCGGTACTAGAATGCACATTCAGGATCTTGATTGTCAAAGACCATTTGGCTGTTTTACAGGATTTAAATGAAACAAGAAAAAGCCTGAGTAACATAAAGTTGAAACAACAGCCGACAGCCACTGAAGAAAAAACACCTGTCCCAGCAAGACCTGTCTGGATTCCAAAGATTGGGGATCTGGTCAGAGAGAAGATCGCGGTGAAGAAGGAATTTGGGCCTTCTTACTGAAAAGCTGTACCTGTCTTAGCTGTCAGCGGAACAAGATCAGTTATACTACCGCCCCTTGCTGATAAAAAGGAGAACCGAGTTGTATCCATCGACCTGGTAAAACCACAATCATGTGGCCAATAATAAGTAGTACGCCCAGTGGACTCCCAAGAAATAGCAGAATACCGAAATTTGCTAAAATCCAAGAGGCTCATACTGAGAGACTAATCACATTTGATAAACCTGCAGGGAATGAAAAAGGACTATGCAATAATGCCATGGAACTTGTGCCTCTTGAAACCCAAATCGCAACAGTTCGTCAAGAAACACCAGTCTACAATTATGTAGCCTCTGACTATGCTAATGAAACAAAGAAAAATGCTAAAGCAAATGAAAATCCAGAAATAATTCCAACAATTGACAGAACTGCATCTGGCTACTTCATCAACTTCGACGACTTTTCTGAAGATCCAAGCGAGCATGAAGAAACTCCTGAAACAAAAAACTTTCAAAGACAAAGTAATTGAACTTTCTCTCCAACTAAAAGAAACATATCTGATTTCACCATGGATTGAATTTTTGATTGTGTTAGGTGTACTTACTCTTCTGCTATGGCTCATCGTGGTTCTATGTTTGGGAAAATTCATTGATGGAAAATATAGTACAATGGACACAGCTAGTGAGAACATCAACTTGGTCTTAAAGCCTCGCACATCCTCCCACATCGGGAAAAGAGAACTGTCATCAGTAAACATCTCAGCCAATCCAATACCCGGTGGGGTAGCACGGGACAGAACTGATTATGACATTTTTGGCCCGGTTGAGCTCTTGAAATATCCACACCAGTTCAAGGTTTCATTAAGTGACTTTGTGACACCAAGTACTTTCTCTGATGATTGGGACTTTGAAAACATTAATAATATGATGTCAGATGTAGTAATGTCAGCCAAATTTACAGAACATGATTACTTACAGGGTTCATCGAATTATGAAGAGTTATACTGTTATAATCATTTTGGTGATCACTATTTGCATAAAACTGCACAGCCTAGAAATGTGTTATCTTATAAGCAATGGGAACACTGTCCAACTCTGCCAAAAGGCAGCTCGAAAACATTTTATGAGAAATTCCAGTACTTCTCAGGGTTTAACAACAGTGATCCAGAAACGTTTTATTTTAAAATGTTAACTAGAACAGGAATGAAAACAATGTTGACAAATAATAAATTGATTTATTGTGAAAAATGTTATGACAAAATGTCTACATTTGGTTTCGAATTCTGGAAAAACAACATTGAAACAAAAACGTTCTTGGGTACCAAAGATTGGCAAGTACAAGACCTAGAAGCATTATTTAGGGCCTGCATGATCCCAGAACAAATGATATTCTTGAATGACACAATTCAACAAACTACTTGTCTTGGTCTAGCTAAGATAAAAGACTTAAATACACAGTCTATTCCGAAACCCATAACTGATAGTGATAGCACTACAGATGTGGAGATAGACGTATCCCATATTTTACACCAAAACAGAACACATCCTGATTGGAAAAAGTGGTTGATCTGGCGAACAGACACAAATAACTGTCAAGATAGATTCCTGAACAAAACACAGGGGTTCAAAATGACCAGGCCAGACGCAAGATACTCCCAGAGACAACATCAAAGAAGACACTCACACCATCAAAGAAGACACCCACACCATCAAAGAACTACTCCTCACACACCCCAGACAAGCTTCACACACCACCACCCCCCCAATCTGCGCCCCACCCTTCCGGACGACTCTCCCACTCTGCACCCCTCACACCGGACCGCGATCCCTGTCCACAATCGCAACAACCGCCCCCATAGCCCATGCAACCCTCTTTCAGACCTCGACACACTCACCCTCCTCCGCTCCTACGACCCAGTTCCCCCAAACCACACAACCGCCACACACCTCTCCATTCCCACGATACACTCAAATCCCCGTAGACCCCCCACTCGAAACAACAGAATTTCCGTCCCTGAGAATCTCAGAAAAGTCCCCCTCACCCTAGAACCCTCTACCTACCCTGTCACACCCCGACTCAAGTGCACTCTCCTCAACTGCAGATCGGCCTCCAGACACTCCTCCGCCATCGCTGATCTCATCTTAACATTGGACCTTGACCTAATCATCCTTACTGAAACCTGGCTAACCGAATCTTCTACACCTATAATGGACATTTTTGGTTCCCCCCAATTACCACATCATTAGACTCGACAGATCTGGCAAGATAGGTGGTGGAATTGCATGCATATACAGGAACAATCTTTCCGTTCTGAAAGTCACCGCACCTTCCTTACCTTCCCCAACTTCTTATGAATACATATGCCTCGACATTATCAGTGAGGGCAAACCGATATGCTCTCTTCACAGCATCTACCACCCACCCAGGGACAACCTCACCTTCGCCCAACAAATCATGGATCTGATCTCTACCAACTCCGGACGACAGGTCACTCAAATTTACCTTGGCGACTTCAACCTCCACTGGAACGATCTCAATGATGGGGTGGTAAACAGTTTTAAAACCTTCCTCAATGCCCTAGACCTCACACAAGTATTCAACTGCCCGACCCACGAGAAAGGCTCTATCCTCGACCTTATCATCTCCAAAGAGGACGCTATCCAACTTGAGTCTATTCAACCCTGTGACTGGTCAGATCATCATATCGTTACATTCTTCATCAAGGAGAAAGTCAAATTGAGCAAGGTTCAATCCTCCAAGCCTAAAGTCTGGAAAAGAGACCTGAAAAACTCAACCCAAACTCCCTACCCCCGAACAGTCATGACCTCCTACTCCCTCCGACTGGCGCCACGGACGTCCAATCCTTGACCGACCACTATCTCAACGCTATGACCACAATAATTGATGAGGCTGCACCCATGCAGCTAAAAAGAGTCTCCGCCAAAATCTCCAAACCATGGTATGACGGGAGTCTTAATGAGGAAAGTCGAACCATGCGGTTGGCAGAGCGCATTTGGAGAATGGCCCCCTCTACACTGCATCTAAAAACTTTGAAGGAAAAGAGAAACGCCTACTTCAGGAAAATAAAGCGCTCAAAATCAGCCTTCTTCAGCCTTCAGCTCGACCAAGCAAAAAACCGGCCGAGAAAACTTTTTGAGCTAATCAGAACACAATCTAAGGAACAACCCCAACCACCCATAACTGTGCGCAAAGCACCCTCCTGTGAAGACTTTGCTGCTTTCTTTACCCAAAAAACTGACAACATTAAGAGCGATCTCCTCATTGACGCAAGCCTTTACCCCAAACCCCACTGCACTGCATCCACTGAACCAAAAAACAATGCTACATGGTCATCCTTTGACACCTACTCTGAAAAAGGAAATTGGCAAACTGCTCAGCACCTTAAAGCCATCCAATCACCTCACAGACCCCCTCCCTGCTAACGCTGTCAAAGACTTCACCCCGCTGCTCCTCCCACTCTGGACTAAAATTATCAACAGCTCACTCCAACAAGGAACCATCCCTGACACCCTCAAAGTCGGACAAGTGACACCATTACTAAAGAAACCTACAGCCGACCCATCTGATCTAAACAATTACCGTCCCATTACCAATACTCCCACTCTCGCCAAACTCCTGGAAAAATGCGCACAACTACAACTGACCAAACACATTGATCAGTTTGATCTCCTCAACTCCCACCAATCAGGTTTCCGAGCAGGACACAGTACAGAAACCGCTATGACTCACATAATTGACGACGCCCTTCAAATCCTTGACCAAAATGATACCTGCCTCCTCATCCTTCTTGATCTCTCCTCAGCATTCGACACCGTTAAACATGAGAAACTACTCGAACTATTAAACACAAGAATGGGTATATCTGGAAATGTTCTCAAGTGGTTCGCTTCCTTTCTACACAACAGGTCGCAGAAATTCAAGTGCAACAACCTTTTGTCCTCGCCAATACCTGTGTCGTTAGGCGTCCCCCAAGGATCCTCCTTATCCCCAACTTTGTTCAACCTAGTTATGGAACCTCTCACCACCTTGTTACAAACATCCAATGTATTCTTTCACATGTACGCAGATGACACCCAACTATATCTCAAAGTGCAATCCCCCAAAGACAGTGTTCGCCTGAACTCAACGATCAGAAGCACCCAATCCTGGCTGGCCGATAATCATCTCAAACTCAATGCTTTGAAAACAGAGTTCCTTCTGATCGCACCTCCCGCGAAGATCTCTACCACTCAAACTTGGCTTAAACACCTAACTGCACTCAATGTCCAACCAACCATCGTGGACTCAGCAAAATCTCTGGGCATAACACTCGACACCAATCTCGACATGCAGCAACACATCAGCAAGGCAACGAAGGGTGCGAACTATCAAATCAATACACTGAAGAAACTCAAACCCTTCCTCCCAGCCAAAGACTTCCAAACTGCAGTACAAGCACTAGTCATCCCTCAAATAGAATACGGCAGCACTGCCCTCTGCGGTCTCCCTCTAACTACTACGGCACCCCTAAGAGCTTCTCTAAACGCTGCAGCGAGACTCATCACTGGGTCAAAAAAACACTCGCATATCTCCCCTGACTTGAAAGCCCTGAACTGGCTGCCTTTTGAAGCCAGAATACATCTGAAAATCGCTTGCATGACACACAAGGCTGTTCACCTGAGCTCACCCGGTTACCTCGCCCAGAAGCTGACAATCTCTGGCGGCTCTAGAAACACTAGAGGCACAAATAATCTTCTGCTAAAACCTCGAAGATTCCGGAAGGAAAAAACTTATAAACGCTCCTTCTCAGCAATGGCACCCAGGATCTGGAACTCACTCCCTCCTGAAACTAGACTCATCCCCTCCATCACACTCTTTTGGAAAGAAGTAAAAGCTATCCTCATGGCTAAACACACTTGATCTATTAACGTGAATTTTAAAAGTCTCTGCACCGATCTGTATTATCTATGATCCCTCGATTATTCGTATTACTTGCATTACTGAATTACCAGACTGTCTATGCTTACAACTATGCTTACTACTTGCATTATTGATGTACCTGTTTACTATGCTCCCCCATGTACATACCCCACCCCACCTATACCTACAACTGTGATGTACCCTATGGCCTGTTATTCACACTCCTGGTGTTATTCTATGCTCTGTAAAGCGCTCTGATATCTGCAAGGATCTTGTTCGCGCTATATAAAACTTTTTAAAAAATAAAAAATAAAAAAAACATCCAGGGATAGTTACAACTTACAGTGTAGGGAAACTATGCCTTGAGTGGCTACAGAAATCCACACTGGCTGAAATTAAGCAACACTTGACTTTTCTTAAAGACGGTGCTGACTTGCGTGATTTCATACTGGGACCACGCAAACAGCGTCAAAAACGTTTTATTGCGGCCGGTATATACGCTGCGTACAACGAAGCTTGGAAAGTAATGCAAATTGAAACAGAAGAAAAAATACAAGAAATTGATCGTATAAATTTGGAAAAATCACTTTCTGTGGTGGACAATGGGTTAACGACTCTGTCCTCCAGAATATGTTCATTGGACAGCATTGTATCATCTGAAATTGATATAATAGAGCTGGACTTACTAATGTTACAACATGGTCAGCCTCAATTACATTCTATTGTACAGCTTGGTTGGACGTTGCAAAATCTGCGTTCAGGCTACGTACCATGGCGTTTAATCAACACAACGTCATTATTCGGTATCTTTAACCTTACTGATAAACAAATCAGTTTGCCACAAAAAGGACCAGACTATACGATTCTGAGCATTGAAAAACTTGAGAGATTACCATTGACAATGTCAGAGAGACCTGTCATTGAATGGATAATACACGGAACAATTTCAATTCCGATAACAACTTTCCAGTTTAAATACTGCCAAGAGTATATACCTGCGGGCCAGTATGAAAGGTTGGGTAAAGAATACATCAAATAAACCTGGGGTTTACCCTATACACACAGATGTTATAGTGAAGGGAAAAAGGAGGTATTCCTTAGTGGTAACTATTGAAAAAATCACTAATCTGTACACTTCTGTGTCAAGGTATTAACTTGCATGGAGCCTGCAAAGAGTCTTCAAATAACCTTTCATGTCACCTGCATGGCACGCCTGCAAAACAGATAGAGCCATTTTTAGACAACTTAGTAACGGGAGTTACGTTTTAATAAGTGACCACAGCTGTTATGGAATGGTGCCAGGGAAAGCCTATCTCGTGACCGTATCTTCCAGGGTCATTTGCTGTATGCAAGTATTGTATCCACACAGCAATCCAGATATGGGGGCTGCGTTATGGCCTTCTTTGAATATTACTTCTATTCGAATTGATACTTTAAGCAGAATGAAGTCTATTCTTTTACAGATAACTGTGCCTCTAACGTCATCCAAAGAAACGTATGATCTGCAAGTGGCAAGGACATCGGCAGAGATACATTCTCTTTTATCGACAAATTGCCCCATGCATTTCGTAGAAATGTTAAGCCAAATCTTAAACATGTCTGATACCAGTGGCATCGCACATGTATTTAAGACAGTTTTTTTGGGACTGTTAGCACCCTTTGAAACAGTTCTGGGCATCTTCCCGAATTTTGTCCATTCTGTCTTTGGCGGCCTACCCTTAATCTTGGGACTCGTGGCAAGAATTTTACTTTTTGTTCCTTCTGCTCCGATATGGCAAGCCAATCCACAGTCATGACTCCAGCAACGATGGAAGAAACGATCCTAGCAATACAATACCGAGACCGTATCACTAAGGTCCTCGGATTGGCCCGGCTAAGAGATCTAAGTACAACCTGGTTTCTTTCATTCAGACCAATCTAGCAGGATTGCATCTTACCTGTGCTTCAATGTCTGCTATGCGGAGAAGAATGCGTGTTGGACGTCTGTCTTACACTAACATCAGCAGTACCAATGGATATCGATACTTTGCTAGGTCCTGTAATGACTCATGCATCGTGTTGTCCCCAGCGGCTACCTATTCTGATAACGGCATTCGTTGAGACTTCACCACTACGAGTAGGTGGCGGTGAGGTACGAGAGGAAAGCAGCACCAAACACGTACAACCTTCTGTGAGCATTGCTGATCCAAACATCGATGATAGCAATCACGCTGCACAGTTACAGCATTTTCGAACTTGGTCGAACTTTCACCTGATGTTGTGGACCAATTTTTTGCGAGTCTGTCTGATATGATGTTTTCTCCTAACAACGAGAATAACATATAAAAGTAAGGGTGGGCGAAGTTCGCGAAGTAGCGCTACGCGAAGCTGCGCGAAGTGCACTTCGCACTAGGCGAACTTTACGTAGCACTACGCGAGCTGCGTAGTAGCATGTTCGCACTGTGCAAGATGAGTTTTGAATGATTGCACAGTGTGGACAAGCATCCGGCACTGTGCAATCATTGAAAACGGGATCTTGCACAGTGCGAGCTGTAGTTTTCTGCTGCTTGAGTAGATTTTTATTAGAGCGGCAGCTTTCTCAACTCGAACTGGTAGTTTCTCATCGCGAGGGGTTGCGAGCATGCGCAACCAATCGCAATGAGAAACCTGACCTCCGCTCGTTGAGAATCTCGCCGGGATGTCATTTTGCTTGCTCGCGGTCGCGAACATGACGTTGAGGACCGCGAAAAAGCAAAAAATTACCGCTACGCTGCACTACGCGTGTTCGCACTGTGCTACGTGCAGCTCGCGTAGTGCGAAGTTGCGCAAACTTCGCAAACTACGCAAGCGTAACGTAGTGCTTCGCCCAGGGTTATTTAAAAACAATGATCACACAGCGTTCCCTGAACTCTGAATTCGGCCTTCAGTTTTGATAAACAATGCTACTGAAAACATTTGGGACTACTTTTTCCCCTGAAAGCGAAATCATTTTTTCCATTTTTCCAAAATATTTACCTTACTTTTTTGGAACATGGTACTCTGCTTAAAGTAGAACTATTCTTAAAGAACAGAGATTCTATTTTTAGGATACTAGAGACATTATTTTACCCCAGCCTCTAGCACATATACAGCATTTTGTATAAATATGTGATGCAATGGTCTTGACCTTCTTTTCTGTATTCATAGCCATTTCATGTGTAATTTTCGCAATTCATTCAGCATATATATATATGCATTTAACTGAATGATGACACTGCTTGAAAAACGTACAGTACCAACACTCATTTTCGTGTATTTACCATATACCATTTCAAATGCGAAATATGTATTTTGGGGTGGGTTGGAAAACATACATGCATTGTTATATGTTTACTATTGTTTAGCTTTTTAGTAATGATGGACATTAATCAGTGGAGTGGGTGTTGTATTTCTATCTAGGACCCTAATTCGATATTCCAGATTCATGCCCTTATGTGGTTATAATTAATAATATCCTTATAAAGGCATAAGAGTCATATCCATATTCAGTTTTAGCCCATGCAGTCCAAAGCACAGCACGGCTACTCCCATCGACTCCTAGAAAGCACAACGCGTTCTTTAAACAAACCAAGCCTCCAGCAGCCCGGGAAATCCCCCCTGCTTCTGTTTTGATTTGAACAAGAACTCCTGGAGTCCAGAAAGAACTGATAGTTCTTAGTTACGTCTTATGTCCAACCTTACTTCAAACTCGGCACCTTTCAGGTATAAATATACCAACAGTTGCCTTAAGCAAACACACGGTGGTTTGGAGCAGAGCGGCTATCTACTTGCCCGAGAGCCCAGCTGATGCGAGAGCCCACGGAAGCCGCCCCTCCCCTTTGACGCACTGGAGAAGCTGCTTTTTCTCACGCCGAGGAAATCCAGCTCCTGTGTTCCCGAGTCGGCCTTGCGGGTTGCTGGGAGATCGAGTCCTGAAGAAAGAGATACCAGACCTCCCACATTGTATTACCAAGGTACGGAGCTGACTAAACCCTTAAGAGAATTCTTGATTCAGATTCTTGGCAAAACCTACTTAACCAACTTAACTTAAACTGCTACTTACTTACTCCTTCCCAAGTATTAGGCTTAGGTCAGGTACACCGGGGTAGGGTTAGTTATAAGCACCAGTTGAGTACGTTAGTCAATGTTTTTATGTATGTATATATTTGATCTATTTTAAAGTATCATATGGCTTGGAAACCATATCAATGCTTTTACAGTATTATTTCATAATACTACTTTTACTGTACACACTTTACTTTATGATAAGTATTTCAATTGTGGCAATTCATTTCTCTTGCATGAGAAAGAAGACTGCTCAATAAAATAACACCTTTTATTGAAAACGCCCTTCTCTCTATTTCTCTGCACTCTAGTGAAACTAAGTATGCACGGTTGACTGAGTGAAATAGCTGCCTATTGTTTTCACACGACTCTAGAGATACACTCTATTCTGAGGGACAAAGTTGTCATGTTTGTATGGTTGTCAGAAGCTAATCCCTTCTTGTCTAAATGCGGAGAGGTAACTCTTTCCTGAACATTCGAGAAAGTTTCGAGTGACCTCTGAGCTAGCTGGCAAAACTAATTAAGTCTAATATAGTCAGTAGAGACCTAGTCGACCTCGGTCCTACGTCTACACTGTTGTTTATATTATTCCAATGCGCAGAGCCTATTGGGAATATAGGAACTACACTACAAAATGAAACCTGCCTTTTAATCCTACTTGATCTATCATCAGCTTTTGACACTGTCAAACAGGACAATCTACTCTTCCTTTTAGAACGGAGAATGGGGCTCTCGGGCACGGTCCTTAAATGTCTTTGCTCTTTCCTCAACAACCGATCACAAAGGGTCAAATCCAACCAGTCTCTCTCCAATCCGAGTCCCTGCACTCTGGGTGTTCCCCAGGGCTCCTCCCTCTCCTACACTCTCTTCAACCTCTTCCTTTAACTACTGACTGTAATCCTTAAAGAATCCAACATCCAATATCACATGTATGCGGACGACATCCAACTATACATGAAAATCTCCTCCCCTGATGACATCAAATCTCTCAAAGGAATCCTTCTCAAAACCCTTAACTGTCTTACATCCAACCATCTCAAATTAAATGCCCTCAAGACTGAATTTCTCCTCATTTCACCCTCTAAGCAAACCCCACTGTTTTGAAATTTCTCGATAACCTTACCGCCCTCAACTGCACTCCGCACATCATTGACTCCACTAAATCACTGGGAGTTGTGCTGTAGTGTAGTTCGTATATTCCCAATAGGCTCTGCGCATTGTAATATTATATCCTGTAGCTTAGACGTAGGACTGAGGTCTACTAGGTCTCCACCGGTTATATTAGACTTAATTGTGAGTGCCAGCTAGCTCAAAGGTCACTAGAAACTTTCTCTAATAAACAAGAAGGGATTAGTTTCTGACAACCGCATAAAACATGACAACTTTGTTTCCCAAGAATAAGAATTCAAATCTCTAGAGTCGCGGAAACAATAGATAACTATTTCACTCAGTCAATCATGCATGCTTAGTTTCACCAGAGGTGCAAGAGAAATAGAGAGACGGGCGTTTTCAATAAAAATGTATTTATTGAACAGTCTTCTTTCTGAAGCATTGAAAATTAACTGCTACAATAGTAAAGCTTACTATGAAGTACAATGCATATAATACGAACAGTATTATAAAGTAGTACTGTAAAAGCATGATATGGTTTCTAAGCCATAAAGTGCATAAAATGTATAAAATACATAAAATACATACAGTGATAAAAGGATGACTAAAATACTCAACTGGTGCTTCTAAATACGCCTACCCCGGTGTACCTAACCTATGTCTAGCACAAGGGAGGAAGTATAAGAGGAGTAGCTTAAGTTTTTGGAGTTCTCTGCCAGGTATCTGATTCCAATAATTATCTAAGAGGTCTAATCAGCTCCCTACCTTTGTTCTAGAATGAAGGAGGTCTTGTATCTCGTTCTCGGGACTCAATTTCCCAGATACCCGCAAGGGTAGGCTGGAAACACTGGAGCTGGATTTCTCAGCAGGAGAAATGACAGAGTCTCGTAGTGCGTCTGCTGGGGGGTCGGCTTCCTTCGGCACTTGCTGCTGCAGGTCGTCGGGCAAGTAGATAGTTGATCTACTCCAAACCACAGTGTGCTTGTTTAGGCAAATCAAGGCATATTTATACTTTGAAGGTGCCGAGTTTGACGCATGTTTGGACTTAATAACGTCACTCTAAGGCTCATTTCTTGGAAAACCCCGGGAGTTCTAGGAGAACTTAATATTCAAGCAGGGGAAGTCCCGGGCTGCTGAAGGCGGGTTTTTCCAAGAAAACGTTGTTAATTCTTGGAGCTTAGTGGAAGTATCCTTGCCGTATTTGGGCTGTATGGTTTAGACCAAATATGGTAATGATTTCCTTGCCTATAAAAGGAAATGATAAAGTATACCTATATAAGGGCATGAATCGGGAAATTTATACTAGGGTCCGAGATTCATTTACAACACCCACTCCACGGATATTAAGTTCAATACAGCTAACCAAGCAAGCACTGAACATATCTAAAGCTAGTGTTTACAATCCCACCCAAATGCAAAGAATGCATTTGAACTGGGTATGCAGAAAAAATATTTTTAGCATTTTCTACAGTACACAATATACTTAAGGGAAACATTTCTAAGCACACAGTCTTTTAGTCTAATTTATGCAATTCGAAAAGAATCATGAGATTACATTTATGAAAACGTCTCTTAAATACAGAAGAAAAAGTCTAGATCATTTCATAACATAACATGTTATAGCAATCTTTCTATTAATAGGAATGAGGCCAAATAGTTCTTTTAGTCAGTCTTCAAAAATGACTTGTTCTCTAGGAATAGTTCTACTTTAAGCAGGTTAGTCTGTGCCAAAAGTTCAATGTTTTCAAATTTGTTGTGAAAATAGAGTTCCAAATGTTAGAAGTCATTGTTTTGAAAAATGAAGGCCGAATTTCATAGTTCAGAGAACACTGTGTGCATGACTCAAAAGTTATTCTCGGTGTCAGGAGAAAACATCAAGCCGTCTAGGCTGGCAAAGAAATCATCTACCACAGTAGGTGCAAGTGGAACCACTTGATCTAGCAGATCAAACGTGCATAGATGAGAAGCATTGCCGTCAGCGCTTGTTGCCGCGTTAGCAATGGTCATATCAGATGGTACCTGTGTGCCTGGTGTTTCTCGTACCTCACCCTCAGTTAGACTTACTGGTGAGATCTCAATGAATGCCGTCATCAGTACCTGTAGCCGTTGGGGGCAACACAATGCATGAACAGTTACAGGACCTAGCAAGGCGTCGACATCCGATGGCATGACTGATGGAAGTGTAAGACAAATATCTAACATGCATTCCTCTCCGCAAAGCAGGCATCGTAGAACAGGTAAGATGCAATCTTGCCAGATTGGTCTGAACGAGAGAAGCCATGCCGTGTTCAGATCTCTTAAACGAGCCAGACCGAGAATCTGTGTTAATCTCTCACGATACCTCTGGGCACGGACTGTCTGTTCCATGAGGTTCTGGGTATCGCTGATTACTGGACTTGCCATATCGGAGCAGAAGAAATAAAAATAGTATTCCTGCTACGAGTCTCAAGATGAGAGGCAGGCCGCAGAACACAGAGTGTACGAAATTTGGAAAAATGCCGAGGACTGCTTTGAATGGTGCTAACAGTCCCGAAAAAATCATCCTAAATACATGTGCGATGCCACTGGTATCAGACATGTTTAAGATTTGACTTAACATTTCTGCTAAATGTACAGGGCAGTTTGCTGATAATAATGCATGTATCTCTGCAGATGTCCTTGCAACTTGCAGATCATATGTTTCTTTTGATGATGTCAGTGGCACAGATTTTTTCAAAAGAATAGACTTTAGTCTGCTTAAAGTATCGATTCGTATAGAAGAAATATTCAGTGAAGGCCATATTGCCGTCTGACTGTCTGACTTGCGATACAATACTTGCATACAACAAGTGACCATGGGCGACACACTAACCAGATAAACTTTTCCTGGCACCATTCCACAGCAGCTGTGATAATTTAACATAACGTAACTGCCATTGGATAGCTGCATGAAAATGGGTTCTATCAGTGTGATGGGAGCACCGTGCAGGTGGATTGAAAGGTTATTCGCAGAACCATCGCAGGCTCCGTGTAAATTAATACCCTGGCACAGAAGTGTACCACTTAGTGAATTTTTATCATTTTTACCACTAAGGAATACTTCTTTGCCCTTATTCCAACATATGTGTATACATGTTGACTTAATGTATTCTTTACCCAATATTTCCTACAGGCCTTCTGTATTTTTCTGTAGACAATACTGAAACTGGAAAATCGTCACTGGAATCATGATGGTGCCATGAATTATCCATTATATTGCAGATTTTTCAGAAACAGTCAATGGTAATCTTTCCAGCTTTTCAATGCTCAGCACCGTATAGTCTGCTCCTCTTTGTGCCAAAGAGATTTGTTTATCTGTAAGGTTAAACCCAGTAAACAATGACGTTGTGTTGATAAGCCTCCATGGCACGTAGCCTGAACGCAGATTTTTCAATGTCCAACCTAGCTGCATTATAGAACGTAATTAAGACTGGCCATGTTGTAACATTAGCAAGTCTTGTTCCATTATGTCAATTGCAAAGGATACAATGCTGTCCAATAAGCATGGGCGAATGTTGCGAATTGGCAATTCGCGAATTTGCGGATTTGCGAATTGGCAATCTGCAAAATTCGCGAATTCGTGCGAATTTGCGGATTTTTTTATTTTTGCGTGTTCGCAGGTGTTCGCGAGGCGCTTTGCAATTTCGCAGGTTTTTTTTTTTTTGCCTGCTTAATCACTGCCATCCTCTTGTTTTTTATGCCCATCTGCCCTCTGTACCACTTGTTTCTGTGCCCTTCAGCCCTCTGCCCCACGCATTTTTTGTCCCCTTCTGCCCTCTGTCCCACTTTTGTGCCCTTCTGCCCTCAGCCCCACTTAGAATGGCGCCGGCAAGCTGCCAGCGCCATTCTAAAATAGCTAGAAATAGCTTCAACAAGAAGCACTAATAGATAAATTAAAGCAGGTGCTCCAGTTAAAGGTCAAATTAAGTTTCACAATCATTAATCACCCCAAGTTTGGGGGTGATTAATGATTGTGTAACTGAATTTGAGCAGCACCTGCTTCACTTTATCTATTAGAGCTTCCTGTTGAAGCTGACTTTTGTAACTATTTTAGAATGGCTCTGGCAGCTTGCTGGCGCCATTCTAAAAGAGTTACAAAAGTCAGCTTGAACTTTTGACCCAATCCCCGTACGCGGATTTCCGTTCGCGGATTTTGCGGGAAATTTGCAAATCTCGCGGATTGCGAATTTACCGAAAATCCGCGAAATCCGCAAGCGGAACGGATTTTCCGCCCATGCTTACTTTCCAATGAATATATTTAGGAGGACAGAGTAGTTAACCCATTATTCACTACAGAGATAGCTTTCTCCAAGTTAATACGATCAATTTCTCGTAATCTTTCTGCAGTTTCTAATTGTGTTACGTTCCAAGCTTCATAGTACGCAGCACATATACCGGTGTATATGAAACATTTTTGCCATGGTTTGCAAGGTCCCAATAAGAAATCTCGCAAATCATTGCTTTCTTTAAGTAAAGTCAAGTGTTCTCTAATTTCTGTAAGTGTAGAAGTTTTCAGTCATTCAAGGCATAGTTTCCCGACACTATATGTTCTTACTCTCCCTGGATGTTGTCTCTGGGAGTATCTTGGATCTCGCCTGTTAAGAATTAAACCCTGTGTTTTGTTCAGGAATCTATCTTGACAGTTATTGGTGTCTGTGGGCCAGATTAACCATTTTTTTCCAATTAGGACTAGTTCTGCTCAATTTGAAAACATATTGTAAGTGTATCTCCCCTTTTGTGGTTTGGTTATTTTCAGGTATAGGCTTTGGTATAGACGGTTTATTTAAATCGTTTATTTTTGCTATGCCAAGACAAGAGGTTTGTTGCACAGTGTCATTTAAAAACAATATTTGTTCAGGTATAATGCAGGCTCTGAATAAAGCTTCCAGACCTTGCACCTGCCATTCTTTTGTGCCCCATAAAATGTTTGTCACGATGTTGTCTTTCCAGAAGTCGTAACCCAATTTGGACAACTTAGCATAAAAGTTTGCCGAATAAATTTGTTTGGCATTGGTCAACATTGTTTTCAATCTTATTTACATTTTTTAAATAAACCGTTTCTGGATCTGTTACATTGAACCCTGAGAAGTAAGGAAACTTTTCATAAAATGTTTTAGAGCTGCCTTTTTGTGGTGTTGGACAATGTTCCCATTGATTATACATAAAAACATTTCTAGGACTTGCAGATTTGTGCAAATAGTGATGACCAAAATGGTTAAAACTATACATTTGTTCATAGTCTGATGACCCTTCGAAATAGTCATGTTCAGTATATTTTGCAGACATTTCTAAATCTGACATCATATTATTAATTGTCTCAAAGTCCCAATCATCAGAGAATGTGCTGGGTGTTACAAAGTCATTCAAAGAAACCTTGAACTGATGTGGAATATTCAGCATCTCTACCAGGCCATAGATATCATAATCAGTTCTATCCCATGCTATACCTCCTAATATAGGGATGGCTATGATGTTTACTGATGACAGTTTTCTTTTTTCAACAAGTGATGATTTGTGCGGTTTTAGGACCAAGTTGATTTTCTGACTTGCTGTGTCTATTGAACTGTATTTTCCATCTATCATTTGCCCCAGGCTTAAAACCAATATTAGCCAGAGCAGGAGGAAAAATGCACCTAAACCATACCAAAATTCAGTCCATGGTAAAACCAGATATATTTTTTCAAGTTCATGAAAAAGTTCTGTCGTTTTTTCTTTGAGAGTTTTCTTTGTTGTTGTATCTTAAGGTTCACTTGGATCCTCAGAAAAGTTATCAAAGTTGATGAAATATCCAGATGCAGTTTTGTCAATTGTTTGAATGGCATCGGGGTTTGTTGAAATCGCTGGAACTGATTTCTCCTTTGTCATGTTAGTGTATTCAGGTGCTACATCATTGTAGACTGGTGTTTCTGGTCGAACAGATATTTGGGTCTCAAGAGGAACGAGTTCCATTGCTTTGTTGCATAGTCCTTCTTTTCTTACTGCAGGTTTATCAAAGGTGATAAGTCTTTCAGTTTGAACCCCTTGGATTGTAGCAAGATTTGGCTGTCTGCTCCATCTTGGGAGTCCACTTGGCCTACTACTTATTATTGGCCACATGTTGTGGTTTTACCAGGTCGATGGACACGACTCTGTTCTCCTTTTTACCAGCAAGGGGCGGTAGTACTACTGATCTCGTTCCTTGGATTGCTAAGACAGGTACTGTTTTTCTGTAAGAAGGCCCAAATTCCTTCTTCACCGCTATCTTTTCCCTGACTAGATCCCCAATCTTTGGAATCCAGACAGGTCTTGCTGGAACAGGTGGTTTATCTTCAGTGGCTGTTGGCTTTTGTGTTGTGTTACTCAGACTTCTTCTTGTTTCATTTAAGTCCTGTAAGACAGCCAAACGATCTTTGATATCAAAGGGTTTCTGTTTTACCACTGAAGTCTGACAATCGAGATCCTCGATTATCATTCTAGTACCAAATAGTAGCTCATAAGGAGTGATTCCCCCCACAGAATTTCATGGCAGATTATTAAGACTACGTTGGACACTTATTAGATGTTTGACCCACCCATCACCCGAACCAAATACCTTTGCTGTTATGGATAGCTTTATGTTACCGTTTTTTCTTTCCACTACCTCATTACCATTGGGATGGAAGGGAGTAGAATACTACAATGTAACGCCCAAACTAACCATGGCCTCCTTGTAAGCTCGAGAGCTAAACACAGGATCCTGATCAGAATGTAGTGTGCCTATTGCGTATGTGCCGATAAAGACTCGCAAATCCTTTATAACAGTTCTGGCGTCAGCCGAGCGCTGGAGCCATAACCAAAAAAATCTCGTGCAGGAATCCACTGCGACCATGATATATTTATAGTTGCCATCCCGTGATAAGGGACCACAGTGGTCCAGATAAACACACGCTAGTGGTTTATCTGAAATCAGTAGGGCCGTTTGTGCAAATCGTTTCACGGTACAGACTTTCATTTTCTGGCAGATTTCACATTCCAGTACATAGACTCTAGTTTGTTTCCTCATGCGTGGCCACCAGTATCTCTGTTTTAATAATGATACTGTGGCGGAAACACCTGCGTGTGCAGAAGCAAGCCCTTCATGTGCTGCACTGATTAGTCCTAACCTGTGTTCCGTGTTTAGTATTGCCCTATCCCCCACTCCAGGGATTCGAGCAAAAAGGAACATTGTTTGCATCAGTTATATATGAGTATTTTACTGGAAAGCATTTCGGGAGTGTCTTACCAACGTCTTTGATTGAAGCAGTGACAGCTTGCATTATTTTTCTGTCTATTTTTGTTTTTTGACCGGGTGATAGCAGCTACGGAAGCCGTTTGCACAGCTGCCTTCGCGGCTTGATCAGCCAATGAATTCCCTGCAACGTGAATGCCATCACGTTGATGACTTAGTGTATGGATCACGTGAGTCTTTTGTAGTTCTTTCTGTAAAAGAACTACTTGTTCCCAAAGCAACTTATGCTTGATTGTGCCACCTTTAGCGTCTTTGAATCCGTTTAGAACCCAGTTCTGCAGATACTCATTGTAAGATTGGATGCAGTAATACTAATCGCACACTATAAGTGTGGGGAATTCGCGATCGGTATTTTCAAGCGCCATCTTGAAAGCCTGTAGTTCAGCTCGCTGAGCTGTACAGTCTCAGAGAGATTGAGTTTTTGTGACCATAGGTCTAAATTTGCCTTTGTGCCAGCGACCTTTAACAATCGTGCATGCAGAACTATAGGCTTGTTTACCCCCAATTGCGGGCTGTGCTGATCCATCTGTATATATTATACAGCCATAATGTTCAAGAGGAAGAATTTCGGTTGGCAGAGGACATTCATGTTCATATTGGAGACATTCTTGTGTCCTTAGACGAGGGTCAAAAAAGTATTGAACGTCTGTTGCAGCAAGAGAGTTAACCCATTGTATCCATCTCGGAGGTAGAGCTTTCGAATTAGGAATGCTTGCTCTTGTCACTGCCTGTAAGGCAGGTACAGGTGTAACGATCATTATGCGTTTACCCTGCGCAAGAGCTCTCTCTTTTGCTACAGCAGTTTGAACCGCTGTCAGAATTTTCTCTGTAGAAGTGAACTTCATTTCTGCTTGTGTGTACAAGTGTGATTTGTAAGCTATTGGTACCATTTCTCCTTCATTAAAGGTTAGGTATGTAAATCTGCATCTTCCTGGGAAGATTCGGATTACAAGGGTGCACACGTTTTCGCGTGTGTCTAGTTTAGTTTTTGCTAACATGTCTGTTTGGACTGAACGCAAAATTTCTGTGTGTGTCAGTCCAATGTGTTGGTTTAAAATCTGGTTTGATTCATTCGTAGAGAGGTTTAACCCGCTCTGCGTAATTCAGAAGGTAAGTTCTTCCAAAATTCAGGAAACCTAGAATTGATTGTAAGTTTTTTCGCGTTTTGGAGGTTGGAGCAGCGCACATTTCTCTAGAAAGTTTGCTGTTAGGCTTTTGCCTTCACTTGACAACTCATATTCCAAGAATATGACATTGAGGTGGGCAATTCTTGATTTTTGAAAATTTTATTTATACCTCTCAGAAGCGAACCCAAGTTTTATGGTGTTCACTCTTTCCAAGTGCTTGTCCAAGTCATCATCTGTAAGATAGATGTCATTGACATAAGAGAATGCCTCATCATCGTACATTTGGAGTAACTCCATTACTCCTGCTGAAAATAGCCCCCGGCTATTCTTGAATCCTTGGGGGAGACAACAAAATTGTTGCTGTGTCCCCAATATTGAGAAAGCATTCAAATGCATGCTTTCTGGTGCAATATTTTGACAGAAAAATCCATTTGAAATATCTAATGTTGTATATTTTTTGTGCACAATGTTATTCATCAGTGCAGCACTGTGTGAGTTTTGTACTGCAAATGTTTTGCAACAAGAGTTTAGGTGTCTGTAATCCAATACTAGACAATATGAATTGTCTGGTTTGGATACAGGAAACAAAGGATTGTTCATAGACGAGGTGTATGTTTCAATCACCCCTTGGTATTCAAGTTGATTTAAAATCTCCCTGACATGGTTTTTAGCTTCTTGCAGAACTGGGTACTGCCTTTGTGCAGTGGGCTGGTTTTTTAACTGGATTTTATGGTGAGGAGAATCCTCATCCCATCGTGCGTGATTTTTATATAATGCTGGAGCTTGGGCTACTGCCCATTTTCTGGCATATGTATATTTTTTATGAATTGGAATGTGATTGGAGAAGGCTGGCATAATTATCTCTTCACCATGTGGGCACTCCCTGACAAATTCCGGTGGCCAGTCTTGTTCAGCTAAGCCCTTAGAGAGCTTCTACCAAAAGAGTGCTCTTATTTTTCTAGTTATGTCCCCATTCATCCGGAGTGTTACTTCATATAACTTATGGGGTACACTAACCCCGGTGTCTGCTGTTTCAACCTGAATGCATTCATTCAAGTCCACTGTCTCCAGATGATCCTTCAGGATCTTGCGAACTATTGTTACTTCTGCTGCGCTGTCTAGCATTGTCTGAGCCCACTCCCCGTTCTTGAGTTGTGTCCTCAAGATCCTCGGCATGTCTGACTTTTATGCTTGCTACCTTCTTTTTGGAAAACTGAGCTTTTTTACTTTGGTGAACGGGTTCCTTGTCTTTGGACTTGACGCGTTCTTCCTTGTGTTCTGACTGTCCTCTTCTTCCCGATTTCTGCGAGGAAGTCTGAATGGATCGAGAGGGACGTGTATCATTATCTTGATATCTATCAGGTTTTTTCAAATTATCCCTATTTCTAAGATTATATCTCTTTTCAGAGAGCTCCCTTTAGGGAGACTTGTCTCTCTGTAGGGGAGATCTTCCTCTGGGTTGAGAATTTTTTTCTCTAGGAAGAGTTTGTTTATTACTCTCCCACTTCTTTTTGGAGTAGTGAGATTATTCTTAATAAATGTTTTCTCAGGTTTTTCAGTTAGTTGGGGCTTCAATGGTTTTCCACCCAAACTATCTCTACCTAATTGTTCATGTGATTTTTCAGTAATTTTGGCAAGCTCATAAAGTTGCTCAGAAATGTCTGTTTCTTTTAATTTTTGGTAGCAGGTTGGACTGTTAATTGTCAATTGAACCAATTGTCTATATGCTTTTGTTAATTGTTTTAGCTGAGCTGAGTTCTACATCTGACATCTCTTCATGGATGTGGTGTATAGCTGGCTTGTACCGGCCATGTAGTTCCTGGTCTACCTAGTGGACCGAGCCTGGTAATGTGATTTTGATGTTTTAGGGCGCCATTAAACCAGAGCTGATGCTCTTGGTAAGTTAGTGGAATTTCAACATCCTTGAAAGGAACGTATGCCGCTGGAGGTTCCTCTGCTTTGTAGTGGTGGAACTCCTGTGTTACTGGATTTGCTTGTGGAAAAGTAATCCATGAATAAAATACCTTTGTCTGCCGATATTCATGTGCCTCTATCACAAATATAACTTTACCACCTCTCGATGATACCCCATTTTCTATAAGTTTTATAGTTATGGTTTTCCTTATATTTGCCAGGATGATTATAGCATCCGGGTCATTTTGTTGGAGAGCTGTGTCATCTAAGATTGCTTGAGCTGCTATTCTAGCTCTCTCCCTTTCGTCGTCACTCTCCAACATTTTTATTTACTGAAAGTTCTGCAGAACAAGTTTCAGGGAAACAAAGATTAGGTGCACAATACTTTGGAACACTGTATCCTTCAACGTTGACTAAACCAAAAACTAATACATAGGAATCTCGTCCTACTAAGTTTTGGCGGATATTATGCCCTTTTCACCCTCTTCAGACACCTATTGAAGTTTTTACGGGAAAGAGGGGTCTGTGTGAAAAGCACAACTGAGTTACTCTAGTATCTAGTATTAAATTATCGCCTTACCAAATGTTGGGCGCCATGTAGTGTAGTTCCTATATTCCCAATAGGCTCTGCGCATTGGAATATTATATCCTGTAGCTTAGACGTAGGATTGAGATCTACTAGGTCTCTACCGGTTATATTAGACTCAATTGTGAGTGCCAGCTAGCTCAGAGGTCACTAGAAACTTTCTCGAATAAACAAGAAGGGATTAGTTCATGACAACCGCATAAAACATGACAACTTTGTTTCCCAAGAATAAAAAATCAAATCTCTAGAGTCGCGGAAACAGTAGATAACTATTTCACTCAGTCGTGCATGCTTAGTTTCACCAGAGGTGCAAGAGGAATAGAGAGACGGGCGTTTTCAATAAAAAGGTATTTATTGAACAGTCTTCTTTCTGAAGTATTGAAAATGAACTGCTACAATAGTAAAGCTTACTATGAAGTACAATGCATATAATACGAACAGTATTATAAAGTAGTACTGTAAAAGCATGATTTGGTTTCTGAGCCATAAAGTGCATAAAATGTATAAAAAAACATAAAATACATACAGTGATAAAAGGATGACTAAAATACTCAACTGGTGCTTCTATATACGCCTACCCCGGTGTACCTAACCTATGTCTAGCACGAGGGAGGAATTATAAGAGGAGTAGCTTAAGTTTTTGGAGTTCTCTGCCAGGTATCTGATTCCAATAATTATCTAAGAGGTCTAATCAGCTCCCTACCTTTGTTCTAGAATGAAGGAGGTCTTGTATCTCGTTCTCTGGACTCAATTTCCCAGATACCCGCAAGGGTAGGCTGGAAACACTGCAGCTGGATTTCTCAGCAGGAGAAATGACAGAGTCTCGTAGTGCGTCTGCTGGAGGGTCGGCTTCCTTCGGCACTTGCTGCTGCAGGGCGTCGGGCAAGTAGATAGTTGATCTACTCCAAACCACAGTGTGTTTGTTTAGGCAAATCAAGGCATATTTATACTTTGAAGGTGCCGAGTGTGACGCATGTTTGGACTTAATAATGTCACTCTAAGGCTCATTTCTTGGAAAACCCCCAGGAGTTCTAGGAGAACTTAATATTCAAGCAGGGGACGTCCCTGGCTGCTGAAGGCGGGTTTTTCCAAGAAAACGTTGTTAATTCTTGGAGCTTAGTGGAAGTATCTATGCCGTATTTGGGCTGACCTTTGGTGCCCACTGCTCACCAACGTATTAAATGCGGCGAAGGAGATTGGTCTCCCTGATTCCTGGTCAACCTCGATACTGGTCCCCATCTTTAAGAAGGGCAACAGAGACAGCCCCTCCTGTTACCGCCCCATTTCCCTCCTGGATTCGATCGGAAAAATGGCAGGGCGCATACTTCTTGATCGTCTCCAGGAGTGGTTGTTAGAACAAGGGGCAATTTCGGACCTACAATATGGGTTCAGGATGGGACTGAGTACGGTGGACCAGGTTTTAAACTTGACATTATTGGCCGGAAAGTACGTAGACACAAAAAGATCTTCTCTACACATGGTTTACGTGGACCTCACAGCAGCGTTCGACTGTGTCGAACACTCAAAACTATGGTCAATAATGCTGCAAATGGGCATCGACCCACCAATAGTTGATTTCGTCCGCGAATTATATACCGGAGCTACGGGAAAGGTGAGATTTGGGACTGGTGGCCAGTTAACTGATAGCTTTTCAATACAGAAGGGGGTCAGACAAGGGTGTGTGCTGGCCCCTTTCTTATTTATGCTCTACACCAACGGGCTAGAGGCTACAATGGTAAAGGGTGCAAAAGTTCTTCCAGCAGTCGATCGTCGGCAGATTCCAGCATTATTATACGCCGACGACGCGGTAATCCTAGCCCGAACCCCAGTCCAGCTCCAACGGGTATTGAACAACTATTGCTCCTTTATGTCCAGCCTGAGCCTAAAAGTCAACATAAAAAAACATTCGTGATGCACGCTGGCACAAAGGGGAAAAAACCAAAGAAAATGTACGTGGATAATTCACCCCTCGAAAGAACAGACACGTATCCTTACCTAGGTATCATTATCGACGAGGCATTTAAATGGAAGGAAGCCATCAACTCCCGCAAATTGGCCTTCATAAGAACTGTTGGCGCACTAAAGGCTTTTTACCTTCGGCTTGGCTAAAGACCTCCGACTGAGATGATAAAAATATACAACGCCAAATGTCTCAGCACAGCAACCTTTGGAGCAGGGGTCTGGGGAGGGGCAAATGTAGACCAGCTCCAAAAAGTTGAAAATTCTTTCCTAAGATTTCTACTGGCCGTACCAAACAGTACAACCACATATGGGTGCCACCTTGAACTTGGTTTGGATTACATTTCTGACATTATTAAAATCCAACCGATCATGTTGTGGCGTAGAATCTGGGCAACGGACCAATGCCAGCTCACAAGAACAATAGCCCTAGATTGTATGAAACTTGAGAACATGAGAAAGATAAGATGGTTGGTCTATGTGAAAACATTCCTCACAGACATTGGATATGCAAGATTTTTTGATGATCCCTCATCGGTAATAGACATATCAAAAAAAGAACTAAAAACGCTTTGTCTGTCGCACCTATCTCAAATGCGGCTGCTGAGCGAAATAGGGAAGTCATCAGTCCAGCAATGTCTATTAATACAGTTTGTCCCCACTATTCAACCATATTTTACAGTACAATCTAAGTCAATATGAAAGATACCTGCTTACCCGTTTTAGGTTTAATATATATCACCATATGGTTTCATTTCCTAACCAAAACGACTGGTCACATAATTTTCCCGTGTGTCCTTGCGACTCAATGTCTTCACAGTCCACAATTCATGTTCTCTTTTTTTGCAAATTCTATATACCACTACGTAGGCGGTGGATAATACCACTCCTAAAGGTCTTAAAGATCCGTAAATGCCGCCCGGCCTATCTGGCCTTACAGTTTTTGGAAAACGACCTGATGGCAAAATCTATTGCACAGTTCCTCAAATTGTGTGTCAGGCACCGAACGAACCTCTGAACAGTGACTGAATAGTCTTTCCGAAACAAGAAGGACTGATAAAAACATGTTTTTTAAAAATTTTTACTGTGTTTTTATGTACTTTTATGGCTTTCAAAAATAACGGAAACCGAATAAAGATGATTTGATTTGATTTGACTAAAATACTCAACTGGTGCTTCTAATTACGCCTACCCCGGTGTACCTAACCTATGTCTAGTACGAGGGAGGAAGTATAAGAGGAGTAGCTTAAGTTTTTGGAGTTTTCTGCCAGGAATCTGATTCCAATAATTCTCTAAGAGGTCTAATCAGCTCTGTACCTTTGTTCTACAATGAAGGAGGTCTTGTATCTCGTTCTCGGGACTCGATTTCCCAGATACCCGCAAGGGTAGCCTGGAAACACTGGAGCTGGATTTCTCGGCAGGAGAAATGAAAAAGTCTTCCAGTGCGTCTGCTGGAGGGTCGGCTTCCTTCGGCACTTGCTGCTGCAGGGCGTCGGGCAAGTAGATAGTCGATCTGCTTCAAACCACTGTGTGTTTGTTTGGGCAAATCAAGGCATATTTATACTTTGAAGGTGCAGAGTTTGATGCATGTTTGGACTTAATAATGCCACTCAAAGGCTTATTTCTTGGAAAACGCCCGGAGTTCTAGGAGAACTTAATATTCAAGCAGGGGGAAGTCCCGGGATGCTGAAGGCCGGTTTTCCAAGAAACCGTTGTTAATTCTTGGAGCTTAGTGGAAGTATCCATGCCATATTTGGGCTGTATGGTTTAGGCCAAATATGGTAATGATTTCTATGCCTATATAAGGAAATGATAAAGTATACCTATATAAGGGCATGAATCGGGAAATTTATACTAGGGTCCGAGATTCATTTACAACAGTGCTAGACAAAAACTTAAACATGCAAGATCATATCAGATCATCAACCAAAGGAGCGAACTTTCAACTCTGCATCCTAAGGAAACTCAAACCCTATTATCCCCAGGATGACTTTAAATCAGCAGTGCAAGCACTTGTCATTTCCAGACTAGAATACGGCAATGCAACTCTTTGCGGTCTGCCTAAACTCAGCTTAGCACCCATCAGAGCATCTCTAAATGCTGGAACTAGACTTATTACAGGCTCTAAGAAGACCAATCACATCTCACCGGACCTCAAATCACTCAATTGGCTTCCCTTTGAAGCCAGGATACAACTTAAGATCGCTGGTATGAATCATAGAGCATTACATTTCAACAACCATATCCATATCTACCAAACTGGAACTTTTGGGTGGATCTAGATCCACAAGGAGTACTGGCACTCTGCTGCTCAAGCCCAAGAAATTCAAGAAGCTGAAAACCTCCAAATGTTCATTCTCTGGCATCGCCCTGAGAATCTGGAACTCCCTCCCAGTGGATACAAGACTAATTCCCTCTACTCTTGCCTTCAAAAGGGAAGTCAAAAAGCTACTTTTGAACAATCTGCTCTAATGATCTATGTGCTGAGCTGAACTTGCTGCTGGGCTCATATTGCCTCTAAGTGATTGTTTATTTTAACTTTATGTCTGATTGGCTCTTTATGTATATTGCCCTCCTTTTTCACTATCAGCCTCCTGCTTCCTTTCCCGACCAATCTCTGCTTGCTCCAATTGTGTATCGTCTAACTGTTTCCATGATTTCTCTCTCCTTCCTATTCTCTTTTGTCTATCTACACCCATGTAAAGCGCTCTGATACCCTCCGGGGTCATGTTTGCGCTATACAAAACTTTAAATAAATAAATACATTTCGTATTGAGGATCTATATTCTGGCAATAAGGATGAGCTCAAACAATTTTGCAAAGACCATTTCTAACACACACACACCATTGAAACACTAGGCACACTCCAAAAGTGACTCCACACAAGGTTATAAAATATAATTCGTATTTTGCATAAAACACATTGACCACAATCATATACATCACTGCACCACTAGGCACTTGTCATAAAAAGGCATGGATCATAAGTCACTTTGCCTATTAGGCAATTGCCATAAGAATAAGTAGATCATAAAACCATTTGCAGTATAGGCAAAGCCCATTAACCACCATTACTGTGTATCACATGTAAAGCACATTGGGCCCCAATCACATTGTTCACCATTATATTGCCAACTAGGCAATGCCATACGAACATTACATAAAATGAACTCTCAGGGAAGCTTGCTTTCAGGCTGCCCGTACCGACAGGAAATGCTGCCAAATAGGTAATGCTGTATGAACATTTCATAAAATTACCTCTCAGGGAAGCTTGCTTTCAGGCTGCCCGTGCCACCAGGAAATGCTCTACCACTTTCTGCGGAGCAGGCAAGGGGCACAAATCAAACAGGTGCAGTACGGTATGAACTGTGAGGAAGGAAGCTACGAGAATCCACACCCTGTAGTTAACAGGTTGGTGTGACTTCACCCTGAGCATACCGTCCGGGTGCGCAGCTGCTGGCGTGAGTGATTGGACCTCCTGTCTGGACCTCACAGAAAAGAAACATGAAGGGGCCACCAGCCAGTACCTGACTCTGCCCTGTCGCGAGGCTGGAAGCAAGCCCAATGCCTCTGGTGGAACTCAGCAATGCAGAAGAAACGGAACTCAGCAATGCAGCAGGGACTGCAAGCAGCACAACACCCCCGGTTGGCTCCTTAGCCGGAAAGAGGGGCAGAGCACCACCACCATGTTGGAATCCCTCTGCAGGTATTCGTTGTGAAGAACGCAAGGCTCTCTGTGTCTCGCTACTTGTCTCCCTGGTGTGGTTGTGAGGCTCCTGCTTCCCTTGGCCATGCCCGCACTCAGGTTCTGTTGCGCCCGACATCCAGTGAATCGTCGGTCCAATCGCCGGATTAAGATACCTACGGCCGGAGCAATTTGGGAAGGGGAAAAGACCGCTGCCTCAAACAGGCTCAAGGAGCCCATCGGGGCAACGGACATAGCTTAATCCCTACAGTGGAGGCGGTTCTTGCGGAGGCATGGCTGTAGGGATTAGGATGTCCCTTTCCCTCTGCCTTTTACATGGTAGCACTACTGCCATGTAAAAGCAGATGGAAAGGGACTTTAGGGGCCACTAGCAGGGCCTTTGCTTCAGTGCCAGGGGGCACTTGTGGTGCCTCCTCAAACATCCATGCACTGTGCGCCAGGCACCACATGATGCCTGGCACACGGTGCATGGATGTTTGTAGGAAGATTAACTGGCTATAATGTTCGTTCACATCAGGAAACCTATGAATTATGACTGAGCGCTCTCCTTCTTTTTTTAAATTGTCTTACGTGTCAGTAAATTTTATAATGTATGTTTTTATATGTATTGTATCATATGGCTTGCAAAAATTTGCACATTTGTTTTGTCATATTTTTAAAGTGGTCTTGACTTCTCTCTATTATGTAGTATACTTTTATGGTTTTTGCTATGAACCGAATAAAGTATTTTTGACTGACTGACTGACTGACTGACTGACTGTAGACATTCATTTTACTTTTCCTCCTTCCTTTTCTGGGCCGCAGCACAAGCCACATAGTAAAATGTTTGGTTCCAACCGCTTCCCAAGTGGTCAGAGTGCAATATAGTGGGTGGAGCCACCAAATGCATGTGGGCAGTCTCCATCCCATAGCGATCGCCAGGCCATCCCACCTTCCAATGCACTCAAGAGCACAAGAGTGGTTTCTGAGTAACTTGGAAATGCGTGGGGCTGCTGTTTGGACACTGATAATGGCACATATTGTCCGGAACAGATGCTTAATATTTTTATCCTTTTTTGAGATGGATAGTGCATGTAATGCTATCCAAAAGGGGCATACAAGGAGTTAAATATTAGGTTGCAAAAACTATACTTGAAGTGTTCCCATTAAGACTATGCTGAAAGACGGGACCGTAGGAAGAAGTAACCTTTTGTCTTCTATGTTTTACCAATTACAGGGTTGTAACTTGGCCATAGATGTAAAGTCATGTCCTAGAATATAAGAGGTATTGCAACCCAACCAAACATTATAAGGTAAGTAGTTATTTGTGACAGCAGGGGGGGGCATTGCCTGTCTGCAGGAAACACATATAACTGAAGAAGAAGGGGTCCAATATATTATATCATGTATTCTTGAATCACCTCCTGTGATTCTGGGCAAATCACTTAATCTCCCCGTGCCTAAAATTAATGTGTGTCCTCATGTAACGTAACTGATGCTATGTAAAGCGCTCTGATACCCGATTCGGTTCGGGTCTAGTTCGCGCTATATCAAACTCTGCAAACAAAAAAAAAAATTGTATTCCAGGTTTGACCACATATTCCACATAATGCATGTACAAACTTGGGTCACCTTTTTGGGATAATCCACGCCGGACCGCACAGCTCGTGAGCAAACTGTCTGGATTCAGGGACAACGCTTGTGTTCTATTTGAGGAACGTATACATTTCCTTCGAGCTGAAAGGGGACTTGGTGATGCAACACACTATTGGCTATACTTTGTCCACCAACAGTACGAGGTTCACTGCGCAATTACGTGTATCTTTGTCCTAAGTTGATCAAGCCTTAGAATCCGAATATTGAAATACCAGGCAGTCGCCTTATTGACACGTGAATCCTGGGTATTGAAAGGAATCTTGAAGTGAAGTGAATACTGATTGGTTTCCCCATCACTGCATATACATCGAAAGACTATCTACTCTTGGAATTTATTCCTGCCTATACAGTGCCCTGAGGAAGCTCCCTGCATGGGAGAGAAACGCGTTGGCTGATCCTTTTTGTGATTACAACAATTAACTTTTCTATAAATTTTAACAAATAAAGAAGAAATATTTTGCATACAAACTATATTCGTTTTGGACTTTGTTTTTGTGCGCCCCACCAAATCTAAAAAATACAAACTTGGGTCATTAGCAGTAAATGAAGGTATTTACTGCTAGTGACCCTAGTATGTGCATGCATTGGGTGGAATATGTGGTCAATCCTGGAATACAATGAATAAACATGTGAACGGTGAGAGTGCTCTCATGCATCCTTTCAGATCATGGACCGCTGCTGCTCTCTTCAGAGAGGGGATGTAGAAGACCTAATATATCTACAAGGAGGCTGCAGCCGGTGGCCTTACTTGATAGGGTAGACTTTGAGATCTGAACATCATGCTAACATGGATTTGCACTCAAATTTACATATGTATGGTTATCTCATGTTATTTAAACAATTTAATTATGACCTGTTATAGTGCATTTTGTTGGCGTATGCTAATTAGGCCTCTGCTAGTCAAGCAAAGTCATCTGTGTTTATTTCTGATTGACATAGTTGAAGAAGAAGATTTTCTCACTTGGGCTCAGTATTGCATATTTTCCAAGGTTTCTTCTGCCTGCCTGAAAGTCAAATAATCATTATTCATAACTGAGACTGAAGAGAAGTACTCCACCTCAGAAAAATAAAGCAGGACACCCCTTTATCCAGAACCAAATCCCACAAGAATGTTTAAATGTGCTGAGCCGTATTGAAGCAACAGATGTCAAACCGGATTTTAAAACCTAGCAAGCACACTACACTGACAGACAACCAGAAAATATCAGTTCAATGAAGTCAGGTAGCTGAAAAGGTTAGAGGCGAGTATAATTCAAGTAATTTGCTTTTGTGTAATGATGCAAAATGTCCCTAAAAATATGCAAAAATGTCAAAAAGTAGTGAAATGCAAAAACTGGCATTTGTTGCTTTACTTTGTGAGAAATGCATTCTATTTGAACGAAGAATGCATTTTATGTAAACAAGAGTGCAAAAAAAACAAAAGCACAGCAGGGTTCACACCTTGAATGTACCAGCACCACTGCACGTATGCAAAGAAGCAAGAAGTAGGAATGAAAGGTCTCCCTACACAAATAACCTCCTGTAGGCAGTTAAAAGATACCAAAAATGACCCTCTTCCTGTATATGCTCTCTCTGTGGTTCCTTTAGATGAGGGGCAGAGAACAAAACATTTACACCAGCATTGTGGAAATGGTCTTGTGCCGGTGTGTAGTTTTACCTGCAATGCTGACCTCTATGTTGTTGTTTGATGGGTTAATAGGATGCTGCGGTGAAGGGGTGTGGTGATGGTGATGGTGTTGTCAACAAACCCTCCTCTTGGATTGTCAAGTGTGTGTGCGTGTGTTGCAAAATGTTTTTTCTGAACTTTCTGTTTATGCTTTATTGGTTTTAGTGCATTATGGTGTATATTTCTGTGCTTATCGATATATGTGTGCTTGTCTGTGCTGCTGAAACGTATATTTCTCATGAATAGGCTATAAACATCTTCATCCCTATCTCTAATTTCCTACACCCTATTGTGCTAACTTTGACCATGTGTAATATCATTAAGCTTTTAATTTCTTTTTTCCGTTGGCCTCCTTTGGATTCTATGTGATTCCTTGCAATTCAGTTGAGAAGACGGTGTGTTGTGTGCGAATTACTTCAAGGCTGGCTGTGTGTAACTATATGTCTGGTTTTCCTTTAGTAATATTTGAATACTAGTATGTGTCACTTCAGTGGAGTGGAATGGAACTGACTTACACTTGTGTTGGTATATCAGTGAATATACATGACTCTGTGCCCAAACTTGTTGTTCCCTTAGTGTTGGACCCGGCCCTTTAGGCAGGTTCACCCCTAGACTTTTTTATTTTTCCTAGCCTGTTTCTGGAACCTGGTGTTGGTCATTTTAGGCCTCGGCGCACTTTTTCACTGTGGTACAGTGTAAAGTGCTGGAGCTCTCTGTGTATGTATGGTGAGTGACCTGCCCTCCCATAGGAATGAATGGGGAATATGTATGCCCATGGTAGTTCCTGATGTGTGGGGAGTGCAGGGGCGAGTTTGGTATGTACGAACTCGTGAGAATGAATGCTGCAAAATGATATATACGGCATGACTGTGTCTAGTCTAGAAGTACTACTTTTGGAAGTTGGCATATTTGTGTAAGTTGTTGCTGGCGTGTAATTGGCTGGTGAGCCTGGCCCAGAGTGCCTGGGCCTGCTTGTGGATTAACTGTCTGGTTTGAGGATGACAGGGGCTGGAGAGCCCAGGAGGTTGTCTGAAGTCAGCCCATGGATGAAAGGCAGCATCTTCTGCCAGGGAAGTGGGAGGAGATGGCACCTGATAGTGAAGGGCTGTGCCTGCCTGACTACAAATCTGGCTCCACCTCCCGCTGGGCGACTGTCACCTCTGTCCCTGATACTGAAGGGACTTCCCTATAACCAGTTCTAGCTGGTTCTCACACTGCCTGCTTCAAAGGACTTCAAAAGACTTCAAAGACTTTTCACTGTATAAGAAGGGGCTGTGTCCCCTTCCAAAATGTTCTTGTTTCTAACTTGAATCTGCCAGGGGAATCCCTGGGCCCTGCCCAGCCCCTGGACCTCTGATGGACTTTCCTGGACTTCTGGGGGACCCCTCTGCCTTGCTGGGCTGATGGGGGGACTTTTCTTTGCCCTGGGATCCCTTTGGACCTTCTTCCTGTCCCCCCAGGACTTGCTGCATCCCCTAAGGATCTTCTGTGGACCCTTCTTGTTATAGGGGTCCTTTCTAGGGGCCTGTGGCTGCTGCCAGTGCCCCCAGCGCGATGGAAGTGCTTTATTCTTGACCCTTAGCGCTTGAGAGCGCTTTATTTTGCACCCGTAGCGAGCGTGTCGCTATCACGCATTTTGCGTGAGGTTTTGCAGGTGCCAAACTGCTTTATGCCCGGTTATTTACTTATTTTTGTGAGTGCCCACCTCGCGTCTTTATTTTATATTTTAACTCGAGGGAGCCCACTCCTCGGTTAACTCAGCCCCCGCCTGCCTGCCTAAGGAGAAGGGCCGCTGCGCTGCCCGCAGCGACCCGGAAGTGGTTGGCCGGCCGGCCAATCCCAGCGCAGATGGCCGGAAGTCCCGCCCCCGCAGCAGAGAGAAGGAGAGAAGCTGCTGGGTGAGGAGGATGCCGCAGGAAGAAGGCGCCCGGGAGATGGCGGCTGGTGTCGCCGGTGCAGGGCTCCCATTGCTGAGGGAGCCCTGAAGGAGCGGAGCGGTCACGGAGGGGGCGCGAGGCACATTGCCGGTGCCTGCCCCCGCCGCAGAGAGAAGAGACTGCCGCCGGGAGCCTTGCTGGCTCCACCCTGAGTCCCGGTCCCGAGACGGTGGACCGGACAAAGCAAAGAGAGTCTGCGAGGAGCAGGAGCTCCTCCGATGCTGCCGAGCCCACCCCCGCCGCACCGAAGACCGGCGAGAGCAAAGGGAGCAGCCCGGTGAGTGGGGCAGACAAAGGGGAGGGGCGCCGGGACACATTGTCGGTGTCTGCCCCCCCCCAGTAGCGTGAGCCCGCGCTCTTTGGCAGTATGAAGCCATGAAGGCTTCAAGGGTGGCCCCGGTTGGCAGTGGGTCGCCCCAACGTGCGTGAGCCCAGAGAGGCTCAGAGGGGCCCTATTTTGTTTAAGAGCCTGTTTGGCTCCAGAGAGGGCCATATTAGATAGAGGGGGCGTCGGGGCACATTGCCCGTGCCCGGCCCCTCCTGCCTCCGAGTGTTAGGGTTAGAGTCCGGTGAGGCTCATGAGGGCACCCTTGTTTTTAGAGCCTGAGAGCTCCAACGTTTGGGGACATGTGCGATGTAGAGCCTGCGTGGCTCCCACAGTGGGTGCAGTTTGCGCCCATGATTCCCCAGCTGCCCAGCAATTAGTGGGCAGCTGCACCGTTTAGGTTTTGGGATGATTCCAGGTGCCCAGCAAGTAGTGGGCACCTGCTACGTTTAGGCTTGTTATTGGACTGGCGCTGCATGGCAGCGCCCCCTGACATTGAGACTCAGGGCGTCTGAGCCCCAACAAGGCCAGTTGGACTAGGGACTGCCACAGGTGGTGGCTTATGTAAGTTATGCGCAATGTGATTTATATGTTTTTAATAGTAATTGCCTACTGTGTGTTTTTGCGCTATTGTGTTCTGGCACCTCTGAATGTTTTAGACATCATGTGTCTTTCTTTCCATGCGCTGCACCTCTGAATGTTTTAGGCATCATGTGTCTTCTTGCGCTGCACCCCTGAATGTATTTTATTGCATCATGTGCTTTATTCTTAACACCTCTGAATGTTTTAGGCATCATGTGTTTCTCTTTATTACTCCTCTGAATGTGTTTCATGCATCATGGGTAATGTGTTCTGGTATACCCCTAAATGTATTTTATTCTTAGGTGGTTGTCCTTTTTAGTACAGGTGGTCCTAGTAAGGTCCTGGTTCCTGTTACCAGTGGATACTGGTTGTGATCTTTGTGATTACCATTTTATGTTTAGTATTTCTTATTCTAAAAGTACTATATCTGATTCTGACAGTGGCCCATGTGGCCCTGTCTTGTAAATAATCCCTTATGAATGTTGCCCGTGCCAGTTGGCACAATGTATATGTGTGATTTTTATCTGATATGTGTTTTGACAATACAAAAGTATTTTATAATAACCTTGTGTGTAGTTCCTTTTGTAGTGTGTCTAGTATGTTGTTGCTGTTGTGCGCTGACGCAAATGCTTTACACATTGCCTCCGAGTTTAGCCTTACTGCTTGTGCCAAGCTACCAAGGGGGTGAGCAGGGGTTATCTTGGCGTGTGACTTCCTTGCCCTGACTAGAATGGTGGTTTCTGCCAGGCTTTGGCTTCAGCCTTAGCCTACCAGAAATAGCCAGTTCTAACACTTAGCCATTGCCACTTCTGGAAGGGATATTTCCAATGTTTGGGTCCCTCCACCTGTCCAAACCCACATTTAAACCTTGACAGTACACAGAATATTTCGCACATGTGGCAGCTTATTTTACATGCGGCGATCAAGCTTCTACTGCGTGTATAATCCCAACAGGGTTTTTGTAGATTGCGATTTAGTGTATAGTGTGGGTGTACGTTTAGCTTACTTTATGCTGCGTGTAATGAAAAGGATTTTTGATTGGACACAAAATGAAGCTCACTTGGACTTTTCTCCCTATCTCTTATCGTAGTTTTCTGATAATTAACTCAGCTCGTCTTCTAGTTGCCCTTCGGCAGCATTGTAAAAACAAAGGGGCACATGCATCAAGGTAGGCTTTTGCGATTCCTTAATTGTGAAAATTAAGGAATCACAATTATGGAATCGCAAAAGCCTATGCATGTAGGAATCGAAAAACAAATAGCAATTCCTACACATTCCTTAATTATGACTCACAAATTGCGAGTCGCAATCAAGGAATGTCTTCCCATTCATCCCTATGGGCCTACCGGCCTAAAGAAATGAATGGGCATTGCAAGCGCAATTCGAGAGTACCCAATAGGTGCTTGCAAATTGGCCATGCAATTTCAAGGGTGCAAGTGTATCAAAAGGACACCCTATTGCACACCTGAAATATGCATGTGTGCAGATGTTGCGCACAAACATGCCCCAAGGGCATGTGTGTGTGTAACATGGAACTTTGACAAATGCACTTTAGTGCATTTTTCAAAGATTTTGCCAATTACTATCAAGTACAAATTGATGGCAATTTGCGATTCCTAATAGTGAAATCGATATTTGCGATTGCATCATGCATTGCAATTAGGGAATCACATTTTGCCTAAATGCAATCGCAATTAAAGTACTTACTTAAATTGTGATTTTTGCATTTGGGATGATGCATCCCAAATGCAAAAAAAACGGTCGCAAAGGGGCAGATTCTACGAATTTGCCCGTTTGCGACTGGGTTTTCGGTTGATGCATGGGGCCCAAAGATTCAAAAACACTGAATGTCAAACTAACTTACAAATATAAGTTTCCCCTAGCATAGGCTAGACAACGACTTAACCACAGTATAAATCACACCCTCTAACGTGCAAGAAGTAGGTTAAAATAGTGAATTAACTCAGCTCCAGAAAAGTTTCAGAACAGATGGGAAGGAAGCATGGCTGGATTTAGGAACTTATCTCACATTTTAAATAAATATGAGAAATCAAAATTTGCAATAGTTGTTGCTCTTTGCACCATACAGGCACTCACTGATGAATGCCACTGATTGAAACAGAAACATTAGATAGCTTTTGGCAGCGAATGATTTGATAACAATCATATGCAATCAAATTCAATTATGAATGCCAGAATATGGGTTAATTAAGCAGATTGCCCAGAGACAAGCTGTTTTCAGTGAAGCTCAAACAGGGAAAGTACATGAGATAAAAATACATTTCTTAATTAATTTACAGTTAAATTGAAAAGAAATTAGGCATTGAATGTTCTCTCACATAAAATCCCAACAACCATGCCTTGCAGTACCTCATTATGAAAGTATGATAAGAAGGGCATTGGTCCTCAGATAATTTAATTTTTTTGGCTTTGTCAAGATCTTCAACTGTAGAAATCTGTTGTTCATGTGTAGATCTTCTGATTTTGCCAATGTCTCTCACTGCTAAATTTGAAAAGGTGTGCAATACTATAATACATCACAGCCCAGAAAAAAATCGCTGCACCCTGTAACATTAATTTAATTCTTCCACTGGAATTTAAAATTATTTTGAAATCACAGCTTGAAACTGTGAGACGTCTGATTCTAAGAAAACAAAAAAATATATATCTGTATCACGCATAATGGGAGACGAAACCGATTCTTCAGCTCTGTCTTTGATCTCACCTATACATTAAACTGCTTTCTCTGAAAAACAGTTGTGCCTTTGAATATATGTAGAAACCACATGTATTATGCTTTTTGCCAATGGCAAACCGTCCAGTTCACAATTATGGACTCCACAGACAGGAAGGTGCAACATGAGGGCATGATTTGGAGAAGTAGACAATCAAATCTCAGTGAGAATCAGTTCTACCATTTTGGGGTTTTATAGCACACGGAACTCTGGGATACATTTGTCTTAAAGTCACTATCCCAGTCAAGAACTGTGTCGCTGTGTGGTAAAACAAGCCAAGAAAGTGTGGGAACTTTAGCGTGATTTGTTTAGGGATTAGCACTGTTGCAATGAAAGTCAGAATCAAGGTGAAGTAAAGAAGTAGAAGTTTTATTCAATCAGCCCCACACCTTAAGGCGGTGCGTAGGTCAGTTAGTTGGAATCATTATGACAGTTGGGGGCAAGGGAACGGAACCAGGACAGTGCGGAATGTTGGGGAACCAATCAGGAGGGCAGGGGACAATGGATGCTCTCGCGCAGGAGAGCTGGTAGGCACCACTTGCCTAAGGTTGCAGGGGGAAACCAGAACTAGGTTACAACACATCTTCCTCTCTTGAGGGTTTTGACAGGTAGGCCCAACGTGTGGCAAAGAGAACTTTGGTGATAAGTGAACTAGTAAACATTAGTCACAAACACGGTCTTAATAACATTTGGAATTGTGGGTGGTTCTCCCTGATGTTCCCTTGGAAACAAGGGCATGAGGAATACTCTGCAAAGGGAAAACTTTGGCGATATATAAACTGGTCAACCTTAGTCACAACAAAGGCCTTAATAACATTTGGAATTGTGGACGGCTCTCCCTGATGTTCCCTTGGCAACAAGGGCATAAGGAACACTCTCTGTGTCAGAATGGGATTCCATGTAGGTTCTGCCAAACCTACCGCTGAAGCAGTGACCGCCAAACTAGGCTTCAGAGACAGAGTGGGAGTTACCGTACAGCTCCGTTTGGTAATCGGAGTGCGTGGAGTGACCCCCAGAGGCTGGTCTGAGTGATTGACAGTCAGCTGAGTCAGTGGCAGGTGGGAGATAGTGTGAACTCATGTTTCTGAATGTGGGACAGTGTCCAACTAGGTTCTATCATCCTCAACTCACATATCTTTGCATAGAACCTTCAGGGTGGGAACATTGTAGGTGTTTGAGTGTGACCATTTCCTCATCGTCAGACACTACATCGTTTAACTTGCCAATGTTTCGTGCAGGCCCACACACAGTTCAGTTAAATCCCTAACGTGAATGGTGAGCTTCCGTAAGGGCTCGCTGGGTCTTTTGGTCCACAGATCTTATGCTGGCCCGCAAGACCAGTATGCATCTAGTCACTTCCTATGTTTACCACATGGTGTGGGCATAGTACTGGTTTGAGTGCCTTCTTGTTCCCTTTCTCTGATTCCTCATCGTTCTCTCCGCCATGGCACTCCCTTTTGGTATTGTGCTCCTGTCTGCTATTACTTGTACTGACTTCTCCACCCAGGTGAGTGACCACGGCTTTAGAATCCTTTTTCTTGGGATATTTCCAGGACCATAATGTACTGCGCCTACGCCTACGCTTACTCATACAACAGGTATCCCTCACGTTGTCACCCTCGGGGATAGGTCTGACGTCAATTCTCTTGTTGTACTCTGTACCAGTGTCACTTGTACTTTCTTTTCCAACAACTCTCATTCCTTCAATACATGCATCCGCAAAGACCTGCCCTCCTTCCAATTTCATCAAGTGAGTTCCACTAGAGAATGTGGTTGTGTCCTCTGTGTCTCTTAACTTACATTCTCTCCAGCGTTCCACAAGCCTCTTGTTTTTCCTTAACTGAGCTTTGGGGTGAGGACATAGTACGTGTTTGTGTGCCTCTTTACTTTCATTCTCTGGCTCTCCATTATATAACCAGTCATAGTACTCTCCTTGCATGTTACACCTAGACTCCACCAGACACTGACCATCATTTTCTTCTTGGTCACCGTCGTCAGCATCATTCTTTCTTGTGATGGGTTTTGACTTAATCAGTGCAGTAGAGTGCCACACTTCCTCATCTTTGTGGCAGGTAGATTTACAAAAGTCCTCCACTGGCACCGTGGACAGAGATACCATACATGTTCCTTCATAGGCCGGTTCACTTTTATCTACCAGAACTTCTTCACTAATATTGTCTTCAACATCATAACTCATGAATGCATTTTGTTTTATTTTGAATTTGTCAATGGCTGCTTCATTTTTCCATTCTTTACTCCATGCAGCCTTTGTCCATCCACTTTTGGTCGTGGACGATGGCTTCCTCTCACTCAACATCTTGGAGCTTGTACTGAGTTTGTTGTTGTTTTGTGCCAGCCTATTCAAAGGTTCAGTACGGTTGGGATCTATCATTATGTTACATTTCTTCTGTTCTTCCCACCCCAGTACCGAGGGTCCTTCTTCTGAAATATAAACCATACTCCATGTGCTTCTCTTCATATAGCTCAATTTTGCTTCTCTACACCCCGTTAGGTTAATGTTTTCTCCTGTGTATGTTTTCGGGGACGTTTCAGCTTCCTCCAATTCATTCCCTAGTGTCACAACCAATTTACTCTTCCATATACCTATGTTTATCAATGTACAGTTCGAACCTGAATCAGCGATAACGTCAATCCCAACTCCACTTATGTCTATGGTACTCTCAGGTTTGGTTTCACTCATGTTAAATTCATTTTTGCAATCACCATTTTCCCAGTGAATTTTGTCACCCTGTGCGTTGGCAAACAGTTTTTGTTTGTAATGTTCACTTAAGTCATCCTTCACCTCCTCAAATACATTACTGTTCGCTCCCTTCTTGGCTTCTTTTCCTGGTGGGGGTAAGATGCACATTATGTTTTTATCCATGTTGCTGCTGCAAACAAATTCGACTTGTATAATTTCCCTTTATGTGTTGACCGTACCGTGGTTTCTTCCTGTATTGTTGTGGATGATGCGCTTAGTTTAGTTGATCTTCTTCACACTTGAAGTTCAGTTCGGATTCATCTCACGTAGCTCATTAGGTTTATATTTTAATGGATTTTATTGAGAGGTGGGTGTTAAGACTTTGTCACTTAACTGGGCATACCTATTTCCTTACGTTTCCATTTATCTGCCCATTTAGTGTATGACGTACATTTTATTTCTAAACACTTTTTCTTGACGAGTTGCTAGTAAATTCCACCAAGGGGTACTGTTCTTATTCACTTATGTGCAGTACCACTCGCTTTCATTATTTCTCGGAATATGTGTGTGGATGCAGTTGCGGCCTTAGACGGCAAGGTGGCGCTGCTGCGTGAAGTGCGTCGTTCTCCCCTTCGCGCCCAAAGTGTTGAGGAAAACTCTACGATCGCCGAGCGCCGCTGGGGTCTGTCAGCCGCATACACTTTCAAGTTCTCGAATATATGACTTCAAGGTAAGCTAATCATCACGTTGAATTGTACAGAAAAGGGCCAGAAGGACAGCTGACGCTCAATGGTGCAGATGGGTCTCTTCGCCTCGCGCTGAGGAGAGTCACACTTTTTTTTCATACGGACTGTTACACAACCAAGGTTTACGCCGCTCTAATTGCACTTCACTATCACTTAAGACACGGCTAATTAGTCATGCCTAGCACTAATCTCTGACACTGTGGAGAACTCTACGCATTAAAATCCTTTCAATGCTTATGTACTCATCTGGTGATTCTGTGCCTTGGGTTTGCGCTGTATATGAGGAGGGTCCCTCTTCACACGCTAACGCGCAGCTTAAACATCATTAAACGCGGTTACAGAAATTATTTCAGTATAATTCCCTGCTACGCTCACTTCTCCACCACCCGGCTACCAAGGCTCACTTCATGGACTTACTCAGATTCCTGTGTTCACCTACTTCGGGTCTTTCGTTTTTTTTTCTTTCCTTTAATATCTTCTCTTCACAAAAACGCCCAAATTTTCATTAGTATTCACCGGTCACAATTAATCTTTTGAAAGTCCAAGGTTCACTTAACCTTTCACTCTTCAATTAAACTTGCCGAGATTCACGGAGGCTGCTAAGTTTCCTCGCTGTACTTCACGGCTCACCACATGAACGTGCACAGAGTCCAGTTACTCTTTATCTCGAGTCTTACTTTGTCAGTTTCACAAGACGCTCGAGTTTAAATTGGCATTCACTGGTCGAATTAATCTGCTTATGCATCCATGGCTCATCTCACATTCGACTCACTCAAAAGTCGATGGCTCATTTCATTTTTTTTTTCTATTCCTTTGATATCTTCTCTTCACATTCACTCTTCAATTAAACTTGCCGAGATTCACGGAGGCTGCTAAGTTTCCTCGCTGTACTTCACGGCTCACCACATGAACGTGCACAGAGTCCAGTTACCCTTTATCTCGAGTCTTACTTTGTCAGTTTCACAAGACGCCCGAGTTTAAATTGGTATTCACTGGTCGAATTAATCTGCTTATGCATCCATGGCTCATTTCACATTCGAATCACTCAAAAGTCGATGGCTCATTTCACATTCGACTCACTCAAAGGTCGACTTGCCGGAATACGGAGCCAATTCTTCTCCGACTCAGATGCAGCACCGTGCCTTTAGAAAAGGTTGCTTCCGCATTCAGATTTGAAGGCAGTGGGTTCGCGGTGAGGGGCTGAGGTCCTCGTCGCCACTGTTGCAATGAAAGTCAGAATCAAGGTGAAGTAAAGAAGTAGAAGTTTTATTCAATCAGCCCCACACCTTAAGGCGGTGCGTAGGTCAGTTAGTTGGAATCATTATGACAGTTGGGGGCAAGGGAACGGAACCAGGACAGTGCGGAATGTTGGGGAACCAATCAGGAGGGCAGGGGACAATGGATGCTCTCGCGCAGGAGAGCTGGTAGGCACCACTTGCCTAAGGTTGCAGGGGGAAACCAGAACTAGGTTACAACAAGCACCAAGCAAGGGTGAGGGGTCTCTTTACAAAATGGCGGTCAACAATTTTCCAAATCGAGAGTACCAGAAGCAGAAGAGTGTGGATAGATACCCGTGGGAAGAATTAGTGCCTGACTTGAAGTAATATCATGTTTGCTTTAATTTTCTATAACTGAAAATAGCTGTTGTAGCTTCTGGGAAAGCTAACCCGTTCTTGGCCGACGAGGAGGAAAATAGTCAATGCCCTTTTAGACACCAGCTTGCTGTGAAATGTTTCGCTGGGAAGGGGGTAGCTAAGAGGATCCTAAGGACGGAGACATCTGCATCATGATTTTCACTCTTGTTGCGAATTTATTTTCTCCAATGACGCGTGCTGATTTATTCTTTTGCGGGTGCCCATACGTTATCAGACAACACCGTTGGCCTAAGGCCAGAGTGCTGTGCTCTTTTGATGTTTAATGTTGAGTTGACTCAGAAACTCTTTGAACACATTGCTATTAAAAGGCGGACCAGTGTCTGTTTTGAGAGTAGTTGGTATGTCCCATGTTATCAAGGTGCTGGATGGGATGACTTTGTCATGGATTGTTAATGATAAGTCTTCCACCAAAGGAAAATGTGAGCATTCATCAATGATCATCATAAGATGATGTCTATTCTCCAGGGGTCCAAATAAATCAACTTCCACTCTTTGCCAGGCATGTGCAGGAAGTTCAGACATACTCAACCGGCGCCGTGTCACTTTGGAAGGTAAACATTTACACAGATGCCATGCTTTTAGTTCTTTCTCAAATTGTTCATTGAGGCTAGGGAACCACACTCAATCCCTCAAGGCTCTTTAGGTGGATGCAATGCCATGAAGTCCTTCATGGACGAGTTCACTAACCTGTTGACTTAGGCTGTGAGCTATGATGATTCTTGAGCCTCCCAGCACAAATACTTCTCAAGTGATGGATAATTTATCTTGTACATTTCAAAATTTCTGAAATTCAACATCACCAGCAAATGCTCAAACACTATTCTTCCATGAGTGAGTTAAAATGATGTCTTTGAGTAAAACCATATTCTTGTCTGTGTTGGTAGTAGCAATAATCTGTTCAAGTGAACAAGCTGCTGGTGTACTGGATCTCAAAATAAAGTTAATGTGGTCCTCAGCCACTTTAGATATTAACACTTTAGCCGTGGCCGTTATTTCGCGGCAGTTCGGCGGTTCCACGGAGTGGGCGGGGCCGCGTCGGCTGTTGGACGTTCCCAACACCAGCAAGGTCGTGCTCGTAACAGCCGATGGCAGCAGTTAAAGGGGTAAACTGTGGCGTGTAGTGGCACTCTTAAAAGTAATTAGCAGGTTTATGATCTTTCCCCGACTTGTGTACAATTTCATAATAGTATTCTTACAGTTGCAATGCCAACCTCTCCAATGCAAGGAGGCATCTTTGACTTTGGGTTTCCAAAGATGGTGAGCAACGCCTGATGATCTGTGATGATGGTGACATTTTTTCCATGCAGAACTACATAAAAATGTTTGCAGGCCCCCACCACAGACAGACTCTCCTCCGGGTGAGAAAAGGAACTTTCAGTTTCAGACAGACTTCAACAGGCATAGGCCACAATGTGTCTGTGAGCTTTTGAATTACCATTGTGTTGAGCATCAAGAGCTCCCGGCCCAACGGGGTTGCATCTACTGTGATCTCAGTATGTAATTTGGGGTCAAAGAAGTTCAACTTATCTTTTTTGCCTTTTGCAATGTCTTACATATTGTAGTTAGAAGCTATATTATCCTTACATTTCAACATTCATATGTGATGTAATTAAAATCTTTAATCAAAAGGAAATAAAGGTGTGCTACATAATCTGAGTTTAAGCACTCGCTACTTGTGCTTACATGCTGGAAGTACCAGATTTTGACTGGTCAGCAAGATTTTCACTCTTGTTGCGAATTTATTTTCTCCAATGACGCGTGCTGATTTATTCTTTTGCGGGTGCCCATACGTTATTAGACAACACCGTTGGCCTAAGGCCAGAGTGCTGTGCTCTTTTGATGTTTAATGTTGAGTTGACTCAGAAACTCTTTGAACACATTGCTATTAAAAGGCGGACCAGTGTCTGTTTTGAGAGTAGTGGGTATGTCCCATGTTATCAAGGTGCTGGATGACTTTGTCATGGATTGTTAATGATAAGTCTTCCACCAAAGGAAAATGTGAGCATTCATCAATGATCATCATAAGATGATGTCTATTCTCCAGGGGTCCAAATAAATCAACTTCCACTCTTTGCCAGGCATGTGCAGAAAGTTCAGACATAGTCAACCGGCGCTGTGTCACTTTGGAAGGTAAAAATTTACACAGATGCCATGCTTTTAGTTCTTTCTCAAATTGTTCATTGAGGCTAGGGAACCACACTCAATCCCTCAAGGCTCTTTAGGTGGATGCAATGCCATGAAGTCCTTCATGGGCGAGTTCACTAACCTGTTGACTTAGGCTCTGAGCTATGATGATTCTTGAGCCTCCCAGCACAAATACTTCTCAAGTGATGGATAATTTATCTTGTACATTTCAAAATTTCTGAAATTCAACATCACCAGCAAATGCTCAAACACTATTCTTCCATGAGTGAGTTAAAATGATGTCTTTGAGTAAAACCATATTCTTGTCTGTGTTGGTAGTAGCAATAATCTGTTCAAGTGAACAAGCTGCTGGTGTACTGGATCTCAAAATAAAGTTAATGTGGTCCTCAGCCACTTTAGATATTAACACTTTAGCCGTGGCCGTTATTTCGCGGCAGTTCGGCGGTTCCACGGAGTGGGCAGGGCCGCGTCGGCCGTTGGATGCTTGAAATTCAATATAGACAGTACATCTTATCCCTATCTTGTTTTATTCAATGTGTCGTGGGATAGGTGTTTTTTACGTTCTGTTGAGTCACGTAGTAATTTACTTATGTGTGTACCCACAGTCCTAAACTTTATTTTGTTTATTTATCTGTATATGAAGTCACTTATCTCAATGAATTTTTGATAAAACTATTTTTCTAATACACCTTGTGTCTTTGTTTGTATGTTATGTTTTGATAAAACGAAGTATCTATATTGAATTTCAAGCTAAATAGTATTGGATTGGTTCATAACAAGGATTATTGATTCATCCTTCCATAACTAATTTGAGTTACTAAATACGTAGAAAATAAACCCCCTTGAAGGCACTTTTACCTTTCCATTTCAATTACCCTAGCCCTCTAGGGTATTTTCGGGTCGCTCACTTTTTGTAAAGCATTCAGAGTGAGACCTGTATCAGCAAGCAATTGCCGAACTTGTGTAAAAGCTTTGTGGTGCTCCTTTGTGCTGTCCCAAATACCAATATGTCATCACTGTAATTGAAAGCATGTGTAAAAGGTTGAATTTTTTGGCTTATAAAATCTTGAAATATTTCTGCAGCCAAAGATATTCCAAAAAATGTTTATTTTGTATCCGAACAAACCAACATGAGTTGAAAAAATAGTAATGTACCTGCATTTCTCTTCTAGCTTTAGTTTATGGTATCCCTTGTTCACATTGAAATTAGAGAAGACTTTGGCTATTTTCAATTGCATGATCATGTCCGCTAGGTGAGAACCAAGATGTCTTTCTCTCTCGATTGCACCTCCACTGTCCCTTTTGGCACTACCACTATGGGCATAGCACAGGTTAAGTGTTCAATGATGTCGTGTATCAACAATGTCTCTAGGTTTTTCTTGACAGCTTCTTGCAAATAAAAGGTGATTATGCAATGTCGTTGAGCAACAGGACAAATGTTCTCATTTGTATGAAGTTGCACTTTCATTGTCTTGAGTCTTCTTAAAGCATGAAACCATGGACACTTACTCACAATCTCAGAGTGTGAAGGTTGTAATTGTGTGATATCATTCCCATTGCAGCAGCAATGGCACAACTGAGTAAACCAGAACTGGAGGAAGTTCCTTTGTAGTGTAGTTCCTATATTCCCAATAGGCTCTGCACATTGGAATAACATAAACGGCAGTTTAGACGTAGGACTGAGGTTGACTAGGTCTCTACTGAATATGATGGACTTAATTATGAATGCCAGCTAGATCAGAGGTCACTAGAAACTTTCTCGAATGAACAGGAAGGAGTTAACTTTCCTGATTAGACAAGAAGGGATTAGCTTCTGACAACCGCATAAACATGACAACTTTGCTCCCTCCAGAATAAGGAGTATATCTCCAGAGTCGTGTGAAAACAATAGATAGCTATTTCACTCAGTCAATCGAGCATGTTTAGTTTCACCAGAGTGCAGAGAGATAGAGAGACGGGCGTTTTCAATAAAAGGTGTTATTTATTGAGCAGTCTTCTTTCTCATGCAAGAGAAGTGAATTGCCACAATTGCAATACTTATCATAAAGTAAAGTGCGTACAGTAAAAGGAGTATTATGAAATAATAATGTAAAAGCATTTATATGGTTTCTGAGCCATATTATACTTAAAACGGATAAAATATATACAATTACATTCAAAGATAAAAGTTGACTAAACGTACTCAACTGGTGCTTCTAAAATACGCCTACCCCGATGTACCTAACCTAAGCCTAGAAAGTGGGAAGGAGTAAGTGAGCTGTAGTTAAAGTTAAGTTAGTTTTGCCAAGAATCTGAATCAAGAATTCTCGAAGGATCTAATCAGCTCCATACCTTGGTTTTAGAATGAAGGAGGTCTTGTATCTCGTTCTCAGGACTCGATCTCCCAGCAACCCGCAAGGTTGACTGGAAACACTGGAGCTGGATTTCTTGGCAGGAGAAAAGACAGCGTCTCTCTTAGTGCATCAAATGGGTGGGTCGGCTTCCTTAGGCACTCGCATCAGCTGGGCTTTGGGTAAGTAGATAGCCGCTCAGCTCCAAACCACTGTGTGTTACTTAAGGCAAATGCTGGTATATTTATACCTGGAAGGTGCCGTGTTTGACGTAAGGTTGGACATAAGACGTCACTAAGAACTGTCACTAAGAACAGGCAGTTCTTTCAGGACTCTCAGGAGTTCTAGGACAAATCAAAACAAAAGCAGGGGGAATTCCCGGGCTGCTGGAGGTTTGGTTTGTTTAAAGAATGCGTTGCACTTTCTAGGAGTCTAGGGAAGTAGCCTTGCCGTATTTGGACTGTATTGGCTATGACTAAATATGGATATGATTCTTATGCCTTTATAAGGGATATGATTTGCTATAACCACATTAGGGCATAAATTGGGAATATTTAATTAGGATCCTAGATACGTTCACAACACCCACTCCACATATAATGTCCATCATTACTAAATACTAAGCAATATATAAACATATAAGTATGCATGTGTTTTCCAGCCCACCCCAAAATACATCAAATGCATTTGAAATGGTATAGATACACGAAAATGAGTATTATACTGTACGCTTTCAAGCAGTGGTATCATTCAGATTTTTGTTCATTTAGAATGTTGACTGAATGAATCACGAAAATTACATTCATGAAATGGCTCTTAATACAGAAGAAAAAGGTCGAGACCATTTCATCACATATTTATACAAGATTGTACATGTGCTAGAGACTGATTCAAAATATTGTCTCTAGAGTCTCTAAAAATAGAAGTTCGGTTCTCTAAGAATAGTTCTACTTTAAGCAGAGTACCATGTGCCAAAAAAAGGTAAATATTTTGGAAATTGGGAAAAAATATTTTCGCTTTCATGGGAAAAAATAGTTCCAAATGTTTTCAGCAGTGCTGTTTATCAAAACTGAAAGCCGAATTCAAAGTTCAGGGAACGATGTGTACTCCCTATTTCAAATATTATTCCCGTTGTTTGGAGAGAACATTACCTCAGATAGGCCAGCAAAAAATGTGTCTACAACAGTGGGTGAAAGTTGGGCCAACTCCGAAAAAGTGGAAATAGTGCATAAATGCGATGCATTGCCATCATCGATGTTTAGATCAGCAATGGTCAAGGAAGGTTGTACCTGTGTGGTGCCACTTTCATCTCATACTTCACCGTCACCTAATCATAATGGTAAAGTCTCAACGAATGCCGTCATCAGAATAGGTAGCCGCTAGGGACTACACGTTGCATGAGTCGTTGCCGGACCAAGCAAAGCATCGATATCCATTGGTACTGCTGATGGTAGTGTAAGACAGATGTCCAACACGCATTCTTCTCCGCATAGCAGACATCGAAGCACAGGTAAGATGCAATCTTGCCAGATTGGTCTGAATGAAAGAAACCAGGTAGTATTCAGATCTCTTAGCCGGGCCAATCCGAGGACCTTAGTGATACGGTCTCGATATCGTATTGCTACGATCGTTTCTTCCATCGTAGCTTGAGTTTTGTCTGTGGCTTGGCTTGCCATATCAGAGCAGAAGGAACAAAAATAAAATTCCTGCTACGAGTCCCAAAATAAGAGGCAGGCCCCCGAAAAAGGAATGCACAAAATTCGGGAAGATGCCCAGAACTGTTTCAAAGGGTGCTAACAGTCCCGAAAAAATTGTCTTAAATACATGTGCGATGCCACTGGTATCTGACATGTTTAAGATTTGGCTTAACATTTCTACGAAATGCACGGGGCAATTTGTCGATAATAGGGTATGTATCTCTGCCGCTGTCCTTGAAACTTGCAGGTCATAAGATTTTAACCTCGTCTTTGGACGAGGTTAAAGGCACAGTTGTCTGTAAAAGAATAGACTTCATTCTGCTTAAAGTATCAATTCGAATAGAAGAGATATTCACAGAAGGCCATATTGCTGCCTTCATGTCTGGATTGCTGTTTGAATACAATACTTGCATCCAACAAATGACCCTGGAAGTAATGCTCACGAGATAGGCTTTTCCTGGCATCATGCCACAACAGCTGTGGTCACTTATTATAATGTAGCTACAGTTGGAAAGTTGCCTGAAAAAGGACTCTATCTGTGTAGCAGGGGTGCTGTGCAGATGACATGAAAGGTTGTTTGATGAACCTTCGCAGGCTCCATGCAAGTTAATGGCTAAATAGAACAAGAGGAGACCCTGCCAGGGTAGCTTACAAGGTCCCACAAGGGGATCCTAATACTCAAATAGAAGGTGACAAGGGGTTACACGTCAGAGCTGGCAATTCATCACATAGAGTCCATACATTTATAGAAAAATATACATTTTATTTTTCATTGGTCAGACTAACGTTTTTATAAGGGGTTCAGCATAAATAATCAGAAATATATAAAACATCAAGTGATAGTAAATCTATTATACAGTGTGCCAAAAGGGGCTAGTGGTAACAAACATTTATTCATATCCCGCACGCTCCCACAGTCATCCACTAATGATACTCTCACTCACATCCACTCAGAATACTATCACTCACAACCACACTCAATACAGTATTTATATGCTCATATGTAGCCAATAACGATGGTACATGGCAGCCTGCAGTGAAGATATCTGATGGCCACTTGAGCTAAACTTGTAATATGGAGGCAAGACAGTGTGCATGAGATGGTAAAATACTACACAGTAGCCATCCAGGGGAGTCACGCCAATGCGCGTTTCGATGCTGAGCCTATTTAGGCTGCATCTTCATCAGGGCGAGGAGGACCGGGGGGCGGGGACATGAACGGTGTGGATGAAGGAAAATCTTATTTAAAAACAATTTTTGTATTGATAGACCGTAATACATCTTTAACATGAAATTTTTAAATAATCATAGGACATTTCTTATCCTTCATTTAATTTCTAAACAACAGTTTATATATAATACAAGTATAAAAGATAATTTTCTCACACATTATTAATGCAAAAAAGATTTTTTTGGCTCAATGTGTGTACTCCAGCTCTGAAACGTGGGCGTCACTCGGTACATATAGGTATTCCTCTAAGGAGAAGTGTGTTCACAAGAGTTCACTCTCACATTCATTTAAATTAGGGGCTAGATCTCTAGGAACAAGGGGTCATTTCATCGCAATCTTAGTGAGGGAAGTGATTTGATATATACAAAATAGAGGACTGACAAAAAGTATCCTAAGGATACGAGTCTAATGGCAAAGCGGTCCCATAATAAACTTACCAATATTTCACACTAAAGGACAGTGGAGATGTTTTTAAGGAGCTTTCGGTTTCCAAAGGCCCGTTGGCTCCGATGTTCTGAGAATCACACAGAGGGAGAACGTGTCAGAAATCAGACACGGGACCACTCACTGAATGGGGTGTGGGGAACCGATGTTCCACGAGGCCGGGTTCTTGGAGGAAACTCCTATTCAATTAGGTGACTCACTTGGGGTCGCGGTAATTGTCCCCTGCATAAAACATAAATATACATTTGAATCAATATGTGGAAAACAGGATCAAAGTTCTACTCCGACCGATGTTGTGGTGGGCCTGTTAGAGTAAGTCTTTTAAGGGGAGCAGAGGATCTGGCCGTCTTCAATTCGGCAGGGGATGAAAGGCAAGCAGACAATAGGCGACACCATTATTACTTGGACTCACAGTATATCGGAGTTCAGATCTGAAGTCCCGAGGGTTAGGGAAGAGTCTTCTCTCAAGGCGCCGCCGGGCTGGTTCCCAATCAAAGGTGGACAGTACGAGGGGTTTTCTGCAATGAATGTGCATGAGTTAAACTCCCCAGGACAGGAGAAAGGGGAAAGCGATTTATGGGCGTGCGCTGATAAACGGCGGGTCGGGAGGGGGCGAGTCTCTTACCTTGGATACACGATGGGGAAAGCGCCACAGAGGTATCAATTAAATTCTTTACTGGAGGTACGAATGCCCTTGCAAAACGTCCTGTCAAGTATAAGAGAGTAAGGTGTTAGTGGGGGCTCCAAGGATAGGACGGCGTCCACGATATATCCACTTGGCAGATTCCCAAGGGGCGTTCTGATTACCTGGGTCACAGGGCGGTGACACGGACCGCGGGACGGCATCCTCTGAGCAGGATCGACGAACAGAGGACCTGAATGAAGGAGGGAGTTTTTAAAGGGAAACATTCTTGATAGTTGTCAGGTGTGCTGGAGAGTATGGAAAGCGCAAAGGGGCTAGGGCGATGAGAATGAATATATAGCGGCCATTTTGGGATGGGTGAATAAATACAAACGGCAGCTTTCGGTTGCCAAAAAAAAAAAAGGGGGCGGGATGAGGGAAGATCAGAGCGGTGGCCATATTGGAGTGGCTGGTATTTCGGAATTCTCAACTATAGAGAGAACCGAATTCCAGTTTTTCTGGTTCAAGGCAGTCACAGCGGGGTCCCAGGATGGAAGCTTAGGGGAGCCTCATAGAAGGGCGTTTTGCCACGGGCGTTCCTCATTAAGGCCTTTAGCAACTGAGTTGAACATAAATATCCAAAACACCTCTCTTTTCCTGCGGAGGTTGGTGGGATCGATTCCAGGCTGTGCCAAGATTTTCTCCAGGATAAACCATCGGAGGTCTTTTTCATTGTGGCCTTTGTCCAGCCAATGAGTGACCAGGGGGGTAGATGTTTTTTTGTTTCTAATGTTGGATTTATATTCCCCGACTCTTAGGCGGCATTCCCGTCCTGTTTCTCCCACATATGGGAGATTGCACGGGCAGAGGATAATGTAAATAACATTGGCTGTTCTGCAATTGGTCATTTTTTTGTTTCGGGCCACAGAGATGGTCCGCTCGGTGGTACTCACAGATTCACCAATGATTGCATGGGGACAAGCGTGGCAAGTGCAGCAACTATGGTTGCCAAAAATCGGTTCTGAATTAGTGATAGCCTTTTGAGTACTTGATGGACTTTCCGATACTTTGCCCCTAACAAGGTGGTTCTTTAGGTTTCTGTTCCTTTTGAAGGCGAATATCGGTCGATTGAGGGAGGCTTGATCTTTTTCCAAATTGAGGAGATGCCAACTGGAGTTGATGATCCGTCGTATTTTGTTATTCATATTCGTGTGACGAGTGACATATACCAATTGTTCCGGGTTTTCAGATTCCTTAGGCTCAAACATCAGATCTCGGTTGGCATATCTGGCTCTTTTAAATGACTCCTTAATAAGTTTCTTCGGGTAGCCACGATGTATGAGCTTTTCTTTTAGGATGTCCGATTGGAGTAAATAGTCACTAACATCCGAGCAGTTCCTTCTAATGCGAAGGAACTGACTGTAGGGGATGCTATTTTTTTGATTCCTAGGATGAAAACTGGAATATTGTAAGAGGGTGTTCCTGGCTGTAGGCTTGGTATACAGTGAAACTTTTAAAGAGTCGTTCTGATGTTCAACCCAGATGTCCAAGAATTCAATCCTCTGGGAGCTGTGATGGCTGGTAAAGTGTAAGTTAGGATCGGCAGCATTAAGCCATGCCAGGAATTCCTCTAGGGTTGAGTGGTCCCCCTTCCAAATTAGGAAGATGTGGTCGAAAAATCGACGCCATCCCTCGACGTTCTCATAGAAGGGGGCTAGCTCATTGAAGATATTGGTACTCTCAAATTCTCCCATGTAGAGGCAGGCTATGCTAGGGGCACAACTGGCCCCCATGCTGACACCATTGGTCTGTTTGAACAGAGAGTATTTGAATTCGAAACAGTTCTCATGGAGAACCAGTTCAAGACATTGCAGTATGAATTCCGAGTTTGTCATGTTGGGCTTGAACATAAGGATGTTTTCTATGGTGTCATATGCTCCTTTCTGGGGGATATTTGAATACAGAGATTCGACATCAAGTGTTACGAGCAGCTCTCGGTTGGCAAAATAAGGGGTTCCTTCCACGAGACTGATGAAATGTCCCGTATCTTTGACATAGGACTCGAGCTCAATGACCAATGGTTGAAGGAATCTGTCTATATATTTAGACAGCGGCTCGGTTGCTGACCAGATGGTGGAAACTATGGGTCGTAGAGGGGGGATCCACACAGTTTTTGTGTGTTTTGGGGACCCCATATATAATAGGTATCCTGGTGTTGCTAGGTGTTAGGAATTCTGCCTCCGATTCGCAAATCCAGTTAAGACCCACTGCTTTAGTTACCCGGCGGAGGATTTCTTGTTTGAGGGCAGGTTCAGGATTCTTAGTTACCTTTTGGTAGTGCCCAGAGGTGGAGAGGAGATGATTCATTTTGTCGATGTAATTAGATGTTTGAAACATGACAATGCCCCCACCCTTGTCGCAGGGCTTAATTGTGATGTTACTGTCATCCTTCAGAATTTTAAGAATGGCCTCTTCGTCCCTGTGAAGATTGGGTTCCGGCATGGGGACATATTTGATCATTTTTTCAACCTTAGAGATCACGTTTTTTTCAAAAATGTTGACCTCTGGCCCTAGCATGTCAATACAGGGGGTGAAGGAGGACGGGGGTTTCAATCCCGATTTATTCTCTTGGTCTGTAGAGCTGGGTCTATGCAGGAAATATCTCTTTTTAGGCGGACCTTTCTGAAAAAGAGATGTAGGTCTTTGGTAAATTCGAACTTATCGAAGTTCGCCGAGGGTACAAATGATAATCCACGCGTTAATAGATCCATAGCCATCGGGTTAACCTCCTTCTTAGTGAGGTTAAACACAGGGATACCTTTTATGTTTTCCAGTATTGATGGCTGCGTGTCTGGACATACATTTGTGGTTGTCCCCGACCCGGATGGAAATTCCTCGATTGGGGGGTTCCCCGAGGTAGGCGTTGGTTGCCCCGACGGTTCCCTAAAAAACGGTTCTGGGCATTGCTACGTTCATATCCTCCGGTTCTATTAGGTCTATTGGTGTTATATCCCTGATCGTAACTGGGATTGTATTGTTCTTGGTTTTCCCCCTCCGAATCGGTGGTGTCTGAAAAGGTGGTGACCCATGCAAGTTAATACCTTGACACAGAAGTGTACCGCTTAGTGATTTTTTACAATTGTTACCACTAAGAAATACCTATTTTTTCTTCTCACTATAACATCTATGTGTATAAGGCAATTTCCAGGTCGACTTGATGTATCCTTTACCCAACCTTTCATACAGGCCTGCTGGTATATACTTTTAGCAGTATTGAAACTGAAAAGTCGTTATCAGGATTGTAACGGTGCCATGCATTATCCATTCAATGACAGGTCTTTCTGACATTGTCAATGGTAATCTTTCTACTTTTTCAATGCTCAGCACCGTATAGTCTGCTCCTTTTTGTGCCAACGAGATTTGTCTATCAGTAAGGTTAAAGATAGAAAATAATGACGTTGTGTTGATTAGACGCAATGGCACGTAGCCTGAATGGAGGTTTTGGAACGTCCAGCCTAGCTGTACAATAGAACACAATTGGGACTGGCCATGTTGTAACATTAGCATATCCTGTTCTATTATATCAATAGCATATGATACAATGCTGTACAGTGAATAAATTCTGGAGAACAGAGTCGTTAACCCATTGTCCACTACAGAAATGGATTTTTCCAAACGAATCAATTTCTCGTATTTTTCTGCAGTTTCACTTTGTGTAACTTTCCAAGCTTCATTGTAAGCTGCGTATATACCGACGTATACGAAACGTTTTTGACGCTGTTTGCGAGGTCCCATTATGAAATCTCGCAAGTCAGCACCTTCTTTAAGTAAAGTTAAGTGTTGCTTAATTTCGGGTAGTATGGATTTCTGTAGCCATTCTAGACATAGTTTTCCTACACTGTATGTTATATTTATCCCTGGATGTTGTCTTTGGGAATATCTTGGGTCTGGCTTATTCTGTTTGAACCCCTGTATTTTGTCCAAAAATCTATCTTGACAGTTATTAGTGTCTGTGGGCTAGATCAACCATTTGTTCCAATCAGGAATAGTTCTGTTTTGTTTTAAAATATAGGACACGTCTAACCCCTTATCTGTAGTGGTGTTTCTATCAGGCATAGGCTTCGGTATAGACAGGTTATTTAAATCTTTTATCTTGGCTAGGCCAAGACAGGTTGTTTGTTGAATGGTGTCATTCAGGAACATTATTTGTTCTGGGATCATGCAGGCTCTAAACAATGATTCTAAACCTTGTACCTGCCATTCTTTTGTACCCCAGACAGTTTTTGTCTCAATGTTGTTTTTCCAAAATTCAAAATCAAATGTAGACATTTTTTCATAATTTTTTTTTGAAAAAATCAGTTTAGTATTTGTCAACATGTTTTTCATTCCTGTCTTATTTAACATTTTTAAATAAAACATTTCTGGATTAGTGTAATTAAACCCTGAGAAGTTTGGAAGCTTCTCATAAAATGTTTTCGAACTGCCTTTTGGCGGAGTTGGACAATGTTCCCACTGATTATAACTGAAAACATTTCTGGGATTAGCAGATTTATGCAGATAATGATGCCCAAAGTGATTGAAGCAATACATTTCTTCATAATTCGGAGAACCCTGTAAATAATCATGTTCTGTAAATTTTGCTGACATTTCTAAATCTGACATAATATTGTTAATATTTTCAAAGTCCCAATCATCAGAGAAAGCACTAGGTTCGGTTGGCCACACCCCCTCCAACGCCCCGACCACCTAATATAAATTATGTGCCTTGGCAGGAAGCGCAGATATACTTTTAAAAACTTTGTGATACTGTGTTATTTTAATTCTTACTTGACTCTTGCATCTCCTGAACAGCGCGCCTCGCGCTGCAACGTTTGTTTACATCTAGGTCGCCATTCCTGACGGCGAGGCGAGCCACGAGACACGCCCACCTCGGTTGGCCACGCCCCCTCACCAGACCTATAAATAGTGCGCGCAGATCTCTAAGCGCGACACTGATAGAGACTCCTGAGGCGGAAGCCGGGAGGGCGAAAGATATACTTTTAAAAACTTTGTGATACTGTGTTATTTTAATTCTTACTTGACTCTTGCATCTCCTGAACAGCGCGCCTCGCGCTGCAACGTTTGTTTACATCTAGGTCGCCATTCCTGACGGCGAGGCGAGCCACGAGACACGCCCACCTCGGTTGGCCACGCCCCCTCACCAGACCTATAAATAGTGCGCGCAGATCTCTAAGCGCGACACTGATAGAGACTCCTGAGGCGGAAGCCGGGAGGGCGAAAGATATACTTTTAAAAACTTTGTGATACTGTGTTATTTTACTTCTTACTTGACTCTTGCATCTCCTGAACAGCACGCCTCGCGCTGCAACGTTTGTTTACATCTAGGTCGCCATTCCTGACGGCGAGGCGAGCCACGAGACACGCCCACCTCGGTTGGCCACACCCCCTCCAACGCCCCGACCACCTAATATAAATTATGTGCCTTGGCAGGAAGCGCAGCGGACGAGCGCAGCGGGCGCGACGATTGCGCGCCGAAGGCGCGCTTAAGGCAAGCTCGTCTGCGCTAGTCCGCGACCGTCCGGGGCAAGGGGCATGTTACTCTGCTCGTTTTACCACCTATTCACCTGCCCAACTGCGCTGCCTTCGGGGCCCTTGGCCGCAATCTGCTTCCATCTGCTCCCACATTTCGTCTCTTGGCTTAGCTCCTCCTGCCCCTCTTACAATACCTTGGCCACAACTTGTCCCCCCTACTCCTTCTAGTGGTAGCGCTCCTCCCGCTGCTTCTAGATCTCTTACGGCTTTCTATCTGAACACTAGGTCTGCAGTAGCCCACACCCATGAACTTTCGGTACTGCTGGATCTCCATGCCCCCGACCTTCTTTTCTTAACAGAAACTTGGTTCCGCGATGACTCCCTCCCCGCCTTATTGGCTACTCTACCAGCTCCATATTACGCGATCCGTGCCGACCGGCTTAATGGCAAAGCTGGAGGCGGGGTGGCGGTCATCGCTCGAACCGACCTCCCTTTTCAGCCCTTGTCCCTTCCAGATATCGCTACTACGGAGTATTTAGCTATCCGTACCACTTCCATCACGCCCCCTCTCACCTGTATTCTCATCTATCGTCCCCCCCAATCTCCCTTATTGTTCCTTTCGGATTTCTTAGAAGTTCTGGCTACCATCACAGTCAACAACTCCTCCATCTTGCTTTTGGGTGATTTTAATTTCTGGCCTTCTGACCAAGCCGAATGTCCATCTTCTAAGGAGTTCTCAGACACCATTTACTCTCTTAATTTTATTTCCCATATTCACTCTCCCACCCACGTCAAAGGTCATACTCTCGACCAGATCTGGTCCTCAAATTGCCCCGTAGAATCCCTTTCAATCTTACCCTGCACCTGGTCTGACCATCACTTGATTTCCTTTTCTCTTCCCATTCACCCCCCGATCAAGCCCCCACTCCCTAAAAACACCTGGGTTCGAGCATGGGGCCGAGTAGACCCAGATAGTCTATCCTCCATACTCACCTCCTCCGCTCCCCTCCTCCAAGACCTGTCTACCAGCTCCCAGGTCACGGCCATTGATCAATGGCTCTCTACAGGCTGTGATACCATTGCTCCCCTGAAGCGGGTCTCAACCAAACGAGAGAAGGACGCCAACCAGTGGTTTAATCAAGATCTTAAAGCCACTAAACTAGCGGTGCGGCGTGCGGAGCGGGCCTGGAGGAAAAACTACTGCCCCTCCTTACGTTTAGAGTTTATAAACATCCTGACCCTATATAAGAAAAACATCCTGGAGGCAAAAACCATCTATTTTTCATCCAAAATTCTCGCAGCCGAAAGCAAATCGAAGGAAATCTTTTCGATTGTTCACAATGTAGCGTTTTCGGATAGAACTTCTCTCAAACCCACCCCTTCCCTGGAACTCTGTCACTCCCTAAATAACTTTTTTATTCAAAAAATCGTAACCATTGAAACCAACATTCCCTCTCCTTCCCCTACCTTCGTGGACCCTCAGTGTCCTCCCCCCAAGGACTATCTCACCACCCTCCCACCTCTAACTAAGGAATCGATAACTGCTATAATTCCACTTGTTAAATCTGGTTCCCCGCTAGATCCTTGTCCGGCTCATATCCTCCGTCACATCTTCTCTAGCTGCCCAGACCCCCCCCTCCACCTTCTCAACAGTTCTTTATCCCAGGGCGTGGTACCCAACTCACTTAAATCTGCTGTTATCGTCCCTATTTTGAAAAAACCTGGTGCCGATCCCACAATCCCAGCCAATTTCCGTCCCATCTCTCTTCTACCGTTCCTGGCGAAAGTACTCAAGCGTCACGTCACCTACGCCCTGAGTTCTTTCGTGGAGAAGAGCGGGGCTCTCGCCCCCCGCCAGGCCAGGTTTCGCCCCGCACACTCTACGGAGTCCGTAGTGGTTTCGGTCCTTGATAACCTCAGGGAGGGAATGGATACCAACCAACCTCAGGCCCTGGTTCTCCTCGACCTCTCAGCCGCCTTTGACATGGTGGATCATCCCATCTTACTTTCCCGTGTCAGGGCGGCGGGGATCGGGGGTACCGCGTTGGTCTGGTTATCCTCCTTCCTGAGGGACCGCACCCAGGCAGTTCGCCTGGGAGACTTCACTGCGGACTTCCGCGACGTTCAGTGCGGGGTTCCCCAAGGTTCCTCCCTTTCTCCCCTCTTATTCAATCTTTATATCTCCCCTCTTATCTTTTCACTGCAACAAATGGAGGTCGCCGTATTTAACTATGCGGACGACCTCCAGCTTGTGTTCAACCTTTCCTCTTCCCCCGACTCTGCCTCCAACTTTCAAACTATCATGATCCACATCCGAGACTGGATGAACCACAATCATCTTAAACTCAACCCAGACAAGACTGAGCTGGTGTTGACGGGTGGTTCATCCAGCCCCTGGTCCCCCATCTTCTGGCCCCCCTCCCTTGGTGCCCCACCTGTTCCCTCTACCTCAGTTAAAACTCTAGGCATCAAGCTAAACTCCCAACTCACCCTTCACTCCCAGGTTAGCTCTGTGGTTTCTTCCTCCTTTCTGGCACTGCGCACTATTCGCAAGGTGTCCCGTTTCTTTTCATTTGATGCCCTAAAACTTATCACTCTTGCCATGGTCGTATCCCGCCTTGATTATGGCAACGCCCTATATGCAGGTATTCCTGCATATAGTCTTCGGCGTTTGCAGCAGATTCAAAACCAGGCGGCGCGCCTGGTGTTCAAACTCCCAAAATCCTCCCATACCACTCCCCTCCTGAAATCCTTACATTGGCTTCCTGTCTGTGCCCGTGTCCAGTTTAAGCTTGCATCTATCACCTTCCAAGCACGACTGGGCACGGCGCCGGCTTTTATCTCCTCGGAGATCATTCCCTATGTTCCATCTAGGGAACCGAGGTCATCTTCCCAATCCCTTCTCACTGTTCCACGGTTTCGAAGAAAGAAATGGGGAGGCTCAAAGTTTGCGACCCTCGCCCCGACCTTTTGGAACTCTCTGCCTGCAGAGCTCAGAGCTTCAACCTCATACCTGTTATTCCGGAAACAACTTAAGGCATACCTTTTCGCCAAATCCTTTAATTAATACATTAGTTCTCATTTCCCTCTTAGCCCCGGGTTTTCTGCTCTGACCTCTTTCAGTTTTAGCGCCAAGAAACCGCTGGTGTACGTGCGCTGTATAAATAATTTTAAATAGAAATAGAAATAAATAGAAATAGGTGATACAAAGTCACTTACGGAAATCTTGAATTGGTGTGGATATTTCAAGAGTTCAACCGGGCCATAGATTTCATAGTCAGTTTTGTCCATGCTATACCACCAGGTATAGGGATGCCTGTGATGTTCACTGATGATAGTTCTCTTTTTTCGATGTGAGAAGATCTGTGTGGTTTCTGGACCAAGTTGATGTTCTGACTTGCTGTGTACATTGTTCTATATTTTCCATCAATAAATCTACCCAAACTTAAAAACAAGATGAGCCATAGAAGGAGGAAAAGTACACCTAACACAATCCATAATTTAATCCACGGTGCAATTAGATATGTTTCTCTGAGTTGATGAAAGTGCTCTGTAATTTTCTTTTTGAAAGTTTTGTTTGCTGGCTTGTCTCCATGGTCACTTGGATCATCAGAAAAGTAATCAAAATTGATGAAGTAGCCAGATGCAGTTCTGTCAATTGTTTGGATGGCATCAGGATTGTTATTGATCTTTGGATTTTCTTTTGTTACATTTGTATAATCGGAGGCTACATCGTTGTAGACAGGCGTAGACAGGTGTTTCTTGACAAACTGTTGCAATTTGGGTTTCAAGAGGCACAAGTTCCATGGGTTTGTTGCATAGTCCTTTTTTATTCACTGCAGGTTTATCAAAAGTGATTAGTCTTTCAGATTGAACCTCTTGGATTGTAGCGAGATTTGGTCTTCTGCTATTTCTCTGGAGTCCACTAGGCCTACTACCTGTTATTGGCCACATGGTTGTGGTTTCACCAGGTCGATTGATACAACTCGGTTCTTCTTTTTACCAGCAAGGGGCGGTAGTACTACTGATCTTGTTCTGCTGACAGCTAAGACCAGTACTGCTTTTCTGTAAGAAGGCCCAAATTCCTTCTTCACCGCGATCTTTTCTCTGACCAGATACCCAATCTTTGGAATCCAGACAGGTCTTGCTGGGACAAGTGGTTTTTCTTCAGTGGTCGCTGGCTTTAGCTTTTAGTTACTTAGATTTTTTCTTGTTTCATTTAAGTCCTGTAAAACAGCAAAACGATCTTTGATATCTAAAGTTTTCTGTTTAACCACTGAAGTGTAACAATCGAGATCATGAATGATCATTCTTGTACCAAACAAAAGTTTGTACAGAGTTATACCTCCTAGAGAATTTCTTGGCAGATATTAAGACTACGTTGGACACTTATTAGATATTTGACCCACCCGTCACCCGAACCTAATACCCTCGCTGTTATAGATTGCTTTATGTCACAGTTTTTTCTCTCCACTACCGCATTTCCATCTGGATGGAATGGACTAGAGTACCGCAATGCAATGCCCATGCTGGCCATGGCCTCCTTGTAAGCCAGAGAGCTAAACGCTGGACCCTGGTCAGAATGTAGCATGCCAATTGCGTATGTGCCGATAAAGACTCGCAAATCTTGTATAACAGTTCTGGTGTCAGCCGAGCGCTGGGGCCACATCCAAATGAATCTCGTCTTAATAACTATGTGATCGCATTCTTCCGTCTGAATGTCTGCGCATAGATAGCCTGATGCTGTCTAATAGAGGTGTCTGGGCAGGTGTCTGGTCCAGTTCACAACTGTGATCTCTGTTGCAGTCCTGACAATTCATTGCAAAGTTATAAATTTGCACACTCATCCCCGGCAACAAGTATTTTGATTGAAATTCTATTAGAGATTTCAGGATCTCTTGGTGCCTCAGACCCAATCCCATGTGTGCTTCTTCAATCAAGAAGACTCTCCGGTTCATGTTTGGAATTACTCTATCCCCCACTCCAGGGATTTGAGCAAACGGAACGGAGTTCACATCAATTATGTATGTATTTCCGAGTGGATAATTTAGAGGGAACGCCGCACAATTGCCTTCCATTGAGGCTTTCACTGCTAGCAGCGTTTCTCCATCTATTTGTTTTTTCGTACGCTTTTTTTGTAGCTACAGAAGCCGGTTGACCCGCTGCCGCTGTGGCTCTGACAGCCAAAGAATTCCCTGCAACGTGAACGCCACCACGTTGAAGACTCTGCGTATGTATCACGTGAGTCTTTCATAGTTCTTTCTGCAAAAGAACTACTTGTTCCCATAGTTTTTTATGCTTTATTGTGGCACCTGTCTCATCTTTGTAACCGTTTTTTATCCAGGTCTGCATGCTGTTATTGTAAGACCGGACGCAGTAATGTGAATCGCACACTATAAGTGTCGGGAATTCGCGATCAGCATTTTCAAGCGCCATCTTTAAAGATCGTATTTCAGCTCGCTGAGCTGTACAGTTTCTGAGTAATTCAGTTTTAGTGACCATCGGTCTGAATTTACCTAAGCGCCAGCGACCTTTAACAATGGCGCATGCAGCTTTGTAAATGTGTTTTTCCAGAACGTAGTGTTGTGCAAATCTGTCCGTGTAGATTACACAGGTGTACTGTTCGAGGGGCAGAATTTCGATTGACAGAGGACATTCATTTTCATATTCCAGATATTCTCGTTTTTTCATTTTTGGATCAAATGCGTGTTTCACATCTTCTGTTGCAAGAGAATTTTCCCATTGTATCTATTTTGGATCTAGAGCGTTAGCATTTAGAATGCCTGGTCTTGTTACTGCCTCAAGGGCTGACACTATTGTTAGTACAGATATTCTCTTCCCTTGGGCTAGGGCTCTTTCATTGGCTACAGCAGTTTGATTTGTAAGCTATTGGTACCGTTTTTCCCTCATTAGAGGTCAGGTATGTGAATCCGCATCTTCCTGGGATGACTCGGATTACAAGGTTGCGTTTGTTTGTGCGTGTTTGCAGTTTTGTTTTAGTTAACATGTCTGTCTGTAATGATCTTAAAATTTCTGTGTGTTTCTGAGTCCAATTAATTGGTTTAAAATCAGGTTGTATTAGTTCATAGAGAGGTTTAACCCTCTCTGCATAATTTAGAATGTATGTTCTTCCGAAATTCAGGAAACCTAGAATAGATTGTACGTTTTTCAGAGTTTTTGGAGCTTGGAGTACTGCACACTTCTCTAAGACGTTGTCTGCTAGGCTTTTGCCTTCACTTGATAATTCATATCCTAATAATAGGACAGTTAGATGGGCAATTCGTGATTTTTTTAAAGTTGAATTTGTACCCTTCAGATGCGAACCCAAGTATGATGGTGTTCACTCTTCTCAAGTGAGTCTCCAGGTCATCGTCTGTAAGATAGATGTCATCGAAATAAGATAATGCCTCATCATCATATATTTGTAGTAACTCTGTTACCCTGGCTGAAAATAATCCTGGGCTGTTCTTGAATCCCTGTGGGAGACGACAAAATTGTTTTTGAGTCCCCATGCTGGAGAAAGCGGTCAAATATCTGCTTTCAGGTGCTATGTTTTGACAGAAGAAACCATTTGAAATCTCTAATGTTGTTTTATATTTTTTGCAAATGATATTATTCATTAGTGCTGCACTGTGTGAGTTTTGTACTGCAAAAGTTTTACAGCAGGAGTTTAGGTGTCTGTAGTCCAAAACTAGACAATATGAATCGTCTGGCTTGGAGACAGGAAACAAAGGATTGTTCATTTGTGAGGTGCATGTTTCAATCACCCTCTGATATTCTAGTTGATCTAAAATTTCTCTGACTTGTTACTTAGCTTCTTACTTAACAGGATACTGCCTCTGTGCAGTAGGTTGATTTTATGGTGAGGAGAATCCTCATCCCATCCTACATGATTTTTATATAATGCAGGGGTTTGGCCACTGCCATTTTCTTGCAAACTTGTATTTTTTATGAATTGGAATGTGATTTGAGAAGGCAGGCATAATCATTTCTTCGCCATGTGGGCACTCCCTGACAAACTCTGGTGGCCAGTCTTTTTCTGCTAGAAGGATATCATAGCCTTTAGATAGATTCTCCCAAAAGAGACCTCTTATTTTCCTAGTTTTATCTCCCTCTAGACTTAATGTTATTTCATATAGTTTATGGGGCACGCTAACTCGGGTGTTTGCAGTTTCCACTTGAATGTATTCATTCGTGTCCACTGTCTCGAGAAGATTCATCAGGATCTTGCGAGCTTTGGTCACTTCTGCTGCGCTGTCTAGCATTGTCTGGGCCCACTCTCCGTTTTTCAGTTGTGTCCTCAGAATTCTCGGCATGTTTTACTTTAATACTGGCTACCTTCTTTCTGGGAAATTGTAATTTTTTACTTTGATGAGCAGGTTCCTTGTCTTTGGACTTGACATGCTCTTCTTTACGTTCTGACCGTCCTCTTCTTTCCGATTTCTGTGAGGAAGTCTGAAAAGATCGAGAGGGACGTGTATCAATATCTTGATATCTGTCAGGTTTTATCAAATTGTCCCTATTTCTAAGGTTGTATCTTTTTTCAGAGGGCTCCCGTTGTGGAGACTTGCCCCCCCCTTCTGGAAATCTCCCTCTAAGTTGGGGTGACCTTCCTCTGGTCTGAAACTGTTTTTATCTAGGAGAGGTTTGTTTATTACCCTCCCACTTCTTCTTGTGAGAATTGAGATTATTTTTAATGAAAGTTTTTGCAGGATTTTCTGTTAGTGTTTTTAGTCGGTAGGTTGTACTGTCAACTGTTAATTGAACTAAATCTCTATATGCTTTTGTTAATTCTTTTATTTTAACTAAGAGTTCTTCGCTTGACATTTTTTCAATGTCGGGGTGTGGTGTGTAGTTGGCTAGAACCGGCCATGTGGCTTCTGGTCTACCTAGTGGACCGAGCCTGGTAATGTGATTTTGATGTTTTAGGGCGCCATTAAACCAGAGCAGGTGCTCTTGGTATGTTAGTGGAATTTCAACTTCCTCGAAAGGAGAGTATTCCTCTGGAGATTCCTCTATTTGTAGTAGTGGAACTCGCGTGTCACAGCATGTGCTGCTGGAAAAGTTATCCAGGAATAGAATACCTCTGTCTGCCGATATTCATGGGCCTCTACCACAAATACAACTGTACCACCTCTTCATGATACTCCATTTTCTATAAGTTTTATAGTTATGGTTTTTCTTATATTGACCGGGATGATCATAGCATTCATGTCGTCATTTTGGACAGTTGTGTCATCCGCTAAGAGTTGAGCTGCTAGTCTGGCTCTCTCCCTTTCGTCCTAACTATCTGACATTTTTACTGACAGAAAGTTTGCAGAGTGTGTTTTTGGAACACTGTATCCTTCAACGTTGACTAAACCAAAAACTAATACATAGGAATCGCTTCCTACTAAGTTTCGGCGGTTATTAACCATTTCACCCACTCCACACGTCTATTGGAGTTTTTACGGGAAAAGGGGTCTGTGTGAAAAGCACAACTGAGTTACTCCAGTATCTTACGTTAGAATATCGCCTTACCAACGTTGGGCGCCATGTAGTGTAGTTCCTATAGTCCCAATAGGCTCTGCGCATTGGAATAACATAAATGGCAGTTAAGCTGTAGGACTGAGGTCGACTGGGTCTCTGCTGAATATGTTAGACTTAATTATGAATGCCAGCTAGCTCAGAGGTCACTAGAAACGTTCTCGAACGAACAGGAAGGAGTTAACTTTCCTGATTACACAAGAAGGGATTAGCTTCTGACAACCGCATAATCATGACAACTTTGCTCACTCCAGAATAAGGAGTATATCTCCAGAGTCGTGTGAAAACAATAGATAGCTATTTCACTCAGTCAATCGTGCATGCTTAGTTTCACCAGAGTGCAGAGAGATAAAGAGATGGGCGTTTTCAATAAAAGGTGTTATTTATTGAGCAGTCTTCTTTCTCATGCAAGAGAAGTGAATTGCCACAATTGCAATACTTATCATAAAGTAAAGTGCGTACAGTAAAAGGAGTATTATGAAATAATACTGTAAAAGCATTTATATAGTTTCTGAGCCATATGACACTTAAAACGGATAAAATATATACAATTACATACAATGATAAAAGTTGACTAAACGTACTCAACTGGTACTTCTAAAATACGCCTACCCCGGTGTACCTAACCTAAGCCTAGTATGTGGGAAGGAGTAAGTGAGCTGCAGTTAAAGTTAAGTTAGTTTTGCCAAGAATCTGAATCAAGAATTCTCTAAGGATCTAATCAGCTCCGTACCTTGGTTTTAGAATGAAGGAGGTCTTGTATCTCGTTCTCAGGACTCGATCTCCCAGCAACCCGCAAGGGTGACTGGAAACACTGGAGCTGGATTTCTCGGCAGGAGAAAAGACAGCGTCTCTCTTAGTGCGTCAAATGGGAGGGTCGGCTTCCTTCGGCACTGGCATCAGCTGGGCTTTGGGTAAATAGATAGCCGCTCTGCTCCAAACCACTGTGTGTTGCTTAAGGCAAATGCTGGTATATTTATACTTGGAAGGTGCTGTGTTTGACGTAAGGTTGGACATACAACGTCACTGAGAACTGTCACTAAGAACTGGCAGTTCTTTCAGGACTCTCAGGAGTTCTAGGACATATCAAAACAAAAGCAGGGGAATTACCGGGCTGCTGGAGGTTTGGTTTGTTTAAAGAACGCGTTGTACTTTCTAGGAGTCTAGGGAAGTAGCCTTGCCGTATTTGGACTATATTGGCTATGACTAAATATGGATATGATTCTTATGCCTTTATAAGGATATGATTTGTTATAACCACATAAGGGCAATAATCGGGAATATTTAATTAGGGTCCTAGATACGTTCACAACACCTTGAAGTACATGAATTGGTGCTTGTACTGACATGTCTCATGGTTTCTATGAACCAATACATCAGGGATTTGTAAAAGTGTGGCTAATTACCCTTGAGCTTTGGCTTTGCAGTGGTTCAGCAGCATCTGAGGTGTACACTATTGTGGCTGATGGAGTGAGGGGAGGCATTGGGGATAGGCTGTTAAACTTCTCCATGGGCATGATGTTAATTGAAGCAGCACAGTCTAAGATGAACGTTATTAAATCTTTCACTTTCAGGGCAAATTTGGGGCAGTTTCCAAATGAAGTATATAATTTTGTTTCATGTTGTCCCTTGGTAGCTACCATTAATGCACACTGATTTTTGTCATCAGCACTTGATAGTCATTTCAAAGAGCCTCAGTATACTGAGCTTGATGATGGTCTGGTCTTGTTTCCATTTGTTTTAGCAGATGGAATGTTCAGGCGCCCATTTTGTCCTTCTCTTGTGATGCATTTAAATGTTCTTTTGCTCTGTAGTTTGTTATGAAGTGGTTTTCTTCCCTGCAACCTTAACACATCTGGCCTATGATTGGACATTTACCTTCGTGGGGAAAGGAAAATCTGCATCAGTTTTCGGTGGTGCTTACTTTTTGTGGTCATGTTCAATTCATGTTGGGCTGTTTACGCTTCCATTTCTGCAGCTTGTCAATCTGCTTACTCTTTAGATCATGCTGCCATTAGTGTTTTTTCCTGACTCCGTGCTTCTCTCAACATGCATTTTCTAAACGAGTCAGAAGGCAGCCATCGATAATTCTGAGTGACATGTCTTCTTCATTGGTGAAATCATAGAACTTGCAATTCTTAACGAGTGTCTAAAGTCTTTCAACAAATTCATCCATCGGTTCACCAACCTATTGAAGTGCTAGGTTAAAGATGTATCTTTGATAGTCGACATCCAGCATTGGGCTGAACTTTGCTCCCAGAGCTTCTTTTACCTTTGGTACAATTTTGCTTCAGTTTGTGGAATGTTCTTTAATGCTTCTTTCACTCCATCGCCTGCAAGGTTTATAAAGTATTTGATGATTTTCTTATCATCTACTTCTTCTAGTGCATCTATGAAGTCATCAAATGTTTTGATTCACGCAGCTGATCTGGCACCAATGGTCTGTTTCTGAGCCATGTCAAATGGTGGAGGTGGTTTCACGAATGCCACAGCATCTTATCTTCCGCTCTCTTCTGTCGTCATATGATGTATATATTATTCGGACAGCGTTCACTGTACTGGATGCCACCTGCAATTTTTCATGAATCGGCCCCTCACTTGGGCACAGATTAACATGTCCAATTTTAGGCCGTTTGGCCCTTCACCCACTTTTTGTACCTGGCTGTCACGGCTGTTAGCATTTGCTTTGTCTGCATGATGGATCTGTGTTCTGGCGCAGCGCGGTATCTCTTCCTTGACCACGCTGACACTGGGTAATATTGCTGCTGCGGTGGGTCTGGGTGGGTAGAGGGACTGCCTGTGTGCCTACTGTCTCTTCCCACCCGCTATACCCATAAGCCACACATGAACTGCTCTCCCTGGGAGGAGTGAGGCCCTCCAGCGTTTGCATCCCAGGCGGGACTGAACCAATGCCTATATCCTGAGTGTAACGCTGGGGGTGGCCCGAGACCAGGAGTGGTGCACTGCTTTTCCCCCACTGCCTTCATCAGACTGCATAATCCCCGGACCTCTGCGGCTGTGGAGACACATGACCACGCGCTTGGTCTGTGCATGGATCCATGGCTAGATTGGGTCCTACAGGAGAGGCTCTGCCCAACGCCCCTGGTCCTGTGAGGGGCCCAGCTGTGGTTCCCACCTCTCCCATTGGCGAAGCCTGAATCACACCTACTTGCTTGGCTGGTTGTGGACTAATCTGCGGGCCCCATGTACCTCCCAACTCCAGGCTGAGAACACCCCCACCTTCCTCCACTTCTACTTTCCCTGTCCTGGGTCGGAAACACAAGTGCTTTGTGACACTGGGCTGCTTGTGCTGCTGCAGGATGTATGGCATTGCAACTCAAACTATTACAATGCATCCTTTTACAACACAGTTTTTTCAACACAACTTTCATTACAATGCATGCTATTACAACGCAAGCCACTACAACGCATGCACCATTACAACTTAATTTAATATTCTAACACTGCTAGGTGCTTACCGCAGGGAAGGTGCTGGTCAGCATTGTAATGCCATGCGTTGTTAAGGAACTTGCATTGAATTGGCTGCGATGTAAAGGCATTACACTTAGAACCTTTTGGGTATGCAAGCAGGTCCTTTACCTCAAGTCCTACAGCAAGGTCTCCAAAAGCTCATAGCCACAGCCTGCCACCCGGAACCACGATGCCTCACAACCACCTGTATTAGATATTACCCCTGAGCCCTCTTATCAATCTGCTTTTCTTCTGGACAGCATACACAATAATCCCTGACTCGGGCATACAGGCACTGCTCGTATGATCACAATCAGGGGTTCATTTGGTGCTGTGAAGTGGGCCCCAAGGCTTACCTACCTGCGCTGTCACAAGCGATGTATCCTTCATGCCTGGCTACTATCCTGTTATTGGGAGCCCTGGCTGATGCCTAATGATGATATTCACTGTCCTACAGCTGAACCTACTTAGCATTGCTACATGCTCTGAGTTGTGAATAACATATATTACACTCTGTTTTCTCTTCCTCCCTCCCTTTCCTAAAGACTATAATGTTGTTCTCACCATGTGGTTAACTACTATGTCACAAATTTTACTACACTAATCATCGTACTAATACCTGCTCACCCGACATACCGGTGGCGCTGCCTACTGAGCTCCTAATGCCCCACCTCCCCTGGAGACAAGTTCTTCCTCCATGCTAGTTGTACTGAACTGTATAGCTTGGTAGTTTGGGCGGAAACAGGTGTTGCTCTGCTCTGTTGGAATTTTGAGTTTTTGCCTTTTGGTTTACAATTGTTCAAATATTGGCCATTGCACGATCATCAACGGCATGACTTTCTTTCACCGCACTAATGCTCCCAATAGCATTCTTACATGGAACTTGAGGGTCATTCATATAATCACACAAGATACTCCATCTACTCCTAACTCAGGCGATGAACCATCCATAGTGCACTCCTACAGGAGACACAGTTAACGCTCCAGGAGACTACTAGGCTCCAAAAGCAATGGCGTGGTCAGGTGTCCGCCTGTGGCGGCTGATGACATTTGCAAGTGGTGAGGCATAAGCATTTGTGATGAGTGCTGTCTGGCAAGCGAGTGTAGCGAGGGAGCCCGACTGTCATAAGCTAGGCTTCAAGGGGTTCTCCTCCCAGGAAAATGTTTTTTAAATAGTGGGCAAATGGTAGATTTTCAAGCAAATTTGAGAAAGCAAGAAGGTTAATAAAGCAGTTGTGAAATTATAATTATGACATCAATAAGGAGTTTACAAATGATAACTCTTCTGTTTCCAGGCAATACACCAGAGGTCTTCAAACTGTGGGGCGCGCCCCCCTGGGGGTCTGTGGCTGCATTCTCAGGGGTCACCAATGTCTCAGTAAAGACCTGTAAATCCTGCAAATGAAGATGGCCTGTAATCGCGAACTTGTTTATTTGTCCCGCTTCCAGGCTATCTTCATTTACATGCAGCCAAAGAGCATTAAATGAGCATGAGAACTGTGATTTTAAGTGCCATGGGGCAGAGGTCAGTCAGTGTGGTGGCAGGGTCAATCACTGGCACTCTAAGAACAAAATATTCAGTAGCTGATTTGAATTTATAAAATAACACACACACTCTGGATGAATGCAATTTAATCAGTGGGAAGCCACTCAAAGTGTGAGAAAATCCTGCTTGGGGCAGTTTATATAGTGACTTATGTTTTTAGAATTCTACAGGGTCCCTGTTTTTCGCAGAAAGCACTGTGAATGTGTCATTATTTTAAAATGTCATTACACACAGCATAAGACAGACTGCAGAAAAATGATTTAGGCCTAGATTTATAAAGGCTTTGTGTCAGGTTTGTGTTACTTTTTTAACACAAACCTGATGCAAGTGTCTTGGTATTAATGATCCAGCGTGAATCACAATTTGCACTGGATTGTGCCCAAATAGAGAGGATGGGGAGAGTATGTAGCCTCACGGCTAGAGCGGTCAACCTCGAAGCTGGGGAACAGGGTTCGAGTCTCAGAAACGACGCTCAACATCCTGTGATTCTGGGCAAATCACTTAATCTCTCCATGCCTAACAAAAATTAATGTGCTCATGTAAAGCGATCTGATACCCGATGTCTCGGGTCTAGTTTGCGCTTTATAAAACTCTAAAAAAAAAATAAAAAAAAAATATATATATATATATATATATATATATATATATATATATATATATATATATATATATATATATATATATATATATATAATGAAAAGCTGTGCAGCGCCACTGTAGGAACCAGATTTCCTTATGTAATATAATGTAACAGTCACTTAAAAAGTGCTCTGTTACTCCTAATTCCAATGACTTGAAGACTGGCCAGCAGAATTAAGTGAGTTACTGAAATGAAGGACGCTGACAGATCAAGTATAATCAGCACCCCTCCGGCCCCAACATCCAAGGCACCCCTTGCTTTGCAACAGGTTTGCATTACTTTTGTAATGCAAAATGTAATGCTAGGATTTACTATCCAAAGAAAGTCGGGATTTGCATGTGTTAATCAGTTTCAGCTTTTGTTTCAAGCATTTACTCTTTTAAGTCTTTTAAGTCTCACATTACTGTGGATTATGAGCTACAGAAAAAAATTATTCCTCAAATGGTCTCACAAGCCCAAAGCCCTGTGCTCAGTTGAGCTCCTCCAGTCCTTGCCATAAAGTTTTGAAGGGGGACCCGACTTCAAAATATTTAGCTTAAGGGGGATCAGCGCAACATAGTTTGAAGACCTCTGCAATATACTAACACAGTGATGATTAAATCAAAGTTAACAACAGGTTGTTTATTTTGAAAAATATTTTGTAACATCTTAGCTGTCCTGATGTGTTTCCATAATGCTATGTTTTGTGTAGGGAATCTGTCTTATGATAGGACTGTGGATGCTGTGGGAATACAGAGGTGTTTCTACGACCAGAGACTCCATAATATGCAAAACAGTATCAGCCTGTGTCACTTGTTACAGGCTTAGGAATTAATTCAACTCAACAAAATAACTATTCGCCACTGTGAAAAGTCTTGTCAAGCGGCCGAAAATAAAAACACAAATGTGATTCAAGAGTTCTGTAATTCAATTGCTATGTTTTTTCAAGCTAAGATAAAAAACATCTATAATAATTTCTCACAGAACTCAGCAGCTGCCGTAACTCTTATGGAGGCTCCTTTGGAGAACTCTGATATGGGCACCCCCTGCTTTGACTCCTTTTCGATACTTAAGGTAGCAGGAGTCACCAAACTAATCTTTCAAACCAAGTCGGGGTTGCCACTTGATCCCTGCCCCCTGAAAGTGGTACACCTAGCACTTATTGGTAAGTATTTTTTATCAAATTTTACCTCTGGCATAGTTCTCAGTAAAAGCAAAAATGTTATCAGTCCTTCCCCTCCTGAAAAAAGCCAGTGAAAGATCACTCAGATCTGAACAGTTATCGACCTACATCTTGACACCCTTTTCCACCAAAAATGGTCGAGAGGGCGATGAATGTGGAAAATTCAGCTTCCTTTGAAACGAACGGACTTCTCAACTCCAAGCAATTCGGCTTCAGAGGCCAACACAGAAGCGGACTGGCCTTGATCACTGCCTCAGAACAAGCGAGGCGAATGGTCGACGCCGGAGGCAACCATGCATTAGTCCTATTGGACCCATCCGCAGCGTTCGACACGGTCAATCATAACATACTTTTGGATCGTCTCACAGCTATGGGGATAAAGGGTCTTCTTTATCACTATTTCCCTCCTTTCTTGTGAACTGTGAGCAGTTTGTGGCTCTGAAAGATTGTTGCTCCCCAACCGTTTCCTTACCATGCGGCATAACTCAGGGATCATCACTCTTTTCAATGCTTATGTGGCCTGCTGGCTAGATTGATTAAATCCCATGAATTTACTGTGGTATCTTATGCCAATGATACACAGATAGTGATATCGGCAGCCAACAACCCAGATGAGACTGCTCTCCTCTTCCAGGACTGTATGCTGCAAGTGAGAAAATGGATGGCCTCAAATTGTTTAAATGTTATCTCTAGCAAAACAGAGGTCATACTGTTTGGAAAGAACACTACTTTCTGGTCCCCTATTTGAAGGCCACAGAAATTGGGAACTTTACCTACCTTAGTTGATGAAGGAAGGAATCTTGGAGTGGTCGTTGACAGCAACCTACCCTTTGAGGGACAGGTCAATGTGACACATCGGCCTCTTTTTTCACTTTAAAACTCCTTAAAAAAATATTTCCCTTTATTCCCCCGGAACATCAAAAAACGGTGATGTCTCCCCTAGTACTTTCAAGGATTGACTATTGCAATGTCCTGTTCATAAACATCAGGAAGAAATCTTTGACTAAACTCCAAATTGTACAGAATGCACCCGCTCGCCCTCTTCTAGGCCTTCCTAAATATAAATCAGTGTCTTCTGCACTGAGTCACCTACATTGGCTTCCAGTTAAAAAGCGTATAGATGTATTTTAAAGCACTGTGCATTGTCTTCAAATCTCTTCAATGCAATGACCCTGATTATCCCAAGAACTGCTTTCACTGGTATATCCCACTCAGACCACTCCCGTCCAAGGCAGAACACAATATCATGGTGCCTACATTTAATGAAACCAACTGGGGTGGCAGAAGCTTTGTTACAGGCACTACCAAATTGTGGAATTCTCTTCCTCTCACATTGAAAGGGGCTACTAATCTACTAGCTTTCAGGAAGGCACTTAAAACATGGTTATTTAACCTATAATTTTATTTCTCCTTCTTTACACAACTTACCTATCTGAGGCCAGCGCCTAGACGCCTTGGGACATTACTGCACTTGATCAATACCTTTTTTCATTTCATTTCATGATGTAGCACATATTGCAATATGCACCAGGAATATCAGTAACCAACATGCAACAGATAACTTCAAGCCGTGTAGCTACACTAAAATGTCTTTCATGGTATTTCATTATTGACCCTCTTCCTTGGAAGTAGACAGCATCTGTTCTAATCCTTGCTGGGCATATTTTGGTAATCCCTAACTGAGGCGTAGGTGTTCAAACTGGCGGAAAAATTCGCCAACATTCAACTAACGAACTTTCTGGAGGGGAATAACATTCTACACCCCAACCAGTCAGGGTTTCGATCATATCACTCTACTGAGTCAGCCCTACTGTTCACAGCAGAGACCCTAAGAGCAGCCATGGACCAGGGAAAAGAGGCCGTCCTAATCCTACTTGACCTGTCGGCAGCCTTCGATACGGTTTCACACCATATCTTAGTGAACCGGCTGGCTGCCGCAGGGGTAGGGGGACAAGCCCTGGTATGGCTTAGGAATTTCCTCAGCAACAGACGTCAGGTCACTGTGCTGGGCCCTTTCCAGTCGGAAGCAAAGGTCGTCAGCTCTGGGGTACCACAGGGCTCTAGTTTAAGCCCTGTACTTTTTAATCTGTACATGGTCCCACTTATGGAACTGATCGCATCTTTTAAGATCAGTACAATTTCTTATGCTGACGACACCCAGCTAATCCTGGTGCTGGACAGGGACAGGCCAGGCGCTGAAGAAAATCTAAAGGAATGCCTAACAGCGACATTCAACTGGATGACTAACAACCATTTGAAATGTAATGCCGGGAAGACAGAGATCATGCCGTTTGGGAAACACAATCTGTTCTCCCCAAAGAGGTGTTGGCCTGCTGAAGCAGAAGCACCTCCCAACACCATCACATCAGCTCGGAACTTGGGTATCAAGTTCGACGACCAACTGTCTTTTAAAAATCAAGCAGTAACTATAGCTGGGACCTGCTTTCAGATTATAAAGGCACTGAGGAAATTCTTCGATCTCCTCCCGCTGCCAGCCAGAAAAACGGTGGCTGTGGCTTTAATTAACTCCAGGTTGGACTACTGCAACGGCCTGTATGCTGGAGCTAACAAATCAGTCCTGCACCGATTGCAGATGGTCCAACACGCCGCTGCGCGCCTAGTACTACGCTGGCCACGTAGATCCTCAGCCTCAGTGGCCCTGAAGGCGCTACATTGGCTGCCTATTAGTAAAAGGGTCTTATTTAAGATACTTGTCATCACGTTCAGGGCGTTCCAACAGCAAGGACCTAAATACCTCTGCAACGGGTTTAAGAAATATCACCCCACCCGCTGTCTGAGATCTGCTAGCCAGAACTTGCTTACTATCCCTCGCTTCAAGCTGACTACAAGAGGTGGCAGATCCCTCTTCTTTCTGGGCGCTAAGGCCTGGAATCAGTTACCACCCTCCCTAAGAGCATTATCCCAGGAGACCCACTTCAGGAAAGCATTAAAAACTTGGGTCTTTTCTTTAACCGATGTCGCCTGCAGAGCCTTGATCTAGTAGTGTGATGCAATAGGTCACTCATCATCTTGCCCCCTACCCGTCCATCTGGGTTGGTTAAGCGCCAAGATACTCCCTGGAGTGATAGGAGCGCTATAGAAATGTGCTTTACATTACATTACACATGATTACCCAGATAAACCACTAGTACTTTGCACAGACTTATAAAGGCCAGGACAACAGATTACAAAAACCACTAAAAGACTAGTTAATCAAACCTTTATATCATTGAAAATGTTGGCATGACTCCAACATGAAATCGCTCAGCACAGTAGAACCTCATTTTTTGCCATTCAAATCCCTTTGTTTCATTACTAGGCACCATAACGGGAGCATTATGTTATTGAAATCGCACCCTGGAGAGAAACTGTTCACATACTACCACACAGATCCAGTTATCATAAATGCAGCATTCTATAGAGAAGCAGTTCTGTATTCAGAGCATAAAACATATCTAATTTGTTCTATTCTTGTACTGGGTGTGGCCAAATGTAAATGAAAGCTTGATGCAATGCACTTTGAGAGCTGTGCATGCTGCACGGCTTGTTTTGTGACATTCATCTGAGGCAATCCCTGACAGCAGAGGCTCTTGGTATGCTGTTAATCAGACCTGTGGTTATTTGAGTTACAGAAATCATTCGACCTATTCCCCAATGTCTCATTCAGTCCCATTTCTAAATATTGTTCTCACTTTGCCCTTGCCTGTTTACCCCTCTATACGAAGCTCTAAACAACTATCCCAGGTTCATACACAAGTAGCTGATATAGGCAAGGATTTTGCATTCCCACTTTTATAACTGACTAAACTAAGGGACTACAAATCAGGAATGCAAGAAATAAACCTTAACTGGGTGAGCTATTACGGCAGTTCTACCTTTTGTAACGTCATCATGGCTGCTTGCTGATGTAATCTGCGATTGCGTATCATGTGCAGCACAATCCAGATTTGCAGCACTTTTTTGGCACAGCACATTGTCCCTGATCCCTCCCCGAGTGGTTACCTGGAACACCCCCAAACTAACCATGCCGGGGTTCAGAAGGTGAATGACCGTTGCAGTAGCAGACTTGTGAAATTAAAAAGGTTAGAACACTCTCTCAGTTCATAAAGTGCTGCTAGACACCAAACTAATAATGATAGAATGGTTGACATGGGGTGAGTTACAAAAAAAACAATCTTGCATTGCCGTTCTCCTCTTTAAGTGCATGTTGAGGAGGATCCTGGCAAAAGTGAGCCAGGCATTCTCTGTCACTTAACCCTTACCGTGCTGATGACGGAACCGCTCTGTCATCAGCCGCGGTGGCGCTGTGCTGATGACGGAGCAATTCCTGATTTCGCGCCTGCGCGGCGCATTCTATTAAGCGGGCGGGGCCATGAGGGAACCGCTCCATCATGGGCACAGCTCAACTGCGGCTGGTGATGGATGGGTATATTTTATTCATTAATAGGGGAACTCGAGCCTACCATGTGCTCAGAATAGGACTTTTGTTTCTAGCACATTTTTCTAATACGACAATGGCATCTGGAAGATACCGCATACTCATACCACTGGTCAAGTGAAGTCTCTAATGAGCTCAGAAGAAGCCCTTTTTCTTTTCATTGAACCTGTGGAGCACATACATTTGTGTACTTGAAAGAATTTTTGGACGAGCCCTGAAGAAGTCCTATAATAGGACAAAAAGCGTTGCTTACCCTGTGAAGAAAATAAGAATAAAGGAACATTTGTGAAGTTTTTCATTAATATTAGTTTGTGCTGATTTTTGTATTGTGTTGATGTGGATGCTTGTTTACAGTCCAGGGAGGACCTGGCCTGGCAATTTGGCCTGGACTGTTCTCATTGGGCGCAGGGTCAAGACTGATTTGCATATGCCTGGGTCTAAACTGGAATGGCATGGGGAGCAAAAAACGATGGATTTAGGTCCAGATCTCTGTACTGGGGCGAATGTATGACATTGTCCTGCATTATGTCCATCAATTGTTCTTTTTGCATTTGTCACCCCAAGTGGGATGGGTATGCCCAGACGTGGGTCCTGTGCTCTCCATGCCACGGGAGTCAAGCTATCCTGGCTGATGAGGGCTGAAAGCCCGAAACTGGTCCTAGGATGCTTGTTTTCCGTCCAGGGAGGATCTGGCCTGGCAGTTCGGCTTGGAATGTTCCCATTGGGCGCAGGGTCAAAACTGATTTGCAGATGACTGGGTCCAAACTGGAATGGCATGGTGAGCAACAAAAACGAAGGATTTAGGCCCAGATCTCTGTACTGGGGTGAATGTATGACATTGTTCTGCATTATGCACATTAATTGTTCTTTTTGCATTTGCCACCCTGAGTGGGACGGGTATGCCCAGACGTGGGTCCTGTGCTCTCCATGCCACTGGAGTTAAGCTATCCAGACGTGGAGAAGTGTGGCTCAATGGTGGAGAAGTGTGGCTCAATGGTTAGAGCGGCAGACCCTGATGCAGAGGTCTAGGCCGGGACCAGGGTTCAATTCCCCGCCTCGGCAGGTCTTGGGCTCAAAAATTCCACAGACCTGATAATTCTCGCCTCAGTGCCTATTCTAATCATAGAGTTCCACTCTGCAACTCTGGGCAATAGCTTGCTTAATCTCCACAACGCCCCCTACAACGCTAAGGATGCCTGGCCTTCACCCTGGGGGTGCCCAGGAGTGGACGCCTCACAGGGAAAGCCAGGACGGGTTCCACAGCGGTATTCGTACAAGCGCCTTGAGACCCTTGCGGGTGAGTAGTGCGCTATACAAGTATCAATTTACGGTTTATTTACGGTATCATGGCTGATAAGGGCTGAAAGCCCGAATCCGGTCCTAGGATGCTTGTTTTCAGACCAGGGAGGACCTGGCCTGGCAGTTTCGGCCTGGACTGTTTCCATTGGGCGCAGGGTCAAGACTGATTTGCAGATGACTGGGTCCAAACTGGAATGGCATGGTGAGCTAAAAAACGAAGGATTTAGACCCAGATCTCTGTACTGGGGTGAATGTATGATATTGTTCTGCATTCTGCCCATCAATTGTTCTTTTTGCATTTGTCACCCAAAGAAATTGTGAACAGATACTATCGAATTTCTTCAACATTGAGTGGATAAGCAAGTGGAATAGCTATCATTAAGTGCAGAATTTTAAGGTGAAAAATCATCATAATCATACTGCATCTACCCACCAGTAAAGGATGCAAAGTATTCAGCCTATACAATGATTTTTTTGTTTTTTCTGCTAAGGGGAATACATTTACATTAATAATCTCATTTAGATTGGCCTTTAGAGAGACACCTAGATAGACTGCACTTTCAACCTGTCTATTGCCTACCAGGGAGATATTCTCATTAATAATATCTTGATTTTTGTCTTTATATGAAGAATACCATGATATAGACCCAAAGATCTGGGCTTCTTTCTACTGCCTTAATAGACATTTCCGGGTCAGGAGTGGCCAGAGCTATGTTGTCAGCGTAGGCTAAAACTTTGTGTCATACCCAAGCAATAAAACCTAGGGAATATTGGTATTAAATTCCAGGCTCTTTATAAAAGTGTCAATACACAACATGGATAATAAAGGGGAGCATGGACAGCCTTGCCATGTCCCCCCTTAAAAACATAACTTGCTCAGTCATTTTCCCTTTGATTAAAACACTGGCGGCTGGCTCAACATACAGTGCTTTAACTGCCCTTATAACATCTGGGCCAATCCCCTTCTTTTGCAAAGAAGCCCAGAGGAAATGACAGGAGATCCTATTGAAAGCTTTTTCGGCATCAAGCATAATCACACTTATAGTGTCCCCTGATACCTGCCCGGCATCAAATATGGAAATGATCCTTCTAATATGATCTTTCGTGCTTCTCCCAGGGATAAATCCATGTTGTCATTTGAACACTATCCTGTCAATCACCTGAGATAAACGAGTAAATATATGTTTTCAGTAGATTTTTGGATCCCCATTGATTAACGTAATTGGGTGATATGGGCAAGCTCCTGAGCAGATTTGTTATTTTTGTGGAAAATTATTATTTTAGCCCAAGCCCATCATTGGGGGAAGGGGCTGCCCCATTAAAAATGTGTTCAGAGTTGTAATAAAATTCTATTTTTGATCCACAACATTTTATAACATTCTGTGGGAATTAAGTCTGTGCCTGCAGCTTTCCGATCAGGTAGACTGGACATAGGCATAAAGATCTAATCCCAAGACAGAGGGCCACCGAGCTGCTCATGTTCTTCCTTAACATGTAACAGAATTACAGCCTTAATTCAAGTAATTTTTAGTCCGCTCTAGATTAAATCTATATAGTTGGTTAAATAGATACATTAGCCCAAATTGTCAAGTTTATACATAAAAAGTACCCAAACATTTGAGAATTCAATTGAATCCAGCCGGATTCTCTAGTTTAATATATAATTTGAAAAAAGTATTTTTGCAAATCAAAATACAAATATTTACATATTATAATCAACAAAATCTTTCGTAGTATAAAAAGATGAACGTGCACAGAGAAAGGTAAAGGTTTGTGCTCAAGTGATTGATCAAAGAGATCAGAGAAACAAAGTGTAGAATTATTTATATACAAGAATGAGCCTGCCCTAACCAACGCTTGTAAAAAAATTGATTCTTTTTTACTAGCTTCTAGTTTTCAAACGCAGCCTCCATTGTCCTTGATTTGCACTACTGGCAAGAGGATTAGGAGGGAAAGGGGGGAGAAGGGGGGCAAAAACTAATAGATGCAGGCTCCAAAGGGAAAATGTCGACGTTTCGACCCACACGTAAACCGGGTGGCTTAATTCCTCAAATCAGGGTCTTCATCAGGACGGGATGAGGGAGGGACTGGGAATTTCAATGTGCACGCAGTATAAAAAAAACAATGTCAATGGGCACCTGTAACAACAAACAAAGCTAGGGCTAAGTATCTTTAATTCATAGCAATAATTAAATTTATAGCCTGGAGGGCATGGAATTACACTCACCCTTATGTGGTGAACTACCATACATGCGATGTTTTGTCCGCACCAAGGTTATTTGAATAGGCGCTGAAAATGAAGGAAGAAATGCGGTAGCCATTAGTGCTACTCATATTGTCCCAAAGGAATCAGGATATACATATGAAAATAATACTCCTATGAGTGAGGCATTATTTAGTTAGGACCGTATCCTGCAGCCATTGCCACAAACATTCAATTAATCATATATCAGAGGCGGATAAATTACATCTCATACTAAATTATCAATTGCCTATGTATCGAACTGCACTAACAGAGTGAGCCCTGGCATGTGAGGCTACTCCAATAACAACGAGACTTTAATCATACTCACCACCAGTTATTACGGGCGGTGATTTCCAGCCAAATGGTCAAAGTGTTCACTAGAAAAGAGAGCAAAAAGGCATCTCTATTAGTGACGAATATTGGTTGGCTATAGCGTGGGTCTATGTTTGACATATATCTCATGCCCAGACCTTCAATGTCAACGTACCTCGAATTATTCGAAAAAGCGCGGAGAAATTCAACTCTTCTCTAAACGCTGCTGACCTCGCTGCTTCGTCTTCGCGTCTGGGGAATGCGGAAGCGAACGTAATCGCCGCCACCTGCCGGTTGCTAAGTAACCAGCGTCTACACGTCACACGGGGGTTGCGGTCTCGCAATGCGTGAGATCGGTTGCTTGGAGAACTATATAGATTTAATCTAGAGCGGACTAAAGATTACTTGAATTAAGGCTGTAATTCTGTTACATGTTAAATTTTTGTCAAGGACCATTTGTTCTTTATAATACTTGATACCCAGGTCCTTCGACTAAATTGGGTTACCCCCTGTTTTATAACATGTTCTTCCTTAGTCAGTCATTCCGGCATAGTGTAATCTAGATATCACCAGGTTAAATCCTGTATTTGATGAGTCTCTTTCTTAGATCCCTCTGAATAAAGTGTTTGATAATAGTTCTGAAAGGAAGTTCAAATCTTAATTGGATCTGACACCAAACCATGTAGGGAATCCCAAATTACTGAGATTTAATTACGTGTCAGTTTCTGTCTGGGTCTTATTGCTAATTTATGTCCTAACTTTTCACTACATTAGTATACTTTTTCCCTGTGTGCCATTAATTTGTCTCCTGATTTTTTAGCAAGAATTTTCGACAATTGTAACCTCGGCCAACACAACCTCTGCTTGGTTCTCTTCTACCCCATTCTTCTGTTGCAGTGCTATGACTAGATTTTCTACAGCTTGAGCCAAGTTCTGCTGACCATCGTGCAAAATACATTTCTTATCCTTCCCCTTTTTCCAGGGGAACAAAGTGGTTTACCCCCCATATACAAGCTTTAGAGGAATCCCAGACAATTCCTAACGAAGCACTCCCCATGTTCCTGGTCAAACATTCAGGAATCCACTCTTTCATATGTTTCTGATATTCTTAATTGTATAGCAGTTCCCTCAACAAAACTCCAGGGAGAAACCTTTTTTGCTGAAAAAAAGATAAAACTGGACCAAAAGTCCCTAAGCCCATGTATCTGGCATGAATTCTATAAAGACTGAAATACTTTTCTTTTTCTCCCTGTATGTCTCTGACTCATGACACAGTTACTTGGTAAATTAATACTTAACACCTTGGCTGCTTGAGATATTTCCCTGCTGTGCTGGACCATAATAGAAATGGGTGTGGTCATGACGAGCTCAGCTCGTCATTAGCACACAAGCACCGTGCCTCATGAAGAGCTGAGCTCGTCATGAGCACCGAAGGGGTTAAATCCCCACACAATATGATAGGCAAAGTCCACTGTGCTAACTCATTATCTGACCAGTCAAGTACTTCGGGGTCATAAACTATACTGCCATAAACTCAACATAATGAAATGGAAGAAGAGCAACAAGACCTACAAGCCACATTAAAGCAATGTGCATCGCCCACCAGGCCTTTTGGGACTCGGGCCCCAAAATCATGCGTAGCCTAGTTAGCCAATATCATCCAGGCAGAGACCTACGCTCTAGTCAGGCTTTTATGGCAACAGTCCCCAGAATTAAAAGGACTAGAGCAGGCGGAAGAATGTTCACCTTCAACGCCTCAAAAATCTGGAACTCCCTTCCCCTTCACCTGAGATCAAATCCTAACCTTGCCTCCTTCCGCAAGCAACTTAAAACACATCTGTTCAAATCCCCGTAATCATTTCAGCCCCCTTCCCCTCCTCCCAGTTCTGCCAGTCTCACTACACCCCCTTCTGGTTCCTTAGCGCTTGGACGCCCCAGGGCAGCAACCGCGCTGTATAAATTAATTTTCATTCATTCATTTCATTCATTAAACCATCGTCCCAATGGATACTCCCACATTTGATTAAATTGTAGCTTATTACAGCGGGCTAAAATTGCAACCCCAAGGGTAAGGGCTCCTTGAGTTGTTCCCCTGATTAATCTGTAGCCTAAACTCATTAGCAAACCCTTTTGTGCCTTCTCTATGTGAGTTTCTTGCAGACAGATAATGTCTGCATGTAGTATTTGGAGCCCCTGAGAAACATTTTGCCTTTTCCTAGAATCATTTAGCCCATAGATATTCAGTGTGTCAATCATTAATTACCTCATTCCTGTCATCAGAACAACCATAATCCTTTCCTCTCTATACCACTTATAAATGTGTTGAAAATAATTCTAATCTTGTCGGTTAGAAAGAAAACCAGCAAAACAGAAACATTTGATCCTTTAAACATAAACCAATGGTTGTGTGTGTTCAACCCACTCCCCACCTACACCTAGCCCCAACCCCACCCCCCCAAAACAACCAAGCACTCAGGAGAAGCCTGAGTGATGAGCATTTGACCAACTACCCCATCCCCCATGCCAAAGGAAAAAATGAACATCTTAATAGCTTCTGATTACCAACTAAAGATTGCTCATTGAAAAATCACCATTATATATTTCACTTTGGTAAACTACTACTACCTCTCCCCTGATTAAATTCTTTTAAATATTCTTGAGCTTGAATCTCGGAAGTGAAGCTACAAGTTTGCTCATTAGCAATATTTTTTAAACTGGCAGGATTTTGGAGATAGACCTCTGTCCCTATATTTTTTGAAAGGAGCAAACAAATGTCAGAGACGCCATCTTCGCTCAACAGTTGCATGTTCAAAATAGAGTTCAGCCAAATAAGGTACTCCTTCATGAGATTTTTGGGCATTTGGATAAGCCTATCATAAACAAATTGCCTCAGCAGAAAGTTACCAAAATACACCAGCATTGCTCTGGGTCTTTCTGTTTCATTCATTGACCGGTTCTTCAGCATTAGGAGGAACCGGTGAGTCTTTTGAATTTCCATGTCCCAGTCCCATTTAATCAGATCAGGAAATGCACCTTTTAAAAGATTCACCATGAAAGTGCCTGGAATTGCCCCCCTCGGCCCCCTCCAGGATCTCAAGAAAGCGTAAATTGTTCCTCAGCTGTCAGTTCTCTTGATCTTCCAACTTTAACATAACATCAGACATGAGAGCTCCTTGAGAGGTGCTTTGGGTTTTCAGAGAGTCAAACTATGTCTCAAGGTTCTCTGTCCGACCTTTCACCATTGTTAGTCGGTCAGTGATAATCGCACAGGTTTTATTCAGTTTCCGGATCCCTCCTATAGAGTATAAGAGGCAATTCTCGCCCGGCAACTTTCATTTTGGGTTCTGTCTGCATTTGTATATTAGACAAAAAGATGGCGGTAAGGGAGGGTTCCTTTGTCTAATAAGGTATAGCTCTGGTTCCGATACTCGAAGTATCTACATCATTTGGATCGTGATCAGGATTATTTCTAGGGGTGGGCGGCCAGCTACGCTCCGTGCACGGATTGTGCGTAGTGCCGCCTACTCCGCATTTTGCGGAGCGGGCGTAGCCAGGCGGCACTACGCACGCTCCGCAGACGGAGCGTAGCTGGCCGCCACCCGCCTCCCTCCCGCCCTCCCTAAATACTTTAAATTAAAGGAATAAATTAATTTAAAACGCACTTACCTTGCCCGCCGCTGCCCGCCGCGTCCCCGGGGCTCGCTATCTTCCGTCTTCCGTCTTCTTTCCTAATGCGCATGCGCAGGCGGCCGCGCATGCGCATTTTCTCGTGAGAAATGCGCATGCGCGGCCGCCCGCGCATGCGCATTAGTAAAGAAGACGGAAGATAGCGAGCCCCGGGGACGCGGCGGGCAGCGGCGGGCAAGGTAAGTGCGTTTTAAATTAATTTATTCCTTTAATTTAAAGTATTTAGGGAGGGCGGGAGGGAGGCGGGTGGCGGGGCTGGCGGCCAGTGGTGTTTGCGGAGTGGGGCTACGCGGAGTGCGGAGGTGGGCGTAGTTTCTCGCCCACTTCGCGTAGCTCCGCGAAGCCCCACTCCGCCAACTCCGCCCAGGGTTAATTATTTCCATCATGATAGGTAAATTGGGTGGCTGAGTAATCCCATTTCAGTTGTTGACTATTCCTCTTCTTACTCCCCTTACTCCCCTTTTTCTTTTTTCGTGAAGATTTCTTTAGTTTTCGCAATCATAAATTCTCCATTAGATACTTCTATTTGTGTCTGAAAGATCATCATTACTTAAGGAGATGTTGCCTTGACTAGAAGGATCTGATCTAACAGTTACTAAAAAAAATCTTTCACCGGGCCCATTGGGAGAGAGGGACCCTCCTCATTGATGGCCATCGAATAGGGGCCTAGAGCTGATGGGAAATTACGTTTATTGTAACAGTGTCTGTTTCCTCCCCCATACCCCTCTCTGCTCCCTAAAAGGAGTCCTGTGTTGGAAAGTCACCAAATATCACATCAATAGTACCTTTAAGATCATCCTGTTCTGTGCACAAAGACTTATGCTTTGGGGGGCTACCGGTGGCAGATGAGACTCAGGGCATGCTTTTGGAATATTACTGTTACAATTATTCCCTGATCCAGCACTGGTCTCTCTCAGAGGGACCATAGTGCTGCTATCCAGAGTATCATTTTGGTGGTTGGTACATGGGAGGGCACAAATAGGCTTGCAATTGTTGGTTGTATAGACCCACCTTCCATCTGCACTATGCCGTGCATTGTTCTCCATAATTTTTCCGACTGAGCTACAACTATTAGCAAACACGCGCAGAGAATACGTGTCCTTGCAGGAGAACCTACGATGTCTCAATTATGCAGCTCACTGGCCAGGACTGTTCTCCTATACTATTATTGCGCTCCACCACCAGCACTTTACTTTATAACCAGAATGAGATACACACAGTGCTCACGTGCCATTAGGCATCCTTATATCAGTCAACCACTGTGGTTGACCCCGGCGTACTCAATACATTTTTCTCCTCAATTTTGTTACCTTGTATCATGAGTGAGCAGAGAGCAGAACTAGATGACTCTATCACACAGTTTGAAATGCAGGAAGTATTCACGTGTTTGCCATTGGCAAAACCCTGGGCTCGGATGGCTTGCCAGCTGAATTTAATAAAGCCTATCCCCTGCTGGATCCCCCATGGTTACTATTCCTCCCCAAGCCCGACAAGGACCCCACAAAGTGGGATCATACATGCCACTGACACTGCTAAATACAGATTATGAGGTCCTGGCTAAATCCTTGTGAACCGACTAGCGCCTCTAGTTTCAACTCTGACTCACCCAGATCAAAACGCGTTCATGCCAAGCCGCAATGTCTCCTTGAACCTAAGGTATTTCTTCAGCATCATGACTATTCACTGCAACATTGGTCCGAGCAGAATACCTGTGTTAGACCTCAAAAATGCATTTGGTTCTCAAGATTGACTTTTCCTGTTTGAGGCACTGGCGTGATATGATCTGATTAGAGTCAAAACTGGCTCCTCTATCTCCAGGCTGATATCGGTTGGCAGGGGCACCTGGCAGGGCTGCCCATTCTCCATCCTGCTCTCTTCGCTAGCGAAATAGAATTGCTAGCTGTGCAGACTATAATGTTTTTGCAGATGATCTCCTCCTATACCACTGAGACATCCATAACATCCCGACACAATCATCATGGTGCTGCACCCCTTTTAATCAACCCCCTTTAATCAACTGGGCAAAATCATGCCTATTCCTCTTTACACTGGGCATGTCGGACCCATGTCTTGCCTTTCCTGGAGTGCCTATACCGTGGTAGCCCAGAACATTACGGTACTTGGGCCTCTGCATGTACCATTCTCCAGAGAATCTGTTTGATGGCAACCTCATGCATGCGGCCACATCTGTCAGAGCTCAGATGGCTTTCTGGCAAACACAACTGCTGTCTGTGATGGGTCAGGTGGCCCTGCTGAAGATGGTGGTCCTCCAACGACTCTAATATTATTTTTTCAAAATGACCACAATATGTTCTGACCAAATTTTTCCAAGACTTCAAGATAAAGTTCACGGAATTCATCTGGAACTCTGGGTGTTGCAGAGTGGGCTGGCGAAAAAATACTCGCCCCTGGACCAAGGTGGTCTGGCGGTACTGAAGCTAGAACAATATTATCTCGCATCTAAGCTGCAGTGGGTGGCCAAATTGCTCTCTGGCCAGGAGTTGTCCGGCACACCCACTGCATTACCGCCCTGGACATTGACTCGAATCCTTCACCTGTTTCACCAAACCACTCCGACTAAAATGTGGGACTCCCTGCTGTTGGGTGTAGAACAACAATGCAGCCCCTGAGGCTCTACCTTTTGTGCTCAGTGACTCCCTATGCACCAGCATTAGCCCTCCCACTTCCAGAAATGCCACCATTACCTCCACAGCGGAACTCATAACCTAGCATTCCATTGGATTAGACACACTGGGTGAACTCTACAGTGATGGTGCACTCACATCTTATGAAACACTAATGGGCAAGTTCGAGCTACCGCCAGGACAGTTCCTGTTATACAATTCCCTGCTGGTGTCGCTGACCCGATCATGGGACGATTGGACTACTGAGGTATCGACTCGCTTAGCAGTATAATACTTACAAGTTATGGGATCGGGTAGGCACTTAGTTCATTGACTGGCTGCCTTGCTGCAGATTCATACAGCACCTTCACATGCAGCCCTACGGGCCCATTGAGGGGGCGATCTCACCCGGCCCTGTACAAACAAGGAATATGCTGCTTTACGAGCGAGCCTCACCAATTTACCGCACAATAAGAGGTGTCGCCTAATACACTTTTATGTTGTACTCCGGGCCTATTTAATCTCCACCAAAATCAACTGCTACTTCCACCATGCTGACATTGCCTGCTCCCGCAATGTCATGGGTAATTCAGACCAACTCCATATATTGTGGTCTTGCCCCTCTCTTCTCACTTATTGGCACAGTGTCACAACCCAACTGTCGACTTGCCGAGAACACCCCTGATGTAAATGAAAGGAAGATCCACAGGCACAGGTAAGCTTTGGATAAGCATTATTGCAGCACAGAGATAGTAGGTCAGCTCCACGTCCAACCAGAGCTCCAACTGCCAACAAGGCAAAGGAGCGCTCCAGAATGCAGAACACAAGAAGAGATCTAGAGTGCTAGCTCAAGGAAGAGCAAAGCACTGTACAACATATCTCCTCTCCTTGCAATGAAAAGAAAAGACAGGAACAAAAAGGGAAAAGAAACACTAATGCACATAGTCATTCAAATACATGGGTGGGCGGCGGGAGCGAGGGCTCCTCAGGCAGACATCAGCTAAAGAAGAGGAAGGAGGAGCAGGAGTACAAGGTACAGAAGGAGAAGCAAGAGAAGCAGAACTGAAATCAAGCACAGACCTATTGTGGTAAGTACACGAGGAAGTGGAGGCATCACCACCACCCACCTCCCCCCGACTAGCTGACAAGGGAATGGGAGAAGGAGGACAACCAGAGGACAATAAGTAACCATTACAGCCATCCACTTTGGCAGGAGACAGGTCATCAGAAGAAGAAACTTTACGTTTCTGGTAGAGGGCTACCCTCCGGTAATTCCAACTCTCACCATTGGCTAATACAATGAAGTTGGGGAAAACCTTCCTGACTTTGTAGGGGCCTCTAAACTTACTAAGACCCTTAGTAAGTCTGCCCGGCTTAACCTTGACCAAGTCGCCCACGGAAATGGGCAAGGAGGCACTGTCATGGGTTAAAGGAATTTCACCGCTAGAACTCAGCCAAGAAGGGGTCAATTTGCTCACTGGTGTGCGACCACGCATTAGCTCAAAAGGAGACTTATCACCAGACTTATGGGGTGTGGAGCGATAAGCCCAGACCAATTCCTGGACACGCTCATCGGAAAAACAGCCGGACTCCACAAACATCTGAATCACGCCCTTAATGAGGCGATTCACCCTTTCACAAAGGCCGTTGCCCTGTGGGTTGTAAAGACTCGTCTTCTGATGCCTGATGCCACAACCATTAATAAAAGAAGCCATTTTAGAGGACGTGAGTTGCGTCCCGTTGTCTGAAATGAGAACAGAAGGATACCCTTCGTTGTTAAAAATGCCCCTCAAAAACTTAATGGTAGCATCTGTAGTGATTTCCTTTACAAACTGTACACACAACCATTTTGAAAAACAGTCGATAAGAACAATAGCAAACCGGTGATCAGTGGGAAGCTCACACATAGGGCCTATGAAGTCAATGCATACACTATGCCAGGGAGTATTCTCAAAGGTAATCTTGTGAGTGGAGTGGGAGCCTAAAACTTTGAGGCGCTTCTCACCCTCCTTACAAAAACTACATCTCAACACACAATCCACTGCGTCATTATCAATAGAGGGCCACCAAAAGTTCAATTTGACACAACGTTGCGTGAGGCTTTGACCCAAGTGTCCCTCATGGGCCAAGTCCAGAATTCTCTTTCTTAACAGAACAGGGGGGACAAAACGATCACCCCGCATTAGAACATCTTTTCCTTCTAAAGAAAGTTCATCCAAAATTTTTAGGAAGGGTCTGACAGAAGGACTAACAGTACTTTCTCTCCTAGTACCATTAGAAATGAGACTGATAACGGCCTTCAAAGTCAGATCCTCCTCCATACCCTTGGACCAGTCATCACGGGTAAATGTGCCACCACCCACAGACAAGACATCCTCCATAACAGCAACTGCAAGGTCGTCGGACTTGACTTCAGAACTACAGTCAGTGGAAGGTATAGGGAGCCTAGACAGACAATCCGCTTGGATGTTTTTCCACCCATGAATAAATTCAACCTCACACTGAAAGTCCTGTAAACGAGAAGCTAGTCTCGCCAACCTGGGAGAACCCTTACCAGCTCCACCAGGAGCAAGGACGTTGACAAGGGGTTTGTGGTCGGTACGTAAAACAAACTTGTAACCCCACAAGTAGGTTCGAAAGTAACTTGTACCCCAGACCGCGGCAAGAGCTTCACGCTCTATTACCGAGTAGTTAGACTCAGAAGAGGACAAAGGTCTAGATGCGAATGCAATTGTCTTTTCAACACCGCCATGTTTCTGTAAAAGAACAGCGCCCAAACCAATGGCACTTGCGTCCACCATCAAGATGGAGGACCGAGTAGTGTCAAAAGGGGTGAGGACGTTAGCAGATTTGAGTTCCTTCTTAATCAATTTGAAACAGGATTCGTGATCAGAGGTCCAGCTAAACTTGACACCCTTTTTGAGCAAGGATCTAAGAGAAGCTGTCTTAGAGGCAAAATCTCTTACAAATTTCGAGTAGAACTCGATTAAGCCCATAAAGGACCGAAGTTGATCCTTATCAACTGGGGAGGGTGCTAGCTCAATAGCTTCAATTAGATTCTTTTTGGGTTTAATGCCATCCTCTGACAAACAAAAACCTAGGTATTCTATCTCTTTCAATAGGAAGGCACACTTCTCTTTTCTTAAGGTCAACCCAGCCTCATCTACTCTACGTAACACATCATGTAAAATTTTGTTGTGTTCCTGTAATGAACTACCATAAATCAAGATATCGTCTTGAAAAAATAGCACCTTATCAAGACCCTTAAAGACTTCAGAGACAAGTCTCTGGAATACGCTAGCAGCTGAGACTAGCCCAAAAGGTAGTCTAGTGAATTGGAAAGTGCCTTCACTAGTGATAAAAGCAGTTAAGTGCTTTGAGTTATCGTCCAGACAAATTTGGTGGTAGGCGTGTTTGAGGTCCAATTTACTAAAGAACCTTGCTCCTCTAAGGGTTGATACCAATTCGCCAATGTTGGGGAGGGGAAACACGTCAGCTACCACACACTTATTGAGAGAACGAAGATCCACACAGAACCTGATCTTGTTATCCGGTTTCTGTGAGATCACAACAGGCGAAATCCAAGGAGATGCTTCAATGGGCTCGATGATACCCCCTTGGAGCATTTCCTCTAGAGTAGCCTTAACCTCATCTCGTAAAGCAAAGGGCACCCTTCTTACTTTGTGCTGTACAGGCGAACTGCCTTCTTTAAGGATTATGCGATGAGAGTATCCAATAAGTTCACCCAACTGGTCCCTAAAGACATTTTTAAATCTGGCCAAAATATCTTCCACAGACGAGGTCTCAATTATGGAAACTGGGTTATCCGACCTGGGATCAACTACAATATGGAGGTCATATTGGTGATGACGGCCTAGGATTGCTGGTCCATCAGCCGATATGTATATTTTCCCGTAGGCTGATCTGCCCTTAAAAACAATTTCCGCTTCAAAGAAACCCAGCATGTCAATTCTCTCACCTTGGTAACCAGACGGGAAAATGTCGCACGTTTTCAAGGCTCTTTTCCCCCAAACATTTTCCAACAGGGAAAAGGGAATTATGGTCCACTTTGAACCTGTATCAACCATGAGTGTAACAGTTTTCCCATCAATTACAAAATCATCTTTGAAAGGATTGCCCCTCTGGTTATCACACGCACACACAGTGTCAGTCAGCACTAAAATTTTGTTAACATCACGTCTCAGAACATGGCATTCATCAACAACTGTAACTTTTGAGTAATTCTTATTCCTACACATTTTAGCAAAGTGTCCTGTTTTACCACACCGTAGACACTCTTTGTTGTTTGCATAACAAAATTTCCCATCTAAAGGATGAGAAGAAGTACCACATCTCGAACACATTTTCTGATTATTCTTGTTAAGCGATGTCGCTTGTACATTCTTTTTTTGAAGAATGTAGCCTTTCTTCCTGACAATTGCAATGGCGGCAGATTCATCGTCGCTATTTTCACTTAAAGTATTCTTATGAGAAATTTCAGCTACTTTGGTTTCTAAGCCACTTTTTTGCAGTTCTCTCATGCATTTTTCACTTTCTTCTACGACCTTGGCCAGCTCTATGGCGTCTTTCAATGTTGGGTTCTTAGCCGCCCACAGACGTTCTTGCACTTTCCTATTGTTGGCTTGCACAACTAATTGGTCTCTGATTAACTCGTCTGCCATCTGGCCAAAGTTACATTTAATAGATAACTCACGCAGTCTTGCTACAAACTCGTCAATACTTTCTTCAGCCAATTGTTTATTTTTATAAAATTTATATCTCTGAAGGATGAGATTCTCTTCCTTGCCAAAACGAGTTTCTAATCTTGTGACAGCCTCTTTAAACTCATCAAAATCGGCTTGTGATCCTGCAGGTAGTACTTGTGGTAAGTATCTGAACAAACGCTGCCCCTCTTTACCTAACGTGGTCATCAACAGTGCTTTTTTACGTTTAGGCGAATAATCTTCTCCATCCAGAGCCTCAATATAGTTATGAAACATAACTATCCAGTCCTCCCATGCTATAGGGGGATTGCCTGGCTCTGACAAGAATTGGGGAGGAAGGGCAACATTGATTGATTGAGTCATGACCTTTAAAGAATGTCAGCAGGTAGAGAGAACTAAGTACACCAAACAGTGGAGTAAAAAGAGTAGAAAGTAAACGCTTACTGTTATTGCAGTTGATGATCTGTAACAAATGACTGATGCTTACTGCTTCGTCACACTCATTTCAAATGCCTCGACACACTCGTTTCCAACAATGCCCACAGTGAGGAACTGCACCAAATTAAACTTTACAACGTTATCTGCGTTTAAACACAGCCTGGTGGCACTTACACCTGAGTGAAGGTTTCGCGTTTGTAAGCGTGAGCGCGAAAGACTTGTGCTCCCCGGCGCGTAACCAGGGCAACAGTAATGCCGTCAAAATGGCCGACAACGTCGTGACGTCGTGCGTGAGCGTCACACGTCAGACGTTCCGTGTCGTCAGCCTGTACGGCCTTCAGAGACGCGCTCAGTGGCGAAGCGTTACTAAGCAACTCACCAACAAAGGAAGTTGGTTCAGGTGACGTCGCTGCTTGTGGTGATCACGTTGCTAGGAGACGTGTTGCAGCAGAGTAGACGTTGGTAGAGATGACGTCGATGCTGGGCGGAGAACAGAAAATCGGCGTAAATATCCGCAAATAGATCACCTCGAAGTCGCTGTCGCTGAGGAAACGGAGGCTATACTTCGCATTGACGCTGTGTCTCACGCGTAGATTCTTGAGGGAGTTGAGGCGCTACTTCTCTGGGAAATAACTTCAGGCTGCAGCGGACACAGGAGACAGTGGTCGGACTTCACACCAACTCAAGTCGCCAAATGATGTAAATGAAAGGAAGATCCACAGGCACAGGTAAGCTTTGGATAAGCTTTATTGCAGCACAGAGATAGTAGGTCAGCTCCACGTCCAACCAGAGCTCCAACTGCCAACAAGGCAAAGGAGCGCTCCAGAATGCAGAACACAAGAAGAGATCTAGAGTGCTAGCTCAAGGAAGAGCAAAGCACTGTACAACAACCCCACACTACACACATGGGATGCATGCATGCTGGACCTGTTCCCTAGGGCTAAGAAAAATAGAATGGCCTCTAGGTTTCTCAACCTGGGCTTCCTGGTGGCCAAACGACTTATTACACAAAGGTGGAAGTCCTCGGGGCCTCCATCTCTTGAGGCATGCACGCGGTCCTTTCTTCTGTAGGCACTTCAGAGAGAGGATACTTTGGGATTGTGCAAGTACCTCAGGCCTCCAGTTGGGATGCCATCCTGGCCGGTCTCCAAGCTCTCAGCTCAAGGAATTGATGAGAGCAATCCCGACCCAGCCCAGGTGTGGTCCGATAGGTGAGTGTTACACCCACACACCAGCGCTACACACACTGATCTACCCTTTTCCCGCCAAAGGCTAAGTAGGCTGTACTTACATTTTCACATTTACTGACGCGCCCAGACACTTCACCAAGCGGAAAAGGTTGGAGGTGGGGGAAGGTGCTGCAATTTCAAGTCACAGGCTCCAGTTGTAACTATTTTTTGTTTTCATACAATGGAATCTTTTCTCCTCTACTGCGAAACTCGGGGTAGCTGGCCCGTGTGGGATATACGTGGATCATCCAACACCCTCACTTGGTAATTATCCAATAGAAGTTCATGCAGCAAGTGCAACTTGTCGTTTCAGTGTTCAATACTCTGATTTACCCTCAGCACATGTTGGACACTGTATGTGTTAATGCGGTGATGTTAATTGCCTCCTTTATCAGGGATGTTAATGAGTATATAATCCCTTTTCTTTGTTGAATGTTGTATACGGACTGCATAAAAATTAATAAAAAGTTTCAAACAAAACTGTTTTTAATAACCACACCTTAACACTTCCAAGCAGCATATGTGATTTCTGTTTGAAGTCCTGTCAGACCCGCAAGGGTCTTAATACTCATAACATCAAGACTGTAAAGCATTTATTTACATATGATAAACATCAGTAAAGCCCATTTTCTATATTAGTGATTGTTGAGATCTGTCTTGGGTGTTGCCTTCACGTACCTAGGTTGGAAGTCTGTGCTGTAGTAGATGCTACAGGTTGAACAGAGCAATAGTATTTAAGGCACTCCAGTTAGACACACTGTCAATTTTAATGCATTTGTTTAATTTGGGATTTTGTATAGCGCCCTCATGTGTCATCTTTACGCAATATCTTCGGTTAAATTAGAGATAAAAAGTACTAACAACAGTTATAATTTATTGTTATTTAACCCAGGCAACAACCTGCAACAATAAACACTAGTCACATTAAACAACGACCTCTTCCACCATGCAGCACCTCGAAAAGTGCATTTGAAATATGCTGATGTACCATATTATTAGTTGTATACTCCAGGGAGGACAAAGTTGTTACATTCTGTATATTGCATAAAATGACACACTTGTTTGACTCATGATGGTTCAGCTCAGTCACTTAACTTTAGATAACAATGAGGGACATGGGAGTTGGACTAATGAGATGTGATGACAATGTTTTATTAAGTCACAGCTTATAAAAACGTTTCTTGCCCAACTGAGGATCATCCTACCCTTGCCTAGACCGAGCACAGCAAAAAGAAATAATCAGGCTTACTCGTCCCAAACCACCATCACCATAATAATCCTACTCCATCACTAACTCCAACAGACCAAGGGCTCGATTATAAATCAGGTACAATGGGCAGCGGAATCTGCCACACCCTATTTATCGACCCTTTGGACTACGGTAATTAGTGGGTGCAGAATTTTGATCTGCTTCTAATGACAGATCTCCGAATCAGGGTTAAAACTCTAATTGCTGAGTTAAGAGTTTCTCTTGTACAGAGGTGAACAAAACTGGAATGTGTGGTGTTGGGGGGGGGGGTAAGGGTGTTTTTAGCGTTTAGGGGTGTGTTAGAGTATTGTGCTGTAAGGGTATGTTTAGGCTTTAGGGGTGGGGAATGGTGTTGGGTGGAAAGAGAGTTCTTTAGGGTTTAGGGTGGGCATGGGAATTGGGTGATAAGGGTAATTTAGGGTTTGGGGTGGGTAATGGTATTGGGTGGCAATGTGTATGGGGTGGTTGAACTTAGGGGTTAGGGATCAATAAGGGAATGTATATATTCATATATATGTGTGTATATAAATATATATATAAATATATATACACACACATATATTACATATGTATGTATGTATATAAATGTGTGTATGCGCTTATGATATATGTATATAGATCTATCTATCTATCTATCTATCTATCTATCTATCTATCTATCTATCTATCTATCTATCTATCTATCTATCTATCTACCTATCTATCTATCTATCATTCACAAACTTTATTCGACAATTAAGTCATAAAAGTATACATACATATATTACATATATATATATATATATATATATATATATATATATATATATATATATATATATATATATATATATATATATATATATATATATATAAGCGCTTAGAGACCCCGGGGTTATATAGCGCTATATAAATCGAAATAAATAAATAAATAAATAAATATATATATATATATGTATATATATATATATATATATATATACATATATATATATGTGTATATATATATATATAATATATATATATATATATATATATATATATATATATATATATATATATATATATATATATATATATATATATATATATATATATATATATATATATATATATATATATATATATATATATATATATATCTATATCAGGAGAAAGATGCAGAGCCTGATTCCGGAGTAAAATAGTGTGTTTATTTACAGAGTGGAAGTGGCTGCACCCTTATGTCCTCATATCCTTACGCGTTTCGGCTGTTAAGCCTTGATCACAGGTGAGTACAATTGCATTCATAGGAAAAGTGCTTTAGCTGAAATACCAACGTGGTTTATGTCATTCTCCTACAGATCCCAAGGTGCATCAGTATTGTTGTTTAAATGTCCATACTTTTGGTGCCATATTTCTCCTGCTGTGTAGCATCTGAATCACTGTAGTATGACTTGCACTATTCTCGATGCATCTTGTCTCTTTCAAATAAAGAGCCAATGTTCATGATCTATAAAAATAGCACCAATGTCTAAACATACTAAAAAACTGAACTGTCCCAGAGAGATCATTAGAGTGAAAGTGGCTGCAAATTTTATGTCCTCATATCGTTACGCGTTTCGGCCTTGATCAAAGGTGAGTACAATTGCATTCACAGGAAAAGTGCTTTAGTTCAAATACCTGTGTGGTTGATGCCATTCTACTATATATATATATATATATATATATATATATATATATATATATATATATATATATATATATCCACAACTCCAACCACCTCCAACCGCTCCACTTTACTCCGGGTGCCTCCTCAACGCGCGGTGGGGCGCGTAATATATTCTCAACACACAGTTCCCATCCGTGGAGCTGCTACGCAAATGAGGACACTCCAGCCCAGTTTTTCGATCTCCGCTTATAGATTTATTTCCTGCGCACACACACAGCTAACAAGCAAACGCGTTTCGGCGTTGCCGCCTTCGTCAGTGCTCGCCAACGGAATCATTTCTTAGTGTTTAAATAAAGTTAACATTCAAAAAACATCACGTGTTAAAAAATAGTAAACATTCCGTCACCTTGGTAGGTTCCGCCGAGACATTCACAATGTTCAAGTGGTAGCGCCCTATTTTCGGCACGCCACCTGTTAAGGTGCTTCAGTGCACCCCGGTTTTCCTTGCTGACTCGGTTCTTCCATGCTCCTACAGCCGCCTTCAGTAATCAGGAAAGTCCTGTACTTGGCTCCTCCACCGACGGCTCCCTCCTCCTTCCCGAGGCGGTGCTTCCTTCCACGACGCAGCTGTCGTCAAAAACAGGTGGCGTGCCGAAAATAGGGCGCTACCACTTGAACATTGTGAATGTCTCGGCGGAACCTACCAAGGTGACGAACTTCTTGGCAACACTACAGATCCCAAAATGCTGTGCAAGGGACCCTGTACTACCAAGTACATTTCCGCATTTTTCTTACTAAAAGACGACGGAAACTGCCAATGAATATCCGCCTGGCCATTCTTCCCCTGATGAAAGTGCAGGATGCACTGAAACGCGTTGGGACAAGCTATTATAAATGACGGATTCTTTGCCAACCTCTGGAGCAATAAATACAAGTGTCAAAACTTGCCTGCAGCCGTGTGATCCTTTAAAGCAGCAGCAACCCTTGAACTAAAATATATATATATATATATATATATATATATATATATAGATATAGATATATATATATCTATATATATATACATATATATCTATATATATATATCTATATATATATATATATATATATATATATATATATATATATATATATATATATATATATATATATATATATATAAATATATATATATATATATTTTGCGGGTTTCACTTACCTGATCTAGACTCACAATTTTGCTGTAATGGCATGCGTGGTAAAGGCATATGTGTGATAAAGATCTGTGTGGTAAAAGCAATGAGTAGTAACAGCATGGTGTGGTAAATGCTACAAAGTTAAGGCTATTTCCCTATATGGATATTTAACTGATGAATTCCCTATAATTTTTACACTTGTCTTTAACCCATTCTTTCTTTCGCCCTTCTGGGCATGCCCAGCATGCAACACTTTTACATATTTTTGATAGTGTTAAGAATAACAGTAATGATAATAATGGTAATAATGCTCAACATGCTATTGACATTGATCATAATAATGATGAACATTTCAAATAATGATAAAAGTAGTACGATTTTAGCTCCCTAAAAGTATTATTATTATTACTGCTATTAATTTTCCCAAAACTATTATTATTATTATTATTATTAATAATAATAATAATAATAATATTGTTATTATTAACAATAATAATAATGATAATACTAATAATAATAATAATAATAAATATAACATCTGATAATGTCATACTGCCATTGGTTTTATCAATCTTGCTGTTGTTGGTGATGGTGGTGTTGTTGTCATGGTTATTAAACGTTGTAAAAACTGATTATAAATGGCCACAATTTTCGAAGAACGTTTTCAGCAATACAACAACATTTGAGGGCATATTAGCAAGAACCTCATTAAAAATACTGCAGTTTTAGCGGCAGGAAAATGCTACTAAAACAGCGATAATGGGCTTGCTAATATGCGTTATAGAATTCCAATAGAAGCCTAGGTTAGATATACAGGACATCTAACCTGTGCTTCTATTGGAATTCTATAACGCATATTAGCAAGCCCGTTATCACAGATTTAGCGGGAGTTTCCTGCAGCTAAAACTGCGATAATTTTAACGAGGTTCTTGCTAATATGCCCCTTAGTTCTTATGAGCACATCTATTTTAGGATAGAAAATCGTGCTTAAAGGTAGCAGGGTGTTGTAATTCCCACAATATATGTCAGCTAAAGAAAATGAGGGCACAACTTAATGGCAAAGTAAAGCTTCTAGTGAAATTCATAGCTTGGCTCTACCTGCTTTTACATAACCTAGTCCACAACAGTATCTGTTAACCAAAGGTCAAATATTATGATGAAGGTTTAAATGTTTTTATTATCTGCCGTAAAGTTGGATATTTTATGTCCTTTTGGATAAAAGATAAATGCTTTTTACTACACCTGTCTGCCAGACTCCTGCAGCAGTACCTTTCACATACTTTAAAATAAACAGGCTCTTTTCATTCCTGGAGGAAGGAAAATTGCCTTGAAATGTGCTTTTAATATATAATGTACACTGTGTGAATTCCAAGTACTCTCAAAGGTATAATATATACCACTGGAATCATGCGATAGGAGAGGGCCAAATTATGCCCCAGGACTGAGTAAATTAAGCAGCAAGAAAAGACATTTTTATGCAGCATTTAGCAACACATTTTGTGAGAGCATTATTTCATTCATTTGTTATTTATACACTTGTCAACACTGTCTGGGCATTGGTTGTACCTCAGTAATGGAATACCAGTTTAACACCCAAATAGAGCAATAGGCAACAGAAAGATGTACAGTTAACCCCTTCACGCGGGGGAAATCCCCATTGAGGAAAGCACTAGGGCCCAATGGGGCTCCTATAGACATTTTTCTTACAGATATCACTTTTTGGTCCCCTCTTTTAACTGTGGCTTTTAACCCTACAGCAAAGAATGGTCCCATCCCTTCATAGAGAAATTCTGTCATAATCCCCATATTTTAAAAAGGGAATGCTTCATTGCCTGCCAACTATCGTCACATTTCTCTGCTTGATAGAACAGCTAAACTTATGGGCAGGCTATTTTTAAATAAACTGGAAGTTTGGTCATAGGAAAAAAAAACTCTCTCGGAAATGCAGTACGGTTTCAGACAAGGTTGGGTACTTTAGACCAGTGACTTAATCTAACACTGATTTTAGAGAAGTATACCAGGGTAAAAAAGGCCCAATTACATATGGCTTTCATGGACCTGTCAGAGGCCTTCGTTTGTGTGGCACATAACATACTTTGGTTATTTTTAAAGGATATGGGAGTGGATGACGCCATTATAAATTTTATAAGAGAGCTATATAGGGATGCCACCGCTATTGTCCGATATGGCAGTTTAGGCGAATGCACAAATTTACTCAAAATCGAAAGGGGAGTCAGACAGGGATGGGTCTTGGCTCCTTTCTTGTTTGCCCTATATTCCAACAAACTAAATGACTCTGATCAATCTAATGAAAGATGCCCCAAAAGTCTCAACGTCCTCCCTCCCCATCTTTCAATATGCAGACAACACAGTTATATTGGCAAGGACACCTTTGGCACTTCAAAATCTTATTACACACTACACAGCATGCATGCACGATCTGGATCTACATGTAAATAAAGCCAAATCTTGTCTTAGGTAATTAGGAGGTGCTAAAAAGAAGATGATGAGCTACTATCTACAGGGGAGCAAAATTGAGCAAGTACTCAGAGTGGAACTGTGGCTACTAGAATTATCTGTACAAACCCAAGCCCTGTAATATATATAGCTGTGGTGAAATATTTAGGATGGGCCTGGATTATTAGAAGCAAAAAATGTAAAGGGGTAGGTCTTTGAAAATGCACTTTATACATGAATACTTGATGTATCTTAAACTGATCATTTTTATTACAATAATGAATTACTTGTTTTAAATTTTGTATAAATTTACATATGTAATGCTTTTATGACTATGTCGAATAAAGCTTGTTTGACTGACTGACTGAGCAAGTACAACATTTTAATTCTTTAGGTATTGTTTTTGATGTTAAACAAAATTGGAAGGAAATGCTGCAAAATCAAGCAAACTTAATATTCCAAAGTATCGCTGTGATTTTTACATTTTCAAAAAATAATTGGTCTGTAAGTCAAAATTTGGCCAAAACATTACCTTATGGCTACATACGAGGCAGCAATCTGGGGGATAACAGACGTGACAGCACTTCAAGTCTTAGAAGACAAGTTCATTAAAAGATTGCTGTCAGTCCCACAATCATGTGATAATCTTGTTGCACACACTGAAGTCAGTATGCCTTTCATCACTGATGCTATTACATTGGGTGTCTGAACCAGAAAATCCTGGAAGATATTATGAATATGGCTCACACGAACAAAATCCCATGGCTTTTTTATGTCCAGCAAACCTTTACTTCTTTCGGTCTTGCCTTCCTATTTGACACTCCTACCCTTTGTGCACACTTCCCTAAATCTTGATTGAAGGCCATTAACTTAACACAAGTTACTCGTGATAGGTGGGATAGCTGAAGAGAGAAACAGTCTATAAGGTTTTATGAGAGTATACTGCTACTGTCTAAATATTCTCATATGTATCTATGGTTTGTCGAGATCAACTAGCATCATTCTATCCTGACCAGATTTCGACTGAATTTTATTCCGTTAATGCTGGGTCATCCACATAATTTATTTTCTAAAATGCTTTTACCACCTTGCCCGTGTAACAATAAGACGACTCAATCAACTTAACATATATTTTTCTTTTGCCCTTTGTATAAAGTAGAGAGGAAGACTTTCATTATTCCACTCATAAAGAAATTTTCCCTGCGTAATCCATTTCTATCCCTTTCCTTATTTTATCAATTAGAAACCCCCTTGGTCTGTTATGCACTTTCCTCCTTTTTATCGGCTGCTGTGAGAACTCGTAATGTTTTAACAAATTACCTATCAAAACCTAAGAAGTATTGTTTTAACTGACCACACTTGTTTTTAATTTATGATTGTTGGTATTAGATTTTGATTGTAACCTGCACTGTTCTTATCTTATGTTTTATCATCTGTAATGAAATGGTTTCTATCGGTATACTTTTATGCATCTTTGAGGTGCGAAATAAAGTTGGTGATGATGATGAATATTCTAGTTGACATTATCAGGAATTAATATCCTTCCCCGCCCCCCAAAAAATGCTCCCTTGAAATGATAATTACCTCAATGTTAAAGCTCTCTACAATGTTCAATGTTCACCCAACCTGGCTCGCTGGAAGAGCAGGGGTTTAACAACTCACTCCAAAGTTGTATCTTTAAAAAAGCTAACATGAAATGTTTGAGATTTCCTGACTGCTCAGCAAAAAATGCCTTTTAAGGGCAATTGTGTATTTACAGCATATTGAGGTCCTTGAGAATAGTAAAACAGTAAAACTTCCCAGTTGAAATGTTGTCAAGATGCTGTCAAGATGCATTTATCTTGAAATCAACCTTGCTTTTTTCTGGAACACATGCATTGATTGCAGCATGACGGTGCTCACGCATGTAACTTTATTAGAATGATTGATTGTCACAGTTTAAATTGTGTTCTGTTTTTTACAGTGGCTCCTGAAGAAGGAAGTGCTCATAATCCCGAAATACATTGGGCTAGGTCGTGAACAATTTAACTTAGTTGACCAAGCTATACATGTTGAAGAATTTTGAAGAATTTTGGATTGTTTTCACAAATATTTTGTATACCAAACTTGGTTGATTACTTATGTTATGTCAAAGGATTTTGAACAAATGATAATTTGGACTGTAATTCAATAAGTAAAATAATTGAAACTGGTACTGAATTGAATTGATTAAGTACATTATTAAGTACATGATTCTTATGAAAATAATAAGGGTTTGAATCGCCGATACATATGGCTGAGATACCCGCCACCCCCTCTCAACACAATCCCCAAATGAGGGAAACCGGAAACAGTTCTTGAAGTTTTTGGAAGTGGGAGGGAGTGACCCTCCCGGCCGTATTTATTAAAACAAAAAATTAAAACGGTTAAACATTAATGTACAATTTCATACCACATTGCGATGTTTGGCTAACTTTAACAGATTCTCTAATACAGAGGTTCTCCTAGCCGATCTAACATCCTACAAAACATTTACTTGAAATATTGAAATTGTACATCCTAACGTTTAAGGGCCAACGGCAAGGTCGTAACCGGTGTCAAGATCCCTAACCAGCCATACCCCCCCCCACTTGGGAGGGGCGACCGCACTGAGGCGTACTCACGTGCAACTAGTACAATTTCCCTTGTCTTGACGGGGGCACTTATCAACTCGACGCCATTTAAAGGTCGTTCGAACTCGTGTGAGGTATCTAGAAGGTATCGTAGACCTCCCCCCAACCCCACACAACTTACCGCATCTGCCGTCGCAGATGTCACTGGCCCCGGGAAATTCCCCAGGAGGGGGCTGTACCCCCTCCTACACAGGAAGGGGCCTTGACCGCCTTTCCTCTTCTTTCGGCGACCCATCCTTAGAAGGGACCGCCTCCCCGTTGAGGGGCCAAAGGCCACCTCCCCCGAGCGCTCCCATCCGTGTTGGGTGACGCCCACTCATAGGGATCTTCCAATTAGTGCTCACCGATCATGACCTTACCGCCTACCGTCTGACCGAAATAAATACGACAAATGCTACTTAAATGAAACTACATTGGCCACTATGACCGAAAAAACCTGTATTAAATGGACCTTAAATCCGAAATTCTTTAATCACACAACCTGAAAATTACACCAATCTTTATTACACACTAAATATCAACATAACACCAAAACAACCTGAAAACGAAATAGAATAACTGATCAACTTTATTAAAACAAACTAGCTGTCCTCAGGGGCTGGTGGGTGGGTCAAAATTGGCTCTTCGTTCCGTCTCGAGCTCACGTGCAGCGAGGAGGTGCAGCTTCAGAGCACAGGAACAAGAGGATGTCTTCTGGTCTTGCGTCTCCTTTTATCCATCTTCAGGGCGGGCGTAAACCCGCCCCTGCCTGCCCCGAGGGCGTGGCCGGCGGCGTCAGTGTCTAGGCCAGCCCACTCAAGGGCGGGAAAAAGCGCGCCCCGGCTACGCCGCTTCGGGCATACCAGCCGAGACGCGCCTCCCGCTCAAAATGGCTTCCCGGGGGGATCGAGGCACTCTGCCATACGTTCGGGGGGACCGAGTGGTCGCCCCTTTCCATATGGCTGAGATACCCGCCACCCCCTCTCAACACAATCCCCAAATGAGGGAAACCGGAAACAGTTCTTGAAGTTTTTGGAAGTGGGAGGGAGTGACCCTCCCGGCCGTATTTATTAAAACAAAAAATTAAAACGGTTAAACATTAATGTACAATTTCATACCACATTGCGATGTTTGGCTAACTTTAACAGATTCTCTAATACAGAGGTTCTCCTAGCCGATCTAACATCCTACAAAACATTTACTTGAAATATTGAAATTGTACATCCTAACGTTTAAGGGCCAACGGCAAGGTCGTAACCGGTGTCAAGATCCCTAACCAGCCATACCCCCCCCCACTTGGGAGGGGCGACCGCACTGAGGCGTACTCACGTGCAACTACTACAATTTCCCTTGTCTTGACGGGGGCACTTATCAACTCGACGCCATTTAAAGGTCGTTCGAACTCGTGTGAGGTATCTAGAAGGTATCGTAGACCTCCCCCCAACCCCACACAACTTACCGCATCTGCCGTCGCAGATGTCACTGGCCCCGGGAAATTCCCCAGGAGGGGGCTGTACCCCCTCCTACACAGGAAGGGGCCTTGACCGCCTTTCCTCTTCTTTTGGCGACCCATCCTTAGAAGGGACCGCCTCCCCGTTGAGGGGCCAAAGGCCACCTCCCCCGAGCGCTCCCATCCGTGTTGGGTGACGCCCACTCATAGGGATCTTCCAATTAGTGCTCACCGATCATGACCTTACCGCCACAAGGCCGGATAGTTGACCGGCTATCCGGACTCCCCACAAAAACTCCTACCTAAAGGTCATGTTTCAAAGATTTTAACCATGCTAAGAAGTCTCCTAAGAATAACTCATTCCCCACCCAAGACAAATGCACACCATCCCCCGAATACATCCTGTCATCATTAATACAGCCATGGGAAATAGAATGCAATGTCCTGGAACGGAACAACCTACTCACTTTATTGTTAAGCTTTCTAACGGAATGATTCAAAGCAGGTATAGAGATAGCCCCCCGCCACACCTTTCGTGGAATCAAATGGGACCATGCAATCGTACACCCCGGAACTCTCCTCGCCAACCAACTTACAGTGGAAAGCATTGCCTCCAGGAGTAGTCGTCTACCGATGGTGACCAAATCATTGCCCCCAACATGTACTATAACTATAGACGGCGGTGACCTTGTTCGCCCTAACAAATCCTCAAAGAATGTTTGAAACTGGTCAATACAGAGACCGCCCCTTCCGTGGAAGGACATCCTGTACCCGTATTCCCCAGCTACGTGAACGAAGTCACCTGCTTTGAATACGTCTGCGGCACGCCTCACGTATGAGTGGCCCACGACCCACACCTCCTTTTTCACAGCCGGTGATGTCTGACCGCTGGCCCGGTGTAGGGTCGACTGCGTAGTCCGCCCCGCCTCGTAGGCTTGCGTAACTGAAACCAAACAAAAACAAGAAGCGTGAGTACAGAGTACATAATTACAGCTTCACAACATGTGCAACCGCACGTATCTTTTATAACAATTGGAGGACCAACGCCCCACTCGTTTCACTTGTTCAACATTAAGACCCCTGGCTGTAGCTTCCGTAGCAGCCCCTATCCGAAAGGAATGGGTCCCAAAATCGCCCGGGTTCAAGCCCGCAGCGGCAATTGACATCGCAAGCACCCGCTGAAACTGAAATTTCGTCAGTGGGGTGGCGTCCGCGTGTCTTAACAAAGTCCCCCCCCATGATGCCACCCTTCGTGCTAGGTAATCCTCTAAACACTTTACCGGACATATGGAGGACCCAGGAATCCTGCGTATGATGACGCAGTCACCCAACCCATCTTGGTCCGTCTTGGACCTTACAAAGGAGACAGTCATTGTTTCTCCCCTGATCTGAACGTGTTCCTGGCACAAACCCCCCGCCACATCCAGTTTGTTCCTCGCAACTAGTTCGCTTACCCGCATTGCCCCGTGAAATGCTAGCGTAAAAGCGGCTCGGAACAGCACCGCCTCAAACTGAGATGAACATGTGGCAGGGAGTGTAGCCAACAACTGGGACAATCTATCCAAACCTATCGGGCGCCTTAAATCCACTCTGCGACCCTCCAGGCGTTGCCACCCACGCAGCGCTTTCTGCACAACGAAAGACGCTGTAGGGTCTTGGATAGCGTGTGCTCTGGCAACAAAGGAAATGGCAGCACGATGCCTCTGGGCCGTAACCACCGATTTCCCAGCCCTACGTAAGGACAACAGGAAATTCACTACCCATTCCTCGTGACCCCAAAGTCGCTCTCTAACAGTCCCCAAAAAGGCTAAATAGGCCCTAAACGCCCCTTCGTATGCCTTCCTCGTCCTTGGTGCTAGACTCTCTCCCACGAGGTGACGAAGTTCGGGGCACCGAGAGACCAGAGAGCTTCGGGAAATGGTGCCGGCTCCGGGTCCGCTGAGGGAAGGAAACCCGAAAAAGCCTGCATTTGAAAACGAGACAGTGCGTCAGCCGCCTGATTCAACACCCCTGGAACGTGTTTTGCTCTGAATAGCACGTTCAATTGCATACACAGTAAAACAATTTCTTTAAGCAGTCTTAAGATCAGTTTACAACGTGCTGCCTGACTATTGATGCACTCGACCACGGTCATATTGTCAGACCAAAATATGACAGAGTGATCCTTGAACCCATCAGGCCATGTTCTCAAGGCCACCAAGATGGGAAACAGTTCGAGGAAAGCAATATTACTCGTCAGACCATTCTCATGCCACCATGTCGGCCATCTTTGTGCCGACCATTTTCTGCCGAAAATGGCGCCAAAACCTACGCTTCCCGCCGAATCTGTCCACAGCCCCAGCTCTTCAGAAGACACGGCTGGTTTATTCCAGACGATTCTACCATTGAAATCCGCCAAAAATGCTAACCAAATACGCATGTCCTGGCGGATCTCGGCTGATAGTCTCGTGCGATGATGGCCTTCTTTAAGGCCAACCATCGCTTGGGCAATTGAACGGGAAAACGGGCGGGCCATTGGTATTACCCTCAGGGCAAAATTCAACTGTCCCACCACCTGCTGTAATTGTTGCAGCGTAACTTTTGATGCATTTATACACAGTTGCAGCGCAGCCCTGAACTTCAACACTTTCTCGGCTGGCAAACGGAAACACCCCTCAATGGAGTCCAACTCGATCCCCAGAAACTCGAGGCAAGTCGTAGGACCCACTGTTTTACCCGGCGCCAATGGCACACCAAACTGGTTCATCAACACACAAAATTCGGCCAAGGCCCGGCCACATTCAAAACCCCCGTCAGCCCCAAGAAACAGGAAATCATCAAGGTAGTGCATTACATCTTGGAAACCCGTTTTCTTTGTGAAGACCCATTGTAGAAAACTACTGAATTTCTCGAAATAAGCACAGGATATAGAACACCCCATTGGCATACACCTATCCATGTAATAACAACCCTGAAACATGAAACCTAGGAGACGCTGGTCGTCTGGGTGTACCGGGAGCAATCGGAACGCTGACTCGATATCTGACTTCGCCATCAGCGCCCCGGGCCCCAGGCGATTCAAAATGGCTACGGCCTCATCAAAGGATGCGTACCGCACCGAACACACTTCTGGGTCGATTGCCTCATTTACGGAAAAACCTCGTGGAGCCGATAAATTATGAATTAGTCGGAACTCTCCAGGGTCTTTCTTGGGGACTACCCCTAAGGGGGAACAAACAAAATTCTGGACCGGGGGTACACTAAACGGGCCAGCGACCCGACCTCGAGTCACCTCTTTCCGGATCTTATCCTGTACTACGGTTGTATGCTGCAAGACGGAAATTTGATTTTTACACTTATCCACACCCTGAAAGTCCCCTACCGGGATGCGGAAACCATACGAAAAACCGTTTCGCAGCACCCCAGCAGAAGTACGATCCGGGTAGTCACTGAGCCAAGGAATCATTGCCAGGGTATCAATGGGAGTGGGTAAAGGCGCCCCTCGGACTATATTAGACCTGTTTGGCACCTCCTCTCCCCCCGTTATCACCCGTTCTGGCTCTGCACGAGGCCTCAGGATGGGACGACCCACAACCACTACATTCATGTTTGAATTTACACGATCCCTGCGGTCTCGTACATTTACCTCTGTTGTAATTAAAACAGAAACCCTTTCTTCCTGTATTGCCGGTAGGTTTCGAGTGATCGTCGGCACCCGAACCTGATCGAAAAGGGGTCCCCGCATATTGTCGGGAGGATTCGCCCACATTACTTCCTACCAACGGCATTTTCAACATTCCTGACTCTTTCATTTTATCCCAAGTCAAGGCATCATAACAATCCCAGGTTAAACTTTTATTATGCTCCTTTTCTTTTCTGAACATATTATCGTAACAAAACCAATGATTACCCTGGTGCGATGTTGAGTACCCCATGATTCGTGATTGGTAGATTGGGAACTCGGAAAGCAACTCAGGTCTACGTTCCCCCAAGATTGATGTAAAGATTCCCCAGGCATTGCCCCAATTGCCGATATTCTCATTCACTTTAAAGGCGGCCATTTTTGCGCGCCAAACACTCGGATGCATGAGATCCTTCTGACTCTTTACATGCTCCACCTCATAATGATCAACAAGCAATGAAAAAATGTTCACATACTCCCCCGCCCAAATCTTTTCCTTAATTGCCAAAGGAACATGTTGCCCCAACTTTTCTCTCCGAGAGGGTGTTGACTCATCCCTCGCGATCGGCAATGGCCGCTTACCTGCACCTGACGCTGCCTCTGTGGTCGCAATCGTCCCTGGTGTCTTGTCCCCTGCTGCAGCCGGCACGGGCACCTTGGCTGCTTCCCGTTTCTCACGCAATTGCTTTATCAGCGTCTGCGCTTCGACAGCCGTGGCACCCTCGTTACCTTTACCCAACCACGCTGCCAATTGTGCTGCCAACTCGGGCGGCATATCATCCTCGGACACGGGGGTGATCGGATTCCCCTCCTCTGGCACGGGAATTGGGGCCTCGAGCGGGGCACTGGGACCGGGGATCTCATCACCCGCTGCCCCCCTCCTGGGCCTCTTGTTTTTCCCTCCCGGGGCTGCTCCCGCCAAAGGACGTTTTGGACCCCTTTCCTCATTCTTGTCCACCCGCTTCTTTAGCTCGGACATCTCCTTCATGAGAACACGCAGCATCTGGTCGGTATTCATGCGCTTTCCAACCTTCTTCGGCATTCTCCAACAAAGTAACTGAAAAACAAACAAGAACGATTAAAACGCTCAAAATTGGCTCTTCGTTCCGTCTCGAGCTCACGTGCAGCGAGGAGGTGCAGCTTCAGAGCACAGGAACAAGAGGATGTCTTCTGGTCTTGCGTCTCCTTTTATCCATCTTCAGGGCGGGCGTAAACCCGCCCCTGCCTGCCCCGAGGGCGTGGCCGGCGGCGTCAGTGTCTAGGCCAGCCCACTCAAGGGCGGGAAAAAGCGCGCCCCGGCTACGCCGCTTCGGGCATACCAGCCGAGACGCGCCTCCCGCTCAAAATGGCTTCCCGGGGGGATCGAGGCACTCTGCCATACGTTCGGGGGGACCGAGTGGTCGCCCCTTCCCATTAGTTTAGCTGTGCAGGATTCTACAAACATACTCATTTGATATTACTCCTTACTTAATAGAAAGATTACAGTTTGCACCCTGCACTTTATGTATTTCCACGAAGCCACAAACCCCATTGCTTTGTATCTATCTGTTATATTGAAAGATGTCAAGTATCTTGCCCTTCATTGGTTTACTTGGCTTGTTAATGTAGTCCAGACACTACTCTCATTTAAGCACTTCGCTCTTTGCATGCATTTTAGTACATCGCAGCAACAATTGGGCAGCTCCGCAAAAGGAAGCAGCTTAGCACTTTAGGCATTGCAGGCACTTTGGGCTCACAACAGCAGAGGCACTGGCCAAGTGGAGCTGATCATGCGTTATATGTGATTATTATTCCATGCCTGTTCATTGATTTTTATGGGCAGTAATACTCATTGTATATTTTGATAAAGTTTATGGTTTTAATTGACTAATAAACTAACTTTTGACTGACTAACTGAGACCCAGGGACATCTGACATTTAGTGAGGAGTCTTTTGTGACCTATTTATTTGACAGTCACCAGTTCCATTTGCACAAATACCCTTTGATTAAACTGACATCAGAAATAAATAATGCATCCAAAATCAAGGAAACAAAATGGCTTATTTAATAAACATATATATCTATATTTATATATACCTGTTTCCTAATATTAACTAATGAATAAAGAGAATGACTTGCTTAAATAACAGTGGCTCTAAAATGCTTTATTTTCTTCCTGTGACTCTATATTCTTACTAACAAATGGTTCAGTCAATATGTTTTTTCCTTCCCATCAATCACATGACATTACAAAACCCAGAAGCTTTCAATTAAAAACACATGCTATGAATAGCTTTAAAAATTAAGGTTCCAACATCTCTCCTTTTTAACTGTGTTGAAATTGAACTTTGTTTTTTCTCTTAATTAGATGCAAGATGCAGTGTGACATAAACAAGGTTGTTCAATACATCCCGTTAGTACTTTGAATTGATCTGTTTAAGATAATAACATAGTTCGTATGAAAATTTACCTTCATAACCATACTTTGTGGTACTTCTGGCACAAACAGCAATTCTAAACTTATGTGTAGGATTCAAAGTACTATCTGCATAAAGCAAACATAGCGGAAGGAAGCAGAGCATTGTAGAGAGTCAAGGGCGCAGATTAGGTCAATGAGTGCTGTGATAGGTTGCTGGGTTCCAGAAGTAAAAGTGGGCAACTAATACATTGTGATGGGGTGTCACTTCAATAGGTGTATCTTTATTTCACAGATTTCTGCTACGCGGAATTCCACAAAGTGCAAAAAAAACTCTATTGCACAACTCTGAGGTTCGCAAGCCGTGGAGTGTGTTGGATAAAGGTTGTTCACATTGATTTTCAGTGCCAGGTGCTTGTCTGCACTGTGCAATAATTGTGAACAGCGCCATGCCCAGCGCAAGCTGGTGCTGCTTCCTTTCTGCCGCTCGAGTAGATTTTTACATTTGTCAGGCTGGTTCGGTAGTTTGTAGGAGAGCGCCGCGATCACACATTTCCTGTGGGTGGGAGCGGTATGCTCAGTTTCATGCCTGCCGGCTTGGGAGCGGGATAGCTCTGGTTGACGAGACCGGGACAATCGCGGCTTGTTGTTGGGCAGGTGCTTGATGGCATCCACGGCACCAGGCAGGCGGGAAGCCTGACAAATGCTCTAAATAGGCAAATGTCATTCTGTTTTCAAGACAAACATGTATTAATCTCTTGTCCTGAAGATGATGCCCTGTATCTAAAGTCGGGCATCGAAACGTCGTCGACAAAATAGCACCATATGCAACAGAAATGTTAATAATAACCTGTGCAATGGTGTGTTGTAATGTAATTAAGTCTGTCCACTGAGTACAAGTATACAGACCGCCTTGTTCGCTCCCTTGATTTTTTATTTTCTCTGTTTTGTCTTGTTTACTGTGGGTCACGGGTCGTGCCCACTTGTCATTTATGGAAATTCTTGTGCTACTGTTTATAACCAGTGAATAAAATCCTGTCCGGCTGGACAAAGGACATACTTACTATAAAGTGTATGCCTATCATTATTCTGATCCTTCAAATACTAGGGTCCACTGTTCTCTGTAATACATCTGTAGTGGTGGAGCATAAATCCAGAATGTCAATATTGCGAGTTGACGCAGCCCAAGAAATGGACACAGACAAAGTCAAGGGTTTAAAAAAAAATTTGAAAAAAAACCTTCCTAAAGGGGCTGTTCATGATAGCGATCCTGTCTGTAAAATAATCACCCTGGGGCTTTGTAGATAGAATTTCCGAAGTTATTTTCTGGAAGGAAAAAGTAACTTTCTTTAGAATAGAGACTTGCTACTAAGCTGCCTAGGTTTTCTGAACAAAGTGTTCCAAGAGTGTGAGTTCTGTAGCCTCGGTGAACCTAGGAGGCTTGCCATTGGGTGGAAGCTGGGATTCAAGTCCATCCACACTCATGTCACTGAGCCAGGTTTTGACTATTATCTTCATAACAGTGATCAATGAAACAAGAGCACTAGATAAGATGAAACAGTTAATTGCAAAAACTTCTGAAATGTTTCATTTGCTTATTACTTTCCTGGTTGTTTTCTTCTGCCTGCTGATCGATCCATGTGATGATGTGGATGTATGATCAAGTAAACCCTTGCCAACCCTTGCCCAGCTCTAGAATGGCATTGCTCTAATATGACCGGACTAAAAAAACTTCTGAGATCTCAGTCTGGTTAAGGGACACTGCCCAGATCCAAGAAACTGAATTTTTCAGTTTTTTCTAGACCCAGCCTTCATTTGAGATGCAAGTGTCAGTACTAAATCAGGGCTGTCATCCCACTCTCACCGAACATGCGATTCCTAATAGATACTGCACTGGTGTTGACCTTTGTACACAATGACACCATGTTACTGGTTACCTGTTTACTTCCTCCTGCATCACAGTCAATGTAGGAGTGGTTGGAGTTTTAAATACTTAATTGCATGGATGACACTAATGACATTCAGAATTCAATGCACCCCCATGGAATGCTTTTTGGGTTCGCACCTGGGACCTACAAATAGGAACTTGTGCTACATCCTGGTAGCATTGCTACTGCTATGATTATTAACACACTGAATGCAAGATAAGGGGTCAATGCATGGACTTTGCAAGATTTGAGTGGGTGGTTTTTGAAGAAGTATTAATGGCTACTATTCAGACAGATCCAAAGTTGGAAGACAATTTAGTGAGCACATGGAAGTATGCTGAGCTAGTGTTCACCCTGTATATCTAATCCTGAACATCCAGGCATGCAAATATTATGGTCAAACTATTGAATCCAAAATATCGAAAGGTAAGAACAGATTTACTATACCTGAATCCACATATATACGTACCTCTTCAAGGTAAGTAAATATGGACTTAGGAATAGTAGATCTTTACTCCTTATATGTACTTACCTTTCAACATTTTGACCCTTGATATTCTGTCCACGATATTCTTGCATCCCGATATTCCTGGGCTTAGTATTTAGCGGTACAGTTTGCTGAGCCCTAGATGATCATGTTCAAATGAATAACCTAAATAAGCAACTTCACAAGGTGCATTGGGGTTGGGTTATGGTACAAGCCACGGATGCCTATACTATATCATGGCCCCTGGATATAAAATGTGACCTGCAATATTTAAACTGTTTTCACACATTTGTTGATTTGCTGGTCCTAGTTCACAAAGCACTTCATCATACAGGTGCGGGTTACCTTAGGGCAAGAAACAGCCTCTACATCCCCACCAGAAACCTGCAATCGCCCAACAACCTCCAGGTCAGGATCTTCAAGATTTTCCACCTTAGAGTTGGCGGAAGGGCTATCTTCTATGTGGGGCTGTCTGCATGGAACAAGCTCCAACTCGAGGTACACTTAGTGGACTATATCTCTGTTAAAAAAATGCTGAAAACTTGCCTTTTTATACAAGAATAAGCGGCCCTGCTATAACGGGCAAAGTCAGCCACAAGCTGAGCACTGGGATACTCCTTGGAGTAGCGGCACGCTATACAAACCACATTTCATTAATTCAATCATTTGGACTGTATGTAAAATATGATATCCGACTGTCGAACTCTGGCGTGTGGCTATTTTTATGTTGTTATTGTTAGAAATTGGGTCTCTAGTTTGCAGAAATATGCACCCTGTCCAACATAGGTCCAGAAGTGTACTGGTTTGGTAGGTTCAGAATTACAGTTATTTTTTTTTTTTAAACCGTTTTTATTGCAGGAAAAGATGCAGTTCACATATGTACAATTACAACCCCGTGGGCGTCACCTTGCCCGACTCTCATCAATGATGGAAAATACACAGCCATTTAGCCCACAACCCAGGGGTCGGGCGGCGTCAGTCAGCGGGTCAACTTGCTGGCCATCATGCGCATACGTTTGCTGTTTCAGTCGGAGTAACCAAACCTGCTTTTAACATTTTCACCCAACATCCCTCTAATTACCCCTCCCCTCCACCTGTCCCTCCCTTCCTGCCCGACTACCCACCAACCCCAGTTGAACCCTCCCCCCTGAGTGCCCGACCCTGCGCCTAAGCTCTGCCTCAAAGTTCTGAGGTGTGTGCTATCAGGAGTAGTAGCATCATGTTGGGAATGTGCAGCTGGTTAGCGATTGGGTACTACTACACTTGACTCAGATAGGCTGTCCTCATCTTCTAGCGCGCTGTCCCTGAGTGCCTGTACTAGCATCTCCCATTCCATGGCCGCTTCCAGCGCTTTGTCGTCTGACCTGCGGCGGGCCAACTGATATCTAAGCGTGCTCTCACTCGCAGTCCATTTAAGCATTTCGTTAGACCACCTTCGCAATGTTGGGCATTGTTTCGCCTTCCAGTTCCTCGTTAGTTCCCTTTTAGCTAAGATCAGACCCATGTCCACAAATTTGCTAGAAATCTTGTTCCTGGGCGTATGCGGTAACCAATGTATTAAGCCCACAGACTTGGAGACTTGTAATTCCTGGTCAGTGACCGTATTCAAGGTCTCAATAACCTCCCTCCAGTAGTCTTGCAAGTGTTCACAGTCCCAGAGCATATGGCCCAGGTCCACCCCCACTGTGCTGCACCTGGGGCACGCCGCATCCGCCACCCCAAAGTACTTTTCAATCCTCCTGGGTGTGAGATAGGCCCTATGTAATACATTGAAGTGGATCAACTGAAACGTGTGTTCCTTGTGCTTTTTCTCGCTCGCCGCACTATCTGTGCCCATGTGGTGTCGGGGATCTTAGTCCCCAGCTGCAGCTCCCGAGGCTCTTTCAGCGAGGTTAGGGGTTGCAGCGTTTCACGTAACATTCGCGAATAGAGACACGTCACCGCCTTGTACGTACACGGCCGCCTTCATCGTGTATTGACAAGCCATCGATGTCGGGGGCTCCTGGGTCCCCTCCCCCCAGTGTGCCTGCACCGCGCGTGTTATAGCTGCGTGTATTAAAAAATCCCCCTTCGGGAGGTCAAAGCGGTCCTGCAGCGTTTGGTAGTGTGGAAAAAGGTAGGGCCGATGACCTTTTTCTAAGTTGCCCGGCGTTAACCGCCTCTATACCCACTCAAATTACCAAACAAAGAGGCAGGCGCTGGAGACTGGAAGGCCGGAAACAGAAGTTTTATTCCGACGGAGCAGAACACACCAAATCAGACAACAGGGTATCTTCTCGAGGTGCTCTAACCGCATCTCTGAGGCCTGGCCTCTTATACACGAGTTTATTGCTTTATTGTATGAAACACATCTCTGTCAATACTTTGATGTACGGAAAGACATCCTCGGAATCCCCCCTTCAGGCCCGTTCCCACACACATTTACAGTTGGAGTCCCCACCCCGGTCACAACAGGTGATGATTATCGCGCAGCTGGATATTCCGCCGATTCACAGAATGTGTGGGGTTGATCGGATCTCATAGGGTGGGGGCTTTGATCCACTCGAGGGTCCTTTGATGGGGGAGGCTTCCTATTGTACAGGGGGGCAATAAACAGTATCCGCAGGGCCAGGTGGCGGCCTGGGAACGAGGAAGACAAACGGGCACACAGGAAAAGGGGGTTTTATCAAAGGACCTGGGACCATGAAGGGAGGTGTCGCGCTGGGAACAGGATGGGGTTCCGAGGCAGAGCTGCACTGAAGAGGGGTTTATGACCCAAGGCATGCGAGAGTGGGGGTTGTCAGCGTGCGGGGGATGCTTGCGAGGTTAGGAGGGAGAGAGAGACGCGCTGGCTATCAGCGAGGGGCAGAGAGGCCCTGGTACTCAAAATGGTTGCCGCTTACGCGCATGAATGGGCTCGAAAAGGGGGGGGGGCAAGATGGCGCCGATAATGTTGACGTTGCAGCCTAAGTTTTAACAGTAGGGGATCAGCTCCCCGCCCTCATACAGGTCTCCCAGTATCTGCAGTTCAGCGTCTTCCCATCCCTGTAGCCTCGACCAGTCGCCCCCATGCGGGAGCGCCGTTACCATACTGAGGGGTATCTCAGGCACATACATATGTCGCACCCCGGCCCGTTTCTGCGCTCGGTTCCAGCAGAGTCTGTACGTCTGCTCTTCCAGCGACAGATCCCTAAGGAACAATTTTTGCTGTAGGGTGATAAAGGCTAACACATGGCGGGGGTGCCCGCCTCTCTGTCCTCCTCCGGTCCACGGTATGCCCGCGTAACCTCCTGCATGAAGGTCTGCAGCTGCGCAGCCAAGTAGTATAGCTCAAAGTCAAGAACCGCCATACCTCCCTCATCCTTCGGCCGGAGCAGCGTTGTCAGAATGATTCTGCGCCTGCCCGTACCCCAAAGGAAAGAGATCAATAAAGATCTCAGCTGACGGAAGACCGACCTGGTTATCCATATAGGTAAATGCGAAAGTAGTAGAGGAGGCGCGGCAGGGCTATCATTTTTACCAGGGATATGCGTCCCGTGACCGATAGCGGAAGAGTGGACCAGAAGGTCATATTGCCACGTAGCGCCCGTATACAGCGACCCACGTTGCCTTCCAGCAGGTCCGCAGCCTTGTGGTAGATATGGACTCCTAGATACTTCAGGCAGTCCGGCGCACAGGCCAACTGTGTGCGGATGTGAGGTTCCTGTTCACCGTGACGTAGCGGGAATAGGCACGATTCAGGCCAATTCACCCGCAGCCCAGACAATCTCCCAAAGGCCACCAGGAGCCGCTCCGCCCCCTCCAGAGCCTCCCTCAGATTTTCTAGATATAGCAGGACATTGTCTGCATATAGCGAGACAAGGTGTGAATGTTCCCGATAAGTCAAGCCCGCGAAGGAGAGCCCTTTCCTGACCTCCGCCGCGAAGGGCTCGATCGCTAAAGCGAACAGCAAGGGAGACAGGGAACACCCCTGTCTGGTGCCTCGGTTGACTGGGTACGGGTCCGATACAAGGGGGCCACTCTCACTCGCGCAACCGCCGAGGCATATAGGACAACCTATGTACCCGTCCCCAAGGCCGAAGTGTTGCATGACCTTGTAAAGGTACTCCCACTCCAGGCTGTCAAATGCTTTTTCTATGTCGATCGACAAGACCACCGACGTGTGCGTGGCGGCCCACTGTTCCCCCAATAGGCGAATCAATCTACGTATATTAGCAGTCGTATTTCTCGCTGGAATGAAGTCAGACTGGTCATTGTGGATCAACCTTGTCATGTGCTGAAGTAGTCTGGTCAGGATGGTACTCAGGATTTTGTAATCCACCGTCAACATGGACAGTGGCCTGTAGGAGGCTGGATGTGTGCTCTCTCTACCTGGCTTCAGGAGCGGAATCATGAGCGCCTCGCACATGGAAGCAGGCAGCCCTCCTCGAGCCTTAGCTTCGTTATACACCGTCTGAAGCCTCGGGGCAAGTGAATCAATATACCTGCTGTAAAATTCGACCGGAAGCCCATCCAGGCCCGGGGTTTTGTTTCTAGCCATTTTCTTCACCGCGCTTCTAATCTCGCCCAGTTCTATACCCCTGCCCAGCGTTTCCACTTGTTCTGGTTCCAAGCGCGGCATCTGCAGGCCCTCCAAGGAAGCGGTTATCTCCGCCTCCCGTCCTTCGAGCGCGCTCGCGTAGAGCGTCTCGTAGTACGAGCGGAAGCGCTCCAAGATGTCCGTCTGGGTGTGGCGGACCTGGCCGTCCTCCCCCTCAACGGCTGAAATAGGGTGGCTTCGTCTTGTAGGGTTGGCCAACCAGGCCAGCAGTGTCGCCGCTTTGTCTCCCTCCGCGTGCGCCCTCACTGAGTAGGATTTATAGTCGAAACAGCGAAGGCGTTCCATCTCCACAGCCACCGCTTCCTTGGCAGCGCACACCGTCTCTTGTAGCTCCGGGCGGTTTGTCGTAAATATTTGATTTACCGTCTTAATTTCTATGCAGGTAAGTACTTAATCAATAATAACTCAATCGGAAAGAAAAAAACAGAGTCCGTGGTGTTAGAGTTCTTAGGGGTTTTATTCCTCAAAAAGGAATTGTTCTAGAACTGGATATCATGTTCCTGCAACCACGAGGGTCCAGGAAGGGATAGAGCAGCATTTTATTGACAATACATAGCTTATATACTTAAGTTACATTATAGAAACCAATACAGTAGGCGTAACAGCTGAGAGAAGACAAGATAACAGCATCCACGTGGTGGTGATACGTAATCAGAAGGCGTGAACTAGGCGTGAACTAGAGGTGTGTGCTAGAAACGTCACAGATAGGTGTCATAAGTGGGTGGCACAAAGCAGAAATCTTGTAATGTCAGCAGAAATCTGAGGCCTGGATGCGCGCGCAGCTGCATGACGTGTGATTGACGTGGAAACTGGAGGGTGCAGGGGGACTTGACATTTACACTGGCGGAAAGAGACAGAAGTCTGGCATGTCAGATCAACTCGTACTTCTATCATATCTGATATCTGATATTTGGGAACCATATTATCTGAACGGAAAAGGTCTCTGGGGCAGGAGCTATTCTATACTGACTGTGAGTGCGTGTATAAGCGCCTGAGTGTCTGCATGAGAAGCGTGGGGGCATGGGCCTTCCATGGGAGCATGGTAACAGAGGCTATGAATTACTTGCACAGAGACAGGAAGGCCGGCCCTTTTGCTCTGCAGCTGAGGGGATGTTTACTTAAACTAGTAGGCAGGAATGCATTTTCGAGGAGCGGAACAGATAATTCGAAGGTTGAATTCAGTCTTGGCAGGCAGCAGGCTGAGCTAAACGCGGGGAGCCGCGCAGAAAGTAAGTCAGAGGTCACGGGTACAGAGGCAGCCTGGGCTGAGGCTTTCAGAGTCAGAAGCCAGGAAAAAGGCTCGATGGCAGAATTCAGGGCCTACTTCGCCAGAGCTGAAAAACGTGTAAAGTACACTTCAAAAAGACGTTGGCATGGCATACTTAGGAACGGACTATTCAACCCATTCAGGGTGGGTCTGAAAGAGGACATGTTAACGTTAGACGCAAATGTATTTGCGTCTTCATAGCTGGCACAGGAGGGAAGTTACATGCACTTTAAGCTGGTACATGGAGACGGTGGGGTACACGATAGGGAACATAACTTGACCAAAAATTTATATTTCCTCATTCCCTCCTTGTTCCCTACGGACCCTTCATGATATATCGATCCTCATGAATCGGTCAGTTTGTTCTTGTAACATCATTTGCTCTTCTTTCTTTCTTTCACGTCTTGAGAGAAAACTGGAATGTTCAATGCATGATGTGGCGCACAGTCCACAAATCGCTGGCCCACACTGTAGGCACAGGCAATAACTGAATACTAGGACTAGGCCAATGCCTAGGAAGGATAGGATCTTCCATCCCCAAGCGGTTAACGTTGTCCAGAACCAACCGGACCAAGTCCAGGTGCCTGGATTCTGATGTATCAAACTGGCAATTTTATGAAGACGTGTAATAGCTTTGTATACAGATGGCGCGTTTTCTGGGATGAAAACACAGCAACTTGACCCGATGACCTTACAGGCTCCACCTCTATCTGCCAAGATGACGTCAATAACAAGACGATTCTGAAGAACAACAACCCGCATGGCGGACTGCTCTTCTGTTAAGTTACCTAGGGCGGAGGCAGTTTCATTTACTACTGCTTCAAGTGTTCTAGTTAATCTGCGTATGAGTTTACTATTTTGGACGGGGCCTAAGAAGAAAAAAAGTCCTTTATTGAAATCTGTGTACTGTTCCCATGCCGTTTCTGTGTAGTCGACAATCGGGAGATCTCTTCGGAGTCTATTCTTTACTAGATTTGTATTTCTGTGATAATCAGGAGGGGCTAGAAAAACAGGTGGCAGAAGGAATGCAATGTAACAGGTACCATCCCAATCTGGAGGTAAGCGTATGTATGCGGTATGACCACAAACAAAATAGGAATGACGGGTAGCTCTAAAGGTCGATTTGCCTTGATCACTGAATTCGACCACAGTAGTACATTTACTATGGCCTAAGTGTACTGAACCTTTTTTACTGACACATAATTCACCAGTGACTGGTAATACTGACATAGCAGGGAGAACTGGTGCAGCTTCGGATTCAACAGTAAGAATCATAAGGTTAATTGTGTAATTGCCTAATCCATATACTTCATTTTCTAGATCAGTTCCTATTCTAGTGGGGAGCCCCTTCTTGTCAGGGTAACAGACATTAAGCAGAACTAAGTTCAAGTTTCCCCAAACCCAGCTCCCTTTGAAAACAGCAATATCAGGATCTAAGGAGTTAATTATTCTAAACCATGCACCACAGGAGCCATTGTGAGTGAACGGGTATGGAAAGAGGGGCAGAGCTCCCTTGTATTTCTGGTAAGGAGGGAGTCGGCCACATATCCAGCAGTTTGTAGCATTGTTAGTCTGATGGGAGTGATGTAACATACTAATGAATGTGTTGTTGCGCAGCGCAAGTCTGTAAGAAAGTTCATGGGGAGGTAATTCACTGAAAGAATGTTCAGCAGAAACATTGTAAGCAGATTGTTCACGCTTGAAAATAGGGTAATAGATAGGAAGCAGTATACTGGCAACAATAATCAGAAGACTTAGAAAAAACATAATCAATAATGTCACTATACAGTGACTGCGGAGTGATTTGCAATATGTACGTTTCTTGAGTTGTCTCTCTCTCTCTATCTCGATCTAGGGGATACATGTCAGAAACTATTTAACCGATTCACCTAGGGGAGGACTTAAACAATTAAACTGTCTGACTTGCTAGATCGGAGTTTCAGTTTATACTCCTCTTGGGGAGTTTTCTCTCGCTCGGGAACTTTAAAGTCACTTGACTCAAAAATGTCTTTGGTGGGGGTGGACGAGTCTGGGTCTGGTTTCAGTTCATTGCATTGTTTAATATGACTCGTGTGTATCCACCCCTTTCTGCCTTCCACTTTTACTGCTGTCCTCGTAGTAAGAAGGACGGTCTTCGGCTCTTTCCAGCGGGGCTCTAGCGGACTTTTCCTGTCAAAGTTCCTAATCAAGACCAGATCTCCGGGACGGACATCATGCGGCTTTACATCAGTGTTGTCAGGGAAGGCTGCGGCAACCTGTGAACGACATGATTGGAGTGCAGACATCAAGGAGGCAAGGTAATCTGTCAACATGTTACAATCAACATCAGTAATTTTCTTAGGAATGGGCGTCCCCCACATATTCGGTGGTCTGCCAAAAACCACTTCATACGGGGATAGTCCTGATCTCGAGTGGGCGACCATCCTCATATAGAACAATGCAACTGGCAGGGCGACTATCCAGTCGACCCCTTTCTCCTGACATATTTTAGCAAGGCGGGTCTTTAGTGTCTGATTATGCCTCTCTACAAGGCCTGCGGCTTCGGGATGTCGGACACAATGGAATTTCCACTGATATCCTAGCAGCAAGGAAACTTGTTTCATTAATTCGGATGAGAATGGCTGTCCGTTATCTGAGTACACGACACGAGGCAAGCCGTACAGTGGGAAGAATTCTCGAACCAGCTGTCTGGCAGTGGTCGGAGCAGTGTAATCTGGGACTGGATATGCTTCGGTCCAGCGGGAAAGTGCACAAACAATTACGAGGACATATTTGAATCCCCGACAACGGTCCATCTGGATATAATCCATCTGGAGGACTTCAAAAGGGTGATCAGGAGGATGGAATCCACCTTGCTCTACAGGGACGCTTTTACCTGGATTGAACTGACAACAGATCATGCAAGTACGCACTTTCTGTTTTGCTGCTGCTCGTAAGTGTTTATTGTGCCAGAGATTCTGTAAACTGTCTAACATCGCTTTTTCTCCTAGATGTGCAGGACTATGTGCTGTATTGATTATGACTTGAACCATAGAGTCGGGGAGAAACCATGTAGATTTTCCCTTCGTCAACCAACCTTGATCTGTCTGGATCCCTCCTAGTTCAGTCCATTTCTTTATCTCATCTGGGGTAGCATGTGTCTGAATATCGATTACATCTAGTGCGGGATCCCTGACTGTCATACAATGTGTCGGTACTATTGTCTTTGTCACGTCAGTTGTCTGGGTGTGAGTCAGTGCTGTATGTTTTGCTGTCTGGTCTGCCAGGTCGTTACCCTGGGAAACAGAATCTGTAACTTTAGTATGTGCTTTACACTTCATGACGGATATGCCTGAAGGCAGATGTATCGCTTCTAACAGTGCTTGAATGAGGGGACCGTGTTGAATCTTGGCACCGTGAGAGGTCAAAAAACCTCGTTCTTGCCATAACATTCCGAAGTCGTGTACAACTCCGAAGGCATAACGGGAATCAGTGTATATGTTAACATTTCTGTTCTTGGCTAGTATACAGGCTCGGGTCAGAGCAATGAGCTCTGCCGCTTGAGCAGACAGTGTGTCAATACGATGTGTTTCTTTGACTTCGGTTTCAGTGGTCACTGCATACGCGGCCACTAATTCTCCTGTACTTGTTCTCATACATGAACCGTCCACATAAAGTGTCAGGTCTGGATTAAGCATGGGCGAATTTTGCGGATCTCGCGTTCGCGAATTTTGCGGATTTGCGAATTCGCAATCCGCAAAATCCGCGAATTCCCGCGAATGTGCGGATTTTTTTTTTTTTGTGTTCGCCCGTGTTTCTGCCAGTTCGCGAGGGTTTTTACAATTTCGCAATTTGCGAACTTACCTGTCAGGTCGCAAGTTTCGCGAACTTGTTGTTTCTACGTGTCCAGCCTGTTTGGGACACTCTTCTTCATCACTGCCACTCTCTGTCACCACTGCCACTCTCTGACTACTCATGCCACCCTCTGGCCCACCCATGCCACCCTCTGTTTCATCACCACACCCTCTGGTTGTCCAGTGTACATTATTTTCGGCAAAGCAAAGCACACCTTCCCTGCCTCAAGTGACCTGAATTAATTTGGGGCTGATTAATGTGTCACAGAATATTTTTTTAGCTGGCACCTGCTTCCTTAGTGCGCCCTGATTAGTGATCTTTTGCACTTGCTAAGTGCTTTCATTGTTGCAAAATTAGTTACAACACCTGCCCTGCCCCAACTGACAATAATGAATTATGGGCTGATTAATGGATTTTAACTTCCAGCCTGGCTCCTGCTTGTCTCCCTTAGCTGTAATTCAGGACCTTTGTGGCATATGTGTAACTATTCTGAGGTTCAGAGCAGGGTCACATAATAGTTGCAACTGGCAACTGAACTCTGGAGGGGCCCCTCAGGAAGCACTACAGGAAATGGCTACTAATGATGAGCCTGAACTTTTGAACCTGGCAAGTAGTTTCAGTTTTGCTAAGATCGTATTTCTGCAATTTAGCACTTATTCGCGGGGCGCGAAGTTGTACTGGGAAGCCGCGAACTCACGCGAACAGTGCGAGCAGTGCGAGCAAAATCCGCTGCTCGCGGATTTGCGGATTTTGCGGGAGATTCGCGAATCTCGCGGATTGCGGATTTCCCGAAAATCCGCAAAATCCGCGAGCGAAACGGATTTTCCGCCCATACCTAGTCTGGATTTGTCAATGGAACATCGGTTAAGTCTCGTCGAGGCTTTGTTACTGCATTAATGATCTCTATACAATCATGCGGAGCTGGATCTGTCATAATCGTAGGTAACAATGTAGCGGGGTTCAGAATGCTGCAGCGTTTGATTTCTATGTGTGGCTGGAATAGCGTTAATTCATAACCTGTCAGTCGTGCTATAGTTAAGTGCTGAGTCTGAGTTCTGTTTAAAAGAACCTCTACAGAATGTGGAACTTGTACTGTTAACTGATGTCCTAAAACAATTGAGTCGCTCTGTCTGATCGCTAATGCTGTCGCTGCTACGGATTTCAAGCACGCAGGGAGTGCCTGTGCTACTGAATCCAATGTACTTGAAAAATAAGCGCAAGGCTTATGTGAACCTGCTTGATCTTGGGTGAGGACAGACAACGCTGTACCATCACGTTCTGTAACAAAAAGTGTAAAAGGTTTGCTGTAACATGGTGTCGCTAAAACTGGTGCTTGGCATAAAGCTTTCTTTAATTTTTCAAAGGCTTGTGTGTGTTCCTGAGTCCAAGGGAGGACAGTCGAAATCGCTGCCTCCTGTGTCGTTAACTGGATGAGGGGTTTAGCTAGAAATGCATATTGAGGAATCCATTGTCTGCAGTACGAGGTGAGGCCTATAAAGGCCCGCACTTCCTTTTGTGTCTGGGGTTGTGGCATATTTACAATTAACTGAATGCGATCGGGAGTGAGCTGTCTCCCCACTTTGGACAGCAAGTGACCCAAGTACACAACTTGCTGAACACAGAATTGTAGCTTCGAAGGAGACACCTTGTGTCCCTTGTCGGCCAGAAAATGTAAAACTGTCAGTGATGCTTATTCACATTCGGGCTCACTTCGTGCGGTGATCAGCAGATCATCGACGTATTGCAGTAAAGCGGTGTTAACTGGCATTTGAATACAATCTAGTTGTCTTTTCAGTGCTTGGCTATAGATGCTGGGGCTTTCTGTGAATCCCTGAGGTGCGTGGGAAAATTTGAAACTTCGTCCATTTAAACTGAATCCGAAGAGGTATTGGCTCTCTGGATCAATCGGTACACTAAAGAAGGCGTTCTTGAGGTCAATTACAGTAAAGAACGTTGCTTCAGAATCAATAGCAGTCAATAGGGAAGAGATATCGGGGACCACAGGATACTGTGGGACGATGCATTTATTCAGTTCTCTTAAATCAATCACCAGCCGATATACTGGCGGTGCATTGAGATCAGTACGTTTAAGAATCGGAATGATGGGTGAATTACAGATATTGGAGTCGGTTTCTACGACCACTCCTTGGGCAATGAGCTCTTCAATGATTTCCAGTAAAGCCACTACAGCATCGGGTGGTAACTTGTATTGTCTGATTCGGGGTAGAACAACTCCTGTCTTGAGTGTAACACGGTATGGTGTGATATGCATACAACCTACATCAGTTGGGCCTTTTGCCCACAAGTGATCTGGTACATTTTTCAATCTGACATCAAACTCTCATAATACATAGTGACCTTTGAAATCCCGCAGAAAGAGTCTAACTCCCTCCGGGGAACAACATATAACAGCTCCTAGAGCCTTCAATGTCTTTATTCCTAACAGATTTTCTGGACATGATTTCGTCAGTAACAGGTCTGTAACTCGTGATAATGGACCCACAGCCAGGGGGACTGGTTCTGATACCTCATTTACAATAGGCTGTCCTGAAAAACCAAGGGAAACATTCTGTGAGCCTGAGAGGGGTGCCCCTGGGACTTCATTATGGCTGATTGTTGTGCGGCTTGCCCCTGTGTCAATTAAAAACTTTCTGTCTTTTCCCAATACTTGACTGTGTACATAAGGGCCCTCTTGATCTACAGGAATTTCAATAAGAGGCAAGCCAAACTCCCTCTCTAGGCTGTTTCATGTGTATCGTTGATAGTCGGGGTAAGCGGATTGGGCATACTGGTACATCTGTTGTGAAACCTGCTGGGTCGCGGCAATGGGCTGTGGCTGTGGTACCGCTACGGTCTGTGCTGTATGAGATGAAGCATGCATAGGCTGTGTATTCTGTGAAGTCTGTTGCTGGGCCTGATCTTGTCTTGGTGGATGCGGTCTCTCTTTAGTTTTACCTGTTGCTATGTTATGTTTCAGAACTGGAAATTCATGTACGTAGTGGCCTGGCTGCTTGCAATAATTGCATGTCCCTTTAACGGGAGCTGCGGCGTGACCTGTCTGGGTCGTACCCTTTCTCTGGTTGTCGGCTGGAACTGATTGGGCCACTAACATTTTCATTTTCGTGTCTTTCATGCGTTTTTGTTCATGATCCTGTTCTTCTCTAATTCTGTTCTGATGGTATTGTAACATTTGTAACATCTGTGATGGCGTATTTGCTTGCCATGTACTCTCGACCTTGTATACACGGTTTTTAACTGCTAACAGGGAATTCTCCACTAATTTTGATACAAAAAGATGCCGGTACGACTCGCTACTTGGTTTAAGACCACTATTAATAATAAAACATTTCTCGAATCTTGAATAGAAGTCACTAGTATCTTCATCTGGTTTCTGTTTACAGGCCGAAATTGCATCCCAATCTTCCTTTCTAGTTGTCAGTAATCTTGGCAGAACCTGTACTATCAAACCTGGTAATGCTTTAGTTTTCTCCCCAAGGCCTACCCCTGGGGTACGTTTGTTCTCCTCGTCTTCTATTTCTGCCCATACAATCTTTTTCTCTCCCACCTCCCATTCTTTTTCCTTGAGTTTCTCGTAGATGCCGGTAGGCAGCAATACCTTTAACATTTTCATGATATCTTCATATGTGTAATCCCCCATCAGTAACATGTCTTTAAGTTCTCTGTGAAAACCTGCAGGGTCTTTGTCATGACACGGTACTAGTTTCTTCATTTCTAACAGTTCTAACTTAGTCAGAGGCGTGTGTACATACACACGTTTCAAGTTATGATCGGCACCCATAACTAGATGTACTTCTCGTAAGGGGTTCTGACTTTCAAGACCATGCAGACGCTCCAGATGATACATTTTTCTTTCTGGGGGCGGAGCGGGAACATATTCGGGGCTTACGAAAGTGTTATATCTATGTCGTTGTTCTAGAATTATTTGTATTAACTTGGTACTTAGACCTCTCCATCTATCCATGAGTAGTGCTTCTAATGTATTGTGTAAGGGACCTGGATCAGAATGTTGGTTTCTGTATAACGTGAGGAGGTGCTGAATCATGTATACACCTGCTAATTTCTGCTCGTCTGGGGAAAGGTTCAGAAATGTCTGTGCTACTGTGTCATCATTGTATATGTTCGGATTGTCAGCCCATAATACTGCTGACCGGGCTAGTTCTTGTTCATCCATAGAATTGAGTACGTGGTACCCTATTCGGTCTCGAAGCCTTTTATCAGTCTCTTGGAACTGATGTTCAGGAGAATTCGGTTTGGTTTGCCAGAGAGAAAAACTCTCTTGCTTTCTGGACGAATGCCTTTCCTAAGGTAAGTTCCCTTACCTACATACGCTATCGTATCTGTAGTCCTTTCTGATTCTTCGGGTTCTTCTTCCTCCTCGGAGGAAGCTTTTTCTTTCTCTTTTTCGTGTATTTCTATCACTGCTTTTCTTATTCTCTTGTACATACTGGCTATGCAACCCCCTTTATCATGCTTTCCTTCAGATATATTTTGACCCCACTTGTTGAGTGCATCTAATTCATCCTGTTCTGTCCCAGGCCTGTCTCGTTCTCTGATTAGGCAATTTATAAAAAAACGTAATATATATGCTTGAATGTCAACTTTCTGATGCGCCATGGCATCCTTAATACTTTCAGGGTCTTGCCCAGTCTGGACAAAGTGATATATTCTATCTAGGTGCTCTTTCATTCCTGATAATACCAATAGGTAATCTGCAGCGTGTCGTAAGCGTAGTGATGCTAAAAACATCCTATCATCTTTACCGGGTACTGGATCGTATCTGCAAACTTGGAGCGGTTCTTTGAGTATGTCGAGACGGGGTGATTGGAGTATAAAAGGATTCTGCATATCCCTAAGGTGTAATCTGTGTGTTGCGGGCGGGGTCTGGAGACCCCCGGTCGCACCTCCTGAACCGGAAGCTTGGACATTGTTTCTCTGTGGAGTCTGTATCTGTACTTGAATTTGTCTTTTAGTAGGGTCAGGTAGAAGCGGTTTCGGTAGATCAACTTTAGGTGCGGGAAGTGGTGGAGGTGGAGGAATGATGGGCTGTCGAACGGGGAAACCTGGTTGCAGTTGTGGCGGGTTGCCACCTCCGTCACCGTCAGTAGGCGGGACGCGGACAGGCAGATTGGTGTAAGCGGGTGCTACATCCTCTAGATAGGAATTCAGGAATATGTCTTTAGTGGTCCTGTGAGTTACTTTAGTTGGAACCAATGGTGGCGGCAGATTTTTCGGTATTTCTGAAGTGGCCTCAGGCGAACCCTCGGCCGCGAGATACATGCCATTTACGAGATTGTTTCGTGCGCGGTCTATTTGCTCTGATTTTACTCGGATCCCTTCAGTAACTAATTCGTTTTCTTTGGCTTTATCTGATTCTTTAAGTCTGTCTTCTCTACGAAGTGCTTTTTCAGCACGCTTATGTGATTCCTTACGCCAAAATTCTATGGCGTCTTTCTGAGATTGTCTGGCTTTCCTTTTCCATAGTGCTTCCTCTACCTTCATGATGCACTCGGCATCCCATGTTCCGGTAACAGGCCATCTGTGTCTTTCGTCTAGATGCTTAGTATAATCGGCCCATAAATCTAGATACAATATGGCATCTAAGCCATGCTTATGGTACATAAAATTTCCAGGAGTGTCCCTAGGGGGAATAGGAATTTCTTCCTCTAGTATCCCTTTCCTAGTTCCTATCTGCTTTAACTTGTTGAAAAACGGCATCTTGTTTACTTAATACTGAATGCTCAATCCTTGCTACTTAATACTGAATACAGCTAGTTACACAAGAACACAATAATGCACATTAAAAACAGTCACACTCATACCACGACATTAATCACATGAAAAGACATTTGAGACATATATGACTACCCCCTATACCGGATGTACTGCTAAACAGCACAGATACACTGTCAGAGACAATGCAAAAACTTGAATAACTGATGTACTGCTAAACAGTACAGATACACTGTCTAAAACAGTGCAGACCGGACTTGTGTACCCAAACCCGTCTAGATACGTCCCAGCAATGGTACTCACCGGGAAGCACGGAAAACAGAAGGCCTCGGAAAACTCGACTGGACTGGACCGGACTCGACTCGACTCGACACGTGGATACTTCGGAAACTGGTGGGCCTCTTGACACCTCGGACCTTGCTTCTTTCGGCTAGGCTCTGGTCGGGATCCTCCGCACTCCTCACCGCCTCGTCTGGGTGCTGATTGCAGTCTTCGTCACCTCCGTGGGCCAGAGGGAGATACAGGAAATCCTGCCGGTACGCGTAGTTTCCGTCTAACTGATGGCAGGGGACAGAGCTTGCAACGCACCAACCGGCGCGTGGGGTGGGGGAGGGGTCCCTATTCGGGCGCCAAAATGTCGTAAATATTTGATTTACCGTCTTAATTTCTATGCAGGTAAGTACTTAATCAATAATAACTCAATCGGAAAGAAAAAAACAGAGTCCGTGGTGTTAGAGTTCTTAGGGGTTTTATTCCTCAAAAGGGAATTGTTCTAGAACTGGATATCATGTTCCTGCAACCACGAGGGTCCAGGAAGGGATAGAGCAGCATTTTATTGACAATACATAGCTTATATACTTAAGTTACATTATAGAAACCAATACAGTAGGCGTAACAGCTGAGAGAAGACAAGATAACAGCATCCACGTGGTGGTGATACGTAATCAGAAGGCGTGAACTAGAGGTGTGTGCTAGAAACGTCACAGATAGGTGTCATAAGTGGGTGGCACAAAGCAGAAATCTTGTAATGTCAGCAGAAATCTGAGGCCTGGATGCGCGCGCAGCTGCATGACGTGTGATTGACGTGGAAACTGGAGGGTGCAGGGGGACTTGACATTTACACTGGCGGAAAGAGACAGAAGTCTGGCATGTCAGATCAACTCATACTTCTATCATATCTGATATCTGATATTTGGGAACCATATTATCTGAACGGAAAAGGTCTCTGGGGCAGGAGCTATTCTATACTGACTGTGAGTGCGTGTATAAGCGCCTGAGTGTCTGCATGAGAAGCGTGGGGGCATGGGCCTTCCATGGGAGCATGGTAACAGAGGCTATGAATTACTTGCACAGAGACAGGGAGGCCGGCCCTCTTGCTCTGCAGCTGAGGGGATGTTTACTTAAACTAGTAGGCAGGAATGCATTTTCGAGGAGCGGAACAGATAATTCGAAGGTTGAATTCAGTCTTGGCAGGCAGCAGGCTGAGCTAAACGCGGGGAGCCACGCAGAAAGTAAGTCAGAGGTCACGGGTACAGAGGCAGCCTGGGCTGAGGCTTTCAGAGTCAGAAGCCAGGAAAAAGGCTCGATGGCAGAATTCAGGGCCTACTTCGCCAGAGCTGAAAAACGTGTAAAGTACACTTCAAAAAGACGTTGGCATGGCATACTTAGGAACGGACTATTCAACCCATTCAGGGTGGGTCTGAAAGAGGACATGTTAACGTTAGACGCAAATGTATTTGCGTCTTCATAGCTGGCACAGGAGGGAAGTTACATGCACTTTAAGCTGGTACATGGAGACGGTGGGGTACACGATAGGGAACATAACTTGACCAAAAATTTATATTTCCTCAGGTTGGGGCACTCCTTCTCGGCAGCGCGCAAGGCTGTTTCTGCCCTGTCTAGATCGTTTAGCAAGGATTTATGAGCCCCTGTGTACTTTCCTATACAATGGCCCCTGACTACTGTCTTAAAAGCATCCCACTCATACGTTCTGGTCGATGCCGTGCCCTCATTCTCCGCAAAGTGGCTTGTGACCCGGTCCCCCAGCGCCTCCCTGAACACCAATTCATCCAGCGTATCCAGCATCAGTTGCCATGTCAAGACCTGCGAAGTTGCAGTCATCCAATTGTGGGTCAGTAGCAGGGGATTGTGGTCAGAGATAGTGCGTGCAAGGTATTCCGAATTGGATACCGCCGATAGCACCTGTGAGGAGCACAAGAAAGTGTCCAGGCGGACATGGAGGTCATGCAACCCAGAGTGCACCCGCCAGGCGTCTTGGAGTTCCCAACTCTCCTGCCATTGCATTCTGCACTTCACCAGCTGGTGCATAGGAGACGTCCCCAACGGGGGATGAGATCTATCCAGGTCCACATCTGCCACTGAGTTGAAATCCCCTCCCATTATGATGGGGCCAGCTAAAAACCCTGCCAAAGCGCCAGATAATTTGGTAAAAAAGGACGCCTGGTCTATGTTAGGCGCATACACACTGCAGAGCACTGTATCCTTGCCTTTCAGTTTCTCTTCCACTGCCACAAACGTGCCCTCCAGATCTATGACGTGTCTATTGGCTTGAAAAGGAGTCCCCGCTCGTATCCAAATCAGTACCCCTCTAGCGAATGCGGAGTATGTAGTGTGAAACAATTGTCCCCTCCATCTTCTCTGTAGCGCTACACCCTCTTGTTTTGTCAGATGCGTTTCTTGCAGCAGCGCTATCTGTACCCCTCTCCGAACCAAGTATGCGTGTATTTTATGCCTCCGTGACATCGTGTACAGACCCCTCACATTCCAGGTCAAACACTTCACTTGTCCAGTATTAGCCATAATCACACGTTGCGCTGCTAAGTCCAGTAATGGAGTTCAGCCTGACACACAGGGTTACACCCTCCCCCCCAAAACCCAACTCAACAAAACCCCCCCTCCCACCCACCCCGCCTCGAGCGCCCCCAACTACTCTAAGCGCCCTCCCCCCCGGAACAGGGCCCAGCCTAGCAAGCGCAGCTCCCATCCAAACTTGTTGAAGAACTAGCTTCCTACTCCCAACAACCCGACTATCCCGCAGTCGACACCACGGTGGCCTTATGGGCCCGAAAGGCGTTGCTTGGCTCCGAAGGTGATCAACCTAGTCCCAGTATTTCCAGCCCAAGATCCCCCTGCAAGTCCAGCGCTCCATCCCTTTCACATTATTTGTCGCCAGCAAAGGCACCCCCCAGGCACTTTACCATCCCAATGTGGGGCATCTGCAGACTCATTCGTCTATAAGGCCTCCCGACGTCTGTGGTGTGACGTCCAGGCCCTTGCCACTGTTCAAGTCCGACTGTTCTGCTTCTGACCCAGTTACGAGGCCCTCCGCCTCCGAGCTGTCGCACGATATGGATCTCGTAGTCCCCGACAGCTCCATTACCGCTTGCAGCGCGGCGTTTCTCTCGCCTTCAGTCTGTTATTCCGTCGGTTTCCTGGCTCTCTGTCGGCGCTTTCGGATCCTCTGCGATTTTCTGGTCGGTTGCTGGGTTCGTTCGTCCTCAGCCCTGTGCTTCGCCCCGTCGGTGCCAGCTTTGTACATGTCCCACCAAGCCCAGGCGTCTGCCGAGTTGTGGAAGAATAATGCCTTATCGTCCACCACCACCCTGAGTTTGGCCGGAAACAGAAGTGAGTACGCTAGGCCTTCCGCTCGAAGTTCTTTTTTGAGTGACAAGAACGAGGCCCGCAGTTTCTGCATCTCGTACGTGTAATCGGGGAAAAGTGTCACCCTGCTGTTGTCCACCTGGAAAGGACCCACATCCCTTGCCCGTTGTAGCAACCAGTCTCGGTCCTTGTAATGCAGCAATTTTAGCACTACCGGGCGGGGCGATTGGCCCTGTTTAGGAGGCCGAGCCGGGACCCTGTGCGCTCGTTCCAGCGTGAAGAAGGGAGAAAGGCCCTCTGGTGCCACCTCCGTCTTCGGCCAGTGCTTGAGGTATCCCCTTCTTTCTGTTTCGGAAGGTCCACTAGGCGCACGTTGTTGCGCCTGTTATGATTTTCGGCATCCTCCGCCATCCTTTCCAATTCCTGGATGCGGTCCATTGAGTCTCTCAGTCTTCCCTCCATAGACTTATGTTCGGGCAGTATCTCTTTGAGGGTATTTTCGGCAGCCTTGACCCTATCCTTCAGATTGTCATGGTCGGCTCGCAGTAGCCCCAGGCCCGTCGCCACTTGGGCAATATCTTGTTGTAGCGCCTCCTTGGTGGCTTGTATGGCTTCCAGGATGCAAGTTTGCAGCTGCTGCAAGTCCGTCGGGGATTTTAGTGGGCTTTCCGCCGCTCCCAAACTCGCAGCCTCCTCCGCTTTGCCCCTAGGTTTCCCCATTGCTTCCACTGGAGAAATGATGGGGGGGGGGAAGAGACCACGAAACTCTCTTCGGCCACTCAGTGGAGGGGGTCTTCAATAGTCAATGTCTAAAATCGGCAGGGAGCGCCACCGCCCGTGTGGTGTGGCAGCCCAAACTCAAGTCAGCTCTGTCCCCAGGCCACCAGGCCTCTCAGGGAGACTGGATTCAATTTGCCAGTGCGGCCTCCATTGGTTCCAATCGATGACGGATCCTGTCGCTGGTGTCGCTCCGGCTATCAGGCCCGCACCTCGGCCCTCCGTTGGGTGTCAACTCAGGGGGGTCGCTTCACACCTCATCGTCATGGGGACCCGGGACCCTCTCAGGGTGCGGCCGGATGCGAGCCCGGTGCGCCTCTGAGTCAGGATGATCTCTCCACCCGCGCTGCTGTTAAGCGCTGTGCCCTCCGCAGTCTCTCGATGCCAGGGCGGCCGCCATCTTACTCTCCTCAGTCTTTTGTTCGTGAGACCCTCGACCTACCCAGGTTGTAGGATCGGTTAGCTCCCCTTCGCACAGCTCTGTGGGATAAACAAGCGGGCGTCAACTCCTTCGTCTCGGGCCGGCCACCACAGAAAGTCACTGAGGGGACTTAGCCTTCAGGGGTTTCAAGAGCCAGCTCCGGGCGCCATCTTGTACCGTCGCCCCTTCAGCGCTTCTTCATATTACTCACGATCCGATGAGCGCCGTGGGCACCCCGATTCCGTCACCTGGGGGTTCTTTGCTGTTCAGGTGTCCTTAAGTGGTCGAATGATACCCTTTAGGGTGGATTTCGTGCAGTTTTTCAGGATAAAAGCGGGAATCGGGAGCGGAGCTCCAGGCTCACGCCGCCAGTCCGCTCAGCATCCAAGCCTCGCCTCTCCCTCAGAATTACAGTTATTATACCCAGTGATGCCTTTGAAGTAGGGGAGACTTCAAAGAGAAGCTTTGAAGTGCATAGAGGTCCTCCCTGTCCGGCCCAGGATCCAGACACATTGCAGGCGGGTATGAGGCTCTTTGTGTGGGAATAGGCACAGCCCTATTCAGGTGCAAGCGTCAGCTGCTCCCTCCCATCCTGCCCAGGATGACCCATCATGATTTGAATGGCCCATCAAGCACACCTAAGCCCCCTTTTTTGTGACTTTCTAGAGGGAATGCACAAATCCCCAGCTGTCACCCAACCTGGATGTTCATTGGAGACAGACAGAGGCACACAGGGCTTAAGAGCAGGAACATTTAAACTTTCTAAAAGTTCAAAAATAACAGATGATGGACAGAATGCTGAACAAATCAAACATTCTGGATTAAATCTGGGTTACATCTTGGTTAAATCCATAGTTTTTTTGCTCACCATGCCATACCAGTTTGGACTCAACCATGTACAAATCAGTCTTAACCATGCTCCCCATGGTGACAGTCCAGCCTGAACTGCAGGCCAGGCCCTCGCCGGACCATAAAAAAGCATCCTGGGACTGGTTTTGGGGAATATTGAATTGAATTGAAGCTGATACGGACGCGGACGCAGAACGATCTCTTTCCCTAGAATTCTGACAGTCGCCAAGTAATGAGGCCAGCAGTTGGTTAAAGATTTGGAGCCACTGCCTTGACACTATGAAGTAATCTGGATGTAGCGTGTCCTTACCCGCTATTTTTGTTTCTCAAAGTACCTGTGGACGACCATCAGTAAAGATTGGTCCCATTTCATTTTAAATCTAAGATATACATCGCTCAAGCAAATTTTGAGACCTGAAGATGACCGCACAATAATATAGTGGTCGAAACACCGACGACGCTTTTCTGTGGCCCAAATTGAATTAAGGACACAATACTCATGTTTATGTTGTTCCTTTACTCCAATGTAATGGTTTTTTAGGCCACTTGTCTGGTTTGTGATATATGTTCCCCTTTATGTATACCAGAACCATGAGCGTATCTGTTTTTTAGAACTATTTTTGTTTTATATGTAATAAATAAGGTTTTTTGATTTCAGTAATACTGTAGGGCTTCTTTAACCACTGTTTACATTTCTACCTCTTTTTCTGATTCTTTTATTCTTTAATTGAATTTGTGGGATTATATATTGTTTTTGTTGATCTCTCCCCATGAACCTTTTTTAAGATGTAATAACCAAAGAGATGGTGGACACCCATGTTATAGAGCTCACTGCAATGCTCCACAACCATCGTTATCAGGACTGACCAGCCCTGAAAATAATTCCTTCGTGGGAGTGTGGAAGCCAAACCCCAATATTCTCCTGAACCCAAGTATCATATGGAACCCACATTTTACATTAGGCAGTTCAGGTCCATTGACCTTCTAATTGATCCAGTAATACGAGGCTAGTCTCTCCCCATTAATGACACACATTTAGAGAGTCAAATCAAATTGAAAACCGGGGCCTCTTATAAACCGGGTTCTAGATCAAAATCAAGTTTTAAATGGTTCCATACAAAATATTTAGTAAAACAATATAACAAAACTGTAGTTGCTTACCATGATGGCTCATATACAGATTACAGAATCATAAATCATAACAGAAACCCCTAGTTAATCAATTAAATCTCTCTAGATTCTCCAAAAGTTATGAAGTTTACTGACAGTATTTGAAAAGAGGAAACAAAGTTACGATATAATAGGTCAGAGTCTTGGCGGTCTCTAGTTGGCAATGGCTGGCACCTTAGTCCAAGTCGAGACCCTTCTTCCTGGTCAGGGTAAGGGAGATACACTTCTAAAATAACCCATGCTCACCCACTTGGTAACCTGGCATGAGCAGACAGGCTTATCCCAGAGGTAGTGTGTAAAGCATTTGTGCACACATACATTAATACAGTGAAAACACTACAAATGGACATCACACCAGTTTAAAAACATAGGAAATCTTTATCTAAACCAAGTTAGACCAAAACAACAAAAATCCACAATACAGTAATCAAAATATGACTTTTAAAAGGTAAAAAATTGTGTTTTTCTAAGTAAATTGCAGATGCAACGCTTTTCACACAAAGTACCTTAGATGGGTCATGCACACAAACAAAAACTGCTGCAGGGAAGGTGATGCATCGGTTCCTTGCGTCCAGGAAAGGTGATGCGTCGGTTCCTTACTTCAGGGGAGGTGATGTGTTGGTGCCTTACTGCCACACAGGGGTGGTGATGCATCAGTTTCTTAGTGAGCGGAAAGTGATGTGTCAGTTTCTTACTGTGCGGGGAGATGATGCATTGTTTCTTACTGTGACCATAGTTTTCTTGCTGGCATGATGCCCAGATGTGATGCATGAGGATCAGGGATGCATCGGTTCTTGATGCCGCAGTGACGATGACACTGCGTTGTTCTCTCTAGCCGCAGTCCCACAATGCATTGGTTCTTGAAGCCACACAGCAGGGCCTGCGTCAGAATCGGTTCGGTGCTTTAGGACTTCGGAGATTATTGTACGGGATTCGGCGTGCAGCGATTTCTCAAGCCGGGGCAGGCGCTGCATCGATTTCTTCGGCGATGCACCAGAAACAGGTGCAAATGCGTTGTGCTTCTCGAAGTTGTGTTACTTCTCCAGCTCCCAGTGGCAAAACAGCCTCCAGAGCTCCAAAACAGCAGCAGGAACCTCTTAGCCGGTCAGAACTCCAAGCAAGGAAGTTCGAAGGAGCTGGGGGTGAAGTCTTTGTGTCCCTAAGACTTAAGGACAGGCGGCAAGCTCTATTTCAAGCCTGTGAAGATCTTCCTCAATCAGGGGACACAGCAAACAGCAAAGTCTTTGTCCTTTCCTTGGCAGAAACAGCCACTGCAGGCTGACCCAAGACAGCAAACAGTAAAGGGGCAGTACTCCTCCTCAGTTTCTCCAGCTCTTCTCTTTGGCAAAGGTTCCTCTTGATTCCCAGAAGTGATCATTAAAGTCTTCTATCCCATAGACTTTCAACAGGAGGCAAGCTCTAGTCCCATGGTGAAAACTCTAACAGCTGGATGATGAAGAAAGAAGCAACCACTACAGGCCAACCCCATCAGCACATAGCACAGGGGCAATACTCCTCCTCCATCTTTCCCGGTTCTACTTCCAGGCAGGTTCCTTGGTTCAGCAGTCATCTAAAGTTCAGGGAACAGGGCCCCAATGTTTATAGTTCATTTCTGTTTGTTGTCTAGTGTCAGAGATGCTCTGTGCTCAGTCAAAACCGGTACTGTCCTCCCTGGTGCAGCTTCCTGACAGGAGGTCGAGACAGCGTTGTGTAAGGCAGACCAGGCATATTCAGGTGCCTACTCTAAATGTAGCCCAGGTCTATTTAGCCTAGCCCTGACTCATTCAGAAAATCTAGGACACACATCAAACCCCCCCCCCCCCCGATGGCCATCTAGGAGAATGCACATCCTCAGCCCCTGTCATTCAATGCCACACAGTCAATCCAGAAACCAGCAGAGGCACACTGGAAGGCTCAGCAAGAAAATTAGATGTTATAAATAAACTGCCATTCTACCCTAAGGGACAGATAACCTTTCCATTGTGACAAAACTAAATTGGCAGTATTTCACTATCAGGACATGCCACACACATCAGGACACGTCTTACCTTTCACATACAGTGCAACCTCCCCACAGGGGCACCTTGGGCCTACCTTAGGGGTGACTAACATGTAAGAAAAGAGAAGATTAGGACGTCGACATGGCAGTACCTAACTGCGCACAGACACTGCAGAGTCAGGTCTGAGTTACATTTACAAACCACTCATGTGGGTGGCACAATCAGTGCTGCAGGCCCACTAGCAGCATTTGATATACAGGCCCTGGGCATACATGGTGCACTGTACTAGGGACTTATCGGTAATAAAATATGCCAATCATTGAATCACAAATCCATATTAAAAATTTACAGGGAGAGCATATGCCCTTTAGCACTGATCAGCAGTAGTAAAATGTAAATGTAAATTGATACTTGTATAGCGCACTCCTCACCACAAGGGTCTCAAGGCGCTTGTACGAATACCGCTGTGGAACCCATCCTGGCTTTCCCGGTGAGGCGTCTACTCCTGGGCACCCCCAAGGTGGAGGCCAGGCATCCTTAGCATTGTGGGGGCTGTTGTGGAGATTAAGCAAGCTATTGCCCAGAGTTGCAGAGTGGGACTCCATGATTGGAATAGGCACCGAGGCGAGAATGATCAGGTCTGTGGAATTTTGAGCCCAAGACCCGCTGAGGCGGGGAATTGAACCCTGGTCCCAGGACAGACCTCTGCATCAGGGTCTGCCGCTCTAACCATTGAGCCACACGTCTCGACAGTAAAGTGCCCTAAAGTCTCAAAACCAACAGAAACATAAGGCTAAAAAGCAAAAAGTCTGGGGATAAACCTGCTGGACAAGCCAGATCTAGCAAGAGGAAAATAAAGAAGTTTCCACATATCCTTTAATAACAGAGGGTTTTACACCAATGTATAAATCACAACTAGTAGAAACTTTAAATTCAGTATGGTATGATCAAGGTTAGACCACATTAACAAATCAAAAATAATTTCCGAATTCTAAAATGTCTTAATACTATTCCATTTCTTAACAGAAGAGAAATCTTCTGCTTGCATCTTCAGCAACTGCAGTCCTGAGATGTCCAACATAATATAAAATATTTCTTAAACAATAGCTCATAGAATTATGTTCCTCTGCACACCTGCATTAGTACTTTCAGGGGAATACTTTAAAATGATACATCAGGTACACAATGGAAAGTTGTATTTACAATACATTCTTCCTAATACAACAGCTCTTTCACATCAAACTGTGGAAACTGTGGGAAGAGAAAACTCATAGTGGGTCTTGAGTGGGAGGGGGAAATGAGCAGGAGAGTAGCACAATGGCAAAAACTGCTTTCATTTTTAATTAATGGTGGCTTGCACAAAAAGTTGACAAAGCTATAATTCATTATTAATCACACTTCTACACAATATAATAATTCCTTTTAAGTGCAAAACCATATGAAAATGACCGTGTGAATCATTAAAATTACATTCACACAAATAATTTGTCACCCAAAATTGCACATTTATAAAAAGTTCTACAGAAGCCTATCTTCTAGGTATTTAGGATCTGTAGCCACAGAAGAAGAGGCTCATTTCTGTGGATCACTGTTTCTTCAAGTTAGAAGATTTTGGCCCTCAAGATCAACAATCAGGGCCTGATACACAAAGGTAAAGTTAGAACAAAAGTCTAACTTTACTACATTTCAGTATTCACAATGGGATTTATATTTAGTATCTTTGTGACTGTGGAGACTACACATGCGGGTGGAGGTTCCTCACTTTGTGCAGAGGTTCTGCACTCTAAATAAAATTGCAGCACTTAGGGTAGAAACTTTCCACTCAGGGCGGAATCTCCGCACTTAGGACGCAGACTCACTAATCGGGCCTGAACCCAATGATAATACACAGAAAATGACAAACAGGAAATTTAATACCAGCAACTTAAATACAGACGTTGCAGGAAGCCATTTTATATCATTCTATGCCATTCTGACCTCAGAGCAACATCCTCTGCCATCCTGCTGCTCTGTTACTCAAACCTGCCCACAACATGACTGTGGGACTAGGACAAGGCACCCCCTTTTAGTGAGACAGAATTCAATGCCATAAATAAGGAGGTGAATGATAAGTACTTTCAGATTCTTGATGGTCCTGAAAAACAGCTGAGCATGCAGTGCACAGGCCAAATATCAGTGGTGGTGCAATGTGTGGAAAGTGCTGGGGGAACCTGTGACACACAGCCAGGATCAAGGCCCAGGACCTCATGGGCATGTCCAACCAGCCACACTCACAGGGCACTCCCTAGCATACTGTACAGGAGAGTCCTAAAGACAGCCTGGCCAACCCTTCGTGCTCAGCTGGAAGAGTTTGGGCAGCAAAGACCTAGGAGGCAGATGAACTGCATTATGGGTCTTTAAGTATAATGATATTGGTGAGAGAGATGTACCATCATTTGTTTATGGTCACCTTTCACCTTATCCGAGTAATGCTTGCAGTACTTCTAAGGCCTATGCATCATTGTTTTTGGAGGCCATTTTGGGACTTGTAGTGTTTTAAACATAACTGGCTAAATTCCCCTCACATTTGCACATCTGTCAAATAATTAAATTACAGAATCATGACCAGTGAACTAAGAACCTTGTAACTGTTGAATGCTATGGTGAATGAATGCCATGGATATTATCCATGGTTGATATATGAGGGGTTTGGGAGTTGTATGCTGTATCATGCATGCTATTTGATTGTTTGTTTTGCATAATGGCAATTCTATTTTTGTGAAACGAAGTAAGTCTTACATTGTGTTACTTTGTCATGTAGCTCCTACAAATCTATATAAGATCTGCGCTTTTAGACAACATAAACTGACGGATTGGCGTTCAGACTGACTCCAGACACTCCCAAAGGATATGTTAGCCTGTAGACCAGCTAGCTCACAGTACCACTATAAGCCCTACAACCTTACCAAAAAGAGAATAGTTTCTGGCAGCTATCGAACATGACAAGCCTATCCCCTCAGGGATTGTGAAAACAATACAGTACTTTTCGCTCAGTCACTCATGCTTACTTTGTCTCAGAGAGACAAAGTAAGCATGTTAGGCGAATCTTGTAAGCCTAAAATGCATTTTTCCTGGAAAACTCCCACTTTAGATTTTTTTTTTAACAAACTTTATTGAGCCTTAGTCTGAGTACATTACATAGTATCAGGTGTTTATGGCATTTTTCATTTTTGTGTATCAATAAGTCATATCATCTGGCCAAACCCTGGTGTGGAAGGCTAGTCCCCTGATCATAGGGACAGAACCGCACATTATCGATGTTTTGGGGTTTGGTCCACCATCATAAATGAAACTTCCATAATGACTGATCTTTGATGGAAAAAGACAAGTGCAACAAAACAAAAAAGTGTGACTTAAAATAGGATGGAATGCCCTCCTTGTAACAACTTTATTCTATGGACATGACATGCCTCCTAATTAAAAACAGAACAGTGCAAGAGGACAGTAACAAATATCTGCCTATAAATGGGCCAATTTATACATCGATAATGTGCGGTTCTGTCCCTATGATCAGGGGACTAGCCTTCCACACCAGGGTTTGACCAGATGATATGACTGATCATTAAGTCTCTTTTGATGGAAACCCTATATGAATGTTTTTGGACTGGTTAGCCATTTATGAATATTCTGTATTGCATCAGTCTTTTTTGCATGTTGAGTCTATCCATCTAAATTTTTCACACAACATACTGTCTTCATGATGTATACACTCTGAGATCTAGTCGACTCAGTATTTGACAGTGTAGCTTTAATAGTTAGCTGGCAGACCCCCTGTGTTTCTTATGCTGTACATTGAGTAGGAGCTGGGGATAAAACCAGGTGTGGGTCTTTAAATCTTATATCCTGTGGACCCCTTTGAAATCGTTGTATTTACCTACAGTCCAATCATCTCCATAAAAATGGATACCATCCAACGTTCGTGCTCGTGTCAGGGTGTAAGTGGACCGCACTCCGTGGGCTTAGTGTGTAAAGGTTTTATTTCCGACAGTCAGATGTCAAGCAGGCCATCCCCCATCTGGGGCATTTCAGAGGGAAAAAGAGTAATACTATGCTCCGAGTTTGTTTGTATTGTACTGCCTCCAAGTCTGTCGTGATCTTAGTATTATCCTCACAGAATGATCCAGCAACTGCCAGCATCTCTGCCATGTCTGCCAACTTCTGAGCGAGGGTCGGGTCAAGTCTTATAGAGTTCCTCAAGCCTCTTGCTCGGCTTCAGGTGGCTGTGGTTGTGACTGTACAGGGCTATGTCTCATCAAGCCCGAGGATCTCTCCTGGCTGTGTTCAATGTCCATTACCTCTAGCCATTCCTCCACATCGCTGGGGCTGTCAACGAAATAGGATTTCTGATCGTGCATGACTTTAAGTCTGGCTGGGAACAGGAGGGCATACTTAAGTTGAGCCTCTCGTAGCTTTTTTTTCACTGCTTGAAAAGAGGACCGTTGGCGCTGTACCATGATAGTGTATTCCAGGTGCAGGGAGATCTGCTGGTTCTTGAATTGAATGTTTGTATTTACCCTTGCTTTTTGGAGTAGCATATCTCTGTCCCTGTACTTCAGGATTTTGACAATCATAGGGTGCGGGGCCACCCACTTTTGGTGCACCAGTTGGGATCCGGTGCGCCCTCTCCACGCTAAAATATGGGGATAGACCCTCAGGGGCAACATGCTCTCGGAACCATGCTTCCATAAAATCCGCCAGTCTTGTACAAACTATTCGTTCCGGCAGTCCAATGACCAGACGATATTTTGTCTATTGCGATCCTCCGCGTCCTCGATCCGGTCCTGGATCCTGGAGCCCAGTGACTTGGTGTGCAGTTGTTTAATTTGCGTTGTGTGTTCCGTAAGTTGAGGATAAATGCTTGTCAATGCCCTCTCGTGGTCCCGCACCGTATCAGCGAGCTTCCCATGGTCCGCTATTAGGAGAGTAAGACTGGTCGTCAGGGCCCCAATCTGCTGCTCCATTACTTTCTTAGAGTCTCGAATTTCCTTTAGTATTAAGTACAGTTTTTCTGAGTGTGAGTCCTTTGGGTCGATGGTGGAAGTGCCCGGCGTATGGTCTTTAGCATCAGAGTCGGGGGCACCTCCCCCTGCTGCCAGGCCGGTGTCCAGGACTTTGCCCTTGAACCTGCCCATCTCTGAATCCAATCAACCTCAACCCTAGACACTGATGTTGAGGCCGCCTTCAGTGCACCGAATGCCCACCAGCCAGTGACCAAGCCTGTGAACCCTGCTTCTAAACAGGTAGCAATCTACTGTGCCCATTAACCTGCTAATTGTGCCTTCTCCCTCTGCTCGCTGACACTCAGCTCCCAGGATCGTAAGGCAGTATAGGGGGATCTTCCAAGGACAGTTCGTCATCTACACCACTGTGTTGGAAGCCAGTGCAGCAGTTGGCCCCCCGCGCTCTCTAATCGCATCCCGGACTGTTCCTGCGTAGTGCTGCTGATGCCTGGCAGATCTTGCTCTGTGCCTCTTAAACAATGGGGGGGTGCACTCACATCACTCAGTGGGCGTGCTGCCGTCTAAAAGCCGTCCGCTTTCCGGCCGCAACCCAGGGAAGCCCTCACACTCAGGTCCGCTACCGCACAGCCTCTCCGGGCAGCAGCAGACGTCAGAGGGGGGAGAAAGGTGAAAGGAGGCTGCTCACTCTCGGCTCCACTCACCGCGGTAGAGTTTCTCTTCTTCCTGCGACGTCACGCCACCTCCCAGTTTGTCCCAATCCGCCGGCAATATCCGACACTTTCCCCAGTGACTTCCCACACGCAAGCAATCTGGGACAGTCCCTTCCTGCTTCTCCGATGCAGGGACCAGGGCCAATCAGGCCCAGCTAGGACAGCAGGATGCCACGCAGTGCCAGTAAAACTCCACAGCTGGGCTGTGCGCTCCGCGCACAGCCCTCAGCGCCGGTAGCCCTCCACCACAGCTACTGCTTTGGAACGAGGCTGGATTGTTGCAAATCAAGAACACAGTTATCCCATAGAAACTTACCTTAGAGATTCTACCCAGAACAGAAGTCGGGACTCGCAAATACTCTTGGGAAAGATAATTGTAATAATGCAATGTTGAAAGTAGGGGAAGTACCCACTTTTCTTTCTGCTTTCGGAGAAAGAGCATCTTAGAACAAGCTCTTTCTCGATAGCTACATCAATCAATCAATCAGGAGTTTGTTAGAGCGCGACTACTCACCCGTGAGGGTCTCAAGGCGCTAGGGGTGGGGGGCGAGGGGGGTGCAGGTTCCATTCCATCAAGGAGGGGGTCTGTCGAAGAGCCAGGTTTTGAGGTTTCTTGCGAATATGGGGAGCGATGTTGTCTGTCTGAGGTGGAGCGGAAGGGCGTTCCATGCTTTGGCCACGAGGAAGGAGAAGGTGCGGCCTCCCGATCTGGTCTTTCTGGTGCAAGGGACCACGGCGTAGGAAAGCTGGGCTGATGGTAGGGTACTTTGGGGTGCATGAAATTTGAATCGGCGGTTCAGGTATGCTGGTCCGGTGCCATGGAGGGCCTTGTGTGCGTGGGTGAGCATCTTAAAGGTGATTCTCGCCTCGACGGGGAGCCAGTGGAGTATGTGCAGGTGCTGAGAGATGTGGCAGTGTTTTGGCAGGTTGAGGACCAGTCTTGCGGCGGCGTTCTGGATGTTCTGTAGCTTGCGGATGAGGTTTTTGTTTATTCCGGCGTAGAGTGTGTTGCCGTAGTCGAGTCTGCTGGTGACCAGGGCGTGAGTGACTGTTTTTCGGTGTTCGAGGGGGATCCATTTGAAGGTCTTACGAAGGAGGCGGAGGGTGTGGAAGCAGGAAGATGAGACAGAGTTGATCTGGCAGTCCATTTTGAGCTCGGAGGGTGATTCCCAGGTTGCGTGCGTGGTCTGTGGGGGTTGGCGGGTTTCCGAGGGCGGTGGGCCACCAGGTGTCACTCCAGGCGTCGGGGTTTGGGCCCATGATGAGTACTTCTGTTTTGTTGGTGTTTAGTTGTAGGCAGCTGTTTTTCATCCATTTGGCGACGGCTTCCATGCCTTCTCGAAAGTTGCGTCTGGCGGTGTTGGGCTCGTTGGATAGGGAGAGGATGAGCTGGGTGTCGTCTGCGTATGACACGATGTTGAGTCCGTAGGTTCTGACGATGGGGGCAAGTGGAGCCATGTAGACGTTGAAGAGCGTCGGGCTGAGGGAGGAGCCCTGGGGGACTCCGCAGGTGGAAGGTTTGGGGTCCGAGAGGAAAGGGGGGAGTCTGACCCGCTGCGTCCTGCCGGAGAGGAAGGAGCAGATCCAGTCGAGGGCCTTGTCCTGGATTCCTGCATCGTAGAGTCTGCGAATTAAGGTGCGGTGGGAGACTGTGTCGAACGCCGCTGATAGGTCGAGGAGGATGAGGGCTACTGTTTCTCCTTTGTCCAGTAAGGTGCGGATGTCGTCTGTTGCGGCGAGGAGGGCGGTTTCCGTTCTGTGTTTTTTTCTGAAGCCGGATTGGGAGGAGTCGAGGATGTTGTGTTCTTCAATGAATGTGGCGAGTTGGCTGTTGATGGCTTTCTTGATGACTTTCGCTGGGAACGGGAGCAGGGAGATGGGTCTGTAGTTTTTGAGGTCGGTGAGGTCTGCTGAGGGTTTCTTCAGGAGGGGGTTGACCTCGGTGTGTTTCCAGTCGTCGGGGAACAAGGCGGTCACCAGGGAGCGGTTGATGGTGTGGCAGAGCATGGGTGCGATGGTGTTGGCGGCTCTGTTGAAGATGTGGTGGGGGCAGGGGTCCGTGGGGGCCCCTGGGTGGATTGACTTCATTGTCTTCAGTGTGTCTTCGGTGGTGAGGGCTGTCCAGTCATCAATCGCTGGTTTCCGGGTGTCGGAGGTGGTTGGTGAGGGTTCAGTGTGTTGGTTATCTTCGTCGAAGTTGTTGTAGATGCTCTTGATTTTGTGGTGGAAAAAGATGCTGAGTTTGTCGCAGAGGTCTTGTGAGGGAGGGATGTCGGTAGACTCTCTGGTGGGTGGGGCGAACTCCTTGATGATGCTGAAGAGTTCCTTGCTGTTGTGTGCGTGGGTGGAGATTCTGTCTTCAATCGCTTTTTTCCTCGTTTCTCTGATGAGTTGATGGTGGGCGTTGGTGGCGGCTCTGAAGTTGTTGTGGGCTTCTGTGGATTTGGTGTTTCTCCAGGTCTTTTCGAGGCAGCGGCATGTGCGCCTGGACTCTCGAAGTTCGGTGGTAAACCATCTGGCTTTCTTGGCACGGGTATTGTTGTTTTTCTTGAGGGGGGCTATGGTGTTGGTGCTGTCCGAGATCCATCTATGCATGGTTCGGGCTGCGGTGTTGGGGTCGTCATTTTCCGCGATGGTTGGGGTGGAGTTGTTCAGTGAGGAGGTGAGCTGGTCATCGGTGATTTTGGTCCAGTTTATTTGTGGAAGCAGGTGCTGGTGTCTGTGGATGGTGGGTGTTCTGAAGGTGAAGTGGATGCAACGATGGTCGGTCCATGGGAGTTCGGTGGTGTAGCTGAAGGTGATGGAGTTTCCTGTAGTGAAGAGGGGGTCGAGGGTGTGTCCTGCTGAGTGTGTGGGCTCGGTCATGATCTGACTTAGTCCAATGTTGTGGAGGTTGTCCAGGAGGCATGTGGTGTTGGGGTCCAGTTGATTGTCGAGGTGGAAGTTGAGGTCTCCCAGCAGGGTGTAGTTAGTGGATGCGATGGCCTGTGGGGAGATAATGTCCGTGATGGAGTTGGCGAAGGGTCCGCGGAGTCCAGGGGGTCGGTAGATGAGGGTTCCTCGGAGGGCGGCGGTGGGGCTGGCCAGTATCTTGAAGTGAAGGTGTTCCATCAGTTTTGTGGACTCGTCAGGGAGTGTGCTCAGGTGGAGGCTGGATTTGTGGACGATGGCGATTCCTCCTCCTGGGTGAGTGGGGCGGTCCTTCCTGGAGATCTTGTATCCTTGGGGGATGGCGATGGCGATGTCCGGTCTCGAGGTGGAGTTGGTCCAGGTTTCGATGAAGAATGCTACATCTGGGGTGGTGCTGTCGAGGAGGTCCCAGATTTCTGTGGCGTGTTTGTGGAGGGATCAGACGTTGAGGAGGATGCATTGCAGGGTGTTCGGTTTGGTTGTGTTCTTGTGGACGGGTTGTGCTGGATCCGTGTTCTTGGCGGTGCTGCAGGTGTGCCGGCAGCGGTGACAGTTGAAGGGTCCATGGGTGTCGGCTGGTGATGCTAGCTTGCAGTTGTTGTTGCAGCCTGGGTTGAGTGCGTGGAGTGCTGCTGGGTCGTAGCGTTGGCGGGCGGAGGTCCAGGGTTCCTGGTGCTGGTCGTGGATGGGTCGCAGACGGGAGCAGACGTGCTTGCCTTTGACGCGCCTACGGTGCACCAGCGGCGCGCCCGCAGCCCAGCGGCCGCGCATTGGCCAACATTAAGTAGGGGTCGGGGAGGGCTGGACAGCTGGGAGGCGGGAGCGGGGAGGGGAGCTGGATTGGGCCGGTCGCCCTGGGGGGGAGGGGCCGCGGGGCAGCAGCAGCGGGAAAAGGTAAAGGAAGGAAAGAAGGGATAAAGAAAAAAGGGAAAATAAACAGAAATAAGGCACAAAAGAGCAGAGATGCAGAAAAGAGCAGAAAGGTGAAAGATAGAAAGGGTAGAAAATCAAGTGAAAACGAGTGAAGGAGCAGAGGGAGAGAAAGGGAAAATGGGCAGAAATAAGGCACAAAAGAGCAGAGGTGCAGAAAGGTGAAAGATAGAAAGGGAAGAAAAACGAGTGAAAACGAGTGAAGGAGCAGTGGGAGAGAAAGGAAAAATGGGCAGAAATAAGGCACAAAAGAGCAGAGGTGCAGAAAGGTGAAAGATAGAAAGGGGAGTAAAACGAGTGAAAACGAGTGAAGGAGCAGAGGGATAGAAAGGGAAAATGGGCAGAAATAAGGCACAAAAGAGCAGAGGTGCAGAAAGGTGAAAGATAGAAAAGGGAGAAAAACGAGTGAAAACGAGTGAAGGAGCAGAGGGAGAGAAAGGGAAAATGGGCAGAAATAAAGCGCAAAAGAGCAGAGGTGCAGAAAGGTGAAAGATAGAAAGGGGCGAAAAACGAGTGAAGTAGCAGAAAGAAAGAAAGGAGACAGAGGTCCACTGGACCACCAGGGATGAGGCGCAGGGAAACCTGCGGGTGGAGGAGGGCCTCGATCACCAACACTCAAGAGTGCAGGGACACCTCACTTAATGGTGGAGCTGCGAGGGTGAGAGAGCAATTTCACTGACAATGAGTCAGTGGTTTTGCTCGTCTGTCCCCGCAGTGGCCGCCATTAAGTAGGGGTCGGGGAGGGCTGGGCAGCTGGGAGGCGGGAGCGGGGAGGGGAGCTGGATTGGGCCGGTCGTGCTGGGAGGGGAGGGGCCGCGGGGGCAGCAGCGGCGGGGAAAGGTAAAGGGAGGAAAGAAGGGATAAAGAAAAAAGGGAAAATAAGCAGAAATAAGGCACAAAAGAGCAGAGATGCAGAAAAGAGCAGAAAGGTGAAAGATAGAAAGGGTAGAAAAATGAGTGAAAACGAGTGAAGGAGCAGAGGGAGAGAAAGGGAAAATGGGCAGAAATAAGGCACAAAAGAGCAGAGGTGCAGAAAGGTGAAAGATAGAAAGGGGAGAAAAACGAGTGAAAACGAGTGAAGGAGCAGAGGGAGAGAAAGGGAAAATGGGCAGAAATAAGGCGCAAAAGCGCAGAGGTGCAGAAAGGTGAAAGATAGAAAGGGGAGAAAAACGAGTGAAGTAGCAGAAAGAAAGAAAGGAGACAGAGGTCCACTGGACCACCAGGGATGAGGGGCAGGGAAACCTGCGGGTGGAGGATGGCCTCGATCACCAACACTCAAGAGTGCAGGGGCAGGGGCACCTCACTTAATGGTGGAGCTGCGAGGGTGGGAGAGCAATTTCACTGACAATGAGTCAGTGGTTTTGCTATATGCTATTTGACCCATCGATGGTGGCGAGGCATCTTAGGAAGACTCCACATGCTGACACCTTTATTTCTTGTCCCTGAAGATGCTTAAGTAGGGATGTCATTTTAGCGTTAGTGTAGGGAGAGATAAATGTTTTGCATTCACAAACTCTCGGTGCAGGGATATTTGGACTCATGCTTTCGGATCCTCTATGTCAGAAGTTGGCCTGGTATTTGCTGACCACTAGTTATAGTGGGCACCTTGTACCAGTCCAAACAACCCATATTGATGATTAGGTTAAAGACAAACTTTAATGAAAGCTATCCTAGTTGTAGCTATGGAGAGCAGCCTTCAAGCTAAGTCTTGAAGGAATGTAAAGTAGCTTGTTTTACCAGTCTACAACCTCCTGAATGACCAAATGAAAGGAGAACCACACAGGTGTTATTATAAAAATATGTATTTATTACTAAACACTCGCTACTAATCTCTTTATGAGATTAGTGCACAAAGTACATAATATTAAATCACTACAATGACAGTAAATAGCACAATACACAGTGGGCTTCATGGGTAGACCATACCAAATACTAAGAAAGTGGTATAACACCCATGACTTGACTCGACACAGTGCCTAGAGCATGTAGAAACGCTGGGACCCCAAGGAACCACCCAAGGTAGTGATACAGAGGACCCACTGGAGACACTTACAGTGTGAGAACACAGCTGCGAGCTCCTTACAACTTTATGGGAAAGTAGCGGTTGGAATTTTAAAGTTTAAGGATACTTTGAGCAAACCCTTTCAAACTTAGAAGGTTCTAAGGCCAGCACCCAAAGTAGCAGGGTAGTACTCGTTTTACCTAACCCAGGGAAGCCGGGTGCATAGGTGTCAAATGGTGTTGGGAATCTTCATCATTTTCAATGGTGTGATGCTGAAAAGTGCTGCTGCCATGAAGAGGAAACGTGTCTGGTGTGATCCAAGCCTGAATCGAAGCTGAGAAGCACCTGAAAGCAGAGGGGACAGAGTCTGGGTCACTTGCCCGTGACCAAGGGCTCAGTAGACGAATGCCCACCGATGTTGGGTGCTTCAGGTGAGAAGAGGTGAAGCTTGACTCTGCAGCCACGGGGATCAGGGGATGTCGAGGATGACCAAAGTCTGCAGGCGAGCTGTTCCTTGAAGGATGTCGAGTGCTCAGGGGTCAGTGTCCAGATTGAACAATAACAAGTATTGGCAACTGCAACCCACACGGTCAGAGAAAAGATGCTTCGGTGAAGACCAGCAAAGTCCTGGGGACTCCCCAAGCAATGGAGAGTCAGGGCACATCTGGCCCAACCAGGAAAACCCACTGAAATTAAAATTTGCCTTCACAGGGACCCACAGGCTAACGGACCAGGGATCCCAACGGGACCTCTACAGGAATCACTAAATACTAGCCTACGGAACACTTGTGAAGTGTAGGCCGGTAATCTTCAGTGGAATCACTGCTCTGGGTCTGGACAACAAGTAGCCCAAAGCACAGCTTCAGAGGTTTTCCCGGAAAGCAGATGCTTCTGTAAATGTACACGGTGCCCAGGAGTTTGGGTTGCACAGTCCCCACGAGAGATACGGGTCTCAGGTTTACTGAGCACACTAGTCGACCTCTGGAAGACTTGGAAACCCACCTCTTGTTTTGCAAAAGCCTTTGTCGTCCTCGGGAGCTTCGGAGATGCAAACTGGTCAGATGCGTCTTTGGTGCCTGCATAGCAGGGAAGTAACTCCTTTACTTCAAGGGAGATTCTTCAGTCATCTAGCGCAATGTAGATTGTCGAAGTACTTGGTTTCTGTAGCAGAGTTTTGTCCAGGTAAATCTAAAGTCCTGTAGTCAGGGGTTCCTACCTTATACCCGAGGAAGGGGTGGGACAAACTCTAGGGATCCATCTATGGGAGGGTCAGGCCATAGGGGTGGCTACGCCCATGTCCTTTGTCCAGTTTCTCGCCAGAGAAGGAGCAAATGGCTCCTGCAACCGCTTTGAGCTGAACTATGCACAGGGACACCAAATGGGCCCCCAGTGCAGATATTAAAGCACTCTCAGAGTGCACCCACCCTGCCCCAATATCTTAAAGCCTGTATGGGAGGTGGTCACACCTCCCTGTGACAGGAAACCTATTGTCCAGCCTCCCCTAAAGTTTCATCCAGCAACAAGACTGCAGACTCGTGTTTATGGCTGGCAGCATCCATCTTGTGGTGCCAGGGTTCTGTAAAGCTGGTACCGGGTGTACTGTGTAGTCATAATTTTCCCTCTAGGAGGGTGTAATCAGACCTCCCACTCCAGTTACTGGTGTGGAGATATGATTCCAAGGTGTTTGACACCAAACAACAAACACAACAGGTTTCTGTGCAGCCGTTTTAAAGGTAGCATTTACTTCGAGGTTATAATGCACTTAAGAGTATATGGTATGGCTGCATCACAGAACAACCCCGGAGAATAGATTCCGAAGGCTGCAGAAGGGCTATGCTCATGCATGGGCACTCTTTCACATAAAACCCAGCACCCTGCCTTCAGGATTGATAAGGCTTGCCATAGGGGTGAGTAATAGGTTTCTATGTGCAGTAATAAGGTAGATATAGTGAACCTATATCGAAGTAAGGGGTGCATTCACCACATTACACAGGTTGCAGTAGCAGACCTGTGATGTCAATTTGAGTGGTCTCTCAGGGGCGGCACAATACATGCTGCAGCCCCTGTGAGACCTCTGTGGTACCTTTGCCCTAGGTACATAGTATACCATATACTAGGGACTTGTAAGGGTACCCCAGAATCCAATCGGGAGTGTACCTAAAGTACATGTAATCAATTTTTGAGGAGAAAGCAGCTAGGCTGGGGTGCTGAATAGCAGGATCCCAGCCAGACTAAGTCGAAGACAGTGAAATATCAGCAAAAAGTGTGGGTAACTATAAGAAGCAGATCCTATTCTCCTACACTCTGCATCCTATATCTTGAGTTAAATGTCTTGTTCATGTTGGATAGACTCACCTTGATTTGCAGTTCTGGTTATATGCTGATTACAATATATTTCGACACTCTCGTCTTGAGGTATCTTTATGTCCAGTAATTTTTGACCTTGTAATAAATTAACTAATCTTATGTAGTGGTTTGTGGTTATTATGTGGCTAGAGAAATTCCTGTTTAATTGATGGGCAATAATAACAACTTTCTCACCTCTATGCTTACATGCTGCCAAAAAGAGCCATCGGATTGTGATTCTAGAATAGGTCCAGAACTTATGGGCCCAGCCCTTTCAGCTCCATAAAAAAGAATAAGGTGGATGGTGGAATCTTTGACCAGGACAAACTTGTTTGGTGAATGTGACGCGCTCCATCTCAGTGAGCCTGAAATAATGCCTAGGTCCTGGTCTACCAGGTCCATAGACTAACATTGGTGCTTAGTGATTTTTGGGATCATATTCACTAAAGTCTTTAAAAATGTATATCTCCATTTCCCCCTTGTGGAGTTTTCTTGTTTTTATATCATTTTTTTATTTCAATTCTATTCTATTTGTTTTACTTCGGTTTATCTTTTTATTAGGTGACATTTTGACTTCATTACAGTTTTCGTACAGCATAAATACTTTACAATGCTGAAGTTAATCCTTCTGTTCTGTTGTAGCTACCAGAGGATTAAGCTCAGGTTAATGTAGTACTTTTTGGAGTGTACCCTGACATGTCCTTGTTACCTGACAAGTTAGTGTTACTATTCCTTGATGTAGGCAACTGCCCACCACAAATATAAATCGAGTTTATTAAAGAATTCATTAGAGTACAGCAGTATGCAGCACACATAGAAAGAGGATGTAACAAGAAGAACCGAAGATATTTCTCCTTGTTACGCCTCTCCTGGGAAGGAGTATCTTTTTGGAGCATTCCCAGGTCTACCAGTTCTATTAAATCTGTAAATGTGTCAAAACCCATGGGGGTAACATCGGAAAACTCAAGCAATGCCCATGGAATGCATTGACAGGGCATAGTAAAGCAATGCAGCGATTTGCACTGCGTTGCCTTACTCGAGTTTTATGGAGCCACGCAAAGTGGACTTGTGTGGCTTCATAAATCTTACTTGAGTTTTGGATTGATGCAAGCGTGACACAAACCATCTGGTAAATAGTCCTCCTCTAGTCTAACATATGATACATTTGGTGAAAGAATTGGCCATAAGAATTTAATATGCCCTCTACCCTTGAACATGTAAGTAGTGAATCCAGCAAAGAAGCTGCAATGCTCATTTTGCACCGGCTGCAGGTGGTGGGCATGGCGCTACTTTTTGGAAACCATAAGATATTTTTTTATAATCAGATCATGAGCAAGAAAAGTTGAAACCGTAGAAAGAAAAAGTATAAAGAAAGATAGGGAGATAGTGACAAAGGGACGAAGCAGGATGAAAACGAACATTCTGGAGAGAAAAAGAGAAATGTAGAGAGGTGGAAGAAAGAGGCATGAGGTTGAATCAAGACTAGGCAACCTTGGTGTTCGGCAACACAGCATTTGGCAGCGCAGCTGCGGGATCCAAGGAAAAACGTAAAAAGAGCATTTTTTCACAAATTAAACACAGATCCTACCCATGAGAACTGGCGCTAGTTAGAACTAGAACTGAAGCATTGACGACAGCCAGTGCAGTGCATAGAACAGAACAACGAGATGATGAAATGTGCGAATAAATGAGCGATTTCATTAGCAACAGGATGCATTACTATGACAAGTTTCCCATGAAAGCATTTTAAAATGCACGTTTAGTGCGGTTGCAATTACAGCTAATGGGAAATGTCGTTGATGTCATGTAAAATTGGAAATTCCAGGGTCCGTGTGAAATGTGTGTGTCATGTTGTGTTGGCGTATAATAGGTTTGGACAACTTGCTGGCGACATTAGTCTAATTTCCAATATAAAAGAACTAGCATTTGCAGTTAATGACTCATGTGTCTCTATCCAGAGTGTTATAACCTGCAAATCGTATGGTAAAAGAGACATCCATACAAGAAACATGCACAGCCCAAGACACCCATGTGATGGCAGCCATGTCGGTGCCTAGAAACTGAAGAAAGCAGGCTTGAGAATGTTTTCATTGTCAAAAGCCTCCATAGTTACCTTATTCTTAGGATGGTGAGGCCCCTTTGAGACCAGAAACGTACTTTTCAAAATCCTCTACGTACCCCCCTGGGGCCCTCATGTCAAGAGATGGATTTTCCTGTGAGGCTTGTCACAGACTCCCTTCCTGCGGCTCTGTCTGCCTCAGGCTGCAGCTAGCGTGAAGGCGCAGCCTGAATCTCGAACAGGGTGCCGGTCTCCCTTTTAGTCCTGTACAGCATATTCATGCAAAAGAACATAAGCTCATACATGAAATTAATTTGAAATACATAGCCAAGGCTTAATTTGAGCCCGTGCTTGCAGATGGGGCACCCAGGCAATAATTTTTCGGACGGCATTTACTTTTCCTCGGCAAGCTTTGATTTAGACTAGAGCAAAAAAGAGAGAACATACAAAAGGGGGGAAAAGGAGAAAGAGACAGTTGGAAAGATAGTGACAAAGTGAAAAAGCAGGGAAGAAAAAAAACCCTGCTAGAGTGAGATCAAAAGGCAAAAAGTGTCTGGTGGTGGATTAAAAAATCATGAGGTGGAAATCAAGACTACAAATCTTTATATCCATCACCCTGACTTTCGACAGCATCTTTTGCGGGAGTCTGAGCAAAACTTTGAGCCCTCGCACTTATTCTTTACAAATTACACAGTAGTAGGCACTGATTTATGGTACTACCACTATTTGGTAATACTGTTAATATCTGTGATATGTCGTATTACTTTTGGTCAATGCAAGTATGCTGTACTGACATTGCAGGAAAAATAAGACAAATTGTGATAAATAGATGGCAATATTGAACCTGGAGTACACATGCAGTACATGCAAAAGTTTGCTAAACTATATACATGTACGTGGCATTTAAATATTTCTTACCAGCTGTTAGGGATATTTGTATGAATTTTCCCTTTCCAAAGATAATTTCGGTGGTTGGCAATTGTTTTTTTGTTGGTGTTCAATTTTGATGGCATTATCATCCTTTTTAATACTCCTAATCAGGGAATTTTTAATTAATAAAGTGCATAGTTGATTAAAACAATCGCACCAAAATACGTTTTAAAACATTGCAATAAAAATGACGTAATAAATCAATGAATACCTTAAAGGCAAGAATTTTCATGTCAATTCATAAGTAAGCATAGTCTTGTTATGACATGTGTTAAATGTGTGGCAGTTCCAATGGGCTGAATCCTCCATTTGATGTATAATTTTCACGATCCCTCCCATGGAAAAGGCAGACAGCTTTTAACAGCATACTGGACTGCTTTCTTTTTATTACTTAGTTGTGTAAAGCAGATGCTTTAGCCTCATAAAGTTTGTGGCATTACCTATTCATGCCTTTCTAAGCACTTCATTGGCATAATCAGATTGTGTTTTTGTAACTTAATCTATTTAGTTATTATGATAAAATTCTAAATGTTGTAATATGAAGTTAAATGAAAAAGTAATTTATAGTGCGCAACTAAAACCCGAAGGCATCAAGGCGCCTAACAAACAATGCACATTAAAAATCAAATTAATATACAAGAGCTATGCTATATTTTACAACTAAACAGTCAGCCACAAGTGCAGTTACAGTACAGACAACATGCTCATGATTTAAATGGTGCAGCAGGTGCCGTAGCACCATGTTCCAAAAGTTGTTAGAACTCCTCTTAAGAGATAATATTGCTATATTGGACTACTAAACTGGAAGTCACAATTGCAGTTACCTTGCTGTTAAAAGGGACGTGATTTGAATGGTGCAAGCTCTAAAGACCCCACTAAACCCGAATTATTGCTAACATTTTGAACTAAACAGCCAGTCACAAGTGCACTTACCTTGCAGACAACAGGGTCATGATTTCAATGGTGCAGCAGGTGCAGGGGCACTGGGACCAAACGTTTTCAGAACTCCTTTAAACACCTAGGGGCAGATTCAATGTGTGTTTGTGGAGAACAAAACCAGATTTTAGCTTTTTGGCAATTTTATTAATGCTGGCAGCTCCCCTAACAATACCGTTTTGCAAACATAATAACAGAACAAAGCAAGCATTGAGAAGGTCAAATGTCTGGAAGCAACTGCCGGCCTTATTGGCTTTGCAAAAGGTTGATTAGCTCGCTCATTCGCTAAAGAGGGACACTTTTATTGTGATGCCTGGACCTACTTTTTGTCCCTGTCTGACTCTGAAATGGCCGGTTTTTTGTTGTCTCCCACCTAAAATTGTCTGGGCTGCATATGAGTGCCGTAATAAATGAATAGTAACAGCAATGTGCTCAATCTTCGTCCCAATAATATGCTGTTGTATTGTGTATGTGTCACATTGAAGTAATGCTTTGTTGTTCTTGGCTCTTTTAGCGTCTTTCGAAAAGTTCTTTGGAGGAATTCTTCAGAATGCAGCATTGAGAAGCTAGGTGCTTTTTACATTTCACTTTGACATATCTCACGGACATACCTGACAAATCTCACGATGCACACACCCACTCATAGCTTGATAAGCATACTACTGCCTTCTACGTAGGACATAGTGTTTCAGAGGGAAGGTTTTCTATAGGTTTTTGACAGTCAACAGACCTGGCATCACAGTGGATGTATGATGCTCAGGACCAAAATCCAGTAATGAAGGACGGCTCTGAGGCAGGATCAGATTCTAAGACAGAATCAGAGAGAGAAGAAAATGGAGCAGGATCTGAAAGCAAATTTAGTCAGTAGAGTTCAATGATTCTTCTTCCAGTGATGCTGCTGGTTTTTCTCCTCTGAGAGTGCACTAAGGTCTGGTTAGCAGGCCTCGGTGCTAGTGTTCTGATGCTTAAAAGTGTATGTTTAATTGGGTTATACCCAACTGGCATAAGTTAACATACTTATAAGCCCCTAGTATAAATGCTACTGGGAGTACCAAGGGCTTGTAAGTTAAAGTGCCCCTCATGGGCTGCAGTACCTATTGTACCAACATCAGTGTGACAAAAAAAATGTCTCCCCACCTCCCACTAAAGACTGGTAGAGCAGTTGTAATCTCAGCTGTGCCATTTAAACTAATGACAAATTCCGGACCTTCCCTTTATAGTAAATATAATTCACACCTAAGGTAGGGCAAGATGCTCTATATTAAAAAGTAGGACACATATTTGTATCTGTTCTAACATAGCCAAATTGGCAAGTATGTGATTACACACTGACAACCCAGCTGTGCTAACTTCTGAATGGGACTACTCTACTTCAAAGCATCAAAATAATCATTACATTCAACCCAACTCGATGCCTAAGTCAAATGCAATGTAACTTTTGAGTAAACCTTTAAAAATTGCCATTCTATTGTCCAAGTTTTTCTATGCTTTTCTACAGATGATGGCCACAAGACAGTGTTTTGCCCTCCTGGGAGACGTTTGAAGGACTCCCAGGAAAGGTAAACAGCCTTTACAACAAAACTTTTACAATGCACTACCATTACGATGCAACCATTACAACGCATTGCGCTGGGGGGCTCTCTAGGATAGGGAATAGATTTAATTTACTATCCAACACCTTCCCATCTATCCACGGGGACTGGAGTTGGAATAGTAAATTAAACTATTCACTATCCAGCACCCCAAAGCGCTATGCGTTGTAATGGTATGCGTTGTAAAAACTGCATTGTAACGGCATGTGTGGTAAAAGCATGCGTTGTAACGTCATACATCCCCCAGGAAAGGGCGCAATAGAGGCCTCCCATTTGAAGAGGTGTCACCTCCCCTAGCAGGAAGCTAAACAGGGTGTGAGCCCAGAAGGCGAGCTTAAAAGGGATAGCCATCTTTGAAAGGCAAATGGTAGACACACATGAGAGTGGGTGCTCTTTGGTCCTGGTAGACAGCTTGCTGTCGGGAACGGAGAGAGGGAAACAGTGTTCAAGCCAGTTTTCCTGTTAGCATGTAGACCTCAGGTAGCCACACTTCCAAGCTCCAAACACTAAGTGAAGGGTTCTGCCATCTTGGAAGTCGGTAGAGTATTGCACTCTGGGAAAGCTAGATATTACACATTGCAGGAAGACATCATCAGTGGGCGGGGACCTGGGAGCCCATTGGATACTAGTCACCACTTCCCCCAGTAAAGGGTGAGTTCATAAAAGTGCCATCTCTGGCACGCACACCTCAGATCATTTCTGTACTCAAGGGAGGACTAAAGAAGAACTGTCATGCTGTTCCCTGACCTGGCAAATTATGGGTGCATCAAATACTGGACTGCACCTGCTGCTTCTGGGCTATCAAAGAGAGGACTGTGCTTGTGGTGCCCTGCTGCGCATACACTCAGCACTGCTGGACTGTTTGCAGTAGGGTACACAGGAACTGCTATAAAAGTGGGTAAGGGGGACCCTGGGAACCTTTTCCCTATTGGTTTGGAAGGAAGGGGATTGGAGTCAACCCACACACAGGCTACCACTAGGTATAAAGGTGGCACCACTGGGCACCCTCTTCCAAACACTTCTGGACCTGTTTAAGACAGAAGAAGGACTGTGTCTGCTATAGAGACCTGTGAGGAGACCTGAAAGGCTCGACCTGCTCCCACTAATACCCAGGACAATGTTATGTACAGCAAGGATGTTATGTTCATCCTATGTTCAAGCCTGTGCCTCGCGCTGGGCTCGTTCTGTGTCACCGGCTGGGCATTCTAGCACCAAGCCGTTAGAGGTAATTTGAATCCCGGCGCTGTAGGTCGGGTTTTCCCTAGGTCCTTACTGAAGAATAAAGCTGCACTTAAATGCTGCCACCTGTCTCCTTTGTCGTGCTTACTACATTTATGTGGCGACGATCTTAGGACCCAAAAGTAGAAAGCAGACGGGCAACGAGCAACGAGGAAAACCCAACAACAGTATCAGAACCGAGCGACCGAGTGGAAAAGATCATTTTGCAACGTTGGACATAAAAGAAGTAAGGCTTGGCGAAAGTTATTTTGGAAGAGGTATGTGCCGAGTAACTTAAAATATCAAAACTTACCGGGAGAGTTCCGACTGATGTCTGGAGGCATGACGGAGCTAGAGTAACTATAAAATTGAGCTCGTCAACGCGGACAACAGCCCCCCCAATCTGCTGATTTAAAAGGGAAATTCATTTGAAAGGGCGATGTACTGTTAGCAGGCCCACTTATAAAACGCACGACAAGGAACGCGTGTTGTGCACAGTGATGCTTGAAATTGGATAATATTTCAAGTGAATTGACTATTTGGCATAACATATTCGTTTAAAAACGATATTGGGTGTGTCACATCATTTAAATCAGAGAGACATTATCCTGAGCATTGAAATTCATGTATTTACGACTGTGACACACACACATTGATATTGGCTGCATTAATTGTGTCACATCATCAACAACTGTGATACACACACACACTAACATTCTTTGGCAACTTTGATACACACTGACTTTTGTTGCAAAGTTGATTTATGTCAAAAATGAATGTCAATCCAAGCTCCAGTTCCTTTTTTAAGCGTTCCAGGGGAACCATCCATGGAATGGGATGACTGGTGTGAAGCATTTGAAAACTATATTGTGTTATTAGATGGTACAAAGTTCTCTTCTATTAGAAAGAAGGCTTTATTGTTGGGGGCATTGGGAAAAGAGGGTCAAAGAGTTTATAAGTACCTTCCAAACCCACCAGTTGAAATTGATGATGTTTATAAGGATGCATTATTTAGGTTGTACACTAGATTTGCGAAACAAGAGAATTTAGTTATGCGTAGGCACAAATGTTATACTGCACCACAGAAACAAAACGACACAATAGATGAGTTTATATCCAGGCTAAGAGAGATGTCAATAAAATGTCAGTTTGGCAATATACAAGATGACATGATTAGAGATCAATTAATTGTGCAGTGCTACAGCAAAAAGACGCAAGAAAAGTTATGGGCTGCTAGGAATTCAACCCTTGCAGAAGCTATTACTATTGCTAAGGTGGCGGAGGATAGTGATAGATGTATGAAAGAATTAAAAATGATACAACAAGTCAGTAACCAGGATGTTGCTACCTTACAGAGTGATACTTCTGGTTTTGTTAATCCCATACATGCAAAACAAGGAGTAGCAGCAAAAGGGGGGAAGACCACGTCCTCTTACAATAGGCCTGCAGTACTGAACAAGTACAAACAGAGGGCACGTTCATGCAACAGGTGTGGTAGCCCTTTTCATCTGGCAGATTCAAAGAATTGTACGGCTTGAACAAAAGATTGGTTGAAGTGTGGAAAAAAGGGACACTGTGCGTATATGTAGGACTAGTATATCTAAGAAGGTTGCAATGATAGAGTGTGAAGCTTCTGATGATGAAGCAGAGGTCATGATGATTACATCTGCAGAGGACCTTAATAATACTGAAAATATCGTTTTATCTCGTCCAAAAGCAGATTTTGAGGTAAATGGAAGGATTTTGACACTCATGGTGGATACTGGTTCGTTATATACGATAATTCCTAAAAATGTGTACGATAGCTCATGCACAAAGGCTGAATTGGTTACATCTGATGTGATCCTTAAAGGATATCAGGGAGTAAGTATTGGTGTGCTTGGGTTCTTTGAGGCACATATTACATTTAAGGGGAGAGTAACTCAGGGTAAGATTTATGTTTCTCCTCATGGTCCTGCAATTTTAGGGTGGTTACATCAGTACAAACTAAATATCAGGGTGGATCCGAGGGCTGATCCGCCAGTCATGTGTGTTGATGGTGATAATGAGTGTAACGCACAGGAGGATTTAGGAACATTTTTGAACAGACATGCAAAGGTGTTTAGTACAAAACTGGGGGAGGCAATTCAATATCAACATGTCATTAAAACCAGAAAATGTATGGTACCAGTTAAACATGTTGCATGAAAAATCCCTTTATCTGCTAGGGAAGAAGTGAGGAAAATTATTAAACAATCATTGGATGATGATATAATTGAGCCTGTAGAGTCCACACAATGGTTGAGTCCAGTTGTGATCACACAGAAACCGGATAAATCTTTGCGTTTCTGTGTGGACATGAGGAGCTTAAACAAAGCTGTAATAATGGATAATTTTCCAAATATTAATGAGATTTTTTTGAGTTTGGGGGGTGGAAAAGTATTTACAAAACTCGACCTACGAAGCGCGTATCATCAGATTAAGCTTCATCCAAATTCAAAAGAGTACACCTCATTCATCATTCCAGAGGGCACTTATCAATTTAAAAGACTTCCTTTTGGATTGTGTTCTGCAGCAAGTGCATTTCAGAGAATTATCACGGACATCCTCAAAGGAATTGAACGGGTGGTCTTTTTTCAGGACGACATCCTGATTTATGGTGTAGACTCAACTGATTATAACGCAATCCTGGATAAGGTCTTAACGTGTCTCTGAAATGCAGGATTGACGTTGCGCAAAGAAAAATGTGCATTTGCGGCGAAATAGGTGGATTTTTTGGGGTACCTTGTGTGTGGAAGTGGAATTCAACCCAAGCAAGATTTAGTTAGTGCAATATGTAATGTATCAGAGCCAGATGCCAAAGACAAATTGCGATCATTTATGGGCATGGTGGAATATTATGCAAAATTTGTGAGGAATTTCGCAGAGAAAGTTGAACCTTTGAGGAACATATTGAGAAAGGGGAAAGGATTTGTTTGGGGGACTGAACAAAAGAATGCTTTAATCTGATCAAGGAAAATATCATAAGTGCAAATGTTCTTTCCAGCTTTGTACAATCCTTGCCCACAACCCTCACTGTGGATGCAAGTTCGGTGGGGATTGGGGCAGTCTTAACGCAAAAAAATGCTGGACAACAAAACACGATTGCCTTTGCATCTCGCTCTTTGACTGAGAGTGAGAGAAATTACTCAGTCATCGAGCGAGAGGCATTGGCAGCTGCATGGGCCACAAGGTACTTCAGGGTTTATTTGTGGGGAATTTCATTTGTACTCAGGACTGATCATAAACCCTTGTTGAAAGGGAGGTATTAAGAACTGTTCGGGAAGATTAGCAAGGTTAGCGGTTAGTGTACAGGAATTTATGTGCAATGTTGAATATGTACCAGGAAGGTGCAATAGTGTTGCAGATTGTCTGTCTAGGATACCTGACACAAAGGCAGAGTCAAGAGAGTTAGTAACTGAGAATGTAGTTGCATACCTTGACGATTTGACAAGTGATTTACCTAGCTCTATATCTAAGGAGGAGTGGGTGGAGGCCATGAAGAAAGACCAGATTATGGGCAGTCTAATTAAGATGTGCAAGGAGGGTGTGTCTAGACAAAGTACTGTACCATCTAGTCTTAGGTTTTATGTCCAATTGCAAGATGAAATTTCAATGCAGGGGGATTTTATTTTGGTGAGAGGTGAAAAATATATACCACCTGAATATCTTAGGCCTCATATATTTGCCTTGGCTCACAAAGGCCATTTGGGCCAAACTCCTACTGCCAAACGTCTGAAAGAAAACGTTTGGTGACCGGGAATAAATTCCCAGGTCAAATCTTGGGTGGAGCAATGTCAGCCTTGCAGGGAGTCAGTGAAAAGGTTACAAGTAGGTGCAATTGATTTTATAGGTCCATTTCATGAATTGCAGGACAATGAAAAATTTGCACTGGTGTTAGTAGATTCGACTTCAAGGTGGGTAGAGGTTGCCTTTATGAGGAGCATTACTACACAGTCTACTATTAAGGTCCTTACTGAAATTTTTAGACAAGAAGGGATTCCCTCTTTGATTTTGTCAGATAATGGCACGCAGCTAACCTCTAGAGAGATGGAAGATTATTTTGCACATGTGGGTTTGAAACATCTACGCACTTCCTTATACAATCCACAGAGTAATGGACTCTGTGACAGGGTGAACAGATTAGTAAAGGGAACTATGCAACTTGCTTTAGCCTCAAATAGATCTGTGCAAAAAGAAATAAAAGAGATGAGTTGGGCCTATCGAACTACAATACATCAAAACATGACTAAGACGACTTTTGAGCTTATTAGAGGGAAATCAGCAGGTACAAAGTTAGTTCCTACTTGGTTACAGAAGGCAAAAGTTGGGGTGGATCATATTTTAGCTAAATGTTGCAGAACAAACATATCTGAAGGCAACTTGGTTAAAGTAAAACCTGGTGGCAATCATAGAATGTTTAACAAATTCAGGGGGCATTTTCAAGTTAAGTCAGTTAGTGATAACTAATGTCAGACTACAAAATGGTCAAACTTGGAATCTCTGCAGGGTCGCACTGTATCAGAAAAATGACAAACAGCCAAATTTAGATTTGAAACAGCCACATGTTAGAAGGGTTGTTGAGGATAAGGACGGTAGACCTATTCGTAAAAAAATTTCACCTGCATATCTAAAAGATTTTGTTTGACATGTTAGGAAAGGAGTGGATAGTGACTATAACTATTGTATAGGTATGTTTTCATTCTACAGTGGTTTATGAAATGTATTAATACACTTTTTATTTATATGCTTAACTCTTCATTTCTTTTTATGTTTACTTCTGTTATTTTATTGTCAAAGGAAAGGATATGTGTTATGTTAATCCTATGTTCAAGCCTGTGCCTCGCGCTGGGCTCGTGATCACTTGTTCTGTGTCACGGGCTGGGCATTCTAGCACAAGCCTGTTAGAGGTCATTTGAATCCCGGCGCTGTTGGTCGAGTTTTCCCTACGTCCTTACTGAACAATAAACCTGCACTTAAATGCTGCCACCTGTCTCCTTTGTCGCGCTTACTACAAAGGGTTACTTGGCTGTCCTGTTAATCAACATTAGCACAACAAGCTGGAAGAAGCCCCTTTTTCTAAAGAGCTCCAACAGGATCTTCCTTGCCCCTCCTGGTTGGTTTTGATGGAGTGAGCTTTGATCCTCAATTGTTGCTTCTGAGGTCCTGGGACTCTTGGCTGTGTCAAAGTGTACTGCTGCTAACATCCAGAAAAATTGAGGACTTTTTGTCTCCAAAGACCTCTTGAGGTTTACGACAAGCCTGTCAAGTTAATCCAACAAAGAATGCATTGCTGCTGGGAAAATATTAAGGTTGCTCCCACTTGAAGCTTTTCTGTGGCAGAAAATCTGTTTCAGTGGGACATCACAGAGAGGGTATCCAGCCTCATGGAACCATTTTTCAGACACAGATTTCAGCCTTGGCCCAACTTGAGGAATCTGAGTTTCAAAAAGGAACTTAGAAATAATCACTAGGCAATGATGCTATTAGTATCCAGCCAGCGAGGGATCTTCCAAGGGTGCAAATCTTGAATTTCTACCGTTCTGACCTGTCCCGCAAAAGTCTACAGATTCACCTGGACCACATACAATGTCTATCCGACCTTGTGGAGCCTTTCTCGGCCGAATATGGCTAAAGAAGACGCTGATGCAGATGGTTCCATGGAACTAAGAACATAGAGGGCCCGATTCACAGAGCTAGCTTAAGACAAAATCCTAAACTAACTACCATTTTGGTATTCACAGAAGGCACTTACACATTTTGGTATTCACAGAAGGCACTTACTCACTGATGAGTAAGTGCCTTCTGTAAATACCAAAATGAGTAACTTACTAATTTTGAGTAACTTACTCATTCACAAGTAAGTGCCTTCTGTGTATACCAAAATGAGTAAGTGCCTTCTGTGAATACCAAAATGAGTAACTTACTAATTTTGAGTAGCTTACTCATTTTGGTATTCACTTAAGTCACTTACTCATTGATGAGTAAATGCCTTTTGTGAATTCCAAAATGAGTAAGTGCCTTCTGTGAAGACCAAAATTAGTAAGTGCCTTCAGCGAATACCAAAATGGTAGTAAGTTTAGGATTTTGTCATAAGTTAGTTATGTGAATCGCGCCCGATATGTGGGGGATGATTCATGTGATGTGGTGGCGGTTACTGGGGTGGACACAATGTCGGAGGTGCTCAATTAAAGCCCACGTACCTCATCTTCAAGCTGTGTGATGTGTCCTTTATCAAAACGTTACACTGGTGACGAGCGAGGGCGTTGGAGAAAGAGGGCATCTCAAAATCAAGAAGATGTTGAGAAATTGGAAACAGTAACGGTTTCAAAAGGGCAGTAAAACATCTGCAGTTGACGTGCTGGTGACGGCGTTGAAACGGCTGTTGTCAAGTGTCCTGAAAGCGGGTGGATCGGACCAAATACTTTGTTGAGCAGTTTGGGAGAAAATAAGCACGAGCAGTGACTGCTGAACGGAAGACAAGAGTGTGTCTGCAGTGCAGATACAGTGTGATACTACTATAATGAGCCAGCATGCGCTGATCACCTGGACCTCATCCAGCACGGCCGCTCCCCCCATGCTCCCTGATCCCAGCTCCTGTTGACGATCTGGCCGGCTGGTGGTACCGCTTCGAGACTACATAGCTGTAACTGCATATTTATTTTATTTTGCCTCGCGCTGTGTTTATTTATTTTATTTTGCCTCGCGCTGTATTTATTTCATTAATTCCGCCTCGCGCTGTGTTTGTTTAATCAATTTAGCCTTTAGCCCCCGGTGCCCTGTGACCCTCCATCTTGTTGTGTGTCCCCGGCCCGCCCCTCCTCCCTGCTACCGCCTCCCAGCTGCTGACCCTCCCACCCACGATCAGAGTGCTCCCTACCTGCATTTATTTCATTAATTCCGCCTCGCGCAGCATTTCTGTATTTAATTCAGCCTCGCGCTGTGTTTGTTTAATCAATTTAGCCTCTAGGTCCCGGTGCCCTGTGACCCTCCATCTTGTTGTGTATCCCCGGCCCGCCCCTCCTCCCTGCTACCGCCTCCCAGCTGCTGACCCTCCCACCCACGATCAGAGTGCTCCCTACCTGCATTTATTTCATTAATTCCGCCTCGCGCAGCATTTCTGTATTTAATTCAGCCTCGCGCTGTGTTTGTTTAATCAATTTAGCCTCTAGCCCCCGGTGCCCTGTGACCCTCCATCTTGTTGTGTGTCCCCGGCCCGCCCCTCCTCCCTGCTACCGCCTCCCAGCTGCTGACCCTCCCACGCTCCGCCCCCTCCACCTTCCATTTATGGCCAATGCCTCCACGCGCAGCGTCCACGCGCTACGGACACGCCGAAGGTGCGCCAAAGGTAAGCCCGTCTACGCCCGTCCGCGCCTGGACCGCGCCAAGTGCCACACCCCCTGCCCCTCACGTCTCCCAGCCTTCCCGCATTACCTACGATGCCGCCTCCCTCCTAGCCCTTAACCCTGGTCGCGCCCCCAACTGCGTCCAAGCCGCTCCTGGACGCACCCATGGACCTTTCTCCTGCTACTCCTGCAAATTCAGCGGCACCAACAACATCTCCGCTACGACCACATCACAGATTCCCGACCCCAACCACCTACAATGCATCCTTCTCAACACCCGCTCGGTCCACAGACACGCCATCGACCTATGGAATCTACTAGACACCATATCTCCGGACATCGCCTTCCTTACGGAAACATGGATGAACGCTTCCTCCGCACCAGACATCACCATTGCCATCCCTGAAGACTATAAGATTACTCGCAAAGACCGTACCAGCCACACAGGAGGAGGACTCGCTATCGTCCATAAGAAATCTATCCGCATCTCAACCAGCTCTGACGCCAACCTCGTCAACTCCGAACACCTCCACTTCCAGATCCAAATCGACCCCAAAACCACACTCAGAGGCACTCTCCTCTACAGACCACCAGGACCCCGCGCAAAATTCAGTGAAGACATCACGGACTTCATCACTCCTCACGTGCTCCCCTCCAAAGAATACATCCTTCTGGGAGACCTCAACTTTCACCTTGAAAGGATCAATGACCGCAACACCGCCACCCTCGTGGACAACCTCGGCAACCTCGGACTTAGGCAACTGGTCACTTCCCCCACCCACATCGCAGGTCACACACTCGACCCCATCTTCACATCCAGCAATCATGTCTCCTTCAGCCACACCACGGACCTCCTCTGGACTGACCACAGCTGCGTTCACTTCACCTACAACAAACCAAAACCCAACATCCACCTCCAACCTACCCTGCAAAGAAACTGGAACAAAATCACCACGGACCAAATCTCCGCATCGCTCCTTCGAAACTCCCCAGCCCTCTCTTCTAACGCCAACGAAGCCGCCGCCAACCTCACCCTATGGCTATCCAACACCGCCGACACCTTAGCACCACTGAAAAAACGTCAAAGCAAACCTGGCAGAAAGAAGGCCTCATGGTTCAACGATGATCTTAAGAAATCCAAGAAACTCTGCCGCTCCCTTGAAAAGGCCTGGAAAAAAGACCCATCCACCAGCACCAAGGACGCATTCAAAAGCGCCACCCGCACTCACCACCAACTGATCCGAAAAGCCAAGAAAATAGCATTCAAGGATCGACTTGACAACAACGCCCACAACAGCAAGGAACTTTTCAACATCGTCAAGGAATTTTCCAACCCCTCGGCCAACTCCAACGACATCACCCCCTCTCAAACCCTCTGCGACTCCCTAGCCTCTTTTTTCCACAACAAGATTGCAGACATCCACAACAGCTTTGACAACCAACCCGGAAACCAACCCACCCTACCATCTGCTGACCATCCTCCCCCCATAAACACCCTTAACGCCTGGAACCCAATCTCCACTGAGGAAACCATCCGCCTGATGAATTCCATCCATTCTGGATCCCCCACAGACCCATGCCCTCACCACATCTTTAACAAAGCAGACTCCGCCATAGCACCGCACCTCCGAGACGTCATCAACTGCTCCTTCAACTCCGCTACCTTCCCAGAAGACTGGAAACACGCTGAACTCACCGCCCTTCTGAAAAAACCAACAGCGGACCCCACTGAACTCAAAAACTACCGCCCCATCTCGCTTCTTCCTTTCCCGGCCAAAGTCATCGAGAAAGCCGTAAACAACCAGCTCGCCGCCTTCCTCGAAGCCAACAAATCCCTCGACCCCTCACAATCTGGCTTCCGAGCAAAACACAGCACTGAGACCGCCCTCATCGCAGCAACAGACGACATTCGAACTCTACTGGACAATGGAGACACAGTCGCCCTCATCCTCCTCGACCTCTCTGCAGCATTCGACACAGTCTGCCACAGCACCCTTCTACAACGCCTCAATAACATCGGAATCCAAGGAAAAGCACTTGAATGGATCACCTCGTTCCTCACCGGAAGAACCCAGAGAGTCCGCCTTCCTCCATTCAAGTCCGAAGCCTCTGAAGTCATCTGCGGCGTACCTCAAGGATCCTCACTCAGTCCCACCCTCTTCAACGTATACATGAGCCCCCTCGCGGCCATCGCCCGCCAACACAACCTCAACATCATCTCTTACGCGGATGACACTCAACTGATCCTTTCTCTCACCAAGGACCCCAGCACCGCCAAAACTAACCTACACGAAGGAATGAAAGAAGTCGCCGAATGGATGAAACAAAGCCGTCTGAAACTGAACTCAGACAAAACAGAAGTCCTCATCTTAGGTACATCCCCCTCTGCCTGGGACGACTCCTGGTGGCCGGAAGCCCTCGGAAAAGCACCCATCCCGACAGACCACGCACGGAACCTTGGCGTCATCCTGGATTCTTCACTCTCAATGAACAGACAAGTCAGCGCCGTATCCTCTTCCTGCTTCAACATTCTTCGCATGCTCAGAAAAACATTTCGCTGGATCCCCTCTGAAACAAGGAAAACAGTCACCCACGCTCTGGTCACGAGCCGACTGGACTACGGAAACACCCTCTACGCAGGTACCACCGCTAAACTCCAGAAGAAACTCCAACGAATCCAAAACGCCTCAGCCAGGCTCATATTAGACATCCCACGCAACGAACACATCTCTGCTCACCTTAAAGACCTCCACTGGCTACCCGTCAATAAGAGGATCACTTTCCGACTGCTTACCCACGCACACAAATCACTCTACGAAATCGGACCAGATTGCCTCAACTCTCGACTGTCCTTCTACACCCCCTCCCGCCAACTACGTTCTTCCAGCCAAGCCTTCGCCACTGTACCTCTCATCAACAAGACCACCATGGGAGGCAGATCCTTTTCATACCTGGCTGCTAAAACATGGAACTCACTTCCCGCTTACCTTCGCCTCACCCAGAACCACCTAGCGTTCAGAAAGCAGCTTAAAACGTGGATATTTGACAAATAATCCTCCCCCCCTTCCTAAGCGCCTTGAAACCCTCTGGGTATGTAGTGCGCTATACAAATTTTATGACTTGACTTGACTTGACTAAGGGATTGACACGCATCTCGCAAAGGTTGTTAGCGAGTCAATCAGAGGGGACGGTGGGCGTGAACAAACAGCTTGCAGAGCCAAGCTATGAGGAGCTGACATACATGTATCGCGTGGGTGCCATCTCGGATTGGACATAGTACAGTGATACGCACACCGAGAGAGGACAGATATTGGAAGTAGCAGCACTGGCTAATTATAGAACGAGTTCTGTTCATCTTTAAGAGCACTGTTCTTCAGAAGTGATAGGCGCACCTGTGTCTACACTGCTAACAGGCACACATGAAAGAGGAAATGTACTATTATATACTATTGTGATCAAAGTTACGCTGGAACTGGAAGTTTTATTTGGTGACAGCTCCTTTCAGCTGTGATAGAGACACCTGCATTTCATGTTAAAAAAACTTTAGATTTTTGTTTGTTTTGATGAATATTGCACAATTGAACTTGGGTGACTAATTGTGCAAAGTACTTTGGATAGGTAGTATGTCAGTGCAAAATGCAAATTGTGACAGTGCCACAGTTTTTCTTGAGCAGCCCAGGGGAACCTACCAAAAAATGGAGAAAATGAAAGAAATATTTGGACATTATGTAAGAGTATGCAGGACTAATTTAAGGGCCAGGTGCACAACCCTCTTTTGCAGCTGCAGTTTGTGACCGCAAAAAAAAGGTGATGGCATGTACAATTGCTATTTTTGAGTCAAAATAGCATTTACAACTCCCACCATTAGGATGTGGCATCCCTTCCTAATAGCGAGTCACCATGCCATGTTAATTGTTTTGCAACCGTATTTGCGGCCACAAAACACTTGCAGTTTGTAAACCACATGCAAATGGAAAGGGGGCCCCTTCTCCTTTGTAAGTATGTGGGAACTCTTTTTTTAAGAGCAGGCAGTGAGCCCAGTGACCACTGCCTGCCTTTCAAAAAATGAAACTGAAAAGATTCATTTTTTTTTATGTATCCCGTTTTCCTTTAAGGAAAATGGGCTACATTTGAAAGAAGGACAACTTTATTTAAAAGCAGTCCCAGACATTGTGGTCTGCTGAGCTCAGCGGGCCACCATCCCTGGGAGTGCTAGCCATTCCTAATGGAGTCGTAAATTGTGACAGCTTGATTAATATTCATGAGGCATGCAATTTGCGTCCCCATTAGAAATTGATAACAGTGTCTGAGACACTTTTATACATACCAATTGTGAGTCGCAAATTGGTGGGTCGAACATCTGCCCCAAAGTGCTGAAAGGAAGTATTCTTTGTTAGCGCACTGTCTGGGAGGAGAGGGACAGAAAGTGTTAGAGAATCTACCATATTTAAGTGCGGAAGAATAAAGAGCGTTAAATGAATTCGAAACTTGTATAGTGGAGCTTGACCGTCATCACTTTGCAAGGGTGAGTACCATTATGGAGCGGTATCATTTCGGGTTAAGAGAGCAAGGTAAAGATGAGACAGTTGAAGATTATATAACCAATCTTAGGAAGCTTGCATCCACATATGAAAGTTTAGGAGGTTCCAATGAGGAAAGGATAAGAGATCAATTTGTTTTAGGGTGCAGAGATGACAAAATAAGAGAAGAATTGTGGCTTAAGATGAACCTCCATTAAAAGAGGTTATCTCAATAGCAAAAAGGGTTGAGCACATGTTAAAATGTGTAACTGAGCTCAAATGTAAAATAAGGAAAAGTCACTCTAATACAGAAAGGAGTGAGGAAACAGTATGGGTCATAAAACGTGATAAGGAGACATAAAGAAGTTATGAAAGAAGATGGGGGAAACTAACGTTTGAATGTTTTCGTTGTGGGAGAAGCTGCCATAAATCAAATGCAAGAACATGTTCAGCTTTGGTTGTGATCTATCAAGTGAGTGGGAAAATGGGGCACTTTCTAAAATGTTGTAGGAATAAGTAAAAGAGAGAACAGAAGCAGGAGGTAAAACTGATCACACACAACATTATATTTCAGGTTGAGGGGACTGAAAGGCAGGATCATCCAACTGGTGCAGTGAAAACTGATGGGGTTGAGTTGAAAATGGAATTTGGCTCGTGTTCACACCTAACTATTATTTCAAAAGTAACACATAGTAAATGGTTCCAAGTGAAAAACAAACTACAAAGCATGGACGTGCGTCCTGGTGAGTATAAAGGGCAACCTAAAGTATGCTGGGATACTTTAATGCTTGTATTGAATTGGGAAAGAAATTAATGGTTGGGGAACTTATGTATAAACATAGCATAAAACTAAAAAAGGGATTGGTGGTGTCAATAACTAAAGTAAGGAGAATTCCAGATGGATTATAAAGTAAAGTTGAACAGGAATTAGAGAAGTTTATAAATCAACAAATCATAACACCAGTAGAAGCAATGGAATGGTTGGCTCCTATTGTTGTGGCGAACAAGGCGAATAGCGATATCAGATTATGTGTGGGCCTCAGAGCATTAAATAAAGAAGAGGTGGAAGACAAGTTTCCACTTCCAAACATAGATGAGATAGTTTTGTCTGTAGCACTGGAAAATGTTTTCACTACATTTTTCTTCACTCAAGCACATCATCAGGTGGAATTACCAGAGGGTTAACAAGAATTAACAGCATTCATAATTCCAATGGGTGCATTCAAGTTCAGGAGGATGCCTTTTGGTTTGGTGTCAGCAGCCTCTGTTTTTCTGAGAGTAATTGCTTCTATTCTCAAAGGAGTTCAAGGTCTCAATTGTTATAAGTATGATTTGCTGATATTTGGTGGGTCACAAGGGGAACATGATGCTAGGGTGAGGATGGTATTAGAGAAGTTACTAAATGCAGGCTTGACATTAAAGAAATCAAAATGCTAATTTTCTGTTCAAGAAGTTAATTTTCTAGGTCATCTACTCTCTGAAAGAGGTGTTGCACCAAAGAAAGAATTTGTAGATACCATTATGAAATTAGCCACACCAGGTGCAATAGAGCAGATTGTTTCGTTTTTGGTTGTGGTAGAATATGAATCAAAGTACATAAAGAATTTGGCAATTAAGTCTAACAACATGAGGTTATTACTTGGCAAAAACAAGGAGTTCAAATGGACTCAGGAATGTCAGAAAGAATTTGAGGGTTTGAAAAATGAATTGAAAGACGCACTACATCTGCAAGCAATTGTTCCTGTTATTGAAACAATTCTAGTGACTGATGCCAGTTAAAAAGGTTTGGGGACAATTTTGAAACAAAAAGAGAGATGGTGAATGATGTTTTTCAAGAAGCTTAAGAGGGTCAGACTTCAACTAGTCAGTAGTGGAAAGAGAGGTGTTGGCAATGTACTGGGCATTAAATACATTTTGGAATTGTATATGGGAGACCTATTTTAAGGTGTGCTCTGATCACATACCCCTTGGAGAAACTTTTCAAAAGAAAGGCCTTGATTTCATATCCTCAGGATAAGGTGTTGGGTAGTTGCTTTACAGGATTTTCATTTTACTGTTGAAACTTTACAGGGAGTTTCCAATGTGTCATCAGATTGCTTATCTCGTTTGGTTTCACAGGACGAGGAAGAAAAGAGAGTTGAAAAAATACAGGAGAAGGATGTTGTTAAAAGCAACGTTACTTTAGGAGCCATAACAGAAGAGGAATCGAAGGAGGAGATTGTGAAGTACTGTGAGTTGATGGAAATCATAAATGAAATACAGTCTGGATTTGCTCAGATGAAGATGTTGTCTAAGATTTGGCAGATAATACCTGATGAACTAGTAGTTGATAGGGGCATTTAGTTGAGAGTAAAAAAATCTATTCTTTATGGTGGACTCAAATTCATCCCAAATAATCCACTTTTTTTACCAGATCTTTGGACGGGAAAAAGTCCCCACACTTGCTTTCTCCCAGTGTGGGTCAGGGTATGATTTTCCTGAATGGAAGTTCTTTATAGGACTTTGTTTGATGAAAAGTCCCACCTCACCATGTTCTCCTCATTGGAGCTGATGGGAGCTGTAGTGCACTCCCCAAGCCTAAAAGAATACAGCTAATCGGAAGACCTGCACAGCAGACTGGCTAAAAGCATTTTATAGGATTCTGTGATGATGAAGGGTCCCGCTTCCGTTTGTCTTTCTCCTGACAGTAGCAGACAGGGGATGTAGTTCTCTCCCCAAGCCCAGCAGAAAGAAAGCCACACAGTGGCACAATCTAGAAAACATCTACCACAAACTGGTAGATGTTTTCCTGTGTCATGGCCAAAACCTACTTTGATTTAGAACAAGAATGTTTATTTATCCAAACAGGTTTAGAGCTGAGAGATCACCATTTCCTTCATTAGTTTTTTGATAACTGGAAGCCTGGAAGAAGTGGTAGGATGTAGGGGTTGTCAGACTCAATTGAACTCAGATTAACCTGTTTCAACTAGCAGAGTCACAACAATCATCTTCCAAGCACACACAACACATTCCTTTCATTTGAGGCTAGACTCATTTAAAGTATTGAGAGCCTCATTTATACAAGAATTTTGCAGCGCTCCTTTCATCGCATTTTGAAATGAAGGGCACGCTACGAAATTTGTTTTATTTCTTAAATTGTCTACTTACCTCACATTATCCATATTCCGGTGTTTAGCACCCCCCACCCTGCCCCTCCCCGCCCCGCCTTTCTACCCCATGGAACTCTTTCCACCGGCCGTGGCTGGTAACGTGTGAAGAGCGGCAGGCAGTCTGCAGAGTACTCATGCTAACATAGGGAAGACGACAATGTCCTCATGTGACAGGGAAAATGCAAATGCCAAACATTATTATATATTCCCAGATCTATCCAGCTATTTACAACCTCCTGCCATACCTTGTTGCGAATCATGTAAATGCACTGCTTGTTAAACTGCCACAATGACCTTATTTCAATGTATTTAAGACAAGAGCAACAGTGGAACCTTCCTGATCGCAGCACCTAACCTAAATGACTCTTTGTCTTATCATCCCTTTTCTATTAGCTTAGGGACTTGCGTGCACACTGACAAGCACCCACCATCGCAATGCTAGTTCCAAAGAACTTTAACAATACTAAAAGAAAGCACAGGTGCACAACACAGAAATCAGAAATATAATAATCACAGGAGTAAAGTTCCTCAATTTTGATTTCCTTTTTTATTCCAAAATGTGGCAGAAAGTACAGTCGACGCGTTTCGCCCCTTACTAGGGACTTCTTCAGGGCTGCATTGAATACAAACAAATACAGATACAATTAAACACATGTACAATACTCAGCCGAGCATTAAAACACACATGTGATGAATTACATTAACATAGACAAGCAATATACATAGTATAAACATAAATTAATCTTAGCAAGAACATTAAAAAAACAGGTGCAGCAATAGATCAGGAGCGGACATTTTCATTTCAGAGCTAATTGCTAGTTCACTCAGTTATTTTCACTAAGAACAATTTGTGCAACATTTTCGACATTTCACATGTTCCTAAAATGTATTTAAAATTTAAATTTTTAGGGAAATTAGAAGAGAAAGAAGAACTTAAAATTAAAGAGAGAGAGAGAAATTAGGAAAAGAAAGAGAGGCTGCGAGGAGGAGAGTGATAAGTGATTGGTTGTATCCCAGGCAATATTATACCCCAGGATCAAGAAAAACGTTCCATTTTCCAGATCAAAAAGAAAAATTATCATAAAAGTCTTAGTAGCATTATCTGCATTATTTTATTAAACAGAAAGGCCAGTAATAACAAAAAACGGGTAACGATCAAAAAATGAGGGCCTCTTGATTTGAGGATTTTAACCTGTTCATACTATTATAAACGATCAATTTTGCCATAGCGTTCCAAAATGGCGGGTGTCAAACTACCGATTTCAGATTCAAGCAATCTTGTCATTGAATCCTCAATATTGAAGTTGTCGAGCTGGACCACAGTCTTAGGCCTCGAAAATGGGTCTTGAAAGGATAAGAGAGACGAATAGTTATCTATACGACCAAGTGCTATTCGGTCTATCCACCCAGTACTTCTATTGATGCAAGAAGTTCTAATAAACCCTAGGACACACTTACATGAAATGCAGATATCCAGGACTTTCAAAGAGATTACCATAGAGTATCTTATAAAGGACAGATATCAGTCAGAGTTTCTAGAGTAAAAGCTGCGCCACTCCTTCATGATATAAAATGGGGTATATTCATCCCAGACTGTAAGGAGAAAATAACGGAACATCAAAGGCGTATAACTTTCAAAAACGAGAAATAACCTTCTATCTGACAAACTACATCCTATACAAAATGGAGATTATAGGAAAATGCACTTACATTCCAAATCAAGACTTGTGTATCAATGTCCAACGTCAATTGCTGGTGATATATAAGGAAGTGGTTGGTAACCACCGACAAACAAGAAAGCGCGCAGACAGTTTGTAAATATTCTAAAGATAAACAAAAAAGGAATAAAAAAGAAAATAAACAGAAAGCAAACATCTAAATTGTGTCCAACTAGAGCCTTATTCAACTCAGTGCTCCAACTGTTAACCATAATTAGTGTCACTTTTGACTCCCATTGGATTCATATATATAGATTAAGCGGACACCAAATATTGTTTCGTGCAACAACACCCATCGCTGGAGCAGAAGATGATAACAAATTACCAATACTTTAATAAGTGATCTGATACTAGGTGCTATGTTCGGAGTCCACTAGAGAGCTTGCAGAAGGAACCTAAAAACAGGGAAATTTGAGGTAAGCATAACCTCAAACCTTGCCGACCCGTAGTTGGTTAGTTTTGTGCGTACACACCTGTCAGTCTTACCTACGAGAACAGGAGTGACTGTTTACTTGTGAAAGTCAAGGATTGTGCCCCATCTGATTTCACCAACCAGCTCTAATGAAAAACAAAATAAAATGATAATAGAACAGGCACTTAAAAGGATTTGTCTAAATTATTTCTATGTATGTTTGTGGTGTGTGTAAAGCACAAACATACCCGAAAGGCAAGGGAGCACTGTGCAGAGCCAAAAAGTGAATGGAAAGGTAACTGGGTTCTAAAAGTAAATCTTGGCTTGAGCACATACTGTGTGGTTTGTACATGTTTATTAATGTCTGGACTCAGTTTGGCCAACAGGACAGGTGAGTTAACAAGTCTATGACATTGTGTATCCTGGGGTAGAAAGTTTTGAAGGAATCAAGCCCTCATTTGATGTTTTCTGCTTGACACACCAACAGAGGTTAACAAACAGACATTTGAGAAACTTGCCACATAGGTTTGAGGAGTTTCAACTGGTTCCACCGGACCTCGCACTGAGTCTGAGGAAGGTTGGGGAAGTGGGTAGACTGAGAAATTAGGGCTATCAAAAGACAAATATCACGGGGCGTGGCTTAGCGGGCGTTGATGGCGGACGTGGCTTTCTAGAACTCCCGCCAGCCCGATCTTTATCCGACCAGTAATCTTGGCCCCCGGACCCGAATAGCGGACCGCTTGTGGGGCAATTGCGGCTGAAGGTGCCCGGAGTCCTCCGGTGCAGCGAGCGGCGCTCCTACGCCGACCAGTGAGGCGGAATCGACTGCGGTGGCCTGCGGCTTAGTCCCGTTTGGCAAGCCGGGGCCTCAATTTTGGCGTGCCTATAATGCCTTATTCTGTGATGTGCTGTGCGCCTGGCCCTGGTGCGGGGTGCTCTGGTATTGGGTCTCGTGGGACTATGGCTGAGGCTTCCACCCCAGGGCTCCCCATGGAGTCAATACGTGTAGTGAGTTGGAATGTTAGAGGGATGCTGGACAAGATCAAGAGGGGGGCCATACTGCGGTGGGGTAAGAGGGAAGCTGCTGATGTCTTGTTGTTACAAGAAACTCACATGATGGGGACGAAAGTGCTGAGCCTGCAGAGGTATGGCTACCAACAAGTTTTTCACGCAGGGTTCTCCAGGGGCTCCAGGGGCGTAGCTATCCTAATCCATCGGAGGCTGGCTTATGTGCACGAGAAACAGTGGATAGACCCCCAGGGTCATTATGTGTTTGTTCAGGGGATGGTGGGCACTGAATCGATAGTGTTTGGCTGTGTTTATGCTCCCCCCCCCCCTGCAGTGGTCCCTGGCTGAGCGTTTGTTTGCGTTATGGGCTGACATTCCAGATTCCCTGGAGGTCCTGGGGGGAGATTGGAACGATATGATGGATGTGCGTGAGGACCGTCGGAGGATGCAGGGGGCGCTTGCTGCTGCCGTCCCTACTCAGCTGCGCGCCATAGTGGAGGGGCTTGGCTGGGCGGATGTTTGGCGACACATGCATGTCAGGGCCCGTGAATACACTTATGTCTCTGCGGTCCATGGTTCCTTCTCCCGGCTGGATTATGTCTTCGTGCCTTGTGGATTCCTGGATAGAATACGGGAGGCTGCCATCCTGCCTAGGGGACTGTCTGACCACTCCCCTGTGGCCGTGGTGGTTGACCTGCATAAGACGAGGCAGCCATTCCGGTGGAGGATGTCCTCCTGGCACCTTCAGCAGGCCGAGTACGTGCAACACATGCGCTGTGCGATTGCCAACTGCTGGCGAGAAAATCTGGTGGAAGGCACTGACCCCGTGGTCGTCTGGAAGTCAGGAAACCTACCCTGAGGGGAATTGATATTGCGTGGTGCGTGGCAGCCCATCGCAGGCGTCGGGAAGCTATAGTAGAGGCGGCGGCCCGTGTGGAGAGGCTAGAGCAACGTTGTCAGGGGGAGGAGGATGCAGTGGCGGTGCGGTGGCTTCTGCAGGCGCAGCAGTCCTATGCGTCGGTGTTACTAGACGAGTCACGGCAGGCGTGGTTAGCTACGCGGAGTAGGGTATATCAATGGGGTGAGAAGTCTTGTACTATGCTTCACAGACTGTGCCAGCATACTCTGCAGCCGCTTGCCCTGCCTGAGATTACGGATGGAGACGGCGTCACCATTACGGACCCAGCGGTGCTGGCAGCTGGCTTTGCCAGCTATTATGCGGAACAATATGCACCACAGGATTGCCTCTCGGCTGAGGCGATTGACAAATTTATCGCCGACCTGCCCCCGAGGGCGGTCTCCACTGAGACCCGGAAAGCATTGGACCTTCCCCTCACGGCGGAGGAACTGGGTGATGCACTGGGTCAGCTCAACACAGGGAAGGCACCCGGGCCGAGCGGTTTCCCGTGTGAATTCTATAAAAAGTTCCATCTCCAATTGGGGTCCCATTATAGGATCGTACTGGAGGCAGCGCGGGAAGTGGGTAGACTGCCGGCTGACTGGCGACATGCCGAGGTGGTGGTGTTTCAGAAACCTGGAAGGCCCCCCAATCGTCATGACTCGTACCGTCCTATATCATTACTTAACATCGAGGCTAAACTGTTGGCTAAGGCGTTGGCGAATCGTCTCCTCCCATATGTGGCTGATCTGGTCAACCCGGATCAGGCAGGCTTCATGCCGCGTAGAGCGACGCGACACAATATTCGCAGAGCACAGAATGCCGTAGATGCGATAAGGGCCACGGGAGAGCGGGCGGCCCTGCTCTTGGCAGACATAGACAGGGCCTTTGACTCGGTAAGTTGGACATACTTATTTGCGCTTCTACCTCATCTTAATCTGGGCCCTGTGTTCATATCCTATATCAAACTTCTCTATACTGATATCACGGTGTCTGTGCGTGTTTCTGGAGCGGTTTCGGAGAGGTTTGCCATCGGCCGGGGGACCCGTCAGGGTTGCCCGCTGTCCCCATATTTATTTGCGTTAATTATGGAGCCTCTTGCCTCTTGGGTGCGCATTGATGCGCAGCTGCGGTGCTTTGTATGGGGTGGGGCCTTACCGATCGAATCGCCCTCTATGCGGACGACGTCCTCTTTTTCCTCACTGACCTGAATAGATCTGGGCCCGAGTGCTAGAGATAATGCGCATCTTTGGTGAGGTGTCGGGCCTTTACCTTAAACCGAGTAAGTCCACCCTGTGGGTGCTGGGTGACGGGGCGGACACAGGCCCATGGGCATCAGCCTTGCGAACTGCGGCTGGGGGCATATTATATCTTGGAGTGTTCTTGTCCGAGTCTGCGATGGTCTCATGGAAGCGCAACGTGTTACCGGTATGGGAGAGGGTCCAAACGGACAATAAAACTTGGTCTCGGATGCCCCTTACCATATATGGCAGGTCGGCGATTTTTAAAATGGTTGCCCTTTCGCGCCTCCTTTATCAATTACAGAACCATCCACACCCAATTGCACCGCGGTCAATTCCGCCCTGGGCCGCTTTTGTGGGCAGGGGGACCCGCTAGAGTGGCGCTACGCATGTGCTTTCTATCCACATATTGTGGTGGCCTGGCCACGTCGGACATCATCTCGTATTACCAAGCCTCGCATCTGCTGGTTTTAAACGATTGGTGGTATGGGGATAGTGGCGATCCGGCATATGCGCTGGAGCGCTCCCTGATGGGGAATAACACATTGCATACCATCCTATATTCGGCTGGGCTTTCGGAGGCGGCTGCCGTCGGCCACGCACGTGGTATTTGCAGTTTGGAGACAGGCACTGCGTCGGATGGGTTGGTGGGGGAGGTTGACGGCAGAAACCCCATTGTGGCAGAATGGACGACTCCTGCATTGGCCTCGCTTACGGGGTTTGGCGGATGGGACTCTATAGGAATTTCCTCGCTTGGAGACGTTATGTCAGGTGTGACTCTTAAGTCATCCCAGGACTTGCGGGACGAGTTTCACATGCCTAACACTCCGATACTTGCAATTTCACCACGCATTGGCGCCTAGCCTGGTTGGGTTGGAGTCGCTGCCGGAATTCAGCTCCGTGAAGGCGAAGGTCTTCATGGGCGATCTTGGGGACAAAAAGGTATCCCGCATATATCAAACGCTGGTCACCCACTGCTCCTCCTCCTTACTCCCACTGATGGATGCTTGGGAAAAGGACGTGGGGCCCCTGGATGAAGACGACTGGAGGGAGGCACTGGAGTCCCCACGTGGGACGGCTATTGCGGTGCGACTCCGAATAATCCAATTTAAATACTTGCACAGGGCCTACTATACCCGAGAGCGACTGTGGAAGGCGGGCCTAATTGGGTCCCCGGAGTGCCTGCGCTGTGGAGCTGACACGGGTACCCTAATACATACTGTGTGGTCATGTACTGGCTTGACTAGGTTCTGGAATGGTGTGTGGAGTTGCTTGTCGGAAGTGCTGGGTTGGGATCTCCCCCGCACCCATCGTCTGGGTCTCCTCCATGTGTTAGAGGGGGCAGGTGGAAATATTTACAAACGTCATCTCTTGCTGTTGGGCCTGGTGGTGGCCAAGCGGGACCTGGCTCGAGCGTGGAAGAATGAGCGAGCCCCCCCCCCCCCCTGAGTGCGTGGAAAGCTGGATTGGACTATTTTATGGGTTTGGAGCGCCCAGTGTTCGAGGCCAGAGGTTGTCCCAGGAAGCATTTTAAAATCTGGAAGCGGTGGGCAGACTACAGGGGTTTGACTCTTGATCCACCGGCAGAGCCTGATGACGATCTAGATTTGGGTGATGGACACCAGGCCTAGAGTGCACATGGCGCTGGACTTTCAGATAGCGCATACAGAGGGCTTGACATGATCGCGTGTACGGGGCTAGGGTGGGATAAGGGGCGGGTAGTGGGGTTCTTGGGTGGCTGTGGGAGTTGGGGGGGTTAGGGAGAAACGTTTCTTTTTTACTGATTGGGATACAATGATGTGTTTATGCTGATAATCTTACAGTGACCTCCTGATTGTGGAGTGCTGTATACCTGCTTCTACCTGATCAATTAATAAAATTTGTTGTGAAAAAAAAAAAGACAAATATCACAAATATCACAAGTGGATGACTCTAAATGCTTTGAAATGTGCATGCTTAAGGGTCGAAAACTGATATTCCCAAATTAGGTTATTAGCAGTAGTTAATACTGGACTCTCAGTTGACACTATGAGGATCTGTTGTGTATCCTCAAGAACAGGCCAGTGAGAAAATAATTTTCTTCTGTCTTGTTTCCCATTTATCTCTGCACTTAAATTCACCACTGCCAGGGTGCCCTTATGTGTGTGCCAATACCACAAATCCCATCACACCACAACCATGTTAGCATCTCCTCTTTTGCTCTGACCACTTCCATGCCTCCAAGCCCATCATATCACAACTGTGTTACCATATCCCATACTGTGCTAACCCTAGCCTCCCCGCCCTCTACGTCCAACACATACTACTTGATTCACCTCCACAACTACTTTTCTTGCCTCTCTTGTACTAACTAACACCCTGCATCTATGATATATATTACCTTCACCCCCTTTATCGTCTAATTTTTACACTCTGACCTCACTCTGCCACACCCATATCTACCACACATTATCTAATCTTACTGCTCCACTGGGTCCAACCTTCAGAAGGCACAGCTACCAAATGTACATCACTCCCATTGCCGATAAGCAAGACAAGCACTGCTCTTCCTTTGGAAGATTACTCCAAAAATGGATTACTGAATTAATGCTTGTAAAAAGCCATCCAGTGAGTGGGGGCATGGCTTGGATGCCGAGGAGGTAGGCAGCGTGAGACCGGAGCTCCGCACCTGTAATCCGGATAAAATCCTGATAAAACGCACGAATTCCGGCGGAAATCGAAAAATGTATTGGCTGAAGGCGTCACGGAGACACCGGCGCCCTGGGTTCGCAGTCACCTGCCGTTAATCTCCGAGAAAATTGAAATTGGAAAGTACCGGCGGAACGGAAAGCCTCAATCTAAGATGGCGACCTGAGCTGGTGACGTAGAGAACAAAGGAGACCTGCTGATCTACACCTCTGGAGCTCTTGTAACAGCGGTGATTGCTGAGGCGGAAGATCGACGTCGGTTCTGTGAGGTGGCTCAAGCGACCCCCCTTCCCGCCTTGGTGAAACTACGACGGTGGAGTGGGGAAATTTCTTCAGAGCGGACCTAAAATGGCGGCAGCCCCGCGAACCGACCATTACAGCCTTTGTGTACAAGCCGAGGTGACGGAGGCCCCATCGCCACCGCTTCGACTGGAGGGAGCTGACCCACCCCATAAGAGTGGCCTGCACAGTACTCTGTGCCCCAAGATCAACCCGGATTTACAGTCTTTGCTGCCCTGGGAAGCTATCCGGAACAAATGGTCCTGAAATACTGAAAGGTTGACTGGAGATTGGAAGTAGGCCGAACATTGCGGACGATCAGGCTGCCGAGGCCTACGACTGCTGGCGCCGATAGCTGGGATTTATCTTGTCCCTGACTCGACCACACCAAGATGGGGAAGACAAAGGAAAAGGGGGACGGAGCGGCTGGCTCTGAAACGATGGACGGAGCGGATCAAGGCCAAACTGATCTCCAACGTATGCAAGACCGCATTCTAGAGGCTATCTCAGCAACGAAGGACGCCCCGCAGCAGGACATTGCCCAGGTAGCGACAGGCCTGGGGCTCCTGAAAGCCGAGCATGATAAACTTAAAGATAGGGTCAAGAACGCGGAGATAACCCTGCAGGAACTGGCCCGGCACATAAATCTATGGAAGGCCAGATGGAAGATGCTCTGGACCGAATAAAGGCGCTGGAGAGGCGGGCAGAGGACGCTGAAAACCGTAGTAGGCGCAACAACGTCCGCCTGGTGGGCCTTCCGGAAAAAACGGAGGGCGATGATATGGTGGGCTACCTTCATCAATGGCTCCGTACTGAAGTGGCACCGGAGGGGCTCTCTCCCTTCTTTTCGCTGGAACGGGCCCACAGAGTCCTGGCCCGGCCGCCGGCCCCTGGCCTACCCCCTCACCCTGTGGTGATCAAACTTTTGCATTACAAGGACCGGGACTGGTTACTACAGAGAGCCAGGGAGGTAGGCCCCTTCCAGGTTGGCAACAACAAGGTTACCCTGTTCCCGGATTATACATTCGAGACACAGGAACTCCGAGCTAGCTTCCTCTCGATTAAACGAGAGCTCTGTGTGGAGGGCATTAAATACTCCCTCCTTTTCCCAGCGAAACTCAGAATAGTGGTGGATTATAAAACGCTCTTCTTCACCACTTCGGCGGACGCTTGGGCATGGTGGGACACTTATAAAGCCGGGACGGATGGGACCAGATTCAGGGCGGAAGAAGCGCAACGGAAACAGCCGACCAGAAAGTCGCAGCGTATTCGGAAACGTCGGCACAGGACTGGGAAACCAAGAATGTTACAGACGGAGGAGGAATGGAGGGCCGCTCTGCAAGCGGTGGTGGATTTATCAGGGACGGTACGGAGCCAGTCCGGAAAAGGCTCAGACTCTGAGGAACAGGTTACGGGGTCAGAAACTGACCTTTCGAAACTTGGTAGCGCCAGAGGCCCAATTGTGACGCCACAAACGTCAGGAGAGATCGTTGAAGCCTGAGGGAAGCAATTTGGAGAACGTATTGGTGGACTGGTAACGGGGTGCCATGCCCGTAGATGCCATGTGTTGTTAGGCAGAAACATGGAGACCGCAACATTACGATAGGAGAAATAGGGAGTGCGGTGAAGCAGCTGGCTCGGAACAAAACCCCGGGGCTAGAAGGTCTGCCGATAGAGTTCTATAGTAAATATCTGGAGTTCCTAGCCCCACAGTTGCAGTCGGTTTATAATGAAGCAAAATCGAGAGGGAGACTGCCTCGATCTATGTGTGAGGCTCTTATGATCCCTCTGTTAAAATCTGGTAGGGTGAGCAGTGACCTCTCCTTGTATCGTCCACTGTCCATGTTGACAACAGATTATAAGATTCTGAGTAAAATATTAGCTAATAGGTTTCTGACCCATATGACGGGCCTGATCCATAAAGATCAATCGGGTTTTATCCCAACACGGAACACCACGAACAACATTCGCAGGCTGGCTCGACTGCTGGGCGATCAGTTGTCGGAGGTGACGGGTCCCCTGGTGTTCTCTATAGATATTGAGAAGCGTTCGACAGCCTGGAGTGGGACTATCTCTATGGAGTGATGCAGCATTTTGGGCTGGGTGAAGGCTACATCAGTTGGACCAAAGTGTTGTACACGGCGTCCACGGCGAGAGTCCGAGTGGGCTCGCTTATCTCGAGTCAGTATCAGGTGTGCCGTGGCACCAGACAGGGGTGCTCGCTGTCCCCCCTTCTGTTCTCGTTGGCGATGGAACCGTTTGCGCTGAAGCCAGATCACGGCGCTACTATAGGGGACTGGTTTATAGGGCCAGGCCGCAGGCCATTTCGCTATACGCGGACGACCTTCTGATGTTTTTAGCTAACTGGTATGGGGAATTGGAGGGAGCGAAGCGACTTCTTGGAATTTTTGGGAGATTATCGGGTCTAAAGGTCAACTGGGCATTTAAACCCCCGAGTCGCATATGCTCGCACACTTACTCTCCTGAGGACCTGCTACGCCTATTCACCTGTAGCTGCAGGACTCTCAATGTGTCTAGCCCTATCCCTTTTCCACCTAGATTCCGACCCAAAGCATTTAATACTAATCCGGTAAACCCGTTCGATACAGAAAGGGGCGTCCTTCTGAATGCCCGCTCACTTATCAAAAATAATGTTATATTTAGAGAATTTGTCTCCCTTAGAAAACCCTCCATGGTCTTCATCACCGAAACTTGGGCCAAGGAATCCTCTGGTCCGCATCTTATCGAAGCAATACCTGAAGGTTATTGCCTGTCCCGCTACGATAGACCGGGTCGAGTGGGTGGAGGACTCGCCATTCTATGCAGGGACCATCTCCACTGTCACACGGTCGCCATTATGGACCCTAAAGACAGCTTTCAGGCCCTCTCTTTTGCCCTAAAAAGTGGCCACAGAACTCTCCTAAATGGTATTTTGGTATACCGCCCCCAGCCCCCCGTTCCAATTTCGGACAACAGCTGTTCCATGTCCTTGAACCCTTCTTCGGCCGAAAAGATTTCACCATACTAGGAGACTTTAACTTTCATTTAGAAAGGTCTGACAATAAAGATACCATCTCACTGCTGGACACTATGTCAGCCTGTGGCTTTAACCAGTTGGTCAAAGGCCCAACTCACCAAGCGGGTCATACGCTCGACGGCATCTTTACCAATGATGCGAGGATATCGATTGAGGAATCCATCCATCTGTCTTGGTCTGATCATATGGCCGTCCCATTCCTACTTAGGTATCCCAGTACACCTTTGCCCCCTAACATTCTGAGCAAACAGGAACTTCGTAGGAACTACAAAGCCATTTCGAATAGCTCCCTCTCCAAGTCGGCATCTAAATGGTGCCCCTCTCAGGAGGAAAGTGCCCCCTCAGCTGCAACGCAGTTTGATAGTACCATGACAGAAGCTCTAGACGAACTAGCCCCCCTACAACTTTGCCGACGTACCAGAAAAAGGCCCTCATCTCCTTGGTTCTCGGAACATCTGAGACTCCTCAGACAGGAGGTCAGGAGACAGGAGCGGCTCTGGCATACAGGATGGAACCTAAAAGATAAGGAAGCTCATAAGATCTTGCTCAGAAAATACAAGGCCGAAATTATCAAAGCCAAACAAGAACACTTCATAACTCTGACCACCTCATTGTCCTCCCCTAAAGAGCTCTTTAGGATGGTAGACTCTCTCATAACCCTTCAATCCCCTGATCCTGTAATAGCGTCCCAAGAGCTCTGCAATAACATCGCCTCTTTCTTTCAGACCAAAATATCTGATATACACTCAGCTCTAGAACTACAAAAATCGCTTATGGGTGGGCCCCCCTCTCTAGGGCCTGTATAGACCCCGCCCGACAGTATCAACTCACTCGAGTACCTTAGACTCTTTTCCCCCTCTCTCCGTGGACACGCTTGATTGTCTACTCAATAAAACTAAGTCTGGCTCTCCTCTGGATGTATGTCCCCTAAGGATCCTTAAACAGTGCAGGGAAACCCTCCTGCCGCCTCTGGTTGACATCATGAACAGAGCCATGAGAGATGGGATTTTTCCCACTCAGTGGAAAAGAGCGGTTGTAAAACCTCTTCTAAAAAATGCCTCCCTGGATCCGTCAGTTTTAAAAAAATTCCGGCCAATCTCCCTACTCCCTGCCCCAGCAAAGATGCTAGAGGCGCACCTCAACTCACACCTTGCCGCTTTCATCGAAAGCTCGGAATGCCTCGATTTCCCTCAACACGGTTTCAGGAGGGATCACAGCACTGAGTCAGCCCTCACCATTGTGTTGGATAACATACGCACACGGGTTGATGAGGGCCAGACCACCCTCCTGATTCTCTTAGATCTGACAGCGGCTTTTGATACCCTCTCTCCCTCAGTACTAACAACTCGGCTGAGGGAGATTGGGGTGCGTGGAGCAGCCCTGGATCTTCTCACGTCTTTTCTCACCCACCGAGTACAAAGAGTGAAGCTGGGGGAGTATCTATCTCCATCCCTCCCTGTGCAATGTGGGGTCCCTCAGGGGTCGGCTTTAAGTCCGACCCTATTTAACATCTATGTGACCCCACTTGCCAGGCTGAATAGATCTTATGGGATGGAGATAATTTCCTATGCAGACGACACCCAGATCCTTGTCTCTCTCTCCCATGCCAGTGCCCCGACTGCCTCCAATTTTAGATCCTGTATGGAGGCGGTCGGCAAATGGATGATCACAAACTCGCTTAAACTAAACGGAGAGAAGACAGAGGTGATGGTGTTCGGAGGGAAAGAGGAAGTATGGTCTTCTAGCTGGTGGCCAGACTCACTAGGAGCCTGTCCCACCCCTACTGCCTCCGCGAAGAATCTGGGGGTCTTGATAGACCCTGCCCATGACATGAGCAAGCAGGTCAGTCGTACCATCTCTACCTGCTGGGGCATTATCCATATCCTGAGAAGGATTAGGAACTACCTTTTCCCTCAATCCAGGAAACAACTAGCAGTTGCTCTTATAGGTTCAAGAATAGACTACTGCAATGCGTTGTATGCGGGCCTGAAAAAGAGCCTATTGCAACGCTTGCAGGTAGTCCAAAATGCCGCTGCCAGGTTCGTCTTGGACCTTCCCAAGTGCTCCTCAGCCACAGCGGCTAGAAAGCTGCTGCACTGGCTCCCTGTCGAGGCACGGATCCATTTTAAGATCGTATGCCTGACATACAAGGCTCTGGCCAGAAATAGCCCCTCTGGTCTAGGTTCTATTCTGTCCCGCTATTCTCCCACTAGGAATCTACGGTCCTCCGGTAGACTTCTACTAGCGACCCCCCGCTTCAGGAGAGCGAAATGAGGTGGCAGGGCCTTTTCCACCCTGGCCCCTACGTGGTGGAATGCTCTTCCCCTGGAAATAAGATCATTGCCTTCCCTTCAGGCTTTCAAAAAGGCCCTGAAAACTCACCTTTTTACGCAAGCGTACCTGTAGCGATGTAGCAAATTTCTTTTTGACCTGTTCTGTTAGGCGCCTTGATACCTTCGGGTTATTGTCTGCGCATTATAAATTTTACTCATTCATTCATTCATTCAACTGGGCCAAATCCTGCCTATTCCCGTTGCGACAGGGAGAGCCGCGCCCTCTCAACACCCAGGAGCTCAGATGGGAGCCTCACTGCCTACATTATTTAGGTGTTTATGTGTATCACACGGCAGCGGATATGTTGGATGGCAATATTACCCGTTGCATTAATGCACTGAAGGGGAGCATGGACTTTTGGGCCACTCTACCACTCTCAATGACGGGTCGTGTCTCCTTGCTGAAGATGATAGCTCTTCCACGACTGCTATACTACTTCCGTACCCTACCGGTGTGGATACCGAGTTCCATCTTCCGTTCATTAAGATAACTGGTAATAGCATTCCTATCGGGTACGGGCAGGCGACGGATAGCGCTAGATGCCCTCTTGCGGCCCAAGGATGAAGGAGGTATGGCAGTGCCTCATTTTGAGTGCTATTATTTGGCGGCACAGCTGCAATCCTTTACCCAGGAGATTGCGAGGGTCTACCGAGGTCCAGAGCAAGGTAGAGATGAGGGTACCCCACGCCATGTGCTCACGTACATTACCCTTCACCAAAGACTTCTTGTCAGAGACTTGTCTGTGGAGGAGCAGACATTTAGACTTTGCTGGAACTGTGCACGTCGAAGAGCGGGAGTCCGACAAATGTATGCACCGGAGATTCCGCTGGGAATGATTACGGCCCTACCTCATGGCGGGGATTGGTCGAGATTGCAGGGTTGGGAGGATGCTGGCCTACAGATGTTAGGTGACCTCTATGAGGACGGGGTATTGCTTCCGTTCCAGACTCTGCAAGACAGGTTCAATTTACCCAGGGGGGATTTTCTGTTGCACGTGGCAGTGATCGGAGCCATGCAGGAGCATTGGGGCGAGGGACTGCAGGAACCTACCACCTCTATGGCCTGCCAATATACGATGATGGCGGCAGGAACTTTTAAGGCGGTGACCTGCCTATATTCCCGAATGCTGCGAGAAACCCTGCAGCCACTCACTGCCCTGAAAGCTAAATGGGAACTGGACCTACAAATGGAGATCCCCGACACCACCTGGGGTCAGCTGCTGTGGAGGGCGAGGAAGAGCACGAGAAACGCCAGATTCCAACTTATACACTTTTGCATTCTTCATAGGGCATACCTTACACCAGGGAAACTGAAGCAATACTTTGGAGTAGAACAGGCGGCCTGCCCTAGATGCAATACGATGGAGGCGGATCTGGGTCACATGTTATGGGATTGCCCCCAACTGATGGATTATTGGCGAGGAACATAGGAAGCTGACTGTGCAGGCTCTGATCGGTTCTAGGTTGGACTATTCCAACGTCCTTTACCTGGGCCTGCCAGAGTATCTGCTACAGCGGCTTCAAGTGGTACAGAACGCGGCCGCGAGGGCCATTTATGGCCTTTATAGGCGAGCCAGTGTTGCTGGCCTACTGCACACTCTACATTGGCTCCCTATTTGCAAACGGATCGCTTTTAAGACACTAACCCTGGCCTATAAGGCTTTCCATGCACTGGGAGCCAAGTATCTTCAAAGGAGACTCGCCTTTTATCATCCGGCCCGCTCTCTTAGATCAGAATCTCTATCTCTGGCTGTGGTGCCACGTGTCAAGAGAGCTCACATTGGTGGCCGCTCCTTTGGACTGCTGGCGCCAAGGCTGTGGAACACTTTGCCGTTGACACTCCGTGAAGCCACTAGTCTACTTGCCTTCAGGAAAGGCCTTAAAACATGGCTGTTTGCCCTCTAGGCCGCTTCTTTTCCTTTCCTACTTCGAGTTTGTTTCCATTCTGCTTTTATCATTGTGTTATGTTACTCGGTTGTAGGTCTATTTAGTAAAGCGCCGGGACACTCTTTTTGAGTAGCCGCGCGCTATATAAGAAAATAAATAACATAACATAACATAACAGATCAGAGAGGCACTGAACAACGCCACAGATAGGGAGTTGCAATATACCAAAGCGGTAGGAGTGCTGCACTGGTTTCCTCACACGCCCAAAAATAAGACGACCAGTAAGTTTATAGATATGGGGTTGATATTAGCAAAGAGGGAAATCACTAGGAATTGGAAATCCAAGAGGGGGCCCACATACAAGCGATGCTACAATGAATGTCTAAAGTGGGCGGCGAGCGAAAGCACATTGCAATATCAACTAGCTAGACGGGCTACAGACGAGAAGGCATTAGAAAGGGCGACAGCGTGGGAGACACTAGTGCAGGCACTCCGAGATGGCACTGGAGAGGAGGAGGGCGAAAACACGGACACTGACATGGATGAACCCACTAGCACACCGGGATCACACTCTTAGCGAATGTTCCATTCCTCCTCGCACTCACCGGAACTTACATTCTCTAGTACTCCATTATAGCGCAGCCACGGGGGGGGTTCTTGGGAGTTCGGGGAGGTTGTTGATAGGGGGAGGGGGCGGGGTGAAAATTTAAAAGCGGACCACGTTATCCTAATGCCCCAGCCAACGTGAATTGGAAGAAAATGCAGAAGATGGATATATCACCGTCGCCGCACGGCCTTCTGGATGTGGGCATACAGGCTGTGTAATGGTGTCACTCAGACAAAAATTATATCACAACATTGCATTGACATAATATCTAACGCTGTAATGTATACACAATGATTTGGTACTGCAATAAAAACGATATTTCAAAAAAAAAAAAAAAGCCATCCAGTGATCCGGAGGTCTTTCTTCAAATTGGAGGAATGAACGGTGGAAGCCTGGCAGGTTTCAACCTTTTTCCTTGGTAAGCTAAGGCATCCATTTTACCACAGCTGTTTCCTGAACCCTGCGTACTCTGATAATGAAACCTAGAAAAGAAGAGTGAACATTTAATAGACCTTAGGTTCCTACCTTTAATTGACTTTATATATTCTAGATTCTTATGATCGGTCAACATGGTGATTCAATATCCTAGCGATTCCTTGATGGCCAACAGCTTTCTGTCATATATGGTATAATTTATGTCCAAAGATGTCAAAGTTCAGGAATGAGTCCCTTTTTATAACCTCTACAATAGCTAAATCCCTTATTTTGCAGTCCTGGAAAACAGATCTAGTGTCAACCTTTCAGGCATGGAAGGCAAAATTACTACGAATCCAGGGCAGGGAAAGAAAATATGCGTTGAGATCAGGGGCCCTTAAGAAATATAAGAAGTTCTGGAGTTTGTTTGAAACCTAGTTTGTTTTCTGACGATATTCGATTTTAACCACATCTTCTTAATATTAGTCTGCTAGATTGCTTTTATTTATACACATTGCACTTTATATTTAAGTTTTAAACTGATGACATTTGAACACGTTTTTGTATTTATGTGTCCTGTACTGTATTAATTCTACCACAAATGTGTCTTGTAATTTTTATTCTGTCTTTATGAACTCTCCAAAAAAAAAAATTTTTTAAATAAAAAAAATAAAAATTCAGGAATCATAAACGACATCATGGACTGACCCAGTTTCTAGATCTTTTCGAGAAAGAATAGCGCCAATAGAAAAAGAAGAGTCGCCTGTCTACCCTAAGAAGGTAAAAGTACAGTCTGGGTTTTTCAAAGTGGGTGCTTTAGTGGAGGCATCCTTTACAATTCATAAGGCTGCTTCTTATTCTACTCCCCAGAAAAAATGGAATGCCCTTTTGAGTTAGGCGAGAGTGGATTGTGCAAAGTCTGTAGAGTCTTGAAAAAGGGGGTGATTAAATATAGAAGAACCCAAGGAACCTTTGCATTTCGTCTACAGTCCTGTGTGTGGACCTGTATCTTACTGCCTTCACTTTCACTTCCTACATATGTAGACCCTCATCCAAAAGTTAAAATCCTAGAAGAATCACCTCAAGGACTTTAAAGATACATTTCACCAATTTATAAACAAGAGGATGCCTTTTAATCCTCTCAAAACCTCATTCACATAATTCAAATATAAGTCGAGAATTTCTAAAAAGCGCTCAATATCTTCAAGGAATATTATGATGCATGTGTCAGACATATCCTTGAAGATGATGTTTACAAAATACTCAACAGCAAAAGCATTCATTGCACAATCCAAAGTGTCCAAATCTTGTGTTGAAAGCTCTCTTCCATTTGTCTCCCTGGTGTATTAAAAATAAATTATAAGCCCCTCTCAGATCTAACTGAAAATATTTAGATCTGATCCATAAAAACTGAGTGAAAAGGTAAAAGATATTGATTGAGAATAGTAATTGCTTTAGGTCCATAGGCAATGCAAGTACATTTTCTTCCTGCCTTCAGAATTAAAAATACTGGAGCCCCTCCTGGGGTTGTAAAGTGAAGAATTAATAGTTTCTGCAGATTTCCTTTCACACATTATTGTAATAAAACATCTTCCTGCACTACCTGGGACCAAACATAATCTTGGTCCTGGGGTGAGATCAATAGGACAGTCATTAGATAGAAGGCAATTGGTCTTTTCCCTTCTCCTCACTGAACACATCAGGACATTCCTCATATTCCTACTGCACAGAAAGGTTATTGGACTCATGAACAACATTTCAAATGATGTATCCTGTTCAAACTTTCCCTGGGAAAGAATGACTCAGCACAACAGGGAGATGAAAAGATGATGTTTATTTCCTTCCAGGTAAGTATTTTGGTTATGTAGCCAAGGAGTTCCCAATATGACAGAAAATCCCAGAGAATAAATGAGTTAAAACATATGTTTCTACATGGCCATTACTCACGGCTGTACCAAAACCATATGTTTCCCAGAAAATGTCTTTGGTGCATTATGATGATTATGGAATTGTGATCCATCGAATGGCTCACTATCAATGAGGGCAGGACGGTTAAGGAACCATGAGTGGTGGAGCGTTTTAAAGATAGTTAATGTTCCTCTCCATAATCTTTTACCAATGGGAATAAACCTCTTAATCATAATTGGACCTGACTGTTGTTCATTCTTCACAGTTGAATCTTGGAGCTTCTCTACCAATTGTGAACAATGTTTTACAAAATGTCAGATAATCCCACACTGAAGGTACAATCCAGCTCTTCTTCTGTAATCTAGCTTCCTCCACAGTTAAAGATTTCTGAATAATGTATTGCTGAATCAATTCTTCAGGTGTACTTGATGTCTTTACAACTACAGCACCCTCAGGAAAGTTTGTATAGGAATCATCATCTCTACTTACAGTGCTTATCAATATATAATGATATAGATGTTAGTGCTGTAGATGTGGTAAGTTTATTGACCACTAAAGAGAGACCAATAAAGAGGGAGCACTTCCTTTAATTCTTGTCAGACACTGTGGTAAAATACCACCACTAGTCCATGTAGCTTCTGCCATGAACTGCTGATTATGACTTATACCAGGTATCAGATCTTTGGTTATTTGACATAGGGTGAGTAAGCCAGCATTAGCCAGCAAATCCAGAATGTTTATTTCCATAGATCGATATGAATCTGTGCATGGAGGTAACAAAATTGTAGAGCCACTAACTCAAATTTAAAAATAAGCAAAGTGGCCAATCCAAAACATTTTTACTGTGATACGGTAATAAAAAGTTACTTTAGATTGATCCATAGGAATTGGTGGAAGTTAGCCGAAACATGCTGATTACATTGAGTACATTGAGTCATAAAAGCCAGAAAGGAATGAGGATAACCTGAAATTGTTTTAAATGGAGATATTTCCATGATGTAAGAATTTGGTGTAGGAGACACCCCCAGGGGAAGTTTGTGTCTCACGAATTAGTTTAAATTACGGAGTGCTGGAAGAAGAGGATCCTGATCCTCATGAAGTATCCAATGAATTTGCCCCACCATCTGATTAACTTTATTAACCAAGAATGATTGCTCTTGCCAAGTGACTTCCAAGTTGCCTTATATATTGGTTAGTGCTTGTGCCAGGTACTGCAGGGGATTGACCTAGGAATGCATAGTTTATTGGGTCTGGTGATCATTTATGACCCAAGTGCATATGAGGTTGAGGCTCTTGAGACCAATTCCTTCTCCCCAACAGGCCCCCTCATCCCCTTGTAGCAAACTCAAAGATACTCAAGTAGAACTACACTTAAGGGGAAAAGGGGCTAGAGGAAAGTGAGAGAGAGAAAGTGAGAGAGAGAGACTCTGTACTGCAGGTGTGGTATTGGAAGACCGTAATTGAACTCTTATGGCACAATGTTTCTACATGGCCATTACTCACGGCTGTACCAACACCAGATGTTTCCCAGAAAATGTATTTGGTGCATAATGATGATTATGGAATTGGGATCCATAGAATGGCTCACTATCAATAAGGGCCAGATGGTTAAGGAACCCTTAGTGGTGGAGCAGCTTACAGATAGTTAATTTTCCTCTCCATATTCTTTACCAATGGGAATAAACCTCTTAATCATAATGGGACCTGACTGTTGTTCATTCTTCACATTTGAATCCTAGAGAAAGTGAGAGAGAGAGACTCGGTCCTGCAGGTGTGGTATTGGAGGACCGCAATTGAACTCTTATGGCACAATCATTTCACACGGCTGTGCCATAAGGAACTCCTCACCATATGGAAAGAGAGCACAATAGTCCTGGAAGGCATAGCAATAATATATGGATTATTTATCATCACCATGTACATCTCCAAACCATTGCTGAGGAACAAGCACTGGGACTGGGACTATCTCACAGGCTGTAAACATCGTTTAGCACGAAACCGGAAGACCACATGCCATTACAACGCGGTTGTTAGAGCGACTGTGTTGTTGCAACACATGTCATTACTCACCAAGTCAGACCAGCGACTTGCTCTAGGGGTCACAAGGTGTTGGATTTAAAATCCAACACCGTCCCTACTGTTGCACAGACTGGAGTTGTAAAAGTGAATTATACTATTCCAATATCCAGCATCACTCCTAGAGCAAGTCATTGTTCTGACTTGTGGAGTAATGGCATGCATTGTTACGAAACTGTTGTTGTAAAGACCAAATTGTAATGGCATGCAGTAAAAAAAAAAGCGTGATAATGTGGCATGTTCTCCCAGGCACACCGGCATTCCTGCCCAAGAGCCTCAGACAGAAAAGAGGACACTACCCCTGATATAGTTGAAGTCTATGTTTGGGAATACAAAAATGCAAGCACAAGATAAGTACAAAATGCTAATGGGGTATGGAACGGATGATGAACTGGGAGAATGATAGAAGAAGAAAACAATAAAGGTGATGGAACAGTAACTACAGGTGTAAATGTAGCATAAGCGAGGGCGTGATAACAATCACTTTTGCAGACCCCGCTTTATGCATGTGGTATGTCTTTATTAGGCCTGGGTGAAATTTGTGTCACTTCCTTTGCAGTAGTTAAGTGAAATGACCACAAAAGGATGCACAATTGCACATAATTACAGAAAATGCTGGCTTTGGTATATTAAATGTAACTGGCCTTGGTATTCCTTGTCTTTTCAATTTCGTCCATAGTCTACATCGTCCTGTTCTCCACCTTCTCTATCTTTGATGTTGCCCAGATCTTTTCCAGTATCTTGAACTCTACGGCCTGGAATTCCATCAGGGTGAAGGGAATGTGGGTATATTTCTTCAGTGTGAAGTCTGCAAGGCATTGTAGCAAAGCTTTGTAACCATATAGATATGATTGAGATGAGCACAATTGTAGCCGTGTATCTAGACAGTCTTCTGTCATGAGGAATGAAAGGGTTAAATAGACTTCTTGCCTTGTTTCGGTGGTTGACTGCTGAGGATTGCATAGCAAGCTGGGTGTGGGTACTTGGTAACTAGTTGCTCGGTAATACCCCTTACTAAACTTGTTAATCTGCTCACTCAATTAGGCCTCGATTATGAGTCCCTCACTGTTGGATTCAATTGTAGCTCTCAATAAAATCCACCACTGAGCAATTCAGAATTTATTGGATGCAATAATTATCACCTATTCTGGGTTTTGCCCCGTAGAATGTAAAAGAAGATGTGGATTTTGGTAGTGGTGCACCAAAAGCTGGATGTTTTGGTTTTTACTGGGATTTATTTCTGATTGGACCAATGAATTTTGATTCCAGAATAGAAGAATATTACAGACAAAATATCGAAGAACAAGCCGTCAAAAGATAATTATAAAAGAGGGGGCGTGGCCTAATGCACAACCGAGATGGCTGCGTCCTTCTGAGCTCCGGCAAATCTCTGGTGCAGTTGCTCCTGAAAACATGCTGCACGGGTGATTTTTACTCACCACACAGCGGGACTGAGCGTCGGAACATTTGTGATGCTGGAGGCTTATTTTCGGGCTGATTTAAAAGCAAATTAAGCACTTTTCTCCACAGTGATATTTTCATCAGGATCGAGCACAAAATGGCGGCAGAATCAGAGGTTCCTGCTCCTTCATGTGAAGATTTGCAGAGTTCTGACTTACACGTGGGACTTTGTGCACATTTTACTTCATGATTGAGGTATTTTTTTCAATATCCTTAATACATCTTTATGCTATGCACTGACTTTTCCTCGAGAGGTCACTATTCTGAGGAGATACTTTTCAACAAAATGGCGGCTGCTGCCTGAATGTTCTGTTTGGCCACAAGTACTTATTTGTGGCCAGTTATCTAGTTGGCTTTACTTCAATGGTGATGTTAACATCCTATCAGTTTCAAATCGCTATACAGCACATTAATTCTGTCTGAGTACACAGTTTATTGTATACATTTTAGGTTGCATTACATTTATCTATGTGTCTAAGCTGTGCAGTGTGGTTCCTTCCTTGTTCCTCACTCCTATGGTTGAAGGCATGGGAATTTTCCCCAAGGATAGAGATTCGAAGGGTAATCTGAAGCGGTCTAAACAAATCTCCCCCACTCCGGATATGGCAGCAAAGGGTAATATGGATTCTGCAGCAACCTTAGAAACTAACCCACTGAAACTTAAGAAAGTCCAGGACATTGCACAATCTACTAAATGAACACTGATTTACTTCAAGTGGAGGTGGCGGCAATTCGAAATGACCTCAAACATCTTTCATTGTGCGTATCCAATGCTGAGGCACGTATAAGCTCTGTTGAGGATTTTACTAATAAGCAAGCGAAACATCTTCAAAGCATGGAGTGTTCCTTGACCTCTTTGAGAAGAGACCTGACTGAACAGGAAGACGGAAATCACAGAAGTAACCTTAGAATTTTTGGCCTTCCGGAGGAATGGACTTTTTGCTTACCTTGATACCTTCTGTACTGAACATTATATTTCAAAAAGAGTTTGAAATAGAGTTCCTACCTTTAAGCCTAAAACGTTATCTTCTCCAAGATCGGTGATCGGCGCCATCAACATTCTGAACAAATCCTAGCACAAATGAGGAGGATTAAGACATTACTGTGGGAAGGTCACAGAATATCAATTTCACAGGACTTTGCCAGGTATACTGTCATTCACTATAAAAGTTTCTTGAATTTACCCTGAAGGCTAATAGATATGAACATTACATTTTCCTTTGCAGGTCCTTCGTGTTTCAGAATAACTTTTAGAGGTCGTCCACAGATTTTTCATGAACCTGTAGAACTTTCTACTTTTTGGAGAACCGGTCTGAATCGCAGATGGAACAGGTGGTGTTTGAATCTTGTCCTAACACTTCCCTCTCTTGAAGTCCTTCAGAGGATATTTGGTTTAGCTCTCTTTCGTCTATCTTATGGTTGGTCTCGGAGTATCTTCCTGGCTTCTCTCATCTTTAAGGCTTATGTTGTATTGATGGTTTGTTTCACATTGCTCTTTCCTTTTTAAGTCTTAAGGCTGCTCATATTTGTATGTGTATTATTTGAGTTATATCTGTTTTGTTAGCATTGTTTTGTGATTCTATTGTCTACAATTGAATGTCGTTATATTTATATTTCCCTTCCCCTTCCCCTTAACTTTGTTATCTTTTCTTTTCATCTCTGTCCTATTTCAGCTCTATATATGTTTGTTTATTTCTCTCTGCTGGCTTTTCTTTCTCTTTATTGTTATGTTACTTGTTATATGTTCTTTTTTCTTTTCTTTTCTTCATGTTCTATGTATGTTCTGTTTGCGTTTTTTGATGTCGTCTTTAGGTAATATATTATATTTTAGATGGATTCTGATATTTACTTTTTATATACTTATATATTTAGTTTTGCTTTCTAAATGACGATGTATTGGATATGAATTAGACATTCTAGACTTTATTGACCTATTAATTATTACTGATTCATTATTTTTCTTTTTATATATTATACTATTTTTTCACAGATTCTATCAATTGCTATAGTGTTGAGCACAATAGTGGTCTATGAATTATAACGTTTTTATTACTATTTCCATGCCTCATTTACTTTTTTACTACACATCGAATCCTTAATTACCATGCCTTCAGTTGGTATTTAAAATATTGATTATTGTTTTGTATGACGCCTTAATTTATTATTGTTGTGGCTGCTCTTTACATTATCCATTATTGTTATGCGGGGAGCCTCAATTTATTATAGCCTTAGGCTGTTTTCTATTTTATTGATTATTGCTATTTATGATGTCTTAATTTTATATTGCCTTAGACCATTATTTATAATGTCTTTGACTTTTATTTATGAGGCCTTAAACTAATATTGCCTTATTCTGTCATTTATATTGGTTACTATAGTTATTTATGATGCCTTAGTTTAATATTGCATTAGACCACTATTTATTATATCTATTATTATCATTTATGATATTATAATATAATATTGCCTTATGCAGCAAATTATCATTATAATATTTATCATCGTTATTTATGATGCCTGAATTTAGGATTGCCTTAAGAGGTTTAGTATAATATCTAATGGTATTATTTATGATCTAGATCTGATTCTGTCATTTCTCCAGTCTAGTTAAGATAAGATAATAGCTTGGTCCCTCTTACATTAGGTGGTTTCTAGAATTTTATTCTCTGATCCTATAGTTGGTATGTTGCTATTAGAGTATATATGTATTTATTTCTGAGAGGTCTGCACTATTAGTGTTGGCCTCTGTGGTTGCTCCTCCACGTTTTTTCTCTCTTAGCAAATTGTCTGTTATAGACATCCCCTGGTGGGGTTCTCTTTTTACATGCTCCTTTTTTCTTTGGAACATTAGTGATGAGGGACTGACTAGCCCCTAAGTGAAATGCACAGCTTTGTGCCGCTTTTGAGCGTGCACTTTTAATTCCAAATTCAATACCTTTGATCCGTGTTAATCCACAAGTTTTAAACCATCATTTCTCTTCATTTTTGTTCACGTTATATTTTTCTTCAATACTTTCACAATCCAACATTCAGACTTTTTGCCGATTTTCAGATTTCTAATATTCAAACAGGGCCCATTTGGTGCCTTTCAGAAAGAATATGAATGATGCAACAAGTCCATCGCAAGCAGTGTTTTTTTATTCCATAAAAAAGAACCCAATGCATTTCGGGCCATCGTGTGCCCTTCGTCGGGGGTCACTACAAGTAAATCAAAAATACATGCATAAATACCATTCATTTTGTTAACATGGACACTTTTACATTTTCAATGTGCTAAAATTGTCTCCCTTCGTAATTACTTCATAAAAACAAATATGACTCCGGAGTACTTCATCCCACCCGGTATTCCTCTAAGTTAATTAGGTTTCTGTCCACAGTGTCATTGCTTCAAAAATAAAAACCCAGCGTTTCCTGCATTTAACCAATGAGAAAAACTTTCCATTATTCTCCATTATTTCTCTCGTTCTACTCAAATAGATGTTATACGATTTTGGAAACAAATCCCTCTCGTTATCAGGTGCATAAATTATGTCAGTTACTCAGTTTCAACTACGCTACGCGTTTTTTTTAAGGAAAAGAAGATTCAGTGCACGGACATTCTTAAGCTCCGAATCACATGTTTGCACGTTCCACCCGTTTGTTAATCAAAACTTTCCCTCTCCTCCACGTACCTGCTTAATTAACAAAACGGCATCTCCCTCTCTCCTCATCGCTCCGACCACATTTACAGGGAATCCCTTTCCGACCGTTATTTTATATAACATCTCCCTGGTATTCTCCCTTGTCATTGGCACTCGGTTTACAACTTCCTGTTCCTATTTACCTAATTCAAATGGGAAAACTACTGTACCCAGAATGCATGTCAACTGTTTATTATGTAGTCCGTTAAAATCATACACATGTCAGTGTCGTAAAATGTCCTTGCATGTTATTTTTATCCTTATGAGGCCTTAAACTAATATTGCCTTATTCTGTCATTTATATTGGTTACTATAGTTATTTATGATGCCTTAGTTTAATATTGCATTAGACCACTATTTATTATATCTATTATTATCATTTATGATATTATAATATAATATTGCCTTATGCAGCAAATTATCATTATAATATTTATCATCGTTATTTATGATGCCTGAATTTAGGATTGCCTTAAGAGGTTTAGTATAATATCTAATGGTATTATTTATGATCTAGATCTGATTCTGTCATTTCTCCAGTCTAGTTAAGATAAGATAATAGCTTGGTCCCTCTTACATTAGGTGGTTTCTAGAATTTTATTCTCTGATCCTATAGTTGGTATGTTGCTATTAGAGTATATATGTATTTATTTCTGAGAGGTCTGCACTATTAGTGTTGGCCTCTGTGGTTGCTCCTCCACGTTTTTTCTCTCTTAGCAAATTGTCTGTTATAGACATCCCCTGGTGGGGTTCTTCTTTTTACATGCTCCTTTTTTCTTTGGAGCATCTTTCCTTCCCCTTTTCTTTTTTCTTGTCTTTACTTCTCCTATTTCTCTATTTTCTTCCTTGGGGACCACTGCTGTGGCTCATTTGCGGTGTTTTCAGTTTATTCTTTTATTCATTTACCTGCTCACTGGCTGTATACTCTTCCCTTTTTCTTTTATCAGAGGTTCTTATTTGTTTCTCACCATACTTACTTATGTCTGGTCTAAATGTAATCTCTCTTAATGTTCGCGGTCTGAACCATCCCGGAAAGAGGGCCAAGATCTTAGACTACTGCAAAAGCTTATCTGGGGACATTGTTCTTCTTCAGGAAACTAAAATAGCCTTTAAAGAAGCTTTGCTCCTGTGGGTTTTTAATGTAGCCTTTTCTGAAGCTGCTGATAAAAGGAACGGGGTTTTATCACTTTGATTTCTAAAAACTCTGGTCTATCCGTTGTCGCTGCTGAATATGATATTGATGTTAATGTTAATGTTAATTTATTTCTTCTATAGTGCTCGGCTACTCCAAGGAGCATCCCGGCGCTTTGGCGAAGAATATCAGCAAGTAAGACAACAACATAACAACTAAAATGCAGACAGAAGAGAGGGGAAGAAATTATTTGGTAAAAAGCCACGTTTTAAGATCTTTTCTAAAAGCAAGGAGACTGGGGGCCTGTCTAAGGGAAAGTGGTAATTCATTCCAAGCCTTCGGAGCTAGGTAGCGGAATGACCGACCTCCCATCCTTGCACGCCTGATAGCCGGGACTGTCATCTTGGATAAACAAGATGATCTCAAAGACCTGCTAGGTACATATCGGGAGAGACGTTTCCTTATGTACTTGGGGCCAGTGTCTTGTAAAGCTTTGAAGGCAAAAGTCAGGCTTTTGAAAAGAATTCTCTTAGCGATCGGTAACCAGTGTAAGGTGTTCAGTAGGACAGTGGCACCTGCTCTTCTCGGGAGCCCGTAGATAGCACGGGCTGCCGAGTTCTGGACTACTTGCAAACGGGTCAAAAGATATTTTGGTAGACCCAAAAAGAGAACGTTTGCATAGTCCAGTCGAGATCCAATCAAGGCCTGAACAATTATCTTCCTATGCTGGAAAGACACTAAAGGAAGAAACTTTCTCAGCATCCGTAAAATGCCGAAGCATTTACCTGAAAGGCACGAAATATGTGGCCCAAAGGACAGTTCACTGTCCACAATCACTCCCAAGTTTTTAGCCTTGAGAGACACATTGTCAGATCTTGTGGCCACCAAGCTTTCCAGTCTGGTTCACAGGTGCATCCAAAAAAGAGCAGTTCCGACTTATCGGAATTGCACTTTAAGCCATTACACCTGAACCACTCAAAGACCGCACCAAGGCAATCCCTGATCTGTATGCCGTCGAATGACTTGCCCCTATCACAAGTGAATAGGAGCTGGGTGTCATCGGCGTAGGATATGATCTGGGCGCCAAAGGACTCCGCGACTACCGCCAGAGGGGCCATAAAGATGTTAAACAGCATGGGGCTGAGAATGGAACCCTGCGGGACCCCCACCTCTAGCGGAGCCATATCAGCGGAGAAAGGGGACGCCCAGATCGTTTGCCGGCGGTCGGCCAGAAATGATTTAAGCCAATTCCAAACCGTTCCCCGAAGGCCGCTCTCCCAGAGTCTTGCAAGGAGGCGATCGTGAGGAACGGTGTCGAAAGCCACCGACAAATCAAGCATTACCAACATGGCTCTTCCCCTAGAGTCGAGTACTTCCCTGATGGCATCCGTGACCTCGAGAAGAGCCGACTCCGTGCTATAATTTGCACGGAATCCAGATTGTGTGGCGTGCAACAGATCGTTTCCTTCGATGAAATTGGAAATCGTCCGATGTGCAAATCTCTCGGCCACTTTCGCCAGAGCAGGGAGAAGGGAAATAGGCCTATAGTTGGCATGGATCAGGGGGTCCAGGGTAGGCTTCTTGATCAGTGGCAGGATCAAAGCATGCTTCCATGCCTGCAGAACCACACCTGTTGACAGGGAGGAGTTCAGAAGGGGGTTCAGCAGGGCGTTTAAGGCAGGTGCCACCTTCCCCAGATGTTTAGCCGGGCACAGATCAAGTGGAGAGCCTGATTTCAAACTTGACAAACGCTCGAGAGAAGTATCAAGACACAGATGGGGAAATTCTGAGAGAAAAGGGCCTTGACCCTCCATAAATGAAGGGAGGGGCGAAGGACTCGAAACCAACTGTGAGCTGGAGTGGGAAAGAGAGGCTTGAATGGTTGTGATTTTACTAACATAGAAAGTTGCAAGCTGTTTTATCCATACTTCTGAATGAGTATGAGATGGAGTGCAGATGGCTGGAGAAGTAAAGTCCAGAACAACTTTAAAAATTTCTTTGCAACCATTTTCTGCCTCATCAATTCGGCGCTCGAAATAAGCCTTTTTTTCATTCCAGATCGACTGATGGTAGGCTTTAGTGACCGCTCGAAATTTCAGTTTTTCAGTCGGATCATAGGCCCGTCTCCAGACTCTCTCGGCCCTTTTACATCCCTGCCGTTGCATCTTTAACTGGGGAGTGAACCATGGGGCCGACGCTCTACGTTCACCTGATTTAGGCTTTTTTTTGGGGATTAAGGCCTCAAATCTGGTTATCAGCCATTTGTGGAAGAGAACAAGATTCTCTTCCAAATTGCCCAAAAGAGGACATGGAAAGGTGGTAAGGGCCTCAGATAACATATCCACCGAAAGTAAATGGAAAGGGCACAAAGTCCGCGTGGTCTCTATTGATTCTCTCACCCGAGTAAGAGCGGTGGCAGGCACGGAAAAGGAAATCAAGAAATGATCAGACCACAGTACTGGTTGTATGGAAGTTATAGTAATAGATTTTGTTGAAAAAACCTGATCCAGGGTATGGCCTTTATTGTGTGTCAGTTCTTGCAGGAGCGGAGACAATCCTAATGGGGCTGTGATGTCACTAAGTTTCATTGCATCGGGGTCAAGTATATTATCCATATGAACATTAAGATCCCCAAGAAGAATACAGTGCTCGTATCTAAGACAGGGAACTGAGAGAGCTACTTGTAGTTCATCAAAGAAAAGCCCTGCAGGCCCCGGGGTTCTATACAGAAGAATCCCGGTACAGGCCTGGAGGGGAGAGAAATGAAGGGTGAAACCGAGGGCTTCACATCCCTGGATGTTCTCTACCGGAAAGGTTGAGCAGGGAATGTTTTTATTTACAACAAGTGCTACTCCTCCTCCTCTGCCCGATATTCTATCCCTCCTGAAGATGTTGTATTCCGGGGGGATGGCGTTGGCTAAATCAGGTGCGGAGCAATCACTTAGCCAGGTCTCTGTGAGAAATAAGCATGATATATTGGAATTCTGTAATAAATTCCAGATATCAAGAGAATGACAGTTCAGAGATCTGGTGTTAAGAAGAAAACATGGCAGATGGTTTCTCTCTCGCTTGTCGAATGGCTGAGACGAGTTACATGTCATGAATATTTATGCTCCAAACATTGATAATCAACTCTTTCGGCGTTTAATAAATACAAAACTCTTTGACATTCCTCAAAATGCTGGAATAATTGTTGGAGGTGGTTTTAATTTGCCATTGGATCCTTTCTTGGATAGGCATTCTGCTTTTAGATTTCGTCCTCCCAGATCATATAAGCAAATGCTCAATATGTGCTTTTCTCATCAGCTTTCTGACGTATGGAGACTACATAATGCTACGGGTGGCAATTTCACGTTTTTCTCCTCATCACATTCTAGTTTCTCGTGTATTGACTATCTTCTAGTTGATTCTGCTCTTCTAAAACACACTAGTAATGCTATAATTCACCCAATAGTGATTTCTGATCATACAGCTGTCTCATTTACTCTCCTTAATCTGGCGGGTGAACAAGGTCCTCGTACCTGGCGTCAAAATACAGAGATTTTGGATGATAAAGATGAAGTCAAAGAGTTAGCTGTGGAAATTGACAATTTCTTCAAGGACAATGAATCTTCGTGAGCTCCTCAATAGAATTATGAGATGCATTTAAATGCACTATTAGGGGCCATGTTATTAAAAAAATTTGAAAAAGGAATCGAGATATCAGAAGTTTGCTACAAACTTTAGAAGATGAGATCAAACGTAAAGAGATTTTATATAGAAGCTCTAATGATAAGTCTCTCTTGCAAGATATCAAAAATTTTAAATAATCTTTTAACACCTTTGTCACTAAGAGAGCTTATATTGGGGTACATGCTCAAAAGTCTAGCCGATCACTGCTACAAAGTAGAGCAGGTAAGATGTTGGATGCCACTTTAAAATATAAAAACACAAATGTTAAAACTGCCCAGATCTCCTTTATCAATTACACTAATGGTTCTAAGAAATTCCATACTAAAAGATTTTTACAAGTCTTTCGTGATTTTTTTGTAAAACTTTACACTTCCAAAGATCAATGTGACTGACCGGTGTGTCAACAATTCTTGTCCTTGATCCCTATGCGTACTATTTCACAGATGGAGATGACTGCTCTGGGGCAACCGATTGATTCTGATGAGATAATTCAAGCTATTAGGGTGACTCGGTCGGGGAAGGCTCCCGGGCCTGACTTTTTCATCCTCAATAATAAAATATCTCAAGAATGTTCTTGATAACTTTGTATTGTCTGGTAAAGTTTCGGGTTCAGCATCTGAGGCTACTATTGTCGTGATCCCGAAAAAAAGAAAGGAAAGATCATTCTGACCCTAAGAATTTCCGCTCAAACTCACTGTGAAAACTAAGATTTTTGCCAAAATCCCGGCTAAGCATTTAGAAGGCAATATCCCTAGTCTTATTCATGGGACCCAAACTGGCTTTTTAAAAGGGAGACTTGCTAGGGATAATATCCGAACCTTTTGTCATATGTTGGAGAAAGCGAAACTCTCTGCCTTACCATCGGCTGCGATTGCTCTTGATGCTAAAAAGGCTTTCGATAAAGTTTCCTGCCTTTCTTACAAGCAGTACTTCAATCTCATAACTTTGGGGATTCTTTTATCAACATGGTAATGTCCCTTTATACGCAACCTAAAGCTAATATCAGAGTCAATGGGTCTACGTCTTCCTTTTTTAATCTACGTCAAGGTATTAGACCAGGGTGCTGTAATGATTGCAAGCAGCGCAAGAATCGCATGCGCCACTAACCTGAATCCTATGCCCAGCAGGAACGACTGGATGACTGTCCTCACAACCTCACACCGCACTTCACCCAACAACGGGACAATCACCGCGATTGGCGCGAGCACAGCCGGAGGTCGCAAGGGGGAATCTGGGGATGGATGAGGGTTTCTTCTAAGCTTCTCAAGACGAGATTCGGATTCAGCGGCTTTACTGGGAAGACCTCCCTGAAGGTGGGCGAAAAGATGTAGAAAGGATATTGTACTTTTGCCTTGACGTGAATATCCCCACCTCCCCAGTGCTCCGGAACTTACCACGGGTGTAAGCGATCTTTCCGTGTAGAAAATCAGGAGATACGAGAAATACAGGAAGTCTATACCACAGCTAGCGAAAGTTAATGCACTTTCCTCTCGAGCTCCTGTAACAAGATCCGAAGTGGAAACCCTCTCCGGTAATCCTTTAAACATGTACTGAGTACCAGGATCCCAAAATACTCCTTTTGGGATATACGTGGATCAGGAATCAATAACCCCCGTAGTGCAGGAAACCAAAGCAAAAACAAATTAGGAGTGTGTGCGAACCGCACTCTACCGTCAACCAGGCGATAGACTCAAGGACTGTAAACAAGAGATACAGAAGAGAGCGAGCCCGCTCTCCTCAATTCTTTTCCCCACAAGCGCGGCTTTGTTCTACTCACAGAGACGCGCTGGGAAGTTGATGTGCTGGCCACGCAGGCACTTCGTCGTCGCGGCGGGTGTCTGCTCAACTGGCCACGCAGGCACTTCGTCGTCGCGGCGGGTGTCTGCTCAACTGGCCACGCAGGCACTTCGTCGTCGCGGCGATCCAAAAACAGGCTAGTCAAGATACTCCAAGGCAGGGGCTCCAAATCCGGGAACAACATGGAAACAAACCAGGAACAGGATTGACAAGCCCCGTTTTGTTCAAGGGGAGGAGCTTAAGTAATTTCCTCCCATTGTGCAGCCTCCTGGCGCCGCTTGGCCTTCTGGGACTGGTAGTTTTTCTGCCCACATCTGGAAACGTAGTGTTTGCGGCAACTAGCCGCTCTGCCAAGGGCGATCACTACAGAACCCCCTCTCGAGGACTGCCGTCCCGGCGGTCGTCCCGGCTTTCCAGGGAAATTGTCATGGAAAAGCTTAACCAAATCAGGACAATGTAAGTGGTCCGCCGGTTCCCAGGAGCGGTCTTCGGGACCGTAGCCCTTCCACTCGACCAGATACTGGACCCGACCCCTCACCAAACGGGAATCCAGAACGGACTCCACTTCGTACTCCTCCTGTCCATCCACTTCCACAGGACCAGGGCGCTCAGGCAACCTAACACTCGGGAGGCAAGGCCGTAGAAGTGAAACGTGGAAAACCGGATGTATGGACCAAGACACAGGCAGAGAGAGTTTCATGGCCACGGTATTGATCACTTCACAGATACTATACGGCCCTATGTATTTAGGTTTCAGTTTGTTGGCGCCACGCAGATGCAAGTTACGGGTGGAAAGCCAGACTTTATCTCCCACCTTGTACACTGGCTCCCGGGTTCTCTTCGTATCTGCATACGTCTTCTGGGAGTTCTGAGCCTTCTGCAAATTGTTCCGAGCCTCTAACAGTACGGCTCGGAGATGCGCATGGTGTTCCTGGATGGAGGGAACCAAGGAAACCCCAGGCCATTCGAAAGGGAGCATATTCGGGTGGAAACCGTGCAAACAGAAAAAAGGAGAACATCCCAGAGTGGAATGCACCGCATTATTGTACGCAAACTCTGCAAGCCATAACAAGGTGGTCCAGTTGGTTGTGTTCTGTAAGGTGAAACAGCGTAGGTATTGTTCCAGGGTTTGGTTTAACCGTTCTGTTTTACCATCCGTTTGCGGATGGTAGCTGGATGATAGGCGAGCGTCTATCTGGAGGATGGTACAGAGCGCCTTCCAGAAATGGGAGGTGAATTGCGTACCCCGGTCGGTTATCACCACATTCGGAAGTCCATGCAGACGCACAACGTTTTGCATAAACACCTTCGCTAATTCGCCGGAGGTAGGCAGACTAGGTAGGGAGATGAAGTGGCCCATCTTGGTGAGATGATCTACCACTACCAAAATGACAGTTTGCTTCTCACACGGAGGCATTTCTACAATAAAATCCATGGACACAGTATGCCAGGGTTTGGGCGGAATGGGTAGAGGGCGTAACAATCCTGTCGGTTTGGTATGAGGTGATTTACTTTGCGCACAAATCGCACAGTCTTTTATGTAGTTCTTCACATCATTCCGGACGCTGGGCCACCAGAAGGACCGTTCCACCGTAGAGAGTGTCTTGTATACCCCCAGGTGTCCTCCTAGTACTGAGTCATGGGCCCACTTCATCACCTTGGTTTGCAACTCAATGAGGGGAACATATAGTGCATGGTGATGATACGCTAAATGATCTTTTTCACAGCGATGATCCGGCTCTTCCAGGATCCATGCGGGTACATCTAGGTCAGCGAGGGCGATTTTAACGTCCTCAAGAAAGTCGTCCGAGGTGATTAAGGCAATGGAGGCCTCTATGTTCTCGACGCCCTGCAGGATTGAGGGTGATTCGACAGTTCTCCCTGTGTCATCTTCCCCCAACCGGGAGAGAGCATCCGCCTTACCATTCCTGGTTCCTGGTCTATATCTGATGACAAAGTCGAAATCGGAAAAGAAAAGGGTCCATCTCAGTTGACGGGGGGTCAATGCTTTCGCGGTTTTCAAAAACAGGAGATTGCGATGGTCCGTAATGATCTCCACGGTATGCACAGCTCCAAGAAGGTAATGCCTCCACTCCTCGCATGCTCTTTTAATAGCCAATAGCTCCTTGTCCGTGATGGAATAGTTTACTTCACAAGGAGTGAGCTTCTTTGAATAGAACGCCACCGGATGAAGCTGTCCTGTAGTAGGGTGTCGTTGTGACAATATTCCGCCAAGAGCATATTGGGAGGCGTCCGTTTCGAGGATAAAAGGCATCTGAGGGTTCGGGTGCCGAAGGATGGGGGCTTGTGTAAATTTCAACTTGAGGGTTTGAAAGGCCTTTTCTGCTTCTTCTCCCCATTTGAAGGATACGTTCTTCCGCAAGAGAGACGTGATGGGATGAATTATCTTGGAGAAGTCCTGGACAAAGCGCCTATAATAATTGGCGAACCCGAGAAAACTCTGAACAGATTTGATAGTCTGCGGCGTTTTCCAGGAGAGTATGGCCTCAACTTTTCTCATGTCCATCCTAAATCCTCGGGCATCGATCACGTAACCCAGAAAAGCCACTTGTTTGACGTGAAAAAGACATTTTTCCAGCTTGGCGTACAACGAGTTACGTTGTAGTCTCTCCAACACCTCCTTGACGTGCGTAATGTGCTCTGAGAGGGAGGCAGAGTACACCAGAATGTCGTCAATATAAACGATACAGAAAGACTCCAAACACCCCCGCAACACCTCATCCATAATAAACTGGAAGGCGGCGGGGGCATTGCACAGTCCAAACGGCATCACCCGATACTCATAGAGTCCGAATTTGGTTCGGAAGGCCGTCTTCCACTCGTCCCCAGTCTTAACTCGCACGAGATGGTAGGCCCCTCGAAGATCCAGTTTGGTGAAGTACCTCGCCCCTTTAAGTTGGTCCATCAGCACGGGTATCAAGGGCAATGGGTACCGGTTTTTTACCGTCACCCGGTTGATGGCTCGGTAGTCAATGCATGGACGCAATTCTTCACAGTCCTTCTTGGGGATGAAAAACATAGGCGACGAGACAGGGGACGTGGAGTGTCTAATGAACCCGGTGGCCAAATTGTCGTCAATGTATGTTCGTAGATACTGTGTCTCCTTTTCGGTTAGGGCATACACTCTGCTGCAGGGGAGATCCGCACCTGGAACAAGGTCCACACGACAATCGTAGGTCCTATGTGGAGGCAGGTGAGTGGCTTTCTTCTTATCGAACAAAGAGGCGTATTCGTGGTATTCCGCCGGTAAAACCGTGGCACAGCAGAACCTGTCTACTGAGCAGGCTCCCGCCAAGCAAGAAGCAGGTGAGGGTTCTGGAACACTGCGGAGAAGGTCTCTGTTCTGGCAATGTTCTTGGCAATATTGGGATGTCATCCTAACTGTGCGGGTTGACCAGCAAACAGAAGGGTCATGTAAAGTTAGCCAGGGCATGCCTAAGATGAGCCGGGATTGCGGGGCGTCTATGAGGTCGAATTGGATATATTCATAGTGACGGGTTCCATATTCCATCAGCAAGGCCAGGGTATGTTGAGTCACTGGTCCCGATGACAAGTCAGTGCCGTCCACAGCTTTGACCATCTCGGGCGTTGTTTTCTGGTCACAGGGAATACCCATTCTTTTTGCATAAGCTTGATCGATATAGTTCCCTGTGGCCCCTGAATCCAACAGAGCGTCCACCAAGAAAGGTTTCTGATTTGTTACCTGCAGGGTTACGTTTATATTCATGTGTGCAACCGCAGGGTGAAGGGTGTTCGCGACGTAAGGGGAGACCGGGGGAGACTGGAGTCCTGAATCAGTGGTCTCTGTCTGATCCAAGACCTCTAGTTTTCCGACGGCTCTTCCGTTTTCAGGGAAGCCTGTGTTCTGGGAAATACATTTCTTCCGGAAGTAGAAGCCCGAGCTCTGCAATCGTTAACGAAATGCCCACTTTTTCCGCAGTACATACATAGTTTGAGCCTTCTTCTCCGATCCCTTTCTTCTCTGGTAAGGGGGCCTCGTATTCCGCCTATTTGCATGGGTTCTGGCCCCTCTTGGGGCTTGGCTTTTTCATCACTCGCTTGTCGAGATCTAAACAGGGGATAGGAGAACCGAGAGTCCCCTTTGCTCCGATCACCTCTCCGCTCCATCAATCGATGGTCCAGTTGGACTGTTAAGTCAATAAGTTCTTCACATGTGGAGGGCAATTGCACCACCTGTGCTAAGACGTCCTTCAATTCCCCCCGAAGACCCTGATAGAATAGGGAGATTCTTTTCTGGGCCGGCCAGTCTGTTTCAACTATGAGTCGGTTGAAAGTCGTAATATAGGACAATAGGTCCTGTGAACCTTGGCGTAAGGTCATTAACTCCCGGTCCAACGATAACATATGGGACTTTCTGTCGAATAGTTTACGCATTTCGAGACAGAAATTGGCGAAATTATGTAATACGGGATCATTCCGTTCCACTAACGGAATGGTCCATCCGGATGCGTTTCCTCCCATATATGACATAACGAATGCTGTCTTTGAAGAGTCATCCTGAAAGATTTGAGGTTTGCAAAGGAAATGAAGGCGACACTGGTTTAGAAAGGTCTCAAATTTTTTGGGATCTCCGTAAAACCTTTCGGGAGGCGCCAAAGGTATGCCATGGGTCTGCAGAATATGTACTGTAGGGGTGGCGTCTGTGGACGTAGAAGGGGCTGCAAAAGTTCCCCCAGGTTGGAACGATGGAGGAGGAGGCAAGGTAGCAGGTCGTATCAGAGGTCTGGCACTAGGCTCTTTTTGGGCAAGATCAGACATTTCTTTACGTAAGTCCGACACTTCCTTGTACAATGCTTGGTTTTCAGCTCGAGATGTTTGCACCTCGCTTTGCAACTCCGAGAAGCTTTCCAACAAAGAGGTGAGTATGGTATTTGTATCCATCGTTCGGGCTGGTTCGCGTTCTTGGGCTTGTCAATCTGTAATGATTGCAAGCAGCGCAAGAATCGCATGCGCCACTAACCTGAATCCTATGCCCAGCAGGAACGACTGGATGACTGTCCTCACAACCTCACACCGCACTTCACCCAACAACGGGACAATCACCGCGATTGGCGCGAGCACAGCCGGAGGTCGCAAGGGGGAATCTGGGGATGGATGAGGGTTTCTTCTAAGCTTCTCAAGACGAGATTCGGATTCAGCGGCTTTACTGGGAAGACCTCCCTGAAGGTGGGCGAAAAGATGTAGAAAGGATATTGTACTTTTGCCTTGACGTGAATATCCCCACCTCCCCAGTGCTCCGGAACTTACCACGGGTGTAAGCGATCTTTCCGTGTAGAAAATCAGGAGATACGAGAAATACAGGAAGTCTATACCACAGCTAGCGAAAGTTAATGCACTTTCCTCTCGAGCTCCTGTAACAAGATCCGAAGTGGAAACCCTCTCCGGTAATCCTTTAAACATGTACTGAGTACCAGGATCCCAAAATACTCCTTTTGGGATATACGTGGATCAGGAATCAATAACCCCCGTAGTGCAGGAAACCAAAGCAAAAACAAATTAGGAGTGTGTGCGAACCGCACTCTACCGTCAACCAGGCGATAGACTCAAGGACTGTAAACAAGAGATACAGAAGAGAGCGAGCCCGCTCTCCTCAATTCTTTTCCCCACAAGCGCGGCTTTGTTCTACTCACAGAGACGCGCTGGGAAGTTGATGTGCTGGCCACGCAGGCACTTCGTCGTCGCGGCGGGTGTCTGCTCAACTGGCCACGCAGGCACTTCGTCGTCGCGGCGGGTGTCTGCTCAACTGGCCACGCAGGCACTTCGTCGTCGCGGCGATCCAAAAACAGGCTAGTCAAGATACTCCAAGGCAGGGGCTCCAAATCCGGGAACAACATGGAAACAAACCAGGAACAGGATTGACAAGCCCCGTTTTGTTCAAGGGGAGGAGCTTAAGTAATTTCCTCCCATTGTGCAGCCTCCTGGCGCCGCTTGGCCTTCTGGGACTGGTAGTTTTTCTGCCCACATCTGGAAACGTAGTGTTTGCGGCAACTAGCCGCTCTGCCAAGGGCGATCACTACAGGTGCTCGCTATCACCCCTTCTTTTTCTATTGGCTATAGACCCTCTCCTTCGATTACTCAACTTAAATGATGATATCAAAGGCTTTCAATTTGGTTTACTTACAATTAAAACGGCTGCGTACCCAGACAATGTTCTCATCTTCTCTGAAGACATTGCTACTGCCTTTCCTGTTAGTTCTAATATCATTAAAGATTTTTCAACCATCTCAGGGTACACTCTGATCAGAGATAAGACAGAAATGTTCCCTCTGAATGGGTTGTGCTTTCCTTCTCACATGGGGGAGGCTGGCTTTAAATGACAATCAACTTTAATTAAATATTTAGGGATTTAGCTTCATAATAATCTGTTAGATTTTATCTCTTATAATGAATCTGACATACTAGCTAAGGTTAAAGATCTTTTGTCCTGCTGGTCTCCGAAATACATCTCTTGGTGGGGAATACTTCAAACTCTTAAAATGTTGATAACTATGATCATTAACTTTTTAGCCACCATGCTGCCTGTGAGGTTGTCTTCATCCTTTTTCTGTGAGATTGACTTACTAACCTCAAACTTTTTATGGAGTGATAAAAGTGCTAGACTTGCATATATACATCTTAGAAAGCCAACTGTTTTGGGTGGATTTAACCTTCCAGATTGAAATTTTTATCAAATTGCTTTTTTAGCATCTCAGGGTGCTCTCTGGTTTTTATCAAATTCTCATCATACCCCTCCGTGGATTTATATTGAACAGCATTTATGTTATCCTCTGTCTACCCCTTCCTTTCTCACTGCTTCCAAGCTTGTCTTACCTCAGCCGTATTATTTCAGACACAATCAATGCTTTAAAATATATGGATAAAAAGCTCCCAACCCCGTTCATAAATCGAGATGGTCCTCATTATGGCTAACCCTAAAACTGCTACTAATATTGACTCTGTTTCGATATCTTCCTGGGCTAATAGTGGTCTACGTTGGTCAAACATTTGTATGACTCCAATCATGATCCTTTTCCCTTTTCTTCTCTGGCTAAGAAGTATAATCTTAGTAACATTGATTTCTATTTCTTTCTGAGATTAAAGATTGCCCTTACTAAAGTGACCCTATGTACAGACTCTGTTACTATTTCACTTCTGTCTATGTAGTCTTGTTCAGTTCATGCCGCCTCCAAAATATATATTTTTTTATCTATGCCACTACCTCCACAGAATACAATTACACAGGATAAATGGTAACACCATTTTGACAGTGACATTATCAAACATATCTCACAAGAGTCATGGCACCTTATTGGTAAGGTTATATTACAGAACAAGATAGCTACATCTCTTATGCAATCTAAATTCTTTACTATGAATCTTATACATTGGACCCCTGCTCGCTTATTCAAGTTAAAATTGAGGGATAATGATCTTTGTTGGAATTGCAACTTAGTTTCTGGTACTCACCAACATGTTTTTTGAATGTTCACTATTACAATCCTTTTGGGACTTAGTTCAGAAACATCTTTCACTAATCTTTGATATTCCGTTGGAGCTCTTGTTAGCTATGGTCTTATTGGGACTGTGGGCTGCAGATACTCCTCCTACCTTGGATGATACTGATATACAGCTATTAGACCTCCTTAAATTAATTGCTATTAAGATTATTTTAACTGAGTTGAAATATTTTAACCTACTGTCCTATCATACTTGGTGGGCCTGGGTATCATTTCTTCATGGGGTCCATACTTCTGTTGAAGAGAAGCATAATTCTCCCTCCCTCTCTAATACTATTTGGAGGTCATTGGATAAATATATAAAATTGTCCTCTCAGGGGTTTGTAGCCTAATATCCTTTTGCCTCAATGTTGTAATTTCCTCTCTTCACTGCAGCAGGTGGCCCCATCTCTCTCTCTCTCTCTCTCTCTCTGTCTCTCTCTCATTCTTTCCCTATTGCTCTATCTTTACCTAGTGATCTATTTATTAATTTATTTATTTATCTATCTAACTTTTTCTCTTTCTTCCTTTCTTTTCCTGTTTCTTCTTCTCTCTCATTATGATATCTTGTGGTGTCAATTCAATCCAAGTAATGTGATGCTAACATTCTAACATGGACATTCCTTGGATATTTGATATAGTTTTGGTACTATTTGTACTATTTGTTATGTCATGAATACTATTTTTGTTTCTATATTCCTTTTAATTTGTTCACTTTGTTCTGTTGTATTGCATTCTAATATACATGTATGAACTCCTTCTTCGTAAAATAATAAAGATATTGAACAAAAAAAGAAAAAAAAAGATCATTATAGAAATAATATTACTAACTTCACATCTATGTACCGTGCAGATGTATGTACCACGTGATATATATATGTGGATTTTGGTATAGAACATTTAAACTTCATGACCTGCCAATATGGTATTTTTCTCGATATTTTGACCTTAATATTGTGTCCCACAGTGTGTCCCTATATTCTTGGGTGGATATTCAGGGTACACACTTTTTTTCTCCTGGTAGATATCGGCAAATCTAACCTGCCAAAATGTACCTGAGGAAATTTGGGGGGGTGGGGCGGTATCCTGATAGAGGAGCAACAAGGAGAAATATATTTATTTCTCCTCGTTGTTTCCTCTTTCTAAGCACACTTAGACAAAAAAGGTCTCTAAGGATTGTTTTTTGTAAAGGAAGGTGTCCCTTCCTGCAAAAAAACAATCCTACCTGCAACTGAGGCACCCATGCACCATATTTTGGCGAATATGTTGCATTCCATCTCTCTCCTTTTAACACAGCTCAGCACAACAAGTTGTCATGCTGCATTGCATCAAATATTGATAAATCTGGGACTCTGTATCTAGGCTACGGGATCACAACTGGTGCTGCTGAGTTGGACACCTATACGGAGATCGGCATCAGGTGCAAGACAGAATATATTCTGTTGGTAGGGCAGTATACACTAAGACATGATTTAGCATGAGTTAAAGAGGAAGGAAATAACTCCCCTGGGGAGGGGAGAGGAACCACACCATGGCTCCTTTGAGTCTGGGGTGTGAGAGAAAGTGGCCTGATATGTAAGGAGAGATGGTGGTGAAGCATAGAGTTTAGGGTCAATCTGAGGAGGCAAAGGTTACCCCTAGCAATGAAGTGCACATGGGGGCGCATCATGCACTGTGATTTTTTGCACTTAGTGCTGCTCCATGGTAGAAAGACTAGTGGCCAGCAAAGGCAGGAGGAAAGCTTCATGCTTGCGCAGGTGGTTCAGCCTGACAACACTCTACGAAAAAACACAAGTCCAAGAACCCTCCACACTCTGCCAAGGTAGGAGAGGGTTACAGCCATCTTGGATAGTTGAGTATAACTTTCACAGTGTTCTTAGGCATCCTTGTTAGGCAAGCCTTTGATATTACTGGGTAGCCAGGATCCTTGATAAATGGATTCATTATTTCAGTTTTTGGATGACCTATATTCTACTTTAGAATCACTCAGAGACATTCTCTCTTTCAGAGATGTTTTCCGGAATATCAAGTGATATGCAAAACAAAGTTTGAACTGTTATTTTAACTTATACTTTAGTGGTCAAATAAGTTGTGACTATTGCATTATTTCTGAATGGGAAGACTTTTGGGAAGTTATATAATAGATTTGATTACTGTACTTTAATGATTGATTATGCTAGGTGTATGCCATGAGCACTTTAGAGTGCTCGAGACAAATCAGAACCAATAACCCATCCCTCTAAGGAGGCATATATATTTGAAACGGAAGTTTCATGAGCATCAGCCTTATGTCAAGTGCACAGAGATTTGGCTACACAGAGATAGCTTCAAGGTGTATCAGTGTCACTGTGAGAGTTAGATTCTGAACATTCATGGCATATTAGTAAGGATCTCCTATTTTGTTTTAGATATCAATTGCAACCTGCAAACAACAGTGTCCAACTCAGTGACAAGTCAGAGCTAGATCTGGTATCTCCAAGCACTCTATGGCACTGGAGCACACATTCCTTAGTAAGTATTGTCCATTTTCAATATTTTTAAAAAGAACCAGTCCATGCGTACTTGTTCTCCCTTTATTTTTAGCAGTAGTGTAGCTAATCTTGATTGAGTGGTCTGTTCTGTTTCCCGTAGCAACCAAGCTCAAAATAGCCTCAACTTTTGGCTAATGTAGAAGTAATGCCATGATAAGCTGCAAAACCCTATGTGGAAATGGAAATATTTGCATTAGTTAAAGCGAGCAGGAGTCAAAATAAGTAATGGGCTCCGATATAAAAGTAAGTATACAGGGTAAGAAGGTGATGTTCCATTCCAGCGACAACTGAAAAGATGCTGAAATAGCATGATGTTACAAAACAGGCTGCGGACTAAAAACAAACCCAGTGCCATGTAACACCGCAGAGACCTACGCCATTGTGGAGCATCATATAAATCAACAAGTACTGGAGAGGAGACCATTAATTCCTACAACAGCCTGGAGAATAAAGGTAATCCATGATAAACATATCTAAAGAGTAAAAAAGTGTATCCCACATGTTAAGTGTCATTACCGCATATACTGCAAAGGCACTGAAATAGTGTGATGTTACAAAACGGACAATGGTCTGAAAAAATACCAAGTGCCATGTCTAACTGCAAAAACCTCCGCCATTTTGGAACGTCATATGAATGAACTTGTGCTGCAGAGGAGGACATAAATGCCTACGGAACTGAACTTAGAAGGACCAAATAAAAGGATGTAAACATAATAGAGCGAGATGAAAGTATAATTGCTAAACATATATTCTTGTGAGAAATAAGGCAAATATTTATAACTATAATTCCCAAAATTATAATACTAATGATGTACAACAACCATATACATCTCAACATATGCTAAAATAAAGGAGAATTCAATGACTGGCAATTCATCCATTTTAAAGATCCTAGGGAATAGCATACATATTTACAAATGTTGTATACCATTATTTCATATTTTCTCAATGCAACAAGGAAAAACTGGGAAATGCAATAGTGAATAGAAAGCTGTGGTTGTAGAATTATAATTTTTTTCATAATCAGAAGTATATCTATTAACCCAAATAAAGTAGCATGGCAATATATTAAATCCGTTAAAAATATATGTAATTCCCTATCCTCATTTCAGCCTTTGTCCAATGCCCGTAAGCTAATAATCCAGCGTGTTTCCAATTTGAGTAGGGCGAGTGTTCTATTCCTGCTTCTAGGTTAAAGTGTCATCAAAGCGATAGCATGAAAACAATCTTGACAGTTTTCCCTAATTTGTGTTGAGTATTGTAGTGCACGGCCAGTGGGTAATTGGTGTCCTTGTTCCTGATCACCCTGATGTGCACCTGTAATCTCTCTTTCATTGCATTGACAAAAGATATAGAAAACCACAAACCTTGGCTTGCAATTTATCAAATGTTCCAAATAAACATTTCTTGTTGGTATTATACTGGAAAATGGTTGTTTCGTCTAAAGTATATTGACATGTTAGAGTGAACATATTTGTTAAAACCTCTAGCAGGTGGTTCCAACCAAGTAGGCTCTATATTTGTTGGTTGGGTGTATAGCATTCTATGGCTCTGCTATGTGTTATCTGTGTTTTTTGGGGTACGAGATTTGAGAGGGTGCTGTCTAAAGTCAACAAATTCCAATGTTGGTGTAACATCCTGCATAGTGATAGAGTCTGACTAATCTAGCGTGTGGTGAATACAAACTAATTCTCCTGACTATTTCATTTGGACCTGTTAGGTAGCAATGTATTGCATTTTTTCCTTTTGACAGTCTGTCTAGCCATGTTCAAGACTTCTTCTGGGTATACTCTTGCTGGAAACCTTTCCTCCAATCTTATTAATTCTTGACTGAAAATGTTATCATAACTGCAATTGCATCTGGTCCGTCGCGGGTGCTCCCGTTTGAGCGGAGGGAGACTCGGGCCAAATTCTGTGTTCGACGCGGACACCATATTGGGAGGAAGGTGTTAGCGGTTCAGTTAGCCGATACTTCGGCGCAAAAGAGCATAAAACTGCAATGGCGGCTCGGACGCCCAGCAACCAGATTTGAGGTGGACGCAGGGTAACCTTGCTAACAGTGACATCGCTTATTTTACACAGTGAACTATACGCTTTTTCACCAGCTGTTTTTAAACAAATTGCCTGAAGCCAAACAACTTAGCTGCTCAGGCACGAGTGCGCACTTTTAAAAATTGAATTTTTTAAAATCCTGTCTACTGCACTAATATTTGTATACTCTTACCTGCCCTCTGCTCCCTGGTCCGCTGTGGGTGCTCCCGTTTGAGCGGAGGGAGACTCAGGCCAAATTCTGCGTGCGACGCGGACACCATATTGGGAGGAAGGGGTTAACGGTCCAGTTGGCCAATACTCCAGGGCATAAGAGCATCAAACTGCAATGGCGGCCCGGACGGGCGCAGCGGGCGCGCCACAGGCAAGCCCGTCCGCACCCGTCCGCGCCCAGCCGGGGCCAGGGGCCAAGAGCCCTGGAAAAAAAATGACGAGACTAAGATACTCCACAGAAGACCTAGAGAAATATAATCCATATAAAGAGGGAAATTGTGACATGAAGTGGGATTTGACAGCAGGCAAGCCAATAGACAGTTATTGCAAATGCTGCAAACATAGATGGCTAACCCCTCACACCATAGGAACTACAGACAAAACGTTAAGGGAATCGCTAATAAACAAGAAGTGGGAATGCAGACTAATTAATAGTAGATCCCTACCCAAACACACTACGGAGCTACTTATATTACTAGACGACACTAAATTAGACATCCTATTCATAACGGAAAGCTGGCTCAAAGAGCACTCCTCTGCTGACATAGTTATGGCGGTCCCACCAGGCTATGAAGTGCATAGACTAGACAGGGTGGGAGAAACAGGAGGAGGACTAGCTATCATTGTGAAGATGGAACACAAGTGTATCACAGAACAATTTAACTTGGAGGTCTACGAATGTCTGCAATTTGCAATACAACTGTCCCCAACCTTTACGCTCTCAGGCCTATTAATTTACCGACCACCAGGCCCCCTTGGGGCTTTTTTTGGAAGAAGTGTCCAATGCAATGGCTAGTCTACTTCTAAAAAAGACTCATATTATAATACTTGGATATCTGAATCTTCATATGGAGGATAAAAGCAACCCGAACTCAATGAGACTATTATCAGACCTAGAGAGTTTACACTTGGCTCAACTGATAGAAACAGCTACACACATTAAAAACCATATATTGGACTTAGTAATCTCCAATGTCCCCAATCTAATGGTGGCCTCCCCCGTTCCAGTGCCGTGGTCAGACCACTATTTTGTACCTTTTAGGTTACAAAAGACGGGAAACTAACACAGAAATATTGCACTGAATAATGAGGTGCTGAAAAGGCGCTGGGATAAGATTAACACAGACAATTGGGGAGATATTCTGACACAGGCAGTACAGCCACAATCAGAAACACCAGGGTCAGTAGAAGACGTCTATTCCCAATGGGAATCCTGGATTACACAATCACTAGATATAGTAGCACCCAAGACCATGCACAAACATAAAAACTGACATAGAGCAGAAGGAACAAAAAAAGGAATGTAAAAAGATCAAAAGAGAGTGGAGAAAGTGTTATGATCCCAAACTCAAAACAAAATATAAAGTGGCATTTAGGAAATACCACGACAACATCAAGACGAACCAAGCAAAGTTTTTTGAAGAGAAAATCAGGGAGGCACAGAACTCTACCAGAGAACTGTTTGCAATAATCGAATCCTTGACCACTTCTTCCTACGACAGTGGCCCTTCCGAATCATTAGAGGACAGGTGCAACACCCTAGCCTCATACTTTCTCTCGAAGGTGACAGGCATTTACAGTGGTTTTGAATCAGACAATGACCACCAATTAGAGAAGGAGGAAAAACACATAGGGGCACCCTCACAACAGGTCATTACTAACTTTTCCACATGGAACAAAAGGACCTTGAATCCCTACTAGACACAGTGAAGTCGGGATCACCTTTGGACCCAGCACCACCCCATATCCTAAAAACTGTTATCACCAATTGTGGCACCCATGCTTAGAAAGATTATCAATCAATCTCTGGTATAGTCCCTAGGGCGTGGAAATATGCTGTGATAAAACCCTTACTAAAAAAAGCCAACGCAGACCAATCACTTCCAGAAAATTACCACCCTATCTCCTTACTACCTTATGCAGGCAAGCTGCTGGAAAAACATGTCAACTAGAACCTGACAGATTTCCTGTAGACCTACCACTGCCTCCACCCCTCACAAATGGGTTTCAGGACGCAACACAGCACCAAATCCGCTCTGTTGGTGGTGGTTGAATAGCTAAGACAGTCACTAGACACAGGAAAACCGGAGGCAATGCTCCTATTAGACTTAAGTGCAGCCTTCGACACGATGAACCACTGCATATTGTGTAGAAGGCTGTCAGATAAAGGAGTAATATGGGTAGCACTTAAGTGGCTAACCTCATTCCTGGATGGACGCTCATTTCAAGTACAGGAAAATAATATCTGTTCCAAAACTATGTCACTTAAGTGTGGAGTCCCTCAGGGCTCATCCCTGAGCCCTACACTTTTTATTAATGTTTATGTGGAGCCTCTTGCCAGGATTGTACAGGAATTCAATATCTCCATGACCTCGTATGCTGACGACATGCAGCTGGTCATTTCCCTGGATCCAAAAAATAGCAGGGAAGGGGAGAGGTTGTCCTCATGCCTGATTAAAGTCAAGGAATGGATGACAGCAAGCTGTCTAAAGTTAAATGGTGAAAAAAACAGAGCTGCTACTTATAGGAAATAAGTCAATACCAAGACCTATAATAAACTGGCCAGCCTGTCTGGGCCAACCTCCCATCCCAGCAGACACAGTAAAAAATGTGGGATTCTGGCTAGATGCAAATCTTTCCAAGAACACACAAGCCAATAAAGTTGTGGCAATTTGCTTTGTGCTTCTTAGAAGCCTACGGAAAATTCTAGACAGAATACCCTCTCAACTAAGGAAGACAGTGATCCACTCGCTGGTAACCTCGCGAATGGATTACGGAAATTCACTCTTTCTAGGGGCACCCAAATATGTCACCCAGAAGCTGCAGATGGCCCAAAATGCAGCTGCAAGATTGCTGTGCAACATCCCATTGCGGGAATCTACGAAAAAGCATCTGAGGAAATTTCACTGGCTTCCAGTAGAAGCTAGAATAACATTTAAAACCGTAGTCATTATCCACAGAGCATGGCATAGGAAAGGCCCCCAAAAAATATGAAATCTAATTTCGTCCTACATACCAAAGAGACAACTGCGCTCTAGCACAGAAGAGAGGTTAGTTCAAACCAGGATACTTTTCCCATTTGGCCCTTAAACTATGGAACTCCCTCCCACTGGAATTGAGGCTAATAGAGGAGGAGGTACAATTTCGAAAAAAGATAAAAACATGGCTGTTCATTCAATACCCTTAGGTTTTACTGTCTAATTTCAGTATCTGGTTGAGCAGCGCTGGGAAGCCCATGGGCAGCCATGCGCTTTATAAATCCCTCATTCATTCATTTATCTTAAATGTGCCATTTTCCCATTGGGTTTAACTGAATTTGTGATTTGAGATGTGTACCAGTGGCATGGAAGATGGAATTGCATGCAGTGCGTTTCCTCCGTATTTTGTAGGCAATCATATCTCCTTCTACATATAGTTCCAGGTAAAGGAACTCTATATTTGTTTTGCTAAAGTTGTTTGTGACCGAAATAATAGAAGTATTATCATCAAAGAAATTGATAAATCTCAGAAGGTTGTCAATGCTACCTGTCCAAATCAAAATGACTTAATTCATAAATCTGCACCAATATGGAATATGCTTTGTCAACGCTGGAGGGAAACATGTCCAAATGTGTATATGCAGACACAAAGTGGAACGGTTGCACTCCCAGTTAACGTGTGACTGTAATCTATTTATTCAAGAAATGAACTTCTTAGGTGCTATTGAGTACCACCTCCTGGTTCCCAGAGGTGTATTCGATATAGTTGCACAATAGCGTCCTCCTACAAGGAAAGAACGTGCTCACGCAGCACTCAAAAATGGCGATGAGATCGTGTTTCAAATGTTCATCAAGTAAACTGAAATCTAATCCAATTACTCATCAAATAGAAAATGTATTTTCCAATTCGTGAATCGCATTCTTCATATGATACTTCTCATATTTAAGAATCCATAAAAATGTAACATTAAACTTGTATGCCAGAGTACCAGGTAGCATAGACTCCCCGATCATTTTGGGACTAACCCTTGGTCAGGGGAAATTTCCTGAAGAAAATAAGAAATAACTTAATGAGATGAAATCCAAGAGCTCCTGACTGCAAAACTAAAGATATGCTAATGCTGTTGGTGACCAAAAAATCATGCAGAGGATCAGAGACTGTCCGAAGTCGAAAATCATGTGCTGAGTAAAGCGGTGCAAAAAGAGAAAGAAAAAGAAACACCCAAAGTGTGCTCTGCAATACAGCGAACAGTGTTAAACATGAAATGAATGTGCTTAACCGAATGGAAAGACAATGATTGAAGGTAAAAAATAAGTGTACCTAACACGAAACTTAGTGCATCAATAGTAATATCAAGGTGGGAAATGATGCGAGCAAATCCTGACGTAAATGCAAAACGTGTGACAAATGATATTTACAAGGAACCCGTATCTGCACAAAACCATTGTGCACTTTACTAAAGCAAGCAATGTCTGGGATTGGTAGGTTTCCCTTCATGGCAATTGAGCACAGGATCAAAAACTCAGGTGACTCCCTCACAAAACAGGGTCTTTTTGTAATCGATAATTTTTAAGTTTCTACAGTACGTTTTGGGCTGTTTCCTTTCGGGGGCACTAGGCATGAGGTACAATTTTTATCAGGAGACTTGGGAAATGCTGGGTTAATGGAAGTTTGTTGCTCCCCGCACATTCTAGAACTTTCCATCACAGAAATGTCTTTGCGGAAGAATGATAATCTTTTAGCCTTCAGGAAAGATCTTAAGACATGGCTTTTGGTTCAGTAAACTTGCATCTTCTTCTGCATTGTGCTTCCTTTGGGTCTATAGCGCCGGGACACTCTTTTGAGTTGCTGAGCGCTCTACGAAACTCATTTAACATTACATAACATAACATAACAAATGTGAGAAAAATGTGTATCTTTTTCAGGTTTGTAATGGATTCTGGGTAACAGAACCTGGTGAGAGCCACACAAGTCCCCCGATCCTGGAATTCTCTGGATGCCTAGTTTCCAAAAATGTATAGGTTTGCTAGGTTTCCTTAGGAGCCGGCAGTGCGAGAGTCAAAATTCCGCAGCAAGGCACATTGTGAAAAAAAGACTGAGTTTTCACTGAAACATTTAATGTGTCCACGTTGCGTTTTGGGCTGTTTCCTGTTGCTGGTATAAGGTCTACCCACACAAGTCAGGTACCATTTTTATCGGGAGACTTGGGGAAATGCTGGGTGGGTGGAATGTTGTGGCTCCCTGCAGATTCCAAAGCTTTCAATCACAGAAATGTGAGGAAAGTTTTTTTCAACAAAGTTTGAGATTTGCAAGGGATTCTGGGTAACAGAGCCAAGTGAGAGCCACACAAGTCACCACATCCTGGATTACTCTGGAATTCTTGTTTTAAAAAATGTATGGGATTGCTAGGTTTCCCTGCGTGCCGGCTGAGCTAGGTTCCAAAATCCACAGCTGGCACATTGCAAAAAAAGGGTCAGTTTTCACTGGAAAAATGTGATGTGTCCAAGTTGAGTGTTGGTCCTTTTCCTGTCGCAGGCACTAGACCTACCCACACAAGTGAGGTACCATTTTTATCAGGAGACTTACAGGAACACAGAATAGTGAAAAAACAAATGTTATTACCAATTGACTTTCTTTGCATTTCTGCCTTCCAAACGTAAGACAATGTATAAAAAAGAAGTAATTATTAAAAATGTGCTGAAATTTACCTGCATCTATGGGTACCCTAAATTTTGGAGATGTGCAAATAACCACTGCTTCTAAAATCTATATTTTGTTCCCATTTTTAAAATATATAGGTTTCCTTGGTAACTATTTTTCCCTCTTTATATTTTTCAAAATGAATTGCTATATACCCGGTACACAATGAAAAACCATTGCAAGACACAGCTCAGATATTGACTCTGGGTATCTCAGGTTCTTGGTGAACCTACAAGTTCAATATATCCTCGAAACCAGAAGGGTCCAGTTAACATAACAATATATTCCTTAAAAAAAATCTGCCACACTTAGAAGAAATTACAGGTGAAAACATTGGTACAAATGGCTGTTTTCCAACTAAATTTCAGTATTTCTCATTTCAATTGTTATTTTCAATAGAAAAACCTTAAAGGATCAACACAAATGACCCTTATTGAATTCATAATATTGTCTACTTTTCAAAAATGGATAGCTGTCCAAGATCCATTATTGCTTTTGCACCCATTTCTACCACTAACTGGAAGGGGTTTGAAAAAACAAAGATAGGTTAAATTGGCCATGTCCCAGTAAAATGCCAAAACTGTGTGGAAAATGTTGGTTTTCTGACAAACCTCTGCTTGTTCCTGAAGTCTGGGAAGATCTTGACTTTAGCACCACAAACTCTTTGTTAATATCGTTTGCAAGGAAAATACAAGATGCTTTCTTATGCAGCACTTTTTCCCCATTTCCATAAAAAAACTAAAATTTGCTGTATTTTGGCCAAATTCTCCTCTTGGGAAATCCACAATCCTTGGGTAGCTTCCGAATCCATAAGATGTTGGAAGAAAAGGACGCCATATGAGGACAAAAAGTTACAGGGGCCTAAGACCAAACTACCCCAAATAGCCAAATAAAGCTTAGGATGGGGAAGTTAGGAGGGGTGAAAATGTGTCTAGATTTTGATATTACAGTGTCCTCCAGTGTATGGAGGTATTTTGTTCCTAATATGTGAAACATATCTATGTTGTTGTCTGGTGATATAGGAGACACAAATGGGGATTTGAAGTCTTAGTCGTCAATATTCAGATTTTGTCCTATATCCAATTCTGCTAACAACTCAGGTATTAACGGCTTTGGTGAACTTGTGCTGTCTAAAGATGATAGTAGTTGTACATCCTGAATGTCTTTCAAAGACTTATTACAATTCGATAAAATGCATGATGCTGTCAATCTATTATCCAAAGGTCTCTCATTAAAGTATTATTTCAATGTAATTTTACGAACAAAGTTATACGGTCGACATGTCTAAGGGTCAAATTAACTTGTGCCGTAGGACAGAAGCCCAGACCTCTGTGTAACACATTTATTTGTTGTTTATATGATACATAGTCAGAAAGCCTGATAATCAAGATGTAATTTGTGAATCAATTTGCTCTGTCAGCACTCTTGTTACGATTATTTATCCTGTCAGCTAACTGATCCAATCCTCTGGTTTCAGAAGGTTGCTCATGCCACCACCCTCCACCCTCTTGTGACCTGACCTGGCTCTTTTTTGCCCCTTCATGTGGGTTTGTGTTTTTCCTCTCCTTTTTTATATTCGCCTTGGTGCCTCTCTGGTATCTTTACACCTCCACTAAGAAAGAGGAGACCAGGTTGCCAACACGTTCTACATTGCTTGTTCTCATGGACGGGCCCTTCCCAACATCGCCTAAATGATAGTAAAAAAGTCTTGAGAGGAACACATAGCCAGATAAAAGTGCTCCCAGTGTCATGTGATATTATTGTATGCTGATGATACATTGGTATATTTACAGAGGGATGTCACAATGACTGCATTAATGTCACAGCAGAAGATTTTGATAGTCAGTTGGGGTTAAAAATTAATTGCATACATTCTTTATTTTTCCATTACAAGAATGTCCTGATCAGAGAGCACATTCTTTTAGTCCAATGCAGATTCAGCTCAACTTGGATAATTTCTGGGCATGAATGTGTATCACACCGAAGCAGGGTATATAGCTGGGATTCGGTGAATAATAGATAAAAGACCTTGTTTCATCGCTCTTTGAAATTCGGGATTAAACTGCTATTGTCACCAATGGGTAGAGTAGCCATTGCAAAAATATTAGTGCTTCTGTCTGAGGCTTCTTTAGTTTTCTAGGCCCTACCAGTGAGTTTGTGTGAAACGTTTTTAATGAGCTCCGGGGGTTGATGACAAACTTTGTTTGGGGTAATGTTAGATGTAGGTTGAAGGCACTTAAGGCATATTTGTCTGTGAAAGAAGGAGGTTTGGAGACACCTTATTATGAAACAAACTATTTAGCAGGGCAACTTCAGTGGATGGTGAAATGGATGGATGATGGGGAGAGCCCACAGAGGGCTGATATGCATGAATGGCTGCATGGGGAATGGATACTTGATTGGCTAGTGTCCTTGGATGAACACACTATTTTTGGAAGGGACCAAGTGTCACCCCCAACTCATTAGAGTTGCTATTGTGGTGCCTAGCTTGGTTTCGAGAAGTGGCAGGTATACATGATATTCATACTTGGACAAAGTTAGGGGCTTGTATGGTTGGGGATATGTAAGACAACGCTAGTATGTCTACGTAGGTTTGAAAATTTATGTGACAAATATTGCATTGACAGTGGTCTATTTCTGGCATTTAATGAATCGAGATAAGCAGATCTGAAATCATGGGATTTAGATAGGAATTGTGAAAAAAAATGATTTGTTGGTTGACTGGGGCATGAGCCCAGGTCAAGCAACAGCATCTATCCCTTGCAGGGTGAGCAAATAAAAAGTCAGGAAATTAGCCTGTGCTTATGTCTGGGAAGCTTGGCACAAAAAGCAGGCAAGCTTAACATAAAGGTAATGTGTAAAACATTTTTGCAGTACCCAAAGTGTAATAAAGTAAAAACACAACACAGGACAAATCCCACACCAACTTGGAAAAATAGAGCACATTTTAATAAATCACTTGATACCAAAACAACAAACATTCAATCAGTAGAACTGGAGTTATGAAAGTCTTAGTAAAAACTAGCACCTAAAAGATCAATGTGCCAACTGCAAACATCTAGTTGTGCAAATCTGTGTAAAAATTTCAAAATAAGGCAGACAGTTATGGACCACTGTTAGGATACAAGAAGTGGATTTGGTCCAGTCAGCGCTTACCTTCGGACTTAGAAATATTTCTGAGAAAAAGTTTCTGAAAAGGTACATTTCAGCTGGGCAAGGCTGCAGGAAGTGTCCAAATAAGGAGTGTCATCGTCGGATAGCTTTGAGCCCAACCCATGGTGAAGATTTCAACATTCAAACTTCATCTCTGAAATAGAAGTCAAAATTCTCCATGGGGACGAGGCAGAGGGCTGTAGCTGAAGACAGTGCCACAACTCTGGATACCTCTTTGGCGAAAGACCACGGAAAAGGATTAGTTGCTGCAGAGAAAATCATAGCACGAGAAGCCATGAAATCAATATGACTGGTGATACACCTCAGGCAGATAAGCAAGCAGATAGGTCATCCTGGTTTTCAGAGCAGTTTTTGGCCAAAAGTTTTCAAAGTCTTCCATTTTGGCAATTATGTATCTGGGCACCTTCAGAGCCACAACCAAGGGTCCAGGATGAGTGGAACACCTCTTGGGGGTTTAGAACTCACTCAGGCTGGATACAGGTGCAGGTTCAAAATGGTGGGAGCCTTTTACATCCCCGTGGCTTTGACCAGGAGGCCCGCAAACTAGCCCTTGGAATGACTCTGGTAGTTCTGTGTGCAGGTGAAGATGAATGGCACAACAGCAGGGCTGGCATCTGAAGGTTCAAGGCAGGTTCCACGTAGCAAAGCAGTCCTTCCAGGGATAGCAGCTGTCTGGTACAGTGCACAGAAGGTCACAGCAGCAGGGGGTCCTCCCAGAGTCTTTCCGCTGTTCCAGTAGTAAACTTAAGAGTGGGTCTGAAGGTCCTGTTTTTATACCCTGGCTCTCTTCCTCTTGAAGGTGGTAGAAGCTTTTGGAAAGGTTCTTTGAAGTGCATGGAATTTACTGACTCCCCTGCCTTGGCTTCAAGCTGGCTGCAGTGGCAATGTGAGGTCCTTAGGCCCTTTGGGTGAAGGCAGAGTACATTCAGTTCAGTTGCAAGTTCAGCTGTGCTCAGCTCCTCCCTCTCATCGAGCCAGCTGATGTCCCATTTAGACACACCTAATCCCTCTATTGTGTGACTGTGTGGGAGGATTTCACAAAGTCTAACTCTCAGTTACACCCAGTCCTGTAACCTAAGACAGGCTACAGGTACAAAGGGCTAAGAGCAAGGAAATACCAACGTTCTAAATTGTAATGATAAATCTAACTTTACGATTACAGATGATTTATAATTACATTTCCTTAGATAGTAACAATTTAAAAACGTAATAAGGAATTCCAATTGTTATCCTGTGGGACAGTTAGGCCTCACAGTAATTAAAAAAAGATTTTGGAGTTTTTCAATACCAGGACATGTAAAACTTGAAAGTATACATCCAACCTTTTAATTAGCACCTGGCTACCCAGGGCCTACTTTAGGGGTGACTTATATGTAAGAAACGGGGAGTTTAAGGCTTGGCAGGGGGGTTTTAATGGCAAGTTGATGTTGCAGTTTAAAACTAGATTCAGGCTGCAGTGGCAGGCCTGGGACATGTTTTAGGGTGTTGCTTAAGTGGGTCGCACAATAAGTGGCTGGCGGCCCACTGGTAGCATTTAATTTACAGGCCCTGGGTATATTGTATACTACTCTACAAGGGACTTACAAGTAAATTAAATATGCCAATTGGCTATAAGCCAATTTAACCAGGCTTTTATGGGGGTAAGCACCAGCACCTTAGCACTCGTTAGTAGTGGTAAAGTGCACAGAGTCCTAAGGCCAACAAAAATAAATACAGCAAATAGTGGAGTGTAAAAGTCAAAATGTTTAGGAGTTACCCTACAGAGAGGGTCAGGTCTAACAGGAATGGACCTCCAAGGTTGCCGTGACATTTTTACAGAAGGCTGTGCTTTGTGTGTTTCTGGAATTGCAGAATGAATGGGCAACAGCTACAACATTCGAAATATCTGAGAAACACTGGTGGTGATGTCTGGAAAATACATTTGAGGTACCTGGAACCCTGCAATTCAAATATACTCAATTCATCTATTTGCATCACAAATACTTATCCCTGGAACCTTTAGGGAAAATGTGTAGGGGAGTTGACACCAGGTGCCAGCGATGTAAAGAGGTGAATGTATGTTTTTAGCACATGGTATGGCAATGTTCAATAAATAGGAGTTGCTGGTAGACAGTGCCATTGGAACCATTGCCATGCCTGTTTGGGAAATCCTACTTGACCAAATATCATAAACATTCGGCTGAGATAGCACACAAGGTGGCATGTAAGGTATACCACTAAGATCTGACATCCATTTTATTCTTAGTTTCGCTCCACATGCTCCTCACTGAACTATCTTGCTCATGACAGGAGACCATCCATGAGTGGCAGAACTCAGAACAGGCCTTGGTACACCTAATAAGCTCAAATGGAGTCTTTCTTCCTGCTACCAGAGAAGCTGTTCTATATGCCTACCTTAATTTGTTTATTAGCCCCCGCAACATCACATCCTCATTTTGAGTTATGCCACACATAGTAATACGTTTGTTGAGGGCAAAGAACCTTCTTGCATAGCCTTTCTGCCCCTCAAGCTTCAATGGGAAAGCTAGTACCACTGAAGCACTTAAGGACAAGAGTTTTTTATGGTTCAGTTACATGATGGAAGATATACCAGTCACAGCACATCACTATTATGCTCTATAAGTATTTTTTCATTCCACCTATCAAATAATGTGCACTTGTGGATCATCTGGGCTTGATAACTAGATTCTGCACTGACCCCTTGAAGGGGTATTTGTATTCTTGTATGTGTTTAGCATTGTCATATTGTTTAACATCAGACAGCCATTTTCAATTGATTTGTTTGAGAACATCTTATTAATTGTAGTATTTGGTGAACATCCATACCGATTTTCTTGTTCACCCACCATTTTACTTTTTCAATCTTTGACTTTTGTGTACAATTTTAAACAGGTGAGTTAGTTAGTTCATTAGTTTTACTTGTATTACATTTTACTTCACACATCTCTCTGGTAGATTGGCTTGGCACTTACGCCAAGCTCGATACCATATCCTGCAGCTGCAGTTTGAATACCCAATCTAATCTTATAATTGCTTAAGTAACGCCACCCTTGCTCTGACAAATACCATTTTACTTGTCCACTGAGGTGAATTTAACTTCTCTTGGTTGTTGGCACCTGGTCTCCTCTGTGACTTGTGAAAAACGTTACCAGTTGTCTATGATTTCTAGGTAGGGATGGGCCCAGATTTCTTTGGCATTTGTCTTGACTGACTTACATCCAGGAACCTATTCCCAATCATAATTTCATATGTCATCAATTGCACTATCCATCAGCTAACATATGAACGTTCAGACTTTTGCAGAGAGATCTGTGCAGCACAGTGGCTAACAAAGTAGCAGCATTGCAAAGGTCATCTCACAGCTGACAAAAGTATCAGCACTGCTTCTTGGAAATTGTCAACTAACGATTGTGTTTCTTATTTTAGAAAACGTGAATGCAGCTAGACTTTTGACTCTTCAATCCTTCATTACCTCTTATGGCATTAGAATACATAGCAGCTGCAATTTTTCACAATCCTAGGCTCTTATTACAAGGGGCTCATTTAATTACGATATGTGTGATAACTCTTGGTACCACGCATATCGCAATTTGGGTATTTATCAGCACCTATGTATTTTTGTGTGTTGTGCAACAAAATCTGTACGATAGTTACCATTATCAGAAACATGCTTCTAATTGCAATTTATTGATCAGACTCAATTAAATATGACCCTGCACAAGTTGGGCGTGATAAATATCCACCCAAACACAGGGCCTCTCACAAAGAGTACCAAAAGCAAGAAATTCTTGCTGGCAAATGTTCATGGAAAATTGAAGCTTCTATAACATTTAGGTACTTGTATTATAATGATGGCTCAATTCTATTTTTAGATTAGACAAAGAAGTGATGGATGGTATGCTTGAATTCATCTCAGTCACTGGTAAATACTCAGGTCTGCATCTTAATCCGTCATTATTTTGCCATCGGGTTTGGACCCAGCTATATGCAATCAGTCTAGACCCTGCTCCAATGGTTCAATGCTCTGAACCAGTACATTAGCAAACCAGGACCGGTATGCCCTAGTTAGGGCTAATTAGCCAGGCATAGCTTGGTTCTAGTGACACATTGTGCATGGGGCCCACGACTGGTCATACCCATCCCACTTCGGGTGACACACTAAAGTATACAAAAAAGTGATGTATTGAATGCATGAATCAGTCTCAGTCAGTAGTAATTACTCAGGCCACATCCCAATCCATTGTTATTTTGTACACCATGCCACCCCAGCCATATGGAAATCAGTCTTTACCCTGCTCGAGTGGGTACACCCCAACCCGAACTGCCAAGCAAGGTCCTCCCTGAACCGTAACACAAGGACCAGCTTTGCCCTACAAAAAATCTCTAAAGTGAGTTCAAAAACAAAGTGGGAAATGTGTCGGATAATGATCTCAAAAGTGGTTAGCTCCTCTTATTTGCCCCACAAATCTGGTGGTACCACGTGAAATAAATAACAACGCCACAGTATTCTTAGCACCTAATTAAGCGGTAAACACCAATGATAGCCAGAGACGTAGGCTGTCCCATAATTAGCTTACAAATATACGGTAAACTTAACTGTGGCGCAAGAGAACGCAGCAATACCTGCTTGAGCATGAAGAGGTATAGTCATCAACTGTTTATGCCGGTGTGCCTTTTGTGTTTCTCTTTGAGCTTTTCTTCTTTTGCTATACCTGTAAGAAACATTTAATTGGCACACAAGAGCAGTCAACTGTCTCTTCTGTGACCAGTGGCAGCACCTGCTGCAATAAAGTGTTTGTTTCATCCAAAGATATCATGCGGGAGCCAGAGCAAATGCTTGCTGGCCATGGATGAGATTTGAAGTGAGCCAAGGATGTCATTTGGTTGTCATTTGAGACCCCTGGGAGCTTCCTTGTGACCCTGGCTCCTGAGAGGTCAAAGAAATGACCAGTAAGAGGAACAGGGATATTTTACTGAAAAAAAGGTCCCAAAAGTACAGAAAACACAAGTGCTACTGATGGCAGCAGTTTTCTGAGATTTTATTAGTTGCAACTTGCAACTAATACAATTCGGCCTGAAAAGTGGAAGTGTCACCTGGCAACACACTCCACGCATGACCCATTTAAAGACTGTGTGTGTATATATATATATGCATTGATAGCTAGCTAAATCTAATTTGAAATGATTTTTTAGTTCTGTTATCAATATTTTGGAATATTGTTTGTTTTGAACCCCTAATGAAACCATCCTTCTTTGAGTAATATACAATAAATAATAAATACACCCGTTTGAGCTGATTTCTTTCTTGAATAATACAAGCAAGTGTGATCTGAATTGGTTTCTTGATGTCATGATTGGACATCGTGCAAGTAATTATAGAATTCTATTGAAATATACTTAAAAATACATCCTTGTAGGCATCATTGCCTAACAATTATTCACCCAAGAGCACAGGGGTATATTGGGTCACCCTTTTCTATATAAATACTTTTAAAAAAATTGGAAGTTTCCTGCCTTAGCCATGTAGTAGCTGCATCCTGTACCTGGGTCAAATGACTGGGTGTAGCTGACAGTCGAGCTTTGTAGATTCCTCCTAGACAGTCACAAACAATGGGGGGCTTAGCTGTGTCTGGATGGGCCATCACTGGCAGGATGTGAGGGAAAAGCTGGACACAGCCCCACTTACACTTAAATGTCCTGCCTCCACACAAAGAGCTGCATACCTTATGCAGTTAGTCTGGAGCTAGGAAAGGGAAGGCAGGATGCTTGGGGACTTCAAAGGTATATTCTAGAAGCTTCTACCCCGCTTCTAAGGCACAACTGAGTTTACATACTGGATCTCAGAGACTACCATTTCAGTACACTTTGGATCTGTGGATAGTCTGCAAAGAAAAAGGACTGCTGTGCTGCCGAAGGACTGCCATTCTGCTGGACTGAACTCTGCTAGACTGCTGCCTTGCTGTGCTGCTGCCTTGCTGTGCTGAACTGCTGCCTGCTGCCCTCCTGCCAAGCTGAAAAGGACTTGACCTGCATATCTTGAATCCAAAACCCCAGAGTAACTCCAAGGGCAAGTTGGCTGGCTTACTGCCTTTAGTCTCAGAGTTAAAAGGTTTCAACAATCTTTTACCTGCACCTGGACTCTGCCATCGGTGTCTACCCTGTTAAGTGGTGCCACCCTAGTCCTGGACCCTTGGAAGTGGGAATAAAGTGCTCTGCCAGCCTCTATAGATCCTGTGGAACAAATACATCTTCTGTGCTTCATGGCACAATCCTTAGTAGAGCCGCCACATCGCTGCCGCTGCATGGATCAGAACCACTGCAAAACTCATATCGCAGCCCGTCATCGCATTGTAACGCTGCTGTGCGACGCATCCTCGTACAGACCCTCGCATCCCATATCAACACCAGTCTTGAATGCAAAAACTCCTCAGAACTGATGCATCGCCCCGACTGCGCGATGCATCCTTGACTCCTGACTTTGCATCGCAAGCCCTCGTTGGAAGGATCTTCGTAGACAATGCTGTCGGACCTCACACTGCAGCCTCACAGCATCTCGGAATTGGAGCATCGTTTCGCCTGAATCTTCAATTTGGATCATCACAAAGCTCTTTAAACCATGATTGAAGGTACTTTTGTTCAGCAGTCCTAACTTGGTCCCTGGAGCTCGCCCATGCTCCATTGCGGTCGGCTGGATTTGTGGCTCCGTTCCGGTCCAGCACAACCAGATATCCACAGTTCACGCTTTATGCCTTTTGGTGATATTTTCACTAAAATCTTTCATTATGAAAACCCCTGTTTCTACTGACTACATCTAGTCATTTTGTACTTGTTTTATTTATTTAAAATTACTAATTCTGTTGTAGGCTCCTTTTGTGGTGTTGCACAAATACTTTACATATTGTCTTTGAGTTAAGCCTGACTGGGATGTGCGAAGCTTCCCGAAGGTTAATCAGAGGTTAATGTAGGGTTTGCTTGTGACTTCACACTGAGAAGAACTGTGGCTGCTGCTATTGAAGGGTTTCCCCCCTCCTCACTCAGTAAACCAATTTCTTAAAGTTTTGATGAATTATTTTCTCAGAATTGGCATTCTATTTATTTGGCAGCTCTTTCCAGAGGCAGATTACACTAACTTTTCTTAGTAGTAAGAAAAAAATAATAATTGATACTTTAATCCTTAACACCCAGAAGAGTTTGAGATAGGAGAAAGTAAAAGACCTGGCTGTCACAAATGTATTTGGGGTTACACATTCAGAAACAACTCCATAATTATTACATTTCAGGGTTGGGACAAGTAAGGACTGAGAGGAAAAAACATAAGTTTCAGATGTTAAAATATAACCCTCCAGATGCATTTCATAATACAAGTGACCTTGTAGTAAAAGCAAGACATAAAATGTAAACCTAGGAAGAACACATAAAAGTGAAAGTGAGGTAGCGACAAGACAGTGTCAGAGCTGGGTAAATGGAAGGGGAGAAGGAATAATGTGGACAGCTGAATCTAAAGACTGCTGACTGATCATTATCCTGTTTTCTTACTGTGGATAACTTGGTACTCTATGTTAAAACAAATTTAAAGAATGTTTTAACGTTTGAGATCGAAAAACCTTTTAGCTACTATTATAAAATGCAATTTCTGAAATGGATCTAAAATGTAAGCAGGACTAGTCTTAGCCCAGGTCCCATAAGTGCACAGCGCCCAGACCGACCCATGGTCTCAGTTCTCTATGGGGCAAATGTACGACGTTCTTTTGCAGTCAGAAAGGAGAATTTGGCACCTTTGCAACCGCAAAAAAGTCTGTCCAATGCATGTACTAACCCTATTTTGCGAGTCGCTAACCTATTAGCTACTCGCAAAATATGTTTAGCAACCCGTTATAAGTGAGGGGCATGTCAAGAGTGTCCTATCCTATTAGCGAATCTCAAACCTATGTATGAATGTTTTGCAACCGCATTTGCGGTTGCAAAACACTTGCAGTTTACCACCCTTTACAAAAGGGTGGTATGCCACTTGCAAACGGGAGGGGGTCCCCAGGGAACCCATTCCCCTTTGGTAATGGGTTTGCAAATACTGTTTAAGAGTAGGCAGTGGTCCTGGGGACCGCTGCCTGCCCTTAAAAAAAATTCAACTGAAAAGTTTTATTTTAATTTTTTATATGCATCCTGTTTTCCTTTAAGGATATTGCATTAAAAAAAATACTGCTTTATTAAAAAAGCAGTCACAGACATGGTGGTCTGCTGACCCCATCCGGCCACCATCCATGGGAGTGCTAGCCATTCCCAATGGGGTCGCAAATTGCAACAGCCTCATTAATATTCATGAGTCATGCAAATTGATACCCAATTACGAATCGCAAAGTGTTGGAGACACTGTTGTACATTAAGTTTAGCGAGTGGCAATTTTACGCAATTTGCGACTCACTTAACTTATTGGTCGTACATTTGGCTCTATATGATTTTTGGATGTCAATTGCTCAGCTCCCTAAATTGATTTGTGGTTGAAAGTACCCAAATTTCAGATGGCTTCATTGCAGGTAAGCACACAGCTACTGAATTAACTAATGGTAAAAAGTTCAAACCCTAGGTGCAAAATTTGCAAAAAACATAGACAATATGATTTTTGTTCCCCTTCTGAAACATGAAAATAACACGGAAAGCATATAAAAAATAATTCAAAACTTTTTGGGAGCTGTCTAAATCGTTAAATGATTATTAGAGTAAAAAAAGGGATAATTGCCATGCTACACTCGAATCCTGACAATTTTACTTGAATTATTTTTCACCTCCTAGCCCTGTGCTGTTGGCGAACAGTTAAACTTAAACAAATGGCCAGTATGTTTCTCTAAGAATGATTTCAACCCTATCTGTGAGAGACACATAGCTGAAAATATACACAGCTCATCATTTTATTTAAACCATGGTTTAAATTCACACAAATACACAATACTGACTCCCTCTATCAGAAATGTCGGCATCATATTTGATTTGACACTCTACTTCACCACTCAAATCAAACAGATCTCTCCAGTCTGCTTCCTGAAACTGTAAACCATAAGGCATTTCTTGCATAGAAGAAATTCGAAGAGTGGTAGTGCACTCTCTGGTAACTTCTCAATTGGACTGCTGCGTGTTGTGTGCATTTGTCTGATACTTGCTAAACATAGTAGCAAGTCCTATACCAGTCTATACCCATTGCTACCGTGAGAAAGTTAGATACCTTACCTCGCCTCTGCCTGCTGTTTCAGCATAAGTGGTCCCAGCCTTTCCGCTGCGGCTATGTGCCGTTTGAGACGAGGGCGCAGAGAAGTCCACTCAGGCTCACCGTAGTTTCCGGAACCGCTTGGCTGGTTCCAGTACCGCTTGTTTCCGGTTTTCGGTGGTGAGTGGCCTAGTTTTTCTTCCACCATCACATACTTAAAGCACGCTGAAATGGACATGCAGCGGATATGCCAAAGGCAAGCCTGTCTGTGCCCGTCCATGCCTGGACCGGGCCTATGGCCAGATACCCTGGCCTAACTATGTCAGAACCTGTAACATATACAGGTAAAGAATTGCTTGACCTGGCCAAAATTATCTCTGAACACGACTGCTGCTGCTTTATTGTCGGTAACGATCTTCTGCAAGAGGGGCAGAGGTGTGTGTGTGTGGTTTTTCACTCCCAGCAGAATGGACAGTTAGGAGATGCCAAACGTCAGGGGTAAGGCCTATAGTAAAGTGCCTAGAAACCTCTGCGGAGGCAGATGTTTATTGTGGTCTTATTACGATCTCTAGCCAAACATAAATATGAAATAGCAAACCTTCTATCTCGCTACAGCGTTGATATCCTATTACTCACTGAAACCTGGGCCAACACAGTGTCAGACTCGGATTTTGTTACAGAAGTACTGTTAGAATTTTTATCTAAAAGGCTGGTTAGATTCATCAAGAGGGGTGGTGGGCTAGCTAGCTGTAATCTATCGTGAATGGTTTAGAGCCACCAACTGCAAGGCACTCTATTTTGCCCTGGAATTGAATCCAAAAAAAGTCCTTTTAGAGGCATTCTTCTATATTGCCCTCTTGGCTCTAAAAGCTCCTTTGTCAATATTCTAGATTCCCTGCTCGAGCCCTCTCTCATCACTAATGATTTTTCCATTCTGGGTGATTTTAATGTGTATCTGGAGGATTTAACCGATAAAGATACAGTTGCTCTTCTAGATACTTTTGAAACTGTAGGGCTTTCGCAGTTGGTGTGTAAACCTACACATGAGACAGGACATACACTGGATGGCATATTTACATCCATATTGAACCTGATAGTAAAATATATCTAGCCTCTTCCCTGGGGGATCACTCCATTATCCTTTTTAATCACTCTATCCCTCAAATACCAGTGGTGGCTGCGGACAAAGCCTACCCAAATACTTATAAAGCCTGGAATAAAATAGATGAGACTATGCTCCACACCTATTTGGATATGTCTAGACCTATGCTTAGTACAAATGTCAATTTGGCAGCAAACATATATACAGACTGGCTCAATGAAGCTTTTAAGGCCACAGTGCCCATTGGAAAAATTTCAGGTAATCGGCAATGCCCATCTGCCCCTTGGTTTACAGAGATTCTGTGACAGGAAATACAAAAATGTTGTAGATTGGAAAGACATTGGAGAGCAAAATAAGATGTACTAGATGTACCTTGCTCATGGCTGAGCAAGGCACTAGATACTATTGCACTGTGGACGTCCAAACCCCCCGTCAGAAGAACCAAATCTGAACCCTGGTATACGGAAAAATTAAAACTTGCGAAAACACACTGCAAAGCGACAGAACGCAAGTGGAGGAAAAATTACTCTCCTGAGCTCAAGGAACTATATAAACTAGAGTTAAAATCATACCAGAAAATGGTTAGAGAGGAGAAAAGTTCCTTTTACCAGACAAGAATTGAAGAGGCAACAAACCCCATGAAAGAACTTTTTAGCATTTATAAGGAACTTACAAACACCACTACCCTAGATATGCAGGACACATATTCTGATGACATATGCGACCAGATAGCTGACTTCTTTGTCAACAAAGTCGAGAAAATACATGCAACTTTTTCAAACCATGTCATAGAAGGAAAAGAACCACTCCTTACCCAAAAAAACACTCTCACACGCTTTATCACTCCTGACAAAGAAAAGTTGATCAGCATTATCAATAGCATCCACTCAGGATCCCCAAATGATGTGTGCCCTTTAGGTAAAATTAAAGACATCATGAACAACGGTCTCATTGATCAAATCAAACACTTGATCACTTTGTCCTTTCAAGAATGCTACGTCCCAGAAGCATGGAAGACAGCACAAGTCATCCCTCTAAAAAAAAAACCAAACATTCCGGTTACTCAATATCAAAATCTTAGACCCATCTCCCTCTTGCCACAATGCGCTAAGATTATAGAAAAAATAGTCAATAAACAACTGATGACTTTTCTAGAAGAAGGAAACATACTTCATCCTACACAATCTGGTTTTAGACCTGGATACTCCACGGAGTCTGCGGTTCTTTACTCCACGGAGTGCATTCGCAAGATGGTAGATGAGGGGGAGACAGCTGCACTTGTCATGCTTGACTTAAGTGCAGCTTTCGACACTGTGCTCCATGACACCCTGTTGTCCCGACTATCAGACATTGGAGTAAGGGATCATGCCCTTGCCTGGTTTAAATCTTTTCTCTCCAAAAGATCATTCCAAATACATTGCCCACCCTTCAAGTCATCTTCTCGCGACATCAGCTATGGGGTCCCACAGGGCTCTAGTTTGAGCCCTACCCTGTTCAACATCTATATGGAACCCCTAGCTCGAGTCGTAGAGAATTTTGGGGTGGGCATTGTCAGTTATGCTGACGACACCCAGCTCATGTTCAAGCTCACCCCAGACAGCGAAAAATTTGCCTCCATTTTTTCTAGCTGCATGGCAGCAGTCGCCACCTGGATGGATAATAACTGCCTCCGTTTGAATGGCGACAAAACGGAGGTGCTAGTGGTAGGGAATAAAACCTCAATATGGTCCCAGGCTTGGTGGCCTACTACACTGGGCGACTGCCCCCACCCAGTCGAAATGGTCAAAAACCTAGGAATAATGATTGACTCGGATTTGTCGGGAAGAACACAAGTCAATAAAACAATTGGCAAATGCATGGGCACGCTAAAAATCTTGCGTAAGACTATTGATCTTGTTCCCATTGAAGCAAGGAAAACGTTAGTGCATGCACTAATAACGCCCCACCTGGATTATGGAAACGTTCTCCTTTTAGGTGCAAACCAAAAACAACTGCACCAGCTTCAATGCATTCAAAATGCGGCCGCCCGCATGGTGCTAGGTTTACCAAAAAGAACATCCGCTACAGCAGCCTTGTCCAAGCTTCACTGGCTTCCAGTTAGAGAAAGAATCAGATTTAAGGCTCTCTGCTATGCCCACAAAATTGCTCACAACAAAGGACCCACCTATTTGAGAAATCTTCTAACTATCCACCGCCCTACCAGAAATCTCAGATCCTCGGGTATGTCACAATTCAAACTTCCCCGGATCAATAGAGCAAGACTGGGTGGTCGCTCCTTTAGTTTTCTTGGAGCAAAGCATTGGAATGCCCTCCCAGTTCATCTGAGAATGGAACCATCAGAAATCCTCTTTAGAGCTAAATTAAAAACTCATCTCTTCCCTCATTAACATCTCCCTATCTCTCTGTCTCGGTGAGCTGTAAAGAGTTTTTGTCAGCAATTAGCGCGGGGATACACAGTTGTGCAGCCATGCGCTTTACAAAACGCTTTATTATTATTATTATTTTAAAAGTAACTGTAAGTCTGCACTGGCCAAGTACTAGACGATGTTAGTCACTTAAAAAGGAACCTTTTTCACTGGACAAATTGAGAAGTCTAAGAATTCAACAAAACAATTGTTTGGGGTTGTAAAGAAGCTCATCTCCATACCTAGTAAAAAAGACCACAGAAAAGCAATCAAGGCTTCTGTGATGATATAGCCAACACTTTTAGGAACAAAGTTAACAATAAGTATTATTGTTTTGAGGCCACTGTGCCACAGGAGCTTACTGAGGAAAACCCTAACCCCAGCAAAAATACTTTTCAGGTTTTTCCCGGTTACCAGTGAGCAAATAGAAACTCTCATTAAGGTAATAAAATCTGGATCCTCTTTGGACCCTTGTCCCCCTGCAGTACTAAGACATATAGTAAAAAAGGTCAGTCCTAGTCTTATTGAAATTTTTAACTCCATGTTTACCTCAGTATTCTTGTCCTCTTGTTGGAATGAAGCATTGATCCTTCCATTAGTAAAAAAAACCTAGCCTAGATGCACTAGATCCTCGCAATTACAGACCTATTGCCAGGCTGCCTTATCCAGCAAAGATAGTGGAGAAAATCATGAATAAACAACTAGCTCAGTTTGTTCAAGAAAATGACCTACTCGATTTCTCGCTATTCGGTTTTCGTCCAGAACACAGTACAAAGACGGCCTTGATAAATGCTATTGAAGAGATCAAGACGGTGATGGACAGGGGTGGAGTCGCTGGCCTGATCCTTTTGTATCTGCCGGCAGCGTTTGACACTGTTACTCATCACCTGCTATGATCTCGCCTGGAAAAGCTAGGGGTAAAGGTTCTGGCCCTGTTCTTGTTAATAAAAAGACAAACAGTGACCCTGGATGACTTTAAATCTGCACCCTATGTCCTACCTTGTGGGTTTCCACAGGGTTCATCGCTTAGCCCATCCCTTCTTAATATCTGTGTGTCTGAGCTGGCTCCGCTGAGTCCAGCATTTTGGATATAGCTTAACATCATATGCTGATGACACACAGATTGTGGCAGCTGCGTATAAGTAGCAAGCCTCCCCTGTATTGCTATTTAGACACTGTATGCAGGAAATAAAAAGCTGGATGGGCAAACATTGTTTAAAACTTAATTCGGAGAAAACCAAAATAGGGATTTTTGGCAACCAGCAAACCAGATGGGATTTGGTGGCCTACAGAGATGGGGGAGTTGCCAAAACCAGTAGAAAAAGCGAAATATCTTGGTATTTTAATTGACAAGAAATTAACATTCTCCCAGCAAACCAATGCAACGGTTTCCACCGCTTTTTACTTGCTCAAGAAACTAAGGAAGGTCCTACCTTATATGCCTATAGATTCTAGGAAGACTGTGGTGACTGCACTGGTACTATCTAAACTAGACTATTGCACTGGATTGTACTTGAATATGCAAAACAACATTAAAAAAACTGCAGATGGTGCAGAATGCAACCGCAAGACTTCTCCTAAATCTGCCCAAGTAAGAATCAGTTTTGACCGAAATCCGAAGACCCCACTGGCTTCCTGTAGCAAGTTGCGTCTAGTTTAAGACGCTATGCCTAGCTTTTAAGTCTTGAATAATACAGGACCTATGTTCCTAAGAAACATCTTTTCCTGGTATCATCCCGGCAGACTGCTTCGCTCTACTAGGATTCGTACCTCTAGCTGGGTGGGACAAAGCATAGGCTATGGCACGACCAATCTATGGAATACGCTGTCTATGCATATTAGGTATGCAAGTTCACTAACCTCATTTAGAAAGAGTCTTAAGACATGGCTATTTCAGAATTAATGCAAGAGTATTATGGGCTTACTGTAGTTCATTAGCACCAAGACACCTCCAGGTATTCGCACGCTGAATATGTTATATTAACATAACATAAATAACTAAAAAAGTCTCTATCTCTGCCTTCCTGCTGTCTTGATAGGCATTACATTTAAGGCAGTTGTATTGGCTTCTGGTGGCAAAGTGCATTACATTTAAGGCAGCTTCTCTGGCTTCTGGTGGCACAGCACATTACATTTAAGACAGATGCACTGGCTTCCAGTGGCACTTTGCATTACATTTAAACTTCTGTTGCTGGCTTTGTGCTATTTGAAGAGCAAACTGACCCTTTATACCCAAGAGAGAGCACTATGGTAAACTCCATCTGATGTGGATTCCTAAATTCTTGAAGACACGCCATGGAGAAAACTAATTCACCATTATTACAGCCAAGCTTTGGAACAGCCTGCCACCCATACTGTCTGTGTCACTGGCCATCTTTAAAAGAAAACTTAAAGCCTGGCTGTTTGATCCAGCCTAGCCAATAAGATAATGCAGAAGGAACTCTGTATCTTCTGTTTTTATCAGCTGCGCACTGAACAAATGCCGACTGATTGATTGATTGACCCAGGGCTGGAAATTCAACAGCTCCCTGCTTAGGCCTCTCTTAACAAATGCTCATGTTCCCATTTGACTAGCTAAATTGATAAAAGCTTCATACTTTGCCTGTGGCTGAAAATCACATAACTTTCTACTTAAACCAACTTAGTCCTGGGATGGCCAATGTATCCTTTCACCCTTCTAAGGTTGAGGATATGATTGCTATTAAGTTAAGCGAATATATCAACTCTTATTTCAGCACCTGAATTCTCCATAGGTGATGTTCCACCTAAAATTCGACTCAGAAATATAATTTGACCATTATATTGTGGTCAAAATATTGTTACTACAAACATATTATGGGCAAAATTATCGAAGGTAAGAAATATATTTATATATTTGCAATTACATTGGAGTTTAAAATATAGCTTATATAACATTGTTTTGTTATGTTGTTCTATTGGAGTGCATTATATTTTCGTTTAATTATGTATGTTATTAACAAATGTATTTTAATTGTTTTATAATAATATATTACATTCTAATTGTTTTCAGGTTATTATAATTATTTTGAATTAAGTGTGTTGCTTTTAAAAATTATACATTAATTGCCTTTTATTGATTAATTTGATATTTTTGTATTTGTTATTGGTTTACATATTTAATAAAGTTTTAAAGTGTTTATTAAATAACATGTTTCGGCTGGGCATTTATTGCAGATTTGGATGGAAAGTGTTTTTTTAATTGTTCATTAAATATTGGTAATTGGTTATATTTTTGAAATACTGCTCCTCTGTTAGTGGCCTTGAAGATCCCAGTAGACCCTGGAGGAGTATGTTGGGGGATTTTACTCATAAGCTAGAGAACCCTAGTTATACATTTTCGAGCAACCATCCGTGTAGGGACTAGGAGCGATTTATCTTGATAGTGGGGTGTAAGACCAGGCATATTATATAGGATTGAAGTGGACCATCTCCTGTGCTTGCCTTGTAGAGGTATATTCCTGCCAACTATCTGGATACCCATTGGAGCTGTGCTGCTAGGTAATACTTTTCAAAGCCTCCCTTAACCCATTGGCAGTTGAAGTTTTTGAAGAGCCCCTTGTTGCCCCCACTGTGCCACAGCAAGACCCCCAAAATTGTTCTAAATTTCTGAAAAAAGCGGCGTTGAGGAAACAGTGGTACATTTACAAAATAATATAGGAGGCAGAGCAGGACAATTATTTTAGAAAGTGCTCCTGCCGGTGAGTGTCAGGGGAGCTGTTGCCATAAGCAGATTTGAGATCCTAGGGTTATGTAGGTGCGTTTTAGGTTACTCTCAAATAGGTCTTTTTGAGAATGGTATAGACGAACACCCAGATAATGGACCTCAGATGTCCTCCAGGCTAGCAGAGTGTCACCCATTTGTTTTACCTGTGTGTGGGTATTGCTACAAAATGGAAATACACAAGATTTCCCCCAGTTCACTCGGAGGCCAGCCTCTTCCACAAAATCCTGGTAAATAGACGCTATTGAGGACATGTCTGCTTATGTGTCCGGGATATATAATAACAAGCCATCTGCATAGTGCGAACCAGCATGTGTGGTTACGTCAAGAGGGATACCACACCTCTTGCCTTCCAAGTGAAGACGATGAGCCAACAGTTCCATGGCAATTGTGAATAGGATAGGGGAAAGAGGGCAGCCCTGACGCGTGCTTCAACCCAATGGAAAGGGGAGGGGTGAAATTAGGAGATCAATGCACGTCCTAAATGACGGCTTTGTGTACAGTAGCTTTGTGTAGGTCATCAAGCATTGCCTGGGGCCTATTGCCCTTAGAACCTCAAAGAGGTACTCCCAAAACAAAAGAATCAATGGCCTTCTCAAGTCCAATATGAGACATGTGGATAACGGGTATTGTAGAGAGTCTTGATCCATCACATGGAAGAGTTGTCTCATATTATTAGGCGTGTTAAGTCCTGGAACAAATCCATTTTAGTCAGGGTGAATGAGGACTGGAAGTATACTCAAGTACCAATTAGCTAGGACTTTACCAAGTATTTTATAATCAGTGCCCAATATGGCTACTGGGTGATAGGAGGAGAGGCAAGTGGACTCCCTATCAGGCTTCAGTAGGGATACTAGAAGAGATTCCTAGAGGGAGTCTGGGAGTACCGCAGTGGTAAGGGATACAGATTGTATTACTTGTTTATGTTAGTACATTATGTTGGGTGGATGGTTGAGGGATATTGAATATTTTAATCATTACATATTGATTACACTATAAAGCAATTATCCTCTGAAACACCAACCTTGTACTGTAAGGAAGCCCTTCCAGCACAAAATAATATGCCTAGATAAAGGGTTTGTGCATTCTACAGATGAACACACGTGCCTTATTTGACTAGCTAGGAGAAAAGAAGATTTTCCACCTTCAAAGAGGCCTTCATTTTGGTGCAAAACCCTGTTTATCATTGTTAGTAGATCTGCTCTTGTGTTAAAAACTAGGGGTGGAAGTGTGTGTACCCTCATGTATGGAGCATGGGACACCCCCTTGATGCAGAGTAGCACAAAGTAGCTCAAAGTTGGGCAAAGTGATATTTAGATTCCTTTATGGGCTACTTTTTAGCACAAATAAAGTTTTGCACCGTAAAAGTAAATATTCTCAATACTTTAAACAAGTTTGTGTCCCTTTTTGGATTTTGCACTGCCACAAAGTGTTGCTAAATCTGCCCATAAATCTACCCTCCTCATAATATGTGCGCTTTCTCCAGTGCTTCTTTGAAAGGAGGTGGAATAGTAAATCTTCCACCCAATGTATGCATAAAAAACATTAAAAACTTCACATTTTCATTCTCTTAGTCCATAGTTAAGAAGGCTTTACAAATTTAACACAGATTAAACCACACACAAATGTATCATAAGGTGACTTTCCTAAAACAATCAAATCATTAATTTGAAACACACTATATTTAAAACACATACGTTTTAAAAAATGATTTCTCGCTTCCAGCACAGTCTTACTGGGGCCGATGTGTTAGACATCTTTTCCTGAATGTCAGTTTTCTTTCACAATACACTTTCCAAAATATTTGTTAGACTAGACCATACATTTAAGGACTTCCTACAATGTTTGTTAGATTGTACTTAGAATAGTAAATCGGCATACTCCCTCAGATTTATACACTTACCCAATACTTTTATAGTGGAGCTAGAATCATACATTTGACCCTCAATGCTTACCCAGTGTATACACTTTCTCCATTGATTATTTGACTGGAGTTAAACAGTAAATCTTCGACCATCAGGTATGTACCTTCCTCAGTGATTGGTAGGCTGAAGTTGAAATATTAAATATGACCCAGGGTATAAACTTTCCCTAGTGTTTGTAAGACTGGAGATAGAACTGGAGATAGAATAGTTGGTCTAACACCCTTTCCCAATGGATTCACTCTCCCCAGTGATTGTTAGATTGGAGTTCAATACAAACTTGGTGAAGATATCTGTGCTTTCAGAAGATCAACTATCATGGCAACTCCTCTGAAGGCATTGTAACTTTGCTGAGCAGCTGCTACGTTTTTCACCGCCGCTCAGCAAAGTTTTTGGTTTTTCAAAAATAAATTCCCAAAGCAGGAGTTTGCTTCTGAAACATAACCCTAACATCCTGGGAGTTTTCTTTCAGCATGGCTGACTCATTTGAATTTTTTTCATTTTTGGGACCACCACGTTATTTCTCCAGTCCCAAACAGTAAAAAGGTCTGAGGAGGTCTAAGCCACTGTGGGTAAAAACATTATAGGTCACCTGACAAAAAAACATAGAGAGCACACACCGAGAGTTTGGTGGACAGGATACTCTGTCACATTTGTTGTGAAGTACCCTGCCTGCAACACTTTAAAATGCAGCAAGTAAATAAAAAAATGCAAATGGCGGCCAGCGCATCATGATGACTGCATATTTAGTAGTTTTTCGTTTTGAGAAAAAAACATTTAAAAAGGTTTGTTATGATGCATGCACACACATCTGCACACTTGGCAACCATCTTCAAATGATTTATAATTTTGAAAAAAATCCCTCCAGATGGCATGTATGTACATGCATGAATGTTAAAGCATATTTTAGAACAGTAAATTAAAATTGTTATTTGCTAGGGTGCAACAAAAGTGATTGGGCGAGTAGCAGTTTGCAGTTGCTAGGATCTTAAAGTAAACAGCAGTTGTGGAGCAACTGGGAGAAACAGGTGTGTGGGTGTAGGAAAGCAGAGAGAGCCCTGGGGGGGCATGTTAAAATGTAAAGAAAGACTGGAGCAGGGTGGAGCCCCATGGATGAGAAGTGATGAAAGCAGAAGGAGAAACAAGGGGTGGTAATGTGAGGGAGACGATAAAGAGAGCAAGGAAAGACATGCACTCTCTTGGAGTTATGAAAGAAAAAGGAAAGACTCCCCTCATGACAGCAGTGGAAGGATACAGCACATCCAATCAGCAGCGATGTTAAGCAGCAATTCTCAATGAACAGGGAAAACACAAGAATAAGGAGGATAGTCATCAAATAAGGAACACAGACTTCAGAAACAAAAGAAAGCCATCCAATCATGCCTAAAGAGCTGACCTAGAGCCCATGCTATATATTGTTCATAGTAGCTCTTCTAAAACAATTAGATAATGCTAAAGCTTTCTGTAAGAGAGTCTCAGAAGCAGCAGCTTGTTAGAAATTGGATTTCTGGTTGGCAGAGGTATCACCCTGTCCAAACAGGAACCACAATCCTAGTAGGGTTTAGTCAAAACACACCATAAATTAACCTGTGCTCACCCTCTGGTAGCTTGGCACAGGACAGTGAGGCTTAACTTAAACGGAAATGTGTACAGAATTTGTGCAACACTTCAAACAGTAACAGTGAAAACCACACTGGTTCAGAGTAAGAGCTTATATTTCTATGGACAAAGAAGGACCATAACGACCAAAATTCAATAGGTATAACAGGAGTTATGATTTTTTTAAGAATAAATGAAAATGTAGCGCTTAAAAGCTTAAAGAGCCAACCAGGGCCATCTGGTCATGCTAGACCGGGTTAAATCCAAAACGGCAGGATGACCATGATGGAGCATCGGTGGAATCCAGGGATCTTCCTATTCCGGTCAGGCTGGACTATTCCCATTGGGCGCAGGGTCAAGACTGATTTGCATATGGCTGGGTCGAAACTGAAATGGCACGATGTACTGGGGTGAATGTATGACATTCTTCTGCATTCTGTCCATCAATTCTTCTTCTTGCATCTTCCAAAAAAATGGCATATTTAAAACATTAATAATACATTCAACTTTTTCAGTAAAGAGGATTTATCATTACCATTCCAATGATATGAAGCATGACAGATCTACTCAGCCCGAAACTACATCTTATAAGCGTAATACGTAATTCCTAATGTTAACTCAAGAGAGGGGTAGGCCTCACAGTAGTGAAAAATGAATTTGGTTGTTTTTTTTACCAGTGCATGCACACCTTAAAAGTACACCTTTTGAGTACACAGCACCCTGCCCTATGGGCTACCTAGGGACTACCATAGGGGTGACTTATATGTAGGAAAAGGGATGTTGAAGGCTTGGCAACGGGTTTTAAATGTAAAGTCGACATGGCAATAAAGGCTGCATGCACAGACTTTGCAGTAGCAGGCCTGAGACATGTTTGGAGTACTACTTGTGTGAACGGCACAATCAGTGCTTCACGTTCACAAGTAGCATTTAATTTACAGGACCTGGGCACATGTAGTGCACTTTACTTGGGACTTATAGGTAATTTAAATATGCCAGTTGTGGTTAAGTCAAACAAACCATGTTTTAGGGGAGAAGTACATCCACTTTAGCACTGGTTGGCAGTGGTTGTCAGTAGCAGAATTCTGACTTTTTCAACTCCAACTAGCTAAGTGTATCCCTGCTTGCGTGATTATGCTGAATGGGATCACTGGCATAATATTGAGTACATAAATATCCCGATACACAAATATTGATATAAGAATATCGATATCTAAAATATCGACATCCTATCTTTAAAATGTAAAATACTAAAATATTGAAAAATAATATAGATGTTAAAAATATCGATGTACAAAATATCGTTTTTTTATATATAACAAAATAATGTTAAATAAATTAAATAATAACAGTAACTTTAAAAGAATTATTTAGATGTAATGTACATTATACCAAATATAATAAATACATTTAATTTAAAAAATGTAAACGTACATATATAAAAAGCAATATATATATGTATATTTACTGTAAAACAATTAATAAACTAATACATTTAATTTATTTTAGAATATTATAAATATATAAAAAATAACAAATAAATATATATATATATACACCTATAACATTAAATCTAAGAAAAATGAATATTGTAAATTAAATTATTAAAATATTTAATCATTTTTCAGCTATTATTTTACACTCCATTGACTGCATCAGTAGGATAGCGCAGAGGTAAAAATCATTATTACCACTCCAGTGAAGGCAACAGTAGGAACAGTGTTGGATAGCGGAGGGGAAAAAATACTATTCCCAATCCAGTGAGTGCAACACTAGGGAAAGTGTTGGATAGCGGAGGGGTAGAAAATACTATTCCCACTCCAGCTACTGCAACCGTAGGGAAAGTGTGGGATAGAGGAGGGGTAAAAATTACTATTCCCACTCCAGTGAATGCAACAGTAGGGAAAGTGTTGGATAGGGGAGGGGTAAAAATTACTATTCCTACTCCAGTGAGTTCAACGGTAGGGAAAGTGTTGGATAGCAGAGGGGTAAAAATTATTATTCCCACTCCAGTGAGTGCAACAGTAGGGAAAGTGTTGGATAAGGACGGGTAAAAATTACTGTTCCCTCTCCAGGGAGTGCAACAGTCTGAAAAATGTTGGATATTAGAGGGTGAAAATGTATATTCTCAACAAAGTCAATTTAAAATAAAAAAGAAACAAAATATCAACTACAATACAAAAAATGTTAATAACATAAAAATTATATAAAAATATGAAACATTACACATGAAAGAAACATACTATAATGTTAAAAAACCAAAAAATTGAAACAACATACAAGATGTGCTACATAAGCTTAAAGAGCAGTAGAAGGGAGACCTGGGATCTCTCGACGATGAAGATTGGCAGGCTGCCCTGATGTCCCACAGGGAGGCGGCCATCACCCTCCGGTTCAAGCTGATACAATTCAAAATCCTCCGCAGATCATATTTAACTGGAGCGACACTGGTAAAGATAGGGGCCAGGACCGATCCACTCTGTTCCAGAGGTTCCGGCCACACAACTACCTTTTATCATACGTTATGGGAATGTCCGCAGCTCCTACAGATATGGGAAGGGGCCACGACTCATATCCAAATGGCCCTAGGGAAAACACTGACTCTTACACCGGGGCTAGGCCTACTTAATGTATGGGTGGCAACAGATCTTACAGAGGTGGAACAAAAACTAGCCACACTGGGATACACCCTAGTTAAGAGAGAAATAGCTAAGGGGTGGGGGTGGCAAATTCTCCAACCATGCAGGCATGGTTAAAGGAAGTTGATAAATGTATGATTGCAGAAAAGGAAGTCTTCATAAATCGGGAATGCCCAAAGGAGTGGGACAGGAAATGGGACAAATGGAACGTCTATCGAGGAACTATCTGTATTTCCCCAATGTTGGAACTTGAAATGAGGCGAAATAGATATCAAGCAACAGATAATGTGTAAAAGTAACTTTCTTCCCCCATGCTATTGTATTGCTGTATTAAATGCTTGCTGAAATACTTATTACAAATGTATGCATAACTGCGAAAGAAACTAATACAAAGAATTTTTAAAAAACTAAGAATTACCTTCTAACATTACTTTATAAAAATGTAAAAAAGATTTTACAGATAACTATATTTAATATAAATTAATTACAATCAAAAACATTAATTATTACACAAAATCAATATTTCTTATTGCCTACCCTATAACATCACACATTTCGCAAAACACATCTACATTTCTAAAAAAAACTGTACCTCCATAATTAATAAAATGAATTATCAAATAAACAAATATTATTAATTAAGAATTAAATCAAAACATATAAAAATGTATTTACTCACCAAACATAACCCCTATTAACCAAAATCCACACACAAAATAAAAGTAAATCATTACCATAAAATGTATCAATTAATGAAAGAATAATAATGAGCAAATAATTATTAATTAATAACATTTAAAATACTTTCCATCCTCTACCCCAGCAAACACCACAACACGTACATACAAATAATTACACAATTTCCATAGCTAATTTTACATTATTAAATTATTATCAATTAACAACTTATTAATTAATTCAAAACAATTTACTTCCCACCCTTTACCACTATAAACCCTACAACTCACATCTCAAACTAATTACACAATTTCCATAATTAAGTTTGGATTATTTAATTACCATTAATCAACAATTAATTATTATTTATTTTGAAATATATTACTTCACAACCTATTCTCCTATAAACCCACAAGCAGCTCCTACAAAATTGACACAATTAACATCATTATTAATTAAATAATAATAATTAACAACCAATTAATAATTATTATTAATACATGAATTCCCACATTTAACACTATAAAATCACAATTAAATAAATACAAATAAATAAAAATTATGAATCAATTTATTATAATTAAATTATTTCCCACCCTATTCCCCTATAAGCCCACAACCCGCTCCAAAGAAAACACACAATTAACATATCTATCAATTACTTAATTAATACAAATTAACAACGAATTAATAAATAATTAATAATAAATTAACTACCACAATTAACACTATAAAATCAAATTAAATAAATACTAATAAATAAATAAAATAATACATGTATTATAATTAAATTACTTCCCACCTTATTCCCCTATACCCCTACAACCATCCTAAAACAAAATAACACAATTAACATAATTATCAATTAATTAATTATTAAAAATGAACGAACAAATAATAATTAATTAATAATAAATTAATTACCACAATTAACATTATAACATCTAAATTAAATAAATACTAATAAATAAAAATTATCAATTAATTTATTTTCATTAAATTACTTCACACCTGATTCCCCTATAAACCCACAACTCACTACAGAAATAAAAACGTAACATTTTATTAACATAAAATTGATTAATTCTAAAAATTTAACACATATATTTAAAAACAAAAACAATACTTATTTAAACAATTAGATCACATACTTTTAAAATACATCCTAAAATACATAACACTGATATAAAAAATGATCTTTTAAAGAAATATATTTTTGCAAACGATATTACTGATTTCGATATTTAAAAAAACAGTGTTTCTTACCTTACAGTCGATATTCTGGACCACGATATTCTTGCTGTCGATATTCCTGTATCACAATATTTGCAACACAATATTTTTGTATATCGATATTAAAAACTCGATATCTGTGCACCTGCTGAATGTAGTATTGGATGATATTTGCACAGTTTAAAAATAATTGAAACATTATCCGCTACACTATATACCTCATCTATTTACATATGCAAATGCCCCATGACCACAACTGCCCATAGATCAGCTGTTTTCCTAGTGAAAAGTTATGGCCTTTTATTGACTCACTTTAGACAAATTCAATCTATAACCATCTACTTTGCCAGTTGACCTACAATCATTCTCTTTTTCACAGACAAACAAATGTGTGTGGTTGTATAGGTCTGTGCATGTGCTTCTGCGTGTGTATATAGAATTCTCATGTTGAATGTTTGCACTATCTTGATAAATGAACTTTGTAGTCTCCAACCAAATCTCTCAACAGTAAAATCTACACTCATTTGGTTACTCTAGGTCGTGTTTACTTCTGCTATTTCTTGTTTACCAGACACCTCACTCATTGTGTGAGGGCCTTCAGCCAATTGTCTTCAACAGTGAAGTAAAAAAGGGATCCCCCACCATGCAAAAAATTACACAGTGCCGGCCATATCTGTGTATTTGTAAGAAGGAACGCTGCCTGCCTTTTCTTGTCCAAGTAGTTCCTCTGTGCCCTCCTCCTGGTGCAATCTATTTTTATATGTCCCTGGGTGCACTAATTGGCCCATCGGACCAGTCAGAAAGAAAGCACACAGTAGTCATCCCTATGGAGGACTGCCATTCCTGGCTTATACACTGTGATATGATATCACATGAGTTAGATGCAGCTGGCATTATTCTTTTGAATAGGGAACATGAATATAGCCTCAATCCCAGACTACTATCACACTAGGAATTTCAGACAGAACTATAAGCTCTTTTTGGTCTTGCGACAGACAGCTTAAAATATCTGTAGGAGCCCAAACACCGGTCGGTAACGGCCGAATTCAGCCGTTACCGACCGGTATTTGGTGATTGGGATGTAGGGGGCCAGTTTTTTACAGAATCTGTAAATTCACCGATTCGGTAAATTTACAGATTCGGTAAAATACCGACTCGGTATATTTACCGAATCGGTATTTCCAGATGTAGGTGAGACTCTTCTGATCCCAAAGGCCTTTCAGATTCGGTATTTTACCACCCAATCCAATTGGGTGGTAAAATACCGAATCCTGGTGTGCATGCACATGTGTGCATGCACACCTATGCCATGTGACAGACAGACATGCCCTTAGGGCATGTCTGTGTGCCACATGGCACACATGCCTGTATTTGGGGTGCTAGAGGGTGTCAAAGTGACACCCCCTGCACCCTTGCTGGAATCGGTATTTACCAATTCGGTAAATGCCGAATCGGTATTGCCCATTGATTCCTATGGGCTTCAAGGCCCATAGGAATCAATGGGCAATACCGATACGGTATTTACCGAATCGGTAAATAACGATTCTTACTGATTCGGTAAATTGAAAAAGAATTGTACCTACATCTCACTACTTCTATTTTACCGATTCATAAATACCGAATCGGTAAAATTCGGTATTTATGAATCGGTAAAATAGAATTACCTACATCTGGCCCCTGGTGCGAGAGCTCTTGTATGCTATACATCAAAAAGAAGTATTTTCCTTCTTATCTAGATCTACTAAGGAGAGGTATTTAGTTGATTAAGGAAATGCTTGCCTCAGAGTAGGCACACGTCATCTTGTTCCCCTAGAATTGCGTTTGCCTCAAACCTTAACATGCTTCAGAATATGTTGCTTTTGAGCAAATGTGTCGGACGCACAGCACGAGAACTGTGGACTTGTCAGCAGAAGTAGAAGGGTTGCACAGTGACACTTATTTGCTAAGAAGTTTCAGTACTCAGTTGACTGAGCTGGGAAACTATAATATTGTACTACTTAAGTATACACAGTATCACACTGAGACCAGATGAACGAGGGTGACCCTGAGAGAGCTCTCTGTGGTATTACATCGCAGATTGAATGTTGGACTACATTACCCATATTGCCAATGGGGCGATGATTATATTATCCCGAATCTGGTATTAGTTTGTAAACCTCCCTATAAATCTGCATCGATCTGTCTTAAAAGAAATAGGCCCGTATGAAAAAGTATAGAGAGAAAAAGGGTTTTGGGTCTGCCTTCTTCAGCCATTGGCTACGTACAATACCTTACCTTCTATAATTTATGTAAAGTACCATATCTAGCTCACTATATCTGCCGTCTTACCATACCTAACCTACCTACTATCCCTTAAATAACCAACCTACCATACTTTACCTGTCTACACTACAGCAGGTCATTTACATTACAGAATGGTGGACAAGGTACTGCAGCCTACTTCAGAAGCACTTTGTATCTAACTCAAGAGGCCTCTAGAAATGGCCTAAGGTGCTGCCTGAATCAGGAAACTAAATCACTTTCAAGTGAAGCAGTAGGTTCACACCCCAGCTGAGAACACTGTTACTGGAGGAGGAACTGAAGAGTGGGTTATCACTCATGTGAAAAAAGATCATTCGAAATAACTGAGCTGTGAGTTTTCACTCTGACATAGAAAGTAATCAATGTGGGGAGGACTGGAGAGCAGAGGCTCCCCCTGGTGGGCAAGACAATTAATGGTGTAGAGTAGACAGATTTAACTGTAGAGTCTAACCCTTGTCAAGAATATTATCAGAAAATTAAAGCGAAAAAAAGTGAACAAAATATTCTTACCCTGATGTTAAGTGAAATCAAGGAAAAAGAAATGCACAGTTCTGAATAAACCAAAAATAGTAAAACAAGACACCTTTAGAACCTACTTGTAAATCGGCTCAGATATTCTTTTTTTTTTTTTGGTGCAAGACGTTTATTGAGTACTGTCAAGGATACACAGCGTTATGCCTACAACCCTGAGGCCGGCCGCTATTAGTTCAAAAGAGCGGGATAATAAAAGACATAAGGAAATTGGCATACGTATTCCTGTAGAGATAGCACATCAACCTATTGACAAGTACAAACGCAACATGAGCATATTAGTTCGTCTCACATTTTTTACATTTTTTAGTAACCTTAACATGTGCGATAACCCAGTCACGTAGAGGGAGAGGCACGTGCGCCAGCATGATGGCCTGTCTACATCAAGAGTCGACAGAAAAAAAAAAGAAAAAAAAACGTGCAGAACATTGAATGAGGATTACAATCAAGCTGTACTAAGTCATCATGCCTCATGGGATGACCAAGAGAACCCCTACGGCTAAGGCAAAGGGTAGTTAGCACTATAGCGCCTCCCACAGAGGTAGGGCAACAGTTGGGGAACAGGAGGGGTCTACCGGTTGGGGTAGAGGGGGGCGGTGGGGGGGGAAGGTCCATGACATTAGTATCGGAACCCACAGCAGCTTGATTCATCCTCACACCTTCCCCCGTCCAAGGAGCATCAAAGCAACATCCCAGCATTCCAACCTTAATCATCGGCATCCATTGGAGATTCCGCTATCAAATAGCAGTGCAGCGGGGCCCATATGTCAGTGGGCCTGGAAGTGGGAGGCAACAGTTCAGAGTAAGTATGCAATTGTTCTTGGCAGTACACCATGTCTCGCAACCAATCCTTGAATGTGGGTGCTCTCCCCCTCCCTCATTTACAGGCTACTCTACGCTTGGCCAATAGCATGGCCATCGCCACGTATTTGCGGTGGGCTGCCTGGAGTGGTTCAACATAGCCCAGCAGTGCCATTAACGGAGATGGCGCCACTGCCATGTTTATCATCTTGGAGAGTGCCTGAAAGACCTGATCCCAATAGCGGTACACCTGATCACACCCCCATGCAAGATGCAAGAAATCAGCTCCCGGAGCCCCACACCTGTCACAAGTGTCAGTAGACCGTAGCTGGAATCTATGCAGTCGTGCAGGTGTATAATATAATCTGTGTAGGAATTTATAGTGAATGATCCTATATCTACTGCTGGATGAAATGCGTTCAGTCTGCTGCAAGCAAAATGCCCATTGCTTGTCAGTAAGTGCTATGGCTAGTTCCTGGTCCCACCTCTCCCTAGCAGGCAACTCTGTGTATTCCATATGTACACGGACCGATTTATATAGCGTAGATACCAGCTTGTTGGGGTTATCGAATTGAAGTATGTGCTGTAGAGGGAGAAGTACAGGAGGTTCGCGTGGGAAATCCGGTGTAACTGCCTGCAAACCATGTCGGAGCCTTAGATAGTAAAATACCTCTAGTGGCGTCGGTTGTATCCCTTCATAAAGTTGGTCTTTGGTACGGAAGGTGCCATCTCTGTATAAGTCCCCCCATGTTCGAACATGGATTTTCGTCAACAACTTTTGAAAGCCAGCTTCCTGTAATAGCGGCAATTGCGGGTGATAGGTCAAGGGAAGTAGTGGGGCGTATAGCAATTGTAGATCAAGTTTCGAACTAATATGATTCCATGCCGTCACCGTGCTAAGGACTGTGTTTGGGGTTTTATCTCTACCTTCTACTGGGGAGTAGAGCGCTCCTTCGATCGGTGTCGGGTGCGCTAGCCAATGTTCAGCTGCCAGCTGGGGCATGTATCTAGGTTGTCGTACCCATAAGTAGGCAAAGTGGGCCTGGGCAGCTCGGTAATAGAGTTCAAAATCCGGAACCCCAAAACTACCCTGCGAGTAAGTTCTGGTAAGGACCTCCCATTTAAGCCTGGGCGTTTTCCCACCCCAGACCAGCTTGAGCAAGTCTGAGCGCAGCATCTTAAAAAAATATGCTCCGGGATGAAATGGTATGTTCAGAAAGAGATACAGAAGCTGAGGGAGTATCACCATCTTAACTAATGAGGCTCTCCCAGCCATGGACAGGGGAAGGGTTATCCACCTGGAAATATTATCACTGATTTTATCCATTACCGTGCCATAGTTAGCACGAATAAGCGCCTCTCTATCCTTTTCTATATGTATACCCAGGTATTTAAAATCCCCCTGGAAAAATGCATGACTTGTTCCAGTTAATCTGGACGCCAGAGAGAGCCCCAAACTGAATGAATTCTCTAAGTATGGGGTGCAGGTTCTCACCCGGGTGGCGAACATAGAGTGTAATATCATCGGCGTACATTGAAATGAGTATCTGCCTTTGAAAGCACCGCAATGCACTATCCCTATGATGTTGACGTAGTTTAGCCGCGAGGGGTTCTGTGGCTATGGCAAACAGGAGCGGAGACAGGGGACAACCCTGCCTAGTCCCCCTGGAGACAGGGAATTCCAAGGACAGCTGCCCGTTAATAAGTACTCTGGCTACAGGACGTGTATACCGCAATCTGATCCAGGAGATAAAAATAACTAGGAAGCCCATCCGCTCAAACACCCGGAATACATAATCCCACTCGAGCGAGTAAAACGCCTTAGTGGCGTCTAAAAAAATGGCTGCCATTGGCAAGTCCTCGTGGACAGAATCATAGACTGAGAAAAAAGTGCGGAGGTTGTGCGATGTCGCTCTGCCTGGGACAAATCCAGCCTGATCGGGAAGTATGAGGTCAGGTAGTAGGAGACTAATGCGCGCCGCAATTAGTTTGGCGAGGATCTTCACGTCGCAAGTTAACAGTGATAGGGGTCTGTAGGAATCGCAATGTGTAGCGGGCTTCCCAGGCTTAAGTAGGGACGTAATGAGAGCAGTTCTCATGGAGGCAGGAAGGTGACCAACCTCCAGCGCGTCTTCATACACTTCACGCAGTACCGGCGCCATGAAGTCTATATATGTCTTGTAAAATTCAATGGGAATGCCATCCAGTCCGGTAGCTTTGCCCAATTTCATGTGCATGATAGCTTCCCTGACTTCATCAAGTTTGAATGGGGCACTCAAAAAGGCCCTTTGCGAGTCGCTCAGCCATCCCAATGATACATCTGCCAAGTAGTCCTCTAGCGTCAGTTCCCCTGTCCTGGTTGAGGAGTAAAGTGTACTATAATGTCGTACAAATTCATTCAGTATTTGCGTGGTGTCCCTGAGTAGCAACCCTTCAGCAGTCTCTAACTCAAGTATGACAGTGGGCGAACGCATAAGTTTAACTGTAGCAGCCAGGGTTTTCCCAGGTCTCTCACCCTCCCCATATCTTCTTGCCACCCAGTGTTTGTTTCTGAATTTCACCTCCCGGGCAGCCCCATCAGTATACTCCGATATCTTTTCCCGTATCTCAGCCAATGTATTGCCCCCCGGGTTTGCTCGGAGGGCCTCCTCCACTCGTCCGAGGTCTGATTCCAGGGACCTCAATCTATTCAGTATGCTCATGAGTACCCCCGAGCCCTTCGAAATGCAGAGGCCTCTGAGCGTGACTTTAAATGCATCCCATATAGTTTCAACATCCGGAACTGTGTCCTTATTGCATTTAAAGAAGTCTAGACATTCCTCTCGAAACTCCTCCTGGAACTCCATGTCTAGGAGCATCGAGGGTTGCATGCGCCATGCCGTGACAGGGGGGCCCAATTCAGTGCCTTTTAATGTGATAAGAACCGGAGAGTGGTCGGAATATGTTCTGGGGAGGTGCGTTGCGTGTATCAGTGATGTGTAGAGGTGGGATGTCAGGAGTATGTAGTCAAGTCTAGCCCATGATTTTGCCTGTGCGGTGAAGTGAGTACCTTCCCCTTTCGCCCCACAATGAGATCGCCATGCAACTATGAGATTGTTATCATCAATAGTCGCACGGAGGACCCCCCTCCCATTAGTGTAATGATGTGGGGCGGGGTGTGATCTGTCTAAGACAGGGTTTAAGGTTATGTTGAAATCACCCCCCCCCCATATGATGTGTTGTGACCCTGATAGAGCGCGTAGGTCACCCGGGTCATTAGATTACCAATTTCCACGCACTGGGCCCTGGTGTGCATGTAATGACAGGGTTTTGCATGAACCAGGTGAAACCTTTACCACGCTACTATGAGTAATTCGGGGGGTGTCACTTACACCACTTACTATTCATGTACCTGACTTACCCCAGGCACATTACTCCTGATGGATCAGGAGCTAGCAGTGGACAGGTAACAAGATTCCTAAAAGAGTAGAATACCTTTCACGTTTAATACTTTAATGACATTTACTTTGTAAAATGACCACAGACACCTGATGGGTTTTAAAGTTTATATAAAGAAAATTTCAGAAAGAATATGCCAGAATAATGAGGCAAATACAAATCATTACATCAATTATCAATAATAAAGCCACAATGTAACTATGGATCAGGGCAAGTACCAGTAGAATAGTTGGGAAGACTACAGAGTATGAATATCAGGGAACATACTATTCAGCATAGGCTTAAACTAAGGCAAGGGACATGAGAAGGACCTAACATGAGCACCAATATTCTTAAACCTAATCCCTAGATCTTATGCTATTCTTACTAAGTTCACGGCAATCATACTAAAGGGAAGGGAAAAAATGGAACACACTAAAATAACATGACAGTTTAATAATATCCTATAGGTAGGGAGAGAAGTGGAACATCACTAATAAACAATTGCATATAAATTGCTTTCAAAGGTGATAGGGCAATATCACGGGCAAGAGTGCTTTACTGAGAAGAGAAGAAAGAGTGATAGAAAGACGTACACCCACAGTTAATAATTACCTAGGCAAGAATGAGGACTAACCCTGGCCACGGGTCAGCTTTGGAAGTACGGGGACCAGGACCCTCAAGGATTGGAATACCAGAAAGCGAGCAGGTACAGCTCGTGGACAGTCAGGACAGGATACCCCTCAGGTTTGGGTCAGGACTGGGCTCACCAAGGTACGACCAACACCCACAGCTTCTGATGCAACGCCTGCGTTACCCCCTCTCTGCAAGTAATCCGCCAGTAACCCTGATTGGGTTTTCGAATTTCCCAGTAAAGTGCTCCGCCAGCACTTAAGACTATTTCCACTCCTTGCAGTTTGTGGAAAGTACGGACAGAGTACTCCGCAGTGCTCTGTATCAATCACCTATAGAGTTTGTAGGGTCAGTGACAGGTCTGCTACTCGGACAAGTCGGACAATTTCTCTAAGCCAAACTAAGCTAGTTATACCTTTTTGGGACCCCTAGACCACCCACAAATGTTGCAAGTGACAAGTTCCCAAATTATGATCGGTCAAGAAAGGTGGTTATGTCATGGTTACCACCTATAATTCTGTGTTCCCACCATGAATATTCAATTTTTCATACCCGCCCCTTGCGTTCACGTTCCCAGGCATAGGAATATGGAAAACAATGAGAGTGCACAGTATATAGAAACAATGTTGCATTAGCAAGGTGAATATCAGCATCTTCTCCCATGGCCTAGGTAGTTCTCATGCGCATCTTGCTTCAGGAGCCAGCTGGCTGAGTTCTGCTTCTGCGCAGTTGGGTTTTTCCCTCATCACGTGTGCGGGGAGTTTACAGACTTCAAAATGGATTCCATCTCCCGACCCCAGCCCATGGATGCGTAATACATGAAAAGTAAGCGAAAACAAATTAGAAACACAGAAAAAAATGAATACACTGTATACCGTAAAAAGCTTCACTGCACCCCTTACTTTATAACATCCATAGCATTAAGGTTTAGTGCGAAAAGACAGATAGGCATAAGCAGCAGTGGCAAGCAGAGAGCATGGTTAGAGACAAGCGGCCATGTTTGCAACAATGCGCATGTGCAACAATATCCCTCCAAAATGCGAGTGCGTCACATCACATGGGTATGACCGACGCATGCGCAGACTGGATTTCTGCGAAGCAGCCATTTCCGTAGTGCAAGCATGGTTAGGATGAAAAGACACACAGGCAAGCCTCCTTGGGACACCCGCGTCTTGGGGAAAAATGCAAAATAAATGACGGACAGGTTGAATTAATATTATTACAAGTTAGGCGAGGTTCTTGATTAAGAGCAAGTCGCTTTACGTGCGAATCCTTGCTCCATCAATCCCCTCTTTGATGATATTTACTATCATCACTATAAAGGAAACAGATGCCAACTTCATTCTTCCATATCATCCATCTCAATTTCAACAGACTTATTGTTGAGTTTTCTTTCGGCTTCTCTATGAGAGTGGTGATTCCTAGCCTTTTTATAGATTTGGTTCCTCAATTCTTCTAATTCTAACTCATCAATATTTCGCTTCACTCCTCTCTTGTTCACAGTGTACTTTTTGCATTTTTGACATTTACAACAGATAAAGATGATCAATACAACCACACCTATTCCAGCTATTGGCATCAGTATTTTCCACAGAAGACTTTTACCTAAGTTAGAAAACCAACTACCTATAGAGGAGAGACCTCCAGTCAGTCTCGTCCAGGCACTGTCAACCTCTAATGGTTTGAGTTCTTTTTCCAAATTAGTTATGTTCCTTACATATTTCTTAAGTTCGATACTTTTGTCAGGTATGTAGGTGCAACAATGTTGCGCCTTCAGCATTCTACAGACTCCGCCCTCTTTTGCCAATAAGGTGTCAAGAGCAAGGCGATTTTGTAAAACCATTGATCTTATCTCAACCATTTCAGTATTGACCAGCAGAAATCCAGCAGCAGTGTCAGTTGATAACCGATCCACTACTGTAGACAATTTGCAGATTCTGTGAGTATTCAGAACTACCCCCATTCCAGGTATCAGTGCACTAAAAATATCACCTATAATTTCTCCTACACTTTCTCTTTTTCTACGCGCTAAGCCATTAGTTTCTTCATTGCTTCCAGCAGCGTTATTCACATGGTATACTTTCGGGAAGACAATGCCAAAGTAGCAGCTCCCATACCAGTGATCCGGCAATTTGAAATAAGCCTTGTTCCCACATATATAATAAATTCCGGGAAACACAGGTTCTGACCCATTTTTGAAACCCCAACCTCCAATTACCTTGTAATTATGTTCACACTCGCTGGAACCGATGAATACATTGTTATAATACTCTGTCCTTTCTCTATGGAGACAAAGTTTCCCTTTCCGTTCAAAATCCAGCAACAATGCAGGAGTAGCTTCGCCTTGTGAGGTGTTGTCCATATGTTCTGCCCACCTAGGGACTCTATCCTTTTCGTCATTTGCCTTTTTCTGAAACTTTTCTCTCCTTCTATCTGCCATTTTTATAAACATCTTTTCCTGCTCTTGTAAGGAACAGGTCAGATTAGCTTGTCTTGCTTCATTTAAGTCTATTTCACCTATGGTCAGGAAATATTCTCCCATGTAGCGGGTCACCTCACTTCTAATATGTACAAGGTTCAGGTTTCCTCGAATAGGGAGTTCTGAAAAGATTACGTCAGTGTTCGAGTAGTAGTACTGTAAAGTGCTTCTATAAAACAAGCTAGCTAATATACTACAGGAAATTCCATAGGTTAGGGGTAAATGGTGATATGTCACACCTTCAGCTACAGAAGTGGGTAGCTTCATGCAGACATAACAGTCTTCTATTTCCATAGCCTCTACATAATGCACTAAAAGGTTAGCGAAAACATTTAAATGTGTCCTGTTTCTCATCTTGTGAAAATGTAGTCCACCCTCATCTGATGCTTCTAATTTAGGTCGTGTGTGTCTCAGGCTCACTGTATTGTCACGTTTTTCTAAACTTCGTGGTGTTTCTTCGGTCTGTACAACTTCTGTGTCTAACGTCTCTGGTTCAGTAGGGTACAAGTTAGGGTCTTTACTAACCATAAAAGGTATAAAGACGGTTAGTCCTATCCATATCACTATCAACATGGCTACACTACATAAGCATATTTTACAGCAGGTTTTGCAACAACTAAATCTGGATCTTCCATTGACACTTGAATCAGACATTATAGCTTACAGGCAGCTTTTCAACCCCTCTTTGTTTCTTTACACCAGAGGCTCACTCAGGGGTGTTTCAGGGGGGTCTTCGTCCGAACTCCGATCAGCAATGGACTCTTCGTCACTTTTGCCACTGTGGTTGGGCTCGTCAATTTCTTCCAACACCAAGTAAGTCCATTCAGGGCTCCGATACAACCTGTTCTGTTTCTTTACCCTGTCGCCTTTTCTTTCACTTTCAGCCCTTTTTCGGTCTTTTAGTTTTTCTTCAACTGTCTTTATTCGGAGTCTCAGTCTTTTGATGTATTGGGGTTCACCCTTACTTTTGTGGCTTTCAGTGGTCGAGGAAACTTGGCCTTCCTCGTGCACTCTTTTTATTTCGCTTTGTTGGGGCACCTTTGGTTTGGCAGTGTCTATTTCCCTTCCTGTCTGACTAGTTCCAGGTCTTTCATCTATTTCTTCTGCCTGGTTTCTAAGCTGGCCTTGTTCAGGTTGGCTTTGTGTTTGTTCTTTACTTTCAGGCGATCTGGATTCTGTCTCCTGAACACGTTCGTCTATATCTATCTGCTCCTGTTCATGCACTTCGTTCCCTTGATTTTCTTCCGCATGAACTTCAACTTTAACCACTATCTGTCCCTTTCCAGATTCTGGAGTTTCAGGAGGAGTGTCGATGACTTGATCTGTCCCTACTTGGCCTACTTCCTGATCAGGTTTGATGTGAGTCTCGTTGGCCTGACCTTTGCCCTCTAGTTCTGTCTCACCCTCACTATCCCACTCACTATCTAGGTAGGAATATTTTCTGGTTCGTATTGGATCACGAACCTGTTCGTCAGCAGGGAACCATTCGACGTCTTGACTTGTGCTCGGTAGTTCGATGTCAGCGAGATCCGGACCCTCCTCGGGAGTCTCCTCAGCTGGACTACCTTCAGCTTCAGTCACGTTTTCTCCGGTTACCCGCTTCGTGCGGCTGGCATGGATCCACTTCGGTACACCAGCACACTTTACAGCAGTTGTGGTGACAAGGATCACTTGTCTTGGCTTTCCCCACTTTGGTCCAAGGCAACTCGTCCGGGTGTGTTTCTTTAACACAACCCAATCACCTGGTTGCAGTTTATGTGCTGGAGTCTTGGGCCAATCGTCAGCAGTCTCTCCAATCTGGTGAGAGATAGAACGCGCTTGGTCACCCAGCTGCTTGTAGTATTCTAGTACCAAATCATCAGAAATACTTAGCAGTTTGTGTCCAGGTACCCATGCCTGTCGCACCACTCTCCCCATTAGCACTTCATGGGGGCTCAGGCCTGTTTTTCGGTTTGGAATACTTCTCAAGCTCATCAGCACAAGGGGCAAAGCTTCTATCCAGTTCATTTTGGTGGAATCACACATCTTCGCTAGTCTGGACTTGATCGTACCATTTATCTGTTCAACTATTCCAGAAGCCTCTGGACGATATGCACAGTGCAGCCTTTGCTCCATTTTAAATGCTGTACAGAGTTCTTTCAGGATTTCGTTTGAGAAATGCCCTCCTTGGTCTGTTTCAATAGTCTCTGGAATTCCATATCTAGGTATCAATTCCCTTAGTAACAATTTAGCTACAGTTATGGCATCATTTTTCTTTGCTGGGTAAGCCTCCACCCACCTGGAAAACAGGCAAACTATGACCAGGACATATCTATATCCCTTGCACTTGGGCAAAGTTATAAAGTCCGCCTGCATCCTAACAAAGGGACCTTCTGCCTTTCCAATTGTACTTTGTTCTAATACAGTCCTCTTTCCTGCGTTGAATTGCTGGCACACTAGGCACCTCTGGCAAAGTCTTTCCGCTTGGTTCCTGAATTTTGAATTATAGAACACTTTGTCAAACACACGAAACATTGCATCCCTTCCCATATGTGTTGGTTCATGTATCATTCTGACCATGGGGTCTACCAGGCTGTCTGGCAGTACAGGCATACCAGTTGGGTTCACCACCACACCATCATTCCTTATTCTGCATTCGTTCGCCTTCCATCTGCCCTTTTCTTCCCTGTCTGTTGCCTGCTGTAAGTTTCTCAATTCCTCCCATGTAGACACACTTTCAAACAACATCAGTTGGCAGCTGCTTCCACCACCCCATAATCCAATTTGGAGGGACATTTTGTGTCGGGCACAAAACTGGGCAATTTGGTCAGCGTATCTCATTTCATTTCATTTCAAAACTTTATTCGATTCAATGCAAAGAATCATAAAAGTAGAAGTACATTTACAAAACACAGTAAAAATTCATTATGAAAGACAGTTTTACAGTTTATGGCACTATAAAATTCATTGGCAGGTAAAGTCACATAACCATATTATTACGTTCAATTAATCATCTCTGGGTAGTGCATAATTCATTGAGCAAGGGTATTTTTAAGAACAAGTAAAATAAGTAGTAGAGAAAATCACGGTGCAGAAATATAAAGTGTACATATCAAGTGGTCTGATTCTTGGGGCAAAGTTTTAGCCATACTGTTTCCTAATCAGGAGTGATACGCGTATAAAGTTCAACATTGCACAACAGACTGTAGGGGATGACAGAGATATTAAGAAATCATAACCCTCTTTGTAATGGCGTAGTTGTTTTTCCTTGAGAATCGGTTTGATAAACCTGGTTCTCGGGTCTTTATATAAGGAACAAAAAAGAACAAGATGCATTGTGTTTTGGCTATCTTTGTTATTACAATTGCAAGGGGGGAGTTCCTCACACCAGCCCCTCTGTATAGGAAATGCGAAAAGAAAATGCAAAGTATGTAGCCTAAATCTTGTCAAATAAAAACGCCATTGTACATGATTTGTGAAGGTCAGATAAAACTGGTGCTGTAAGGCAGCCTTAGGGGCATAGGGGCTGTCCATGCAATTTACAATCGAAGATTTCCAGTAATTCGATTTAATTACATTTTTAATATCTCCCTGTATATTTTCAGGATTGTCAAAGGTATCACCCAAGCCTATTTTATGAAACATTTCATTTACGTAGGATAGCCAGGGGATTTGATTCATATTTGACAATTTTAGACAGTCCTGGAGGATATCTTTAGTGAGCTGCAAATCCTCCGATAACCATATTTTGCCCCATAACAATAGAGGCGAAAGACGAATAATGTCACTTACATAGTTTAAACCTAGTTCATTGTGGGCGAATTTGTTTGAGGAGCCTGATGGGATGGCCAAGACACGTTTTAAAAATTTGTTTTCCATAATCTGTACCGTGTCGGGGCTATCTGTCCCCCAGACCCCTGCCCCGTAGGTAGCGATCGACAGACATTTGGCTTTATACAGAGTTTTTAAATGTATAATGGGTTTTTGGCCTAATTTGCCACAGAAGCGGAACAATCCCTCTATTGAGCGACTAGCACTCTGGACTCGTGTCTTCATTAACGGTGCCCAACTTAGTTTGTGATTAAAAAGGTTTCCCAAGTAATTAAAATTTTCAACCTTGTCAATGACGGAGTTACTCACTACAAACTTTCTGCTCTTGGTGCCCTTCGGGCCACAGACCATGATAAAAGACTTAGCAAAATTTACTTTAAGGTCTAGGTCCAACATAAATTTGTGAAAGGCGTCAAGGCAGTGCTGCATACTGTTTGCTGTAAGTGTCATGAGTACCGTATCATCGGCATAGGAAAGCATTGGAATGCTTCTGCCATTGACTTTTGGAAAATCGTGACAATGGTCCAACAAGTATTTTTCCAGGCCATTAGTATATACAAGGAATAAAAAAGGAGCTAATATGCATCCTTGTCGGACACCCTCGGTCGAGGGAATGGACTTGGTTTTCTCTCCCCCTGGCCCAAACCTTATGGCCACCGTAGTAGATTCATGAAGTCTGCGAAGAAGAGTGACCAGGGGTTCCTCGAAACCCATTTCCTCCATCATTTGCCACAACTTACTACGACACACAGTGTCAAATGCACTTGATAGGTCCATAAAAGCAAGATGGATTGAAGATTTTCTTGCCTTTGTGTATTTCCCAATAATTAGGGCCAAATTAAGGCACTGTTCAACAGTGCCTTTGCCTTTTCTGAATCCATATTGGGAATTTACAATGAGACCCACCGAATCCGCCCATGATTCTAATCTTGCTAAAATGACCCTGCCCAAAATCTTGCATGATGCATCAATTAATGAGATTGGGCGATAGCATCGGGGATCTGATCTATCGCCCTTCTTAAAAATTGGCACCACCACTGCCTCCTTCCAGGATGCCGGAATATGGCTAGTGACAACTGCTTTAAAAACATTCAACAACACAGGTGCCCAGACCTTGACATTGTGCTTAAAAAAGTCCAAAGGTACTCGGTCGGGCCAGGTGCTTTTAGTGGTGTGCCTTTTAATAACGCATCCTCCACTTCTTGCAGAGTCAACGATAAACTCAGGGAAAGGGAAGATTGGGGAACCACAGATACCCTTACATCTCCTGACGATATCACATTTGGTTGAATTTTACGAGGATTGAAAATGTTCCCAAAGTGAGTTTCCCATGAATCACAGTCAATCTCCATCACAATATTGTCCATTCCATTATTTGCAAAGAGGGGGCGATTGATGACTTCCCAGAAAAGTCTGCTATCCTTTAATTCCGTTGACTTTTCTAAATCTTCCCAGGCTTGATTTTTTAAACCCAACTTCCTTGATTTGATAGCTTCTTTATAAGCTAATCTAGCTGCTCTAACCGATTCTATATCCCTAGGTTTTTGTTTTAATGCTGCTTTCAGCGATCTCTGTGTTGCTGAACATGCAGCATCAAACCATCTGGGGCCTAACTTTTTATTTTTACCAATTGGTTTTATTAGGCGCTCAGCTACATGCTCACATAGGGATTCAAAATTACCTATAACCTCTTCTGGACTGGTTGTAGGTATGAGGCAGGCCTCATATTCAGCACTATATCCATTTAGGATCTCTGCCTCAAGACCCACCGCGTCTATTTTGCCCCATTTAAGGGTAATACCTTGGTTTTTGCTATACTTTACCGGTTGCTCCCAGATAGAATGTTTGGGTTTAACCGGACAAGACAAGGTTAGAATTAAAGGATTGTGGTCACTGGCAGCGTTAGGTATTACTTCCAACTTATCAACATAGGAAAGGTGCCCACTAGAGACAATTACAAAGTCGATGAAACTCATAGTGCCCCTGGTTCCCTGAAACGTCGGTATAGGCACAGAGTTTGGGCCAACCCAGGGCTCCAATATGCATAAATCATTTAAAATAATGATGTTATTTAACGCATCCCCCTGAGGTGTGTGTTTGAAATGTAACAGCGGTTGATCATGTGAGTCTGTCAAACCACACACCTTTGAATCACCATGGGCACATAATGAGCAGTTAAAAGCTCCCAACCAGATAACAAATAGTTGGGGTTGTTCTTGACGTACCCTAGCTATGGCCCTTTCTAATTCTGAGATTACAGTTGTCTCGTTGTTGTCAAAGATATTGTAATACCAGTTGATCAACAACAATGGTTCAGGGAACAAATTAACCAGCATTAACACTTGAAACCAAGGTGAATCAACTATTATAGAGGCCGCAAGTTTACATAATTTTAAGGAGGTTGCTGACATTAAACCACCTTTTGCCCTGCCCATTTGAGAGGGTATTGCTAAGGTGTTAAAAGCTTGAAAACCCTCCATACTCTGGGCAGTTCTGCTCCATGTTTCCTGCAGGCACAGGATGTCACAGTCCCCCACAAAGTCCAGCCATGCCTCGTCCTCCAGTCTTGATGCTAGTCCAGCAATATTCCACGAAATTAGGCCCATCTTTTGATCATTTTTGTTTCTCATGTCTGGTTCTGTTACTACTTCTAGATTGTTCCCAAAAAGGATTGGACTTGGATCACATTCTTTGGTAGAAAATACCTTAAGAACTTGAACATCGGAAGTTTGGTCATCATCGGTGGGAGCAATCTCCAGTGAGTTGTCATTGCCACTTTCCCCCTTCTCCGTCAAGCTGGGCTCTCCTATTGCTGGATTATCAATAATCCTAGGAGGATCTTGTGATGGTCAATCGATCTCTTCCATACCTACAAGTGGGTTAAAGCGGTTTCTCAAGGGAACATTATTTGGGGGCCATCCTACATAATCCTCTCCCTGATACCTTGGTCAGCGTATCTATTTCCAGCGGTCACATCATCATTTCCAGATCTGTGAGCCGCACACTTGACCACAGCCAATTCTTTGGGCAATTGAATTGCTTCCAGTAAGTTCTGTACCACCTTTCCATTTCTGATAGGGGTACCTGAGGAAGTCATGAATTCTCTTTGTAACCATAGTTGGCCGAAGTCATGAACAACCCCATAACAGTACTGGCTGTCGGTATAAACAGTTACTCTTTTGTTTTTCCCCCGTTTACAAGCTCTTGTCAATGTAATTAGTTCTGCTACTTGGGCAGATTTTACTTCGCATAGGTAAGATGCTTCCAGGGTTGTGGTCAATGTGACTACGGCATAGGCAGCACTCAGACCTCCATCCTCATGTCTTAAACACGAGCCATCCACAAACATCATAATATCCTCATCAAGTAAGGCTATTTCTCTGATATCAGGACGTGGCTTGGTGCTAAACTCTGTTAAATCTACGCAGTTATGCTCCATTTCATCCTCGGCTTCTACATCCAGAGGAATAGGCAACAGGGTTGCAGGGTTCAGGACATTGCACCGGGAAATAATTACATTCTCGGCACCAACTAGAATTCTCTCATATTTAGTCAGCCGACTAGGGGTGAGATACTGGGTCTTTGTTCGGGTCAGTAAGATCACAACAGAATGAGGAACATATACAGTGACAGGATGTCCCGTAACAATGTTCTCACTCTGTTCTAGACTTACACAAGTAGCAGCTACGGCTTTCAGACATCCTGGTAATCCAGCAGCCACTGGATCTAAAGTGGCCAAAAAATAGGCCACGGGACGCCTGATCAGCCCATGTTCCTGGGTTAGGACTGAGAGCGCACAATTGTCTCTTGTGTCACAGAACAATTCGAAGTTCTTGGAATAGTCAGTCATTCCTAATGCAGGAGCTGAGCACAGACAATTTTGCAATTTTACCCAAGCGGACATGCTTTCATCATCCAACTTCACTGGATCTTCCACCCCCTTCTTGGTCATTTTTATCAAAGGTTTGGCTAGAGCTGCGAATCCTACAATCCATTGTCTGCAGTATCCTACAACTCCTAGGAACATTCTCACTTCTTTCTGGGTTCTGGGCAGGTCCATAGTTTGAATTATCTTGATCCTCTCTGTAGTGACTTTTCGGATCCCTTTCTCTATCTGGTGCCCCAGATATTTCACTGAGTTCTTACAGAACTGTAATTTGTCTGGTGATACTTTATGTCCTCCCTTTCCTAGGTGATTCAGTAAGGCAATGGTGTCCGTGACACAGTCAGTTTGAGTTTTAGACGCCACTAGAAGGTCGTCTATGTACTGTACCAGAACAGACTTTCTTGGCAGTACTAAAGATTCAAGGCATCTTTTTAGGATCTGGTTGAAAATCGATGGACTTTCAGTGTACCCTTGGGGGACACGATTCCAGACATAGATATGGCTGTCAAATTCAAAACTAAAAAGGAACTTGCTTTCAGGATGCAACGGGATGGAAAAGAATGCATGGCACAGATCAATGACAGTGAACCATTCCGCATTCCAAGGAATCTGGTACAGTATCACGGCGGGGTTGGGCACAATGGGACAGCAAGGTACAACAATTTGGTTTACCTTGCGCAGATCCTGCACTACTCGGTACTTTCCGCTAGGCTTTTTAATTCCAATTATGGGCGAATTACAGGGACTGCTCATTACTTCCTGTATGATGTTTGCTTTAAGTAATCTGTTTATTTCATTTGTGACTCCAGCCTTTACTTCTGCACTCATTTTATACTGTCTGGTTCTTGGGTACACAGCATTTGTTTTTATGGCTATTTTAACTAGATCTACATTCACCATTAAGCCTACATCTCTTCCAGTGAAGTCCCAAACCTCAGGCATCACTTTTGTCTGCAGTTCTTCTGGAAGGTCTTCAATGGACAGGGGTCTAACTTCTGTATCTGGCCTTAGCAGCATCAATTTGTACAGGCCATCTTCGTCAGGGGTCTGAATTTCGACGCCATTTGGTGTGCAAAAGATGGTGCAGTTCATTTTGCACAGTAAATCTCGTCCTAGCAGGTTCACGGGACTGGAGTCACAGACCACAAATCTGTGCATTTCCTTGAAGTTCCCTATGGAAACCTCCATTGGTTCGGTTACTGGAGTACTGATTATCTGATTTGAAACACCCACTACTTGGATTGCTTCTCCCGAGAGGGGTAGGTTAGGAACATCCACTGTTCTCACAGTAGAACGGGTAGCACCAGTGTCCAACAGAAAGGTGACGTCTTTTCCCTCAACCTTTCCTTCAATATGTGGTCCCGTCTGGTCTACCGGTAAGGAGGCGCCAAGCACGCACTCCTTGTCCTCCCCCCTCAGGCCCCGTCAATCTTGTTCATCACAGAGGAAAGAATCATTTAACAAATACTGTGGAATCGCTGCATTTCTCTCATTCTCTCCTTCCCATACCTCGGCCCTTTGATACTGCTAACCCTGATTCTTATAATTCGGTCTAGGAGCGCGAGGCACTGGAGGCAGCTTTACCTGTTGCTGGTTCTTTCGTATCCCCTCTTTCTGCACCTGTGGATTTAAACCATTTACAGGGACATTACCGGCCTGTAGGTGTGGACACTCGTCTCTCCAATGCCCTATCTGACCGCACCCGTGGCAGGGGAATTTCTTCATAGCCTCCTCCCGACTCATTTTTACCCGGGGTTTCCCTCCTCCCCCAGCATTGGAATTTTGGGCATTATTATTAGTATTCATTTTACTTAACTGTTTTTCTTGCTGTTCAGCCAATTTCACCTGTGCCCACATAACTTTCTCCTTTAGGGCTTTCTTCTTATTTTCTATCTCATCCTCACAGTATTTGGCATACCTGAGGACATCATCTATGGGCTTTCCTTGCCAACTGATTTTATTATCTCGTATCCACTGGGATATTTCTGGCCTTAATCCTAGCACGAATCTGTAACTGAAATGGGTCATGTCTTTCATGTCCACATTATCAATTCCACTGTAAGTTTTGAACACCTGCAGTAACCTTTCGTAAAAGGAATGGATGGTTTCATCGCGTTCTTGGGTAGTCCTATCTATCCGGGTCCAGTCAGTTTCTTTAGCGGGCACCTTTTTCTTTAGGTAATGTATGACTTGCTCATACTTCCTCATTACTTCGGGTGAGGGAGCTCCGGTTCTGGCGTCCCTCGCATATTCATCATTGGGCCAATCAATTTCAATTTTACACTCAGTCCATAAATCTACAGGCACCACAATGTCGAAAAACCCATCCAGGTCTTTCAGAAGGCATTTCTGAACCTTTATGAAGCGCTCGACCTGTCTGTACCAGTCAACTGGTTTCTCCCGCAATTTTGGAAAGTCATTTGTAAATGACACAATGTCTTGTCGGGACCAAGGGACATGGACATATTTCCCCCCCGGTACCTCTCTCATGGGACACAATTTTTCTGCTGGCTCTACCTCTTTCAGTAAGTATTCTGAACCCTTTGGATTAGCCTTACTCTCTTCTTTCTTTTTCGCCCATCGGGTTTTCCATTTTTCTACATTTCCCCAATTCTGGAGGACTTTCAGTAATTCCTTTACCTGGGTCTGTTTTCCTGCCATATTCATGTTCTCTAAGTCTTTGTCAGAAAAATCTGCTCTGTAAGGTTTCTTAAGGACTTTGGATCGACTAATATCGATTCCCATGTCAGTGGCTGCGTCCATCAATCTCTCGTGTAGCAATCTAGTGCTTCGGGTAATGTTTTTGCTGATAAACAGTAACTCGTCTTCACTAAAGGAGTTTAACCGGTCTAATCCTACATTACCAGCCACTAGTTCCTCTATTTCTATCCTTAGTCTATAGATTTCTAAGGGTTTCGGTTGGGGAGTGGTCTCTTTTTCCAACTCTTTGGTCCATCTGTCCAATTCCTCTGGAGATACTACTGTGGCACTCCTGACCCCGGAGGTGCTTTCAATCATGACTTCTTTTGCCCTACTCTGACTTCTTGCCCTTGGCACACTGGTTCTAGGTTCCCTTATGGGCAGATCCATTAAGACCACTGACTCACATTCGCTTTCTTGATCATCATCTATGAGCGTCTCTTTCCTCGGGAGTGGAACACTAGGAGTTGGCATATTCGGGGTTATAACAGGAGTCCGTGGACTGGCCAGTCTATCCCCGTAAAGAGGAATAGCTGGACCAATAGTTACTGGGATAGTCAGTGAATCTGGATGGGGATGTATCTGGGCTATGGTCCGAATTAAATCATCTCGCTGTCTGGTTAGGGCTTCCTTCTCTCGCTCACGCAAAGCCCTTTCTGCGGAATTGTCATGCACCACTTGGGGTACCAAGGGAGGGTAAATATTTGGGGCTGTTGGAGTAACCAACCGAGGTGGGTCTTCTCCAAACGGACGGTAATTCGGGACTGTAGAACTAGGTCGGCAAAACCCGTCCCCATCACTGGTTTTACTATCCGTAACCGTTCAATCTGTTTCACTATCCCTCCGACATCTAGGATATTTAGAAAACGGGTTTGTTGAACTCAAAGGCTCTGACTCTGCAACATAGGGAGGGGGGTTTTTCATCAACAAATCTTCTAGGTGTTGATCTTCAGAGTCCCCCACGGTCATTAAGTGGCAGGTTTTCTCAGTACATTTTCCTTTCCCTTGTTCCAGTACCCCCATCATTGGAAACAACCCCTCAACCATCATATTCTGCCTCCACTGTTTCATTTTCTGCTCTTTGGTTTCTTTTGGCAATTTTGGATACCATCTACTCAAACCCTTATCCATTCTGGGCCTGTCTCTTTCCAGAGCCTCAATCTCCCATTCTGCTAGTGCCTCGTACTGTGTTAATCTGGGTCTGGGATGCAATTCATTCATCCGGTTTCTTAAGTTGAACAGGATTCTGCCATTAAAGGAACCATTAATAGGGAATGCTAGGACTCCGTCATCTGCAGTATACTTTACCCAGTTTTCTAACCATACGCAAGTATGATACCCCTTATCAAACATCATGAAAGAGGCAGGAGTGTCTGGTGGAGGAATGATCACACCCTCCCTAGTTCTAATGGGATGGTCTTTCTTGAAATAATTCTTAATTTTGTCAGCAAGAGACATCTTCCTCTTAACTCTGTACATTTTGTTTGGTCTACCTCGTAAAATCTGTTCCTTATAGAAGCCTAAGTGCTGTGGATTAGGTATAAACTCAGGATACCACATACACCTTTCCAAACTCTTCTCAAGCTCCTGTTGATTAGTTTTGTTTACTTTTGTGCTTCCAATGATAATGCGACTTCTATCTTGCTGTAACCAATCAACGCTGTGACTACAAAAATCCTTGTCCAATGGGTGCGCGGCCTTTCACGAGACGAGATCTCACGCTCCGGCACTCACCCCTCCCTTACAATTTCAGCTCCACTACACGCCCGCTGTCTCGACCAATACCAGCGCGGCACGAAGTGACATCAGGGCAGTCTTCCGACTGACTCCCTCCTTCACAAGGTAACGGAAACTTTGAATTTTTCCTAAAGTGCGAGTGCAAATTTTAGTGAACAACACGCAACGTTCGCCGCAGTGTCTGAGTGATCTAAATAGAAAGAACATTTTCCTCTCACTACAAGTAAACCTCTTCTGTCTACTTTTCATTCACTCCGGATAGACTTCTCTGTCTAACCTCCCACACGAGCAATATAGAACCTGCTACTCCTCTGACTCATCCACTTCTTTCCGGGATATATACTAAGTCAGGCTTTCACCAGCGGACTACCTTGCTTACCAGTCAAGCCTCGGAGACCCTATTACTCCTTCCGCATGTGCCCCTTGCTAGGAGATATCACAATGAAAGTTTTACTAAAGGACTCGTGGCTATCATTTATTCAGATATAAAAGACCCTAATTAGTGCTTCCGGTCCTTCCTAACCATGCACTAATAACTCACGACATGCGACTTCATCAGCTAACCGGATTCTGCTCACCGTTAGCTATAGACTTCCCCGGGGATTCGGACTAAACTGAACACTTACAAACAATTTCTGTTAATGTAACATATAACACTTATAGCAGCAATGCAAAAATCATATATATATATATATATCAAACCCTTTAAAAAATTCGCACAATATTTGAAGCAATACAATCAATAAAAAGATTTTAGCAGCACATTTTATTTTCACGGTTTGTTTATTAACTATCTTGTCTACCTATCTTAACTAGTCCTAACCATACTACTGCTACCAGAAAATTACTGATAGAGCGCGTAGGTCACCCGGGTCATTAGATTACCGATTTCCACGCACTGGGCCCTGGTGTGCATGTAATGACAGGGTTTTGCATGAACCAGGTGAAACCTTTACTACGCTACTATGAGTAATTCGGGGGGTGTCACTTACACCACTTACTATTCATGTACCTGACTTACCCCAGGCACATTACTCCTGATGGATCAGGAGCTAGCAGTGGACAGGTAACAAGATTCCTAAAAGAGTAGAATACCTTTCACGTTTAATACTTTAATGATATTTACTTTGTAAAATGACCACAGACACCTGATGGGTTTTAAAGTTTATATAAAGAAAATTGCAGAAAGAATATGCCAGAATAATGAGGCAAATACAAATCATTACATCAATTATCAATAATAAAGCCACAATGTAACTATGGATCAGGGCAAGTACCATTAGAGTAGTTGGGAACACTACAGAGTATGAATATCAGGGAACATACTATTCAGCATAGGCTTAAACTAAGGCAAGGGACATGAGAAGGACCTAACGTGAGCACCAATATTCTTAAACCTAATCCCTAGATCTTATGCTATTCTTACTAAGTTCACGGCAATCATACTAAAGGGAAGGGAAAAAATGGAACACACTAAAATAACATGACAGTTTAATAATATCCTATAGGTAGGGAGAGAAGTGGAACATCACTAATAAACAATTGCATATAAATTGCTTTCAAAGGTGATAGGGCAATATCACGGGCAAGAGTGCTTTATTGAGAAGAGAAGAAAGAGTGATAGAAAGACGTACACCCACAGTTAATAATTACCTAGGCAAGAATGAGGACTAACCCTGGCCACGGGTCAGCTTTGGAAGGACGGGGACCAGGACCCTCAAGGATTGGAATACCAGAAAGCGAGCAGGTACAGCTCGTGGACAGTCAGGACAGGATACCCCTCAGGTTTGGGTCAGGACTGGGCTCACCAAGGTACGACCAACACCCACAGCTTCGGATGCAACGCCTGCGTTACCCCCTCTCTGCAAGTAATCCACCAGTAACCCCGATTGGGTTTTCGAATTTCCCAGTAAAGTGCTCTGCCAGCACTTAAGACTATTTCCACCCCTTGGAGTTTGTGGAAAGTACGGACAGAGTACTCCGCAGTGCTCTGTATCAATCACCTATAGAGTTCGTAAGGTCAGTGACAGGTCTGCTACTCGGACAAGTCGGACAATTTCTCTAAGCCAAACTAAGCTAGTTATACCTTTTTGGGACCCCTAGACCACCCACAAATGTTGCAAGTGACAAGTTCCCAAATTATGATTGGTCAAGAAAGGTGGTTATGTCATGGTTACCACCTATAATTCTGTGTTCCCACCATGAATATTCAATTTTTCATACCCGCCCCTTGCGTTCACGTTCCCAGGCATAGGAATATGGAAAACAATGAGAGTGCACAGTATATAGAAACAATGTTGCATTAGCAAGGTGAATATCAGCATCTTCTCCCATGGCCTAGGTAGTTCCCATGCGCATCTTGCTTCAGGAGCCAGCTGGCTGAGTTCTGCTTCTGCGCAGTTGGGTTTTTCCCTCATCACGTGTGCGGGGAGTTTACAGACTTCAAAATGGATTCCATCTCCCGACCCCAGCCCATGGATGCGTAATACATGAAAAGTAAGCGAAAACAAATTAGAAACACAGAAAAAAATGAATACACTGTATACCGTAAAAAGCTTCACTGCACCCCTTACTTTATAACATCTATAGCATTAAGGTTTAGTGCGAAAAGACAGATAGGCATAAGCAGCAGTGGCAAGCAGAGAGCATGGTTAGAGACAAGCGGCCATGTTTGCAACAATGCGCATGTGCAACAATATCCCTCCACAGTGCGAGTGCGTCACATCACATGGGTACGACCGACGCATGGGCAGACTGGATTTCTGCGAAGCAGCCATTTCCGTAGTGCAAGCATGGTTAGGATGAAAAGACACATAGGCAAGCCTCCTGGGGACACCCGCGTGTTGGGGAAAAATGCAAAATAAATGACGGACAGGTTGAATTAATAGTAAACAGTCAAAATTTCGAGTTTTTAATTTCGACTTACACTTATATCGAGTTGCTAATATCGATGGGACAGAATATCGATGTCCAGAATATCGATGGCCAGAATATCGACCCTAAGGTAAGTAATATCGAAATTACTTATATCGATAGCATATATATCGATGTAAGTAATTTCGATTTACTAATATGTGTTAGAAATTTTAGTTAAGTATTTAAATTAATTGTCATAATATGTGTTTAATATGTTTTTATAAATAAAAAATATATAAATGTAAATAATATGTTTTTAAGTAAATTATATGTTTTACTACTGGAGCGGGTTGTGGGTTTTTAGGGGAATAGGGTGGGAAGTAATTTTTTTGTAATTAATTAATTATTTTTTAATGATTAATTTATTTTGCAATTACATTTTAATTGGCAATGAATTATTTTAATTAATTAATTAATTGATTAATTAATTGATAATTTATGTATATTTTTAACTTAATTATATGTTTTACTACTGGAGCGGGTTGTGGGTTTATAGGGGAATATGGTGGGAAGTATTTTATTTGTAATATTAATTAATTTTGGGTAAAGGAGTATTTTTAGGGTTCAGGGTCAGTTTTCAGTTCTTGGGTAAAGGGGTATTTTTTGGGTTCAGGGTCAGTTTTCAGTTTTTGGGTAAAGGGGCATTTTTAGGGTTCAGGGTCAGTTTTCAGTTTTTGGGTAAAGGGGTATTTTTAGGATTCAGGGTCAGTTTTCAGTTTTTGGGTAAAGGGGTATTTTTAGGGTTCAGGGTCAGTTTTCAGTTTTTGGGTAAAGGGGTATTTTTAGGGTTCAGGTCAGTTTTCAGTTTTTGGGTAAAGGGGTATTTTTAGGGTTCAGGGTCAGTTTTCAGTTTTTGGGTAAAGGGGTATTTTTTGGGTTCAGGGTCAGTTTTCAGTTTTTGGGTAAAGGGGTATTTTTTGGGTTCAGGGTCAGTTTTCAGTTTTTGGGTAAAGGGGGATTTTTAGGGTTCAGGGTCAGTTATAGGTTTTTGGTTAAAAGGGTATTTTTAGGATTCAGGGTCAGTTTTCCCTACTGTTGCACCCACTGGAGTGGGAATAGTAATTATTGTTAAGTAAGTATATAATATATATTATTTTTAAATATTTTTTTTTTAATTAAATATGTATTAATATTTTTTTTTACCATTATTACATATATTTAAATAAGTTTAAGTAATTAATAAGTATTATTTACAGTATTTTTTATGTTATTTTAAATCCCCAAAAAATCGATATATTTGACAACGATATTTTTAACATCGATATTATTTTTTCGATATTTTGGTACTTACCATGTTGTACATTAGGTGTCGATATTTTTGCTATCGATATAATTACGCCGATATTTGTGTAGGTCGAAATTCTGTCTGTCGAAATTATGTCATAGATCCTGAATTAATATTATTACAAGTTAGGCGAGGTTCTTGATTAAGAGCAAGTCGCTTTACGTGCGAATCCTTGCTCCATCAACCCCGTCTCCACTATCGCTGCCCATAGGGCAGTGATTCAGTGAAGTACTGCGGATCGTCTATGTTAGGCCCGTAACAGCAAGCGAGCGTCACTGTCATACGTCCCAGCCTGCCCCACATTAAGCAATATCTCCCCTGTGGGTCTGTCTTTGAGCCTGCTAGGTAGAAGGGTGTATTTCTTTTGATAAGAATAGCCGTACCCCGTGCATAGGAGGAGTATGAAGAGAAGACAGTATACGATGCCCACCTGTTTCCAAAAGAGTGTGGTCTATGAGGTGCAAAGTGCGTTTCCTGTATGAAAGCAACGTGGATTTTATGGCGATCAAGATACCCCAGTATTTGTCTCCTTTTTCTATGATCTCCCAGCCCTCTCACATTCCATGTGATCACATTCAGGTGTGTGTCCCCCATGCGTGCAATTGGATATATATATTAGGAATCAAGGCATCCAATATGGCGCAACCATAACCAGCAAGGTGCATACCTTCCTTAAATCTCGACCATTCTGTAGTCCCTAGAGGGGCAACTCCCCCGTTACCAGTACTGTATCTCAGCAACATATATTTCACATATCGCAAAGTAGACCCACCTTTCTCCTGGCCACAAGCCAGCCGTCTCCCACCCCCTGCCCACTGAAGCTTCCCCAACTCGCCAGCATACCATGCCCACCCCCCACCCAAATAGCAACCAAAAAAAACGAACATCACAAGGAATAGAGTCAAGGTCTTTGGGGTATACCCAGAAGGGAACAGCAGAGGTGCACGTCCGACCACCCCCAGTCCTCCCGCTCCGTGCAAGGTCACCCTCAGTGTCCCTATCCAGAGGGGAGAGGGAGTCGGGGGGTGGGGGCTTGGCATACATTACCACCTGCAGTCCAGCACCCGTCCATGATGCCCCAGGAACCAGTCGTGGCCTCGGATCCCAGCAAGAGCCTCCACCGTGCAGGGAGACAGCGAAGACAGTCTAGCAGAGTGGAAAATCCCAGCAACTCAGGGCCATTGGTCACTTATTTAGAACTTGAGCCATGTAGGTCCTCGGCGTCTGCAGGTCTTCTACCCTGTTTAGGGAAAGTTTGAAGATAATCCTCGACTTGTTGCGGGTTGAGGAAGAAGTGTTGCGTGCCTTGGTGGGTCACTCGCAATTTGGCCGGGTATAAGAGGGCATAATCAATGTTCAAGTCCCTAAGCTTCTTCTTAACTGCAAGGAATTTCCGCCGCTGCTCCTGCACCACTGGGGTGAAGTCTGGATAAATCGAGAAGGGCACACCATCGTAGTTAAGGTTTTGGTTTGCCCGGGCTGCTCGCAGTGCTGCATCACGGTCTCTATAGTTGAGCAGGCGCGCAATTATGGGCTTCGGCGGGGCACCGGGCTTGGGTTGGGGTCCCAGTGAGTGATGAGCATGCTCCACAATGAACTGGTTTAAGAGGGCCTCTGCCCCCACCGCTGCCATAAGTAGCTTTTCAATGTAGAGCTCCATCTTCCCTGTGTTGGTCGACTCCGGTATGCCCGTGACGCGAATGTTATTTCGTCAGCTCCTCGCTTCCAACTCCTCATTTTTGGCGGCAATCACCCGCAACACATTGTCCATTCTTGTCAGCCGTGAGGTATGGGCCGCCATGGTGTCGTCGTTCTCGGAGACTCGGCGCTTCACTTCCGTAAGTCTCTCTTCATGGACATCCATCTTTTGGACTATGCCATCCATTCTGGCAGATAGTCTATCAACCTTATCGACCACAGTGGCAAAGCCCTGGTGCATTTCCTGCATCATCGTGGCAATATCTGGGGCCGTGGGGGCTGACGTGGACACCTCCGTGGATTGGCTCCGGGGTTGCCCGCTGTCTCCCGTGTGCCTTGTCAGCTTCTTTTGCGTTGCGTTCTCAAACTGTATCTTAGGCTGTCTGTTATCTGGTTTCCCCATGACGGCAAGGATAAAGGAGAACAGTCTGTCTCAGCGGCGTTCTCTCCCCAGCTGGTGCACTGTGGGGACAAGACGGCCCCTGCCTGTCGTCGTGGCGCTATGCAGTAAGCGCGCCGCTTTACCCTTGCCACAGGCCTGAAGGAGAATGTACTGTCCGCAAGGGAGGTGCACAGTGAGAGAAAGCGCAGGGCCAAAACCAGCGCATGCACCAGGGCTCTGTGTATGGAGGGCAAATGCGCCACCGCAGGTGCCGCAGTACCGAGCACCAGGGATTTTCTCGAGGCTCACCACAGTATCCCTCGCAGTGGGGAAGCTCACGTGTGCACACACAGGGCTTGGCGTGAAATCTGTAGCAGAGAACCTGGTTGTGGCACGCGAAGGTATGCACATGCAGTCCAGGGCCTGGGACAAGCTGTAAGTAGGCAGCCGTGAGGCGGGAATGGCGCCACTGGAACGCGCCCGTCGCAGCAACCAGCCTCGAGTTCTCAGGGGCGAAGCAGGGCCATCGGTGCCATATAATCACCCAGGCGCTGTGTCCCGTATTTGCGCAATGTCTCTTACCAGGATTGTCCCCGGTGCCAGCAGTGTGCGCCCCCTGCAATGAACACGAGGGGCGCAGCTCGTCTCAGCCTCGAAGGCCTGCCTGCCTCGTGGTGAGCCTCGGAGTCGCGTAGTCTCAGGAGCCGCCTCAGAGCTCCACTGCAGCATCACACTCCCCCGGGCGTCAATACAAAGTGCGATAGCTCCGACGCCAAAGGGGATAGAGACTCCAAACTTGCACCGAGTGTGCAGCAGCGCTCGCTGGTCCTTCGTGGGGATTTTCGGGCGGGTGGGAGCAGGATTAGTAGGATAAATGCCGGATATTAGAGCCAGGCTGCTGGAGCCTCACTGAGGTGCGGCCATTCAGCTCGTGCGCCCTCTAGCGCCCGTCCATCGGCTCAGATATTCTTATTAGCAGAATCAAATGAGTCGTAGACATATGATCCAAGTGAGTGCATTGTACTGTTTTTGTGTGTTTTTATGGTGTATTAACAAAATAATACTGCTTTCAAAAGAGTCAAAGAGTTAACTTCTAATGAGAAGCAACTGCCACGTTATTGAAAATTAAAATAATAAAACAAATCAAATGAATAACACCATCACAGCAGTTAAACAACTGATGTTCAATTGGCTTTTAATTACTAACGGGCATATTACCAAGGGTGGCGATATTGAATTATCACTGCTTTCGGCCGCTAAGCACCGAAAATTCCATCGCCCTATTACCAAGCTGTTGCTAACACCAGTTAGCGACAGCTTGTAGGCGATAGCGAGCAGTTTGGGGCCCACTTTGCATGTCAGCGATAATTATCGCTAATGACATGCAAAGTGGGCGTACCCAACCCGTTAGCGACTGACAGCATTCGCTAACATCGCTATCGCCTATTACCAAGAAAGGCGAAGCGATGGAAATATTCACGCTAAGCGCGAATATCGCCAAACGCTAACGCCTGCAAATACCAGTTCTTAGCCATGTTATCTAATGGGAGGTGGATAACATGGCTAACAGCATTTGCACGCTAATGCGTGAACACCCCTGGTTTTCCTGCAATATTATCGCTTTTGAGATAAACATTGGTAATAGGACATTATCTCAGCGATAATATTGGACGAAGCGCGGTGTTAAAAAACTAACGCTAAGCTCAGTTAGCGATAAATATCGCTAACTGTTGGTAATATGCCCCACAGTTTTAAAAATAAACCCAAGGCGGCAGCAGGAAGTCACATGTTAGTATGTTTAAATAACTTAAAGGAATATGGTAGAATTTAAAAAAACAAAGGAACAAAAACCTATGAAACGAGGCACGTTTCAGTATTTTAATTTCTTCTGATGTAAAGAGCTCTATCACTTCTACATTGCCGGAGCAAAAACTATTAAATAAACACACTTATTATTTTTCATGAAATGTGCAGTGCCACTAAACTTCCTGGTTCAATTTAGGGGCGAAGAGGGTCGTCCAACTTTCGCTCCGGCCGCATTCTTTTCTGTTTAAAGGCCAGAGATGTCATGCTTGGCTGACTGACCCATTATCAACATTAAGGACGGACAGGCAGATATTCCTTAAATAATAGTGCCGCCTGTTTATTGCTTCCTAATTGTTACTGCCGGATAGGGATTTGAATGGGGTGGCTTGGAATCGACACACAGCAGGCGCTGTAAACACCATTTACCACTCGATCCTGATGGGTAATCTGAGGCCCCAGGCCCAGAACCAATTGTGCAGCCCTGCCAAGCTAATGCCTCCAAGAAGTTCTATTTCTGAGAAGGCCTGGTTTAAAAAAATGGGATATGACACTATTGATTAGCGTCCCCTAAGTTATGTTCTCAAAGGTCACAGCTGAATGAGCTCAGAAGACCTCTACACGTCCCCTCGATTACAAGTGTGGATATTGCCAGGCCAAAGATGGACAACAGCTCTGTACCAAATGCCAGCTGCTGACCTTTCTTTCTGAAAACAGAACCAAAATGGGAATATAATAAGCACAAGGCAAGATGTGAGGAAATATGTCCCTCTGCCCAACTGGCACATTAATAAGCAGAGGTATCCTGCAATTAATTTCAGGGTGCGCCAAATAGTTGTGGATTCACTTTTTTATGCTGAATTGGTACCATAAAAAAATACATATCTTAACGCTTGTTAGCTGTTTTGAAGATAAGACACATTTCTGTGAAACATTTTGGATAGTTACATAAATAGAAAACTCGAAGTTTTTTTTTTTTAACAGAGAATTTTATTAACAAACACAATGGGATAGTCTCACACAACAACGATTCAAACATCAAAATTAAGATAACGAAGGGGCATGAACTATGTCAGAAAAGCAAGTTATCTATAATGGGTAGGAATAATTGCTTTAAACGGACAGGCTTTTCTTGCCGCATCATTTAGTTAACCTGGCCTCATAATTTGTTCCTCTCCTGCTACATAATTTCAGTGGCCATGGATATTGTCAAGAACACAGTATCTGCACTTCTTTAAAATTGGAAGTGAGAGTGCCTGTAATGTAATAGTATCACCACTATACAGTATCCTCGAGATACTCCGGGACAGAGAGTACTTCACTTGTATAATTCCATTTCAAGAACTGATTAGAAGTACGAATTAAATCGATTTAAAGCCGTCAGTTACAGAAGATTGCAAAAACATATTTTTAAAGAAGAGATATGTTGTTGTGTTTTTTAAGAGTTTGATGGTGATCTGGGCTTTGGACAAAAATCAGTACACTCTTCTCAGCACAAGGATGACTAACTTAACCTGTATTTAACCCTCGAATAGCTTGGCACAAAAGCAATCAGGCTTAATTTAGAGACTACGTGTATATTATTTATGTAGCACATAAACAGTAATAAAGTGAACACTTAACACAAGAAACAACCCAGACTAATTTAGAAAAATAGAGTACATTTTAATAAATTATTGGTGACTAAAATGACAAATGACAAAAATCCAATCAGTTGATCCAGAGTTATGAATGTTGATAGCAACGTGGCCCGTGCAGGTAAGTTTAAAGTGTAAAAAATCTCCTAAAAGATCAAAGTGCCAAATGCAGACATCTGGTCAAGCCAGACGAGGGCAAAGTTGAAAGTGATGGCTAACTCAAAGGAACATGGGTCGGAAGCACAAACTGGATTAGGCCTAATCTTGAACAAGGCGTTGTCGCTGGGTAGCCGCTGGATGTAGTCGCAGCGAAGAATTCTACATTCACACTATTAGGGACATCAAAAATCTTCAGAATGATAAAGCTGCAGGCTGTAGCTGATGAGGGCTCCTTAAGGCTGGATACCCTTTCTGCAAGGAGCTGCTGAATAGGATGTGCTGGTGCAGAGAAGAACACAGCGGAAACTGCCGTAAACTCAGACTGACTGGCGATACAGCTTGGGCGGACTGGCAAACAAGTAGTCCCCTGTCTCCTCAGCACCTTTTGTCAGAAAAGTTTTGGATTTAGGCTATATTACAACTTCAGCATCACTTCCAAGGGTCCAGGACTGGAGAGGCACCACTTGAGGGCTAGGAGTCACTCAGGCTGGGCCCAGGTTCAGGTTCAGGTTCAAGAGATGGTTGGAGCCTTTACTGTCCCTGAGGTTCTGATCAGGAGACAAGAAAACTAGCCCTTGGAGGCACTCTAGAAGTCCTGAGTTCAAGTAGAAAAGCAGGGCTCAAGCAGCAGGGCAGGCCAGAGCAGGCTTCAGGCATCAGAACAGTCCTTCTTGGTGAAGCAAGGCAGTCCTCTGAAGTACACAGCAGGCCACAGGCAATCCTCTGAGGGTCCTACTATAGGTCCAGAAGTGAACTGAAGAGTGGTTCTGAGGGTCCCATTTTTATTATACATTATGCCCCCTTTGAAGTAAGAGAAACATCTGGAGATTTCCCCCACAGACATGTCTGGAATTTTCTACCTCCCTGCTCCTGTCCCAGTCTGTCTGCGAACGCAATTGGCTAGTGTGAAGTTCTATGTATGAGAGCTGAAGCACAGTCTTTTTGAAGTGAAAGTGGGGCTGTTCACAGCCCCATCCCCCATCCTGTCTGAGAAGGCCCATCCAAGCAACACCCAGTCTAATGTTTGTCTGTCTGGGAGGACTACACAAAGGCCAACTGCCAATTGCTAACTACACCTAGTCATGTGATGCAGAAACAGGATTCAGGCATCAAATGGTTAGTACAAAAAAAGCCAACTTTCTAAAAGTGGGTTTTTCAGAATTATGACTTAAAATCAGATTTTACTGTTGAAGAGGAATTAAAAATACATTTCCTCAGACACCAAACATGACTTTGACCTGTTTCCAATCAAACGTTAGCATTTATTAAAGTAACAAGACAACCCATTGTTATACTATAGGACAGTAGCCCTCAGTGACTCCTTGTCTGAACTCTGGTGTGGATAGACACTAGGCCTGGGTGAATTTGTAATTACTCCAAAGTAATTTCCATAATTTCATGTTACTCATTTGACACAAATTATCAGAAATTACGCAATTACACCCGTTTGCGTAATTATGACCAATTTGGCACAAAAATCCTATTGCAGGAGCACAGAAACACAAAAACTTGGAATGCATGTTTTTTTTGCATTTATCACTATTTTCTTAATGCAATATACATCCTTGGTCCCTTTTGGATGCCAAGGTGCTTTTTGTACTGAACAAATATCCAAGGAAGGTCACTGTCGGGGGTATTTAGATGTGGGTTCACAATAATTTTTTGTCCTTCTAGATTGTAGGGCGGGGGGCAGTCTGCGGGTCGTCTTTTGGCAAGGAACTCACTAGCTTGCGCACTCAATAGGCTCAAGTTAGTCACTCCTGATATTGTGGGGATAGTGCTTGAGAGAGATGGGCTCATCCTACACATTTTTAATGTATACAATAGGTGTGGTGGAGCGATTTTTTTCACTAATACATTATTCACCTATGAGGAGGCTATGGAAGCACCACCAAGTGGTGCTTGGTTGAATAGCCAGTGCAGTGTAGCCAGGGTCAATCTAAATAGGGCAATGAAGGCAGGCAATAGAATAGAAATCTCCTCCACCAGAAAATACTATAAAGACACCCTACCCAGAGCAAACATCTCGTGGGAACTGGGGGTGTAGGAGGACTTAGTAGAAGCAATTAGGGCAGGTGACAAACTTTTTAGGGGCATGTTAGCACATGGCAATCGGAAGAAAACTCAAGCCAGTCCGCTAAAACCAGCATTGGAGATTTATAATATGAAAGTAAAAAGGGCAACCATGTATGGCTCAGAACCATGGGGACATGTGAGAACTGAGGGACTTGCTAAGGTGGAAAACTAGTTCATTAGGACCCTATTGAATCTACCGAAGAGTGCTCCTCATCTCACTCAACTTCTAGATGCTGTCTTTTCTCTGATTAATTTCAATCAATCAATCGAACAGCCAGGTCTTGAGTTGTTTCCTGAAGGAGAGATGGTCCTGGATCATCCGTAGGTGGGTGGGTGGTTAATTTCTCCATGATGCTTAGACCCCTGCTTTACTGAAATAGACTGTGTTCTACAGAGGAGCTGGAATCATACCGACCGACGCTTAAGCCACTACTTAGTAATGAAGGTTGGGAGAAGATTTCCTGTTTTTTTTTTAATTAAGTCTACTTTTTATGCTACCAGAGCTGTGGGAAAACCCCAATGAAACTAAGCTAGTCTCCCGCTCATTGATTAAAGAGCGCTGTAAGGAATATCTATGGGTGCATAACATGAGGGGTATCAAGCTGGTAGTCTGACTGATGCATTTTTAGACTTTAAATTTGTTTCTGCATATGAATCATTTTTAGATTTTATTCCAGCGTCCCTTGAGAAGCAACTTTTTCTGAAATGGAGATATTAGACCTGGCATCATTGGTGTGGGTCTCCCTTCCCCTGTGACTCTTCCTGTCTTGTATTTTGGCTGGATGTAGATGTTCTGGGTGCCGTGCCACTACTAATCAGTGCCACAGCACGAATGCTCCATGTATATAAGTTACTGTGTGAATAAGGATGACTCTAATGCATACATCTGTATAGCATGTTTGTTAAGGATTACTTTCTATTCCCCTATCCGGCCCTAGGAACCCAATAGGAACTGCAAGTTTGATATGTTTATGCTCAGGCCAGGGAGGGCCACCTTTTAGTAAGGGCCGTTTAGGTATTATATGTTGTGAAATGCCTTTCCTGAAAAGGATATAGTTTCTTGTTTAAAGCTTTATTGCGTATTGGCCGTCTGGTTTTGGAGCAGCAGGGCCAGCTGGGTCACACCTGGCTGGAGAGAGAGATCGATATTCCAAGCGTGGTGAGGTGTGACTCTTTGATCCAAGCAGGGCTGTGCCTGGCAAGGTGAATAATGGCTTCACCTCCCACTGGGTTTCTGATAGTAGATGATCTCCTTCTGAAAGGGCAGGATGTCGCCTCGTAAACCAAGTGCTCCCCGACCCCACCAAACTGGTTCTGACTGGAGTCAGTGATTTGCAACCTTAGAGAACAAAGACTTTTTAAGTATAAAATGCTGCGCTGGAACTTTGGCCAAGTGTGTTCCTTCTGGATGTCAAGACAAAACTCTGTGCGAGTGAACAGAGGAAAGGACTTTACCACTTTCACCCATCTTGCCAAAGGAACTACCCGAGGGCCTAAATCAAGAGATCCTCCTGCCGAAGTCTCATGGACATTAGACTTCACCCAGTCAGCCGCTGGGATTCCCGTGTGAGGAATTCTGCTTGCAGGTGAGGCCCCCGTCGAGTAATCTGGAGCCTCTAGTTTCACTGTAAGGACCGTGGACTGGGCATCTTCTGAACTTTTGCTAAACCTTTGCGGGATGCTGGAGCTAAGACGAGAGCTGTAGCCGATGAATGCCCACAACCTTTGTTACTGTGCACCACCATGATTTGTCATGTGGGCCACCACAGCAGTGAGAGAGCTGTAGCCACTGAGGGCCCACACCCTTTGTTACTGTGCACCCCTGTGAGTTGTCCCATGGGCCGCCGCAGCCAAGAGAGAGCTGCAGCTGCTGAGCGCCTACCACCCTTTGTTACTGTGCATCATTGTGATTTGTCATGTGGGCCACCACAGCTAAGAGAGAGCTGTAGCCGCTGAGCGCCCACACCCTTTGCTACTTTGCCTCATCAGAATTTGTCCCTCAGGCCGCCGCAGCTAAGAGAGACTGTAGCCACTGAGCTCCCGCACCCATGACAACTATGCATCCCCTTTGGAATTGTCCTGTGGGCCGCAGCAGCTAAGAGAGAGCTGCTGCCGCTGTGCGCCCACTACGGAACTACGCGAAGAGAGACCTCGCCACCCCCAACCTTGGATGCTGCAGCCACGTGCTGTTGATGCTGAGAGCCCGCTTTTCCCGAGTGCCCGAATCAGTGTGGGTGCACGCTGCGGACCTCTGCAGCCCTGTATTGTGGCTGCTGGGAGTCTGCCTGTCATCGTCTCCGCTTCTTCAAGAAGCTGCGTGCTGTTTCCCCTTTCATCAACAGGTACCTGGTGGGCAACGGGCCGCGTAGGCCCCGCACCCTAAACTCAGATAGTGTTATGCTTTGGTGAATATGTTGTTATCTCTTTGAGTCCCTACGAGTTGACGTGAATTGTAGTTGTTGAAGCGTATTGAGAGTTTTGAGTTACACTGTTAGATAAAGATATTATGTTTCTATACCGACCTGAGTTGTGTCCTTATGTGGTGTCATTACTGCTTTATTGTACGTGGTCATAAACGCTTCACACTCTGCCTCTGAGATAGGCCTAACTGCTTGTGCTACGTTGCCTCAGGGTTGAGCATGGGTTGTCAAAGGGGGGGACCCACTTGCTCTGACTTAGGAAGAAGGGTCCCTATTTGGACAGTGGCATCAGCCAGTGCCAACTAGAGACCCCCATTTCTAACTGGAGATATTAAATACTGTAAATGTAAATGTAAATGTGGGTGTACTTGTAAAGCGCACTGTGACTCCAAGGAGTATCCTGGCGCTGAAGACCGCTGGGGAACCCGTCCTGGTTTTCCCTGTGAGATGGTCCCTTTCTGGGTATCTCCAAAGTGAAACGAGGCATCCCCGGCGTCTGTGGGGGGCCGTAGTAAAGATGAGGCAAGCTTAATGTCCAGAGTTGCTGAGTGTGTTATCTGGTTAGAGTAGGCACTGAGGCGAGAATTATCGAGTCCGTTTGACCCTGATCCACAACCCTGCCGCGTCGGGAACTGAACCCTGGTCCCGGGCCGTTCTCTGCTTACGGGTCTGCCGCCTCTAACCAGTGAGCCACACCACTCCACTCATACTTCCTGTTAAAAGCTTTGCCTACAATGGTGTAATAACAACTCCATCTCTGGAATGTGCCCCTCATGCAGCCAGGAATATGAAATCCTGCATCATTTCACATTTTTGTGTAGTACATATGCAAGTCCATGTGGGAAAAAGCTTGAGCCATTATGTAAGCGTTTGGGCTTTAGGCAATATGTTACTGCAGTTAGAGTCCTTGGAGCAGATTCCAGAGAAGCAGTTGTTATTGCAGTATCCAGATATTTACATGCAGCATGGCTGATGCAGAAATGCAGTGAGTGTGATACAGTTGAGCACCTTGATATTAAAAAGAAGGTCTCCCGCCTAGGGAGAGGAAAACCCAGCGCACTACTTTAGTAAGACCAGTGGTCTTACTAAAGTAGTGCGCTGGGTTTTCCTCTCCCTAGGCGGGAGACCTTCTTTTGGATTCTTCTTTCATACACTGCTTGGCTAGACAGTGTTTACTACCCTGCGGCACACGAAAGTTCATTACAAATCTTTATCTTTGGGATCACCTTAGCTGTGCGAGATCCACCTCTCCATACACCTTGATATTAATACAACCCCCGGATCTTCTTCTTATCCCCTCATACTTGTGCTGAATACTCAAGTTGTAACATCATGCAAATGTTACTAGAGGGGGCATGGAACAACAGACGATGTATGGATTGACTGTATTTAGACCATAGTCGAGCACTGACACTTTCTGATCATTAATAACAATAATGTAGCTTTTAAGGGTATGGAACAGGTATTTGCATACTAAGTCACCTATGTATTTCCAGTATTTCACATGCACTTTGATGATGGTTTGTTTCATTCCATGTTCATCCTATTTATTGTATTTTAATTGTTTAATTTTCCTTGTGCTGTGCCAGCTTATGCTGGGAATGTATTGTCTGTTTTAAACTGGTTTTATGTATTTTCATCCGAAATAAACTGATGATGATGATGATGAGGACTACTTAAATAGTGCTAAATGCTGCGTTACACTCCTCTCATAATTTTGCACATTCTCGCATAATTTTGCTCTAATTTTGTATAATCATGCTACAGCAAGTTATGTGAGTTACATCCACCCCTAATTAGACACACTTCAGTGTATTGCATGCATGTATTTCATCTTATGGGCTTATCTCCTTCATCCTGGCATACTACCCAGGGGCTTTTTTCATACCTTCATGTGCCTCTTCTTTTGTACACTGATCTGCTGTGTTGTTGGTTCCCCTTTGGTATTGCTTTGTTCGCCCTAAGTTGGCAGGGTATGCCCAGACGTGGGTCCCTTAATCACTTTGCCACTGGAATCAAGCTAGCCTGGCTGATGACGACTGATTAGCCAGAAACCGGTCCCAGGATGCTTGTTTCCGGTCCACGGAAGACATGGCTTGGCAGTTCAAGCTGGACTGTTCTCATGAGGCACAGGGTCAGACTGATTTGCATATGGCCATGTCTGAACTGGGGTGGTGGAGTGAGCTAAAGAATGATAATGGATTAAACCCAGATCGGTTGACTGGGTGGTGAGTGTTTGATTTGCTCAAGCGCTCCGTCCATCATTCCCTTTGGTATCGCTTTGTTCACCATAAGTTTGCAGGGTATGCCCAGATGTGGGTCCCTTGCTCACTTTGCCACTGGAATCAAGCTAGCCTGGCTGATGACGGCTGATTATTCAGAAACCGGTCCCAGGATGCTTGTATCCGGTCCAGGGAAGACATGGCTTGGCAGTTTGGGCTGGATTGTTCCCATGAGGCACAGGGTCAGCCTTATTTGCATATGGCCATGTCTGAACTGGGGTGGTGGAGTGGGCTAAAGAATGGTGATGGATTAAACCCAGATCTGTTGACTGGGGGTGAGTTTTTGATTTGCTCTAGCGCTATGTCGATCATCCCCTTTGGTATCGCCTTGGTGTCTGTGAGGCCTCCTTCTGACTTCACCTTTTTTTTGTCTTTGGTAAGTTTCTTAGGCTGATGTGTTCTATAGCCCTATTTTGGATGTGATGTAGTGCATTTTTGTGGTCTTTCTCCTGCAATCTCAAGGGTGCTTGCAGTTGGGTTTATTCAGGAGTCTCTATCTCCTGTCTCGCATCAGGATCTTCTAATTGAGTTACTGTTTCTGACACACCACAGTGGTGGAGTTTAGCAGCATTCTTTTTCATTGACTCCAGTTTTTATCTGAGCTAGGGAGTGCCTACTTGCTGGAGTCTCTTCATGTTGGGGTCTTTTGGTCCTTAATGGCTGTTTTGCTGCATCCCTGGCAGATCGAACGTGCTGCTGCATTGACTTCATTGGCTCCCTTGTGGCTGTTTTTGGTTACTTGTGTACTGTAATTCTACCCTCCTGCTCCTCTGGCCCAACTGCCCTTCACCTTTTAGGATTTTAGTGTCAGTTGGCTTACTTAGGTACTGGCACTTGGATCTTTGTTTACTCTGGTCCTTCCTCCTTTGCATCAGGACTTTGATCTTTATGGCTGCCTATCTTGGTGGGGAATCAATGCTGGTCCTACCTGCTTTGGTATATCCTCATAATGTAAGGGTTGGAATTAGGAAGCGATGTTGAGTCAATGCTGTGAATTTTTATTGGTGATTCCATTACTCAATTGTACTTTTACATCCCAGTACATACAACTCTCTCACCTTCTCAGGTGGGTGCTGCGCTTTGATAATAGTCTGCTTAGCTGCTGTGGGCTTTAACTCAGGAGGTTTCTGGGTAGAGGTAGTCCTTTATAAGCAAACCTAAAACGGAGGAGTTTCCATTTTTTTGGGAAGCAGTGAGTGCCTGTCTCCTGAGTGTGAACACACTTTGACAGGAGGACTGGGGCCCGGAAGAAGAATTGGAGTAATGTTTAAATGTAAGGGCATTTTAGTAATGCTACTATTTATTACTGAGTGATATTATTTTTGTAACCCTATCTGTGATTTAGCCATATTCAGGCTCTCTCTTGTGCACATGCGCACATGCACACACACACACACACACACACACGCATACACACATACACACATACACCTAGGTGTGAAACAATAGAGAAGACAGAGGGCCAAGTCACTGAAAACATGTCCATTGGCCATGTTTCTAGTGATATAATTAGGGAGCAGAAGTGAGAAAGTAGGGAGCTTGACTTCCAGGCATAGTGGTCCAGCCAAAGGTGACTAAAACTCAGGGTCATCTCCTGGAAAGTCTGCTGCAAGAGACAGGGGGAAACCAAGGAGGGAAACATCCTGCTGAGCTAGCTGGCAGCCACATTCTTCCTCCCCAGAATATACATTGCACTCATGGAGTGGACATTCTGTCCAATCATAAGCATATCTGCTTGAAAATTTAGAAACAGAGACAGAATCAGCCCCTCCCCCTCGTTAACTCAACTATGCTCTTAAAACTTTATTGACTGTTTGTATACAGACAGGTTTGCCCCTGAACAGCGGAAGGAAAGAGAATAGAGCTTCTTTTACTACAGCCAGCTAATTCCCTCCAATTGGAGGAGCAGTGGACTTCTTGACTGTTCCATCTTCCCTGAGTCTTGGCTGCTCCGTGGACTGTCCCCATTGCTTCATGCTGGCATCTGTTGGGATAGTGATAGTGGGGGGCCGAAACAACTGGTAACCCTTCTGTAAATTAGCTTGGAGTGCCACCAATGCTATTCTGATTTTATCTTAAGGGTTACTTTAATTGAGGTTACGTGATCCTGGGACAGAGGATTCTAATAGCTCAGGGCATGATGCATTAAAGGATCAAGGAGGAGACGGCTCTAGGGAATGATTGACAATGCTGAAGCCATCTCCCCTGATTTCTGTGCCATAACCTGACCAAAGCCTGGAGACTTCTCAAAAGGACTCGATAAATAAGTCACTCGCCTGTCTCTCCCTTCAGCAGAGAGTAACACCTCTCCCAAATCCATGCAAAATAGAACCTCAATGAATTTCAGAGGCTGCAAACTTCTTTGACATCCTAAAACGCCTTAAGGAGAGAAGAAGAAGCTATTAACCAGCCATCACGATAATGATATAGCTGAACACCTTAATTGTGCACGATACCCACCAGCGGGGGCAATATCTTTGCAAAAACCCTTGGGGCGGAATTCAACCTGAATGGGAGAACACAAAACTGGTAGTGATGATTTTCCATTGCAAACCTCAGATATTTCTGGTGGGCTAGAAAAATAGGAACCTGAAGATATCCGTATAGCATATCCAACTAAGCCAGATAGTTCCCTTTCTTTAAGAGCAAAGAAATGTAGACATTTGAAAGAACCCACCGAATGGTCCCATGCAGTGGAATGGACTCTGGCTCTGTCCACTTCTTTTAAAAAAAAAAAAAGGTTTAAGTTCAAGTTTATTGAAACCAAGCATAAAGAGAATATCATGAAACAATGCATCCAACAATATAAGGTATACATGAAATTGAAAAATAAATATCAGAAAGTGTGAATAAATGGAATCAATAAACAGTAATAACCAATCGAGAAAAAGAAAAAAAGAGGGTAGAAGGGGGGGAGGGATAAGTAACATAGCAAGTTAAATCAAGAAACAAAGTAAAGCATAAGTAAATATAAACATTGTATGTCGATAAGTATCAATAAAAGGGAGAATATAAGTAAGTCACATATGAGTCTATTAACAATATCGAGTAAAAATGCAAGAAAAAGACAACAAGAGAAAATTAAGGCAGTTTACGGACCTCATCAGGGTTATTAGCCTGGGTAACAGTAGAGGGATTAGAAGGAGCAAGGGAAGATAGATATGTAGTAAGAGGAATCCATAACAGATCTCTTTTAATTGCTAGGGAAATGGGAGTGACATAATTGGTATCTAATCTGTGATGAAAACATATGGCATTCCACCATGCAGAGTAGGAAACATGTGTTGAATCTTTCCAATTGGAAGTAATCACGTGTAAAGCTATAGCTATGAATAAGTCAAGTAATTTAAAATGATAGGGTGTTTGAGGCCAAGATGGTTATAAAGAACCTAGAAAAACATCAGAAGTAGTTTTTACGAGTCCAAATTGAATGCCAGAAAGTAGAGATATTAGGCCAGTAAAATAGCATGTGCATTAAGTTAGCAGTAAGGCAAGGGCAGGACCAACACTTAGGCGAAAAGTCTGGAGAAAAGAATGCTAATCTTGCAGGGGAATATAATAAACGTTGATAAATGAAATAAAGAGTTTGGGACGTGTTAGTTGCTCTAGAGGTTTTATGAATCTTCAACCATAATTTATCCCACAGGAAAATAGACCAGGATAATGACAGATCCCGCTCCCAAACCAATTCAGTCTTTGTCTTAATCCTCTCTGAAGGAGATAGAGAATATTTGTAGATACAAGAAGAAGAAGGAGAGGTAGCCAAAAGAGGGAAAAGCGTAGAACAAGAAATGGGAAGGAACGGAGAAGGAGGAAGGGATTGAAGATAACTTTGAAGAGCAGGAAGAAGAAGATCGTATGGTTTCCTAGGAAGAAGGAATTGTGATTGAAGATCAGGAATAGACATGGCAACATTGTCACGTAAAAGTTGAGAAATCCACAATAAGCCCTTGGATCTCCAAGATTTCCAATAAAAAGTGCGTTTTTTAATGCACAATAATTTGTTATGCCAAATTGGCTGCTGATGTAGCGAAATAAGAGAAGGATATGAAGAAGGAAGGAGGGGAGATAAGAGTTGGCACGTATGAGCGATGACTGAAGAACAGAGAAGCGAAGAATTAGCAGTAAAAGCAAGGGTTTCAAGAAAATCAAAGGGTGAAGTGAAGTAAGGGATTTTTCAATAAATAACCATACAGGAGGATGAGAAACTAATTCAGTAGATAACCATTGAGAAGACTGTTTAAGCGCAAAAGCATAATGGTAAGATTTAAAGTTAGGAAATTTAAGACCTCCATTAAGTTTATCTTTTTTAAGACAAGATAAGGCTATCCGAGAGTGTTTATCTTTCCAAAGAAATTTCAATAAAATATAATCTATTTTTTTTAAATAATAACATGGAATATGGACGGGAATCATTCAATAGAATCTAGCCTGCCCCACCATGAGAGAAAGAAAGGGTGCCATTTGGTAATTGAATCAGTTAATTTCTTATTAATATATTCAAAATTAAATTTCAAGGTATCAGAAATATTGGAAGAAAACCATAATCCTAAGTATTTCAATTTAGTGGCTGCCAGGAAAAACCTGTTTGGTCAAAGTAGTGGCGTTGACATAAAACATTAAGGGGTAAAACTTCACATTTGTCACGGTTGAGACGGTAACCCGAAATTTGAGAGAAGGTGTCAACTTGGTGAAGGAAAGATGGGAGAGGAACGTCTGGATTAAAGCAATATAATAGGATATCATCTGCATAAACAGATAGTTTAACTTGATTGGTGCCAATATGAAAATCAGTAATTTGGTTATCTTGTCTTATTCATGTTAGAAAGGGCTCCAGTGCCACTATAAACAACAAAGGGGACAAGGGGCAGCTCTGGCGAACGCCCCTAGAGAGAGAAAAGTAATCTGAGATGTTGCCATTGGCAAAAATAGCAGCTCTAGGGCCGGAGTACAATAAGGAAATAAGTGAAATAAATTTTGGGGGGGAAACCTATCCATTTGAGAGCATGGAACATAAAATTCCAACAAATCCTATTGAATGCTTTCTCCGCATCTAGGGTTATGGCAGCAAGTGGATATTGAACGGAAGACGCTTTGCTAAGAACATTAAAGAAAACCCTAGAATTATCAGAGGTTAAGCGTCCTTTGACAAAACTGGACCATTCCGGGTCAATTAGTTCGGGTAAGATGGGGTCAATACGTAGAGCAAGTAATTTAGCAATGATCTTATAATCTGTGTTTACAAGAGAGATGGGACAAAAGTTCTAACAAAAGGAGGGATCTTTATTTTTCTTGGGAATTAAACAGATCATAGCATCTTGAAAAATACCTTGAGAAGAACCATTTGCAATAAAAGAATTAAAGAGGAGAAGAAGATGTGGTAAAAGGAATTTAGAAAATCTATCATAAAATTCTATAGTAAAACCGTCGGGCCCAGAGCTTTACCTGTATATCTGTTTTAAGCGAATGAAAGTCAATATGGGCAGAAGACGGAGAAGGGATTGATTGAAAGTAAGAAGATATATCAGACTGGAGAGGGGATGTTTCAGGAGTGTAAAGAGTTTTATAAAATGAGACAAATTCCTGTCGTCATCTTTAAAAAGTGAATCACCGTTATAATTTTTGATGGAAGCAATCCTAGTTCTATCGCGACTGGTTTTTAAGTAATAAGCCAAGAGCTTCCCCATTTAATTCTGACCTCCATAGTATTGTGCGCTACTTTTCAAGAGATAAGAGGCAGCAGACTCAGTGGATATTTTATTAAAAGCAACTTTGGCTGAAACAAGGTCTTTTAAAGATGATTCAGTAAATGAGTGGTAATAAGCATATTCTAATTGTTTAATCTTAGTGAGAAGTTGGGTAGATTGTTTCTCGAAACTCTTTTTCTTCTGGGAAACGTAATTGATTATAAAACCTCTTGCGGTCGCTTTACATAAATCCCAAATCATGGTTGGTGAGGAATCAGAAACAGTATTAGTGAGAAAGAAATCTGTAGCAAAGGCACAGAATCTGTCAGAGAATTTAGAGTCTGTAAGAAGGGAATTGTTAAAACGCCATTTGCTAGAAGAATGCGAAAAGGGAATTATATCAAAATCAACAAAGACCGGGGCATGGTCAGAGATTAGAATGGAGCCTATTCCTGAGTGGAGAACATGTTGAGTAAGAGATCTACTGAAAAATAGATAGTCAATGCAGGAATGTGTCTTATGTGGAGGGGAAAAATAACTATATTCTTGAAGGTCTGGATGACAGAGTCTCCATATGTCGACTAAGGATTTACGTCGGATGGTGGGGGTAAACTGAGTGTGCATTTTAGAGTGTACAAATTTAACTGGGGATCGTCTGCCTAATATGGGATCATGAATTTGATTACAATCACCGCCAAAAATGATATATTCATCATCAAATGAGAGTAATTTGTCTGAAACAAGTGTCCAGAAATTATTATCGACACTAACTGGGGCATAAATATTAAAAATATCCAATGGTACATTACGTATTAACAATTTGATAATCACCCAACGACCATCTGAGTCAATTTCTTGATGAACAATAGAAACATCATTCTTTTTATGACTAAGAATAACAACACCATTCTTTTTTCCTAAGGCTGGAGAAGAAAATACATTGCCTACCCAAAGTCTTTTTAATTTAGATGCTTCAGCATCCGATAAATGGGTTTCCTGTAACATGGCAATATCCGTTTTCAATCTAGCCAAATGGGTGTATTGACCGGAATCTCTGACCAAGAAATACTCGCCTAGATACAACCAGCTTGGCCAAAACGTAACACCATCCCTTACTGGACCCTATTTACAATGGTTCCTGAATACTTACCCGGGAATGGGAAACTCGCAATATACAAGCTTATATCATCAAAAACACTGCTAGATCTAAGGGATTACTAAGAATAGTCACTAATAACTACGGAATTCCATGTCCCATCCTATGATCTTACCTTATAGCCCCGCAACAATCTGGGCCGGACTATTCTACCCTACTTCTCATAGTGGAGAGCAGCTCACTCTACCACACCAACCATAATTGGTGTTCTCATTAACGCCCTATCTTCAGCGATCTCATTACACACCATCCCCAATCGGTGCTCTCACTAATGCCCTATCTTGAGCAATCTCATTACACACCAATCCCAATTGGTGCTCTCATTAACGCCCTATCTTGAGCGATCTCACTGTCCTATTAATACCTTCTTCTCTCTCTCTCTATTCGGGAAGTTTCTAAATACCTTATATTTACTGGGAGTCTATCTTATATAAATTGTTATCCCTCATGTGATAGATAGGAGACCCGATCCTCTCACACAAGAACTGCCAAATTGTTAAACTTAAGAATTATTCCCTGACATAAAACTCACATCAATCTCCCGCATCAGTTACCTGTAGGAAGGGAATCGCCCATCCTTCCATACACTGGCACCTAGCTGTAAAGAAAGGGTAACTTTATCATAGACACAATACTCAAGTATTTGTTCGTTGCTAACTGGGGTCCCTTTATTACACAATACCAGACAAAGAAAACATTATATTATAAAGTCACAATACTACCTAACAATCTAAGCATAGCCTGAAAAGTAAAGGAAAGAGTTAGTATATTTGCACACTATAATAGCAGGACAAACTTCACCTTATAATTACGGAGTCCGGTTCTAGCTGTCATCTGGGTCCCTCTCTCGTCTGTGCCTTGGTTCATCAGAGATTCTACTCTGCACCCACGGATTCACGTCTGCACTGCTATCCTCCTTCAAAGCACTGGAACCCTTCTCTCATCTTCTTCTTCTCTGTGTCTCCGCTCTGCACCGATCACTTTGCACTGGCTTCCTCTCTCCCACGAACTGTCTTCACCTTCAGACTTTATTTATTTATTTTATTTATTTATTTAAAACTTATAATGCACAACAGCTATCCCCAGTGGGTTTCCCGGCGCAAGGGATAGACTAGAGAAGAAAGAGTGGACATCACAACAGTATTATTAACAGCTTGAGCAGCAGAAAATCTATTGAAAAAGTAAGGTTTTCATTTTTTTACGGAAGCAAAACATATTCGTCTCAGATTTCAAAGCAGTAGGTAGTGCATTCCAAGACTTAGGGCCAAGATGGGAGAAAGATCTTCCCGATGAAGTTCATTGAGTGGAGATGCACACCTCGTAGTCTCTATTTAAATCCTTGTTTTAAACCTTTCCTTTCACCATGTAAATTTTGACGGCGTGCAATACCTGCTTCGCGCTTCGTCTCATTGCGCTGCAATATTTACAAATCCACGAAGGAACCCTTTTACCGATTCCACCAGGCTGCACAGATTGAGACTTTTTAACTGATGAGTTTAGTTGTTGTTTTTAATGTAAAGAAAATGTTGTACAGAATTAATGCAAAAGGCTAAAACTTTTATTTGCATTTACAGACGCCTCTGAAGAAGGCAAAGTACTTCCCGAAATGCATTAGGCTTATATATTAAATGTCGTGGTATGAGAAACCCACTTTGGACTCCTGTGCTTTTGTGAAATATTAGAGTCAAGACGAAGATTGAGTAAAATGAATTGAACATAAGTCAAGAGTGGATTAAACTAAACGTTAAAAAGAAGAATAAATGAGAGTAAAGAATGAATTTGATTAATTGGATTCAAACCAAGTCAGGGCTGTGCAGCCTGGTGGAATCGGTAAAAGGGTTCCTTCGTGGATTTAGAAAGATCTTCCCCCATCTTCACAAGTTTAAATCTTGGAATACCAAAGTCACAATTAGCCAAAGATCTTAATGTACGAGTGGGCTTGTAAGATTGAACAAGACTCTGAAGGTACAGCGGGGCTAAGCCCTGCTTGATTTTAAAAAGGTAACACAGGGCTTTAAATTTAATGCGGCTTGAGACCTTGAGCCAATGTAAATCGCGAAGAGCCTGGGTAGCCAAGGATCTCCTCGGGATGTTACATAAAAGTCGGGCCGATGAATTTTGTACAACCTGCAGTTTCTTTATGGTCGCAGCATCGGCACCAAGGTAGAGGACGTTACCATAGTCCAGGCGAGATGTTATTAACGCCTGGACGACAGTTCTCCTGGTGGCATATGGCAACATCCAAAGAATTTTTTGGAGCCATCTTAAGGTGGTAAAACAGATGGCAGCCACCTTGGTAGCCTGTTGCCTCATAGAGAGCTTGTCATCTATGAGGAATCCCAAGTTGCGAACCACAGAGACCGGTTGAGGAAGGGGGCCCATGGCACAAGGCCAATGTTGCGGGCCCCAAAGATCTTTATGTTTCCCCAGGATAACAATCTCGGTCTTGTCACCGTTTAGCTTGAGGAGTTGCCTCTGCATCCACTCAGCCACTCGTGACAATCCAATTTTCAGACTGGACACATTGTCGCCTTCAGTGCTGGAGAGGGAAAAAACAATTTGAGTGTCATCGGCGTATGAAAAAATGGTCAGCCCAGAGTCCTCCACGATGGAAGCTAGGGGTTTGATGTAAATAATAAATAATAAGGGGCGGTGAATAGACCCCTGAGGGACGCCATACACCGACGGGCAGATGGTAGATGCGGCTTTCGTGGAAAAGACCTGGAAAGTGTGCTCACTTAAAAAGGAGGCAATCCAGGCCAATGCAGGACCATCTACTCCTAGGGACAGGAGAGAGTTCAATAAGATGGAATGAGACACAGTATCGAACGCCGCGCTCAAATCCAAAAGGATGAGGGCAGAAGTTTCTCCGCGATCGATACCGTGCCATAGCCTCTCCGTTACCCCGAGTAGCGCAGTCTCAGTAGAATGATGCGCATGAAAGCCGGACTGGGAGGGGTGTAAAAAACCCTGATTTTCTACCAGATGGGTCAGCTGAGTGTTCACATGTCTCTCCAGCACTTTAGATAGAACAGGCAACAGGTATATAGGTCTGAAATTAGCAAGGTTGGACGTATCAGCTCCAGCCTTTTTTAGGAGAGGGACAACCATTGCGTGCTTCCAATCCTGTAGCACGTGAGACTCATTTAAGGAGTCATTCAAGAGTCCCATGAGAACTTGCCGGGATTCGAGATCCAGCAACTTTAAAATCTTTGCAGGTACCGGATCACGATGTGAGCCAGATCTTATGCTATTCAGGCAGGAAGAAAATGAAATATCGTCAAACAGTTGCCAGTTTGTTACCACTCTCTTTGAAGGCGGTAGTTCATTCACGGCAGTTGGTCCAAATCGGTTAAAAAACACTTACTGATAGTACATAAGGGATCTTCAAGATGCAGATTTAGATCTCCGAGAATTGTAAAATTTGCTGCCCTGAGAAGCAGAGGAGCTATGGTGTCGGCAAGCAAGGATGTCCATGCCTGGGCATTGCCTGGGGGGGGATAAATCAGGAGGCCAGACAAAATAAATTGGGGATTAATTGCGAGTTTAAAGAGCGCCGCTTCGCATCCAGGCAGGGTAAAGGTTTCAAGTTTGCAGAAATAACAAGACTTGAAAATAATAGCAATGCCCCCTCCCTTTCCGGAAACTCTGTGCTGCTTCAGCATGACATAGTTATTGGGGACTGCGATGGCAATATCTGGACCCAAACGTTCGTGGAGCCAGGTTTCAGTAAGAAACAGAGGGTCTGGCTGCTCAACAACAAGAAAGTCGAAGATATTCAATTTATGTTTTGGGAGGGACCTACAGTTAATACTCCAAAACTGTAGTATGGAATGTGTGGAGGAGGTTGTATTTTTTGTCCTCCGTCTACCTCGCGTCCGGGTTCTTCAATCTAATGATATAGTTTCAACCGCTCTGGAAAGCATCTGTTCAACTAACTTCTTCACTCTGATTATTCTAACTCCGACATTTAACTATCTCCAACTGCTCTAACAGACTGACTCACGATGTAACTTCAGTCTCTCCAAAAGATCATCAGCCTTCGATCGTTCCAAGCTCCAACTGTCGACTGCACCTGCCAACCGTCATCTGCCTGCCTCTCCTCTCTACATCTCAATAATATAAAGAGCTCTTCATTCATGGAAATTTCCAGACAGTAACCTGCCGCCCACCAGATTCCTGTACTAGGCTCCAGGCCTCCGACGCTCCCACAGTGGCCAGCTGCTGTTTCGTCTAAAACCCGAGCTCTGCTTATATTCCTCCGATAAGGGCCAGCTCTGACCAGTTCCTCACCAGTGAACAACAGCTCATAACTAAAACATCACTCTTGACCTACAAGCGCCTCGAGGAGCCAAGGCAGACAGGAAAATTGAGTCTCTCCCGTTTGGGCCTTGTAGACCCGAAAAAGATGAAAGAGACGCATAGCTCTATCAAGATACATAAGCAAGCCCTACCAATAGATAATATGATGTCAGGAATAAAAAATCTACCCTCTAATATAGGCCTTCAGGCCCGTTATTATCCCAATGTCAGTAGGCTAACCCTAAGCATAGGCCAAAAATAGGGATCTATCCGCTATACTAAGATGGTAGTAGACTAAAGTCACCATCACTCAGAAATAGGACAAACCATCCGGTCACTACACTGGGATAATACTCGTTGTCTTTTAATAGGATTATTTAAACCTTTAACATTCCATGTCGTAACTCTGAATGTGTCTGAGATAAGAAAGTATCAGTAAACACAAAGCATACAATGTAAATAACAATCTGAAAAATTAAACCATGCATCATACAAGGAAGAAAACAAATAGAAATGAAAATACAATAGAGAGCATGTGTATGAAGAAAAATAAATAGGCAAAGGAAGAAGAAGAGAAGTGATAAGAGAAAGAGGAAGTGATAGATATGAGACAAGAAGAATGGGAGGAAATGGAGTAAGAAATTAAAACCCCTAAATCGCTCGCAGCTACTATTCTCATTTGCTAAATGCCCCAGCCTAAAATATGTCAGTACAGATGACTTAAAAGAAGTGGGGTTTTTGGCTAATGCTAAAGGTGAGGAAATAACAAAGGTCCTCCTCCACTCAGCTTTGATAAAAGTCGCAATGGAAAAAGCGGAAGCTGAGATGTTAAAGGAAGGAATCAGAATAGTAAATAGAGAGGACCTGAAATCGGATAATCAAGGGCACCAATTCCTTAGAAACCATGCAGGGTTGGGAGAACGGCAAATAAAAATTATCTCATCTGGATGGAGTAACAAGGAAGGCCTGGCAATTATAATCGCTCCTAAAAAGTTAGGATGGGGGGAGGAAGATGTCTTGGATGGGAACAGGTATAGAGAGCTGGCTTACCTAGACCAGGAGGAGGAGGGGAATCTGAGCAACATCGATTAGGAAACTGGGTCGTCACACAGCCTGCGCATCTTGTCTTGGAATATTAATGGCTATAAAAGAATATGCCTCAAGAGATTTTCAAAAATCTCCTTGAAAAGACAGATATTATGTGCCTACAGGAGACATGACTGTGCGAAGAAACCCCTGTTACGGAAAGGTTTTGCTAGTCACATAAAACCTGCAAGAAAGAATAAAATGGGCAGGGCGTCAGGTGGCCAGATGACGCTGGTCTCCACAAGGTTAGTGAGAGATATCCTCCATCTTGACCTAACATGTATCTGGGCATTGGGGAGCAGAGTGCTGATCCAAAATAACAACACAAGGGGTGAAGGTTTTTGTATTATCAACGTGTACATACAGAAAGGGGAAAAACAGGAGTATAAAGCAGAGCGGGATCGTTTAAAAAAGGATATAGAGTACTTACATGAACTCTATCCAGGAGATGTGATTTTAATACTGGGAGACTTTAATCATAGATTGAATCCCATAAAAACGGATGCCTGGAATAGTGACATACTAAAAGCGTATAACATAAAGTCTGAAAAGTTTATCAGCACCGAGCTCTCAAATCAGGATGTGGAGCTTGGACGGCTGCTGGGGGGCATGGGTCTGGTTTGTGTGAATGGTAGGAAAGAAACAGATCGGCCCGCCAAGCGCACATTTAAAATAGGACAGCAATTGTGCCAGATAGACTATGTATTTATCCAGGCCTGGTGTTTCCACACAATCCAACATTTCGAAATACTTCAAGTAGAGGGCAGCGATCATTTCCCTATATTGATAGAAATGTATGTAAATAAGGTCCCGCCAAGACAGAGGTGTTGCATGTAGAGGTTGAATATCCCAAGCGACTTACAACCCGGATAAGTGAAGAACATCGAAATAAACTGAAGCACCTTCAGATAGTAGCTGACTTAGGAAACCTAGTAAAGGGGGAAGAGATACCCTGGTATGAGGATATGATGAGACAACTCGTAGAATGCCTCAGAATAAACATTAAACGGGGGAAGCATAGCTTGGGAAGGAATCTTCCACTACATGCAACTAGTAACCCATGGTTTGATGCAGATTGCCGTAAAGCAAAGGCCGTTATTAGAAAGAGTGAAAGAAGCCTTAGGCGTAGCGATAATGAAGTAGAATTTCTAGCCCTTAAGATATTAAGGATAAAATATAAGGCATTGATTAGAGACAAAAAAAGATCTTTCAAAGAAAACTGCTGGAAGAATCTACTAGCGACAATCGATGAAAAGAATGTCAAAGGCTTCTGGAAACTTATACAGGAATGTGCGCGGAAAACAGCAGGGTCCATGCAATGTTCTGTCCCAGAGGATAAGTGGGTAATCTACCTTGAGGAGATCTACGGCAATTGGCCAAGGAGGGAGGCAATAGTACCATCTAGTTGGCCAGGAGTGAGGGGTGAAGTAATGGAGCAGTTCTCCCAAGGTCAAAATAAAATTGTGATAGCCAACTTAAACTTAACACGAGCTGCTGGTCCAGACAATCTACCCGCCATTATCATAAAAACAAATATAGATTGGTGGGCGGATTTGTTCGCAAAGACGTTCTTAAGAATACTAAAAACAGGAACGTTACCAGATTGCTGGAACGGGGCTAATATTAGACCCATACACAAAAAAGGCGACGTAAACTCCCCTAAAAACTATCGCCTGATAAATCTCTTGGACATTGGGGAAAAAGTCTTCTCTAAAATCATTCTGGGTTTATTAAAAGATTGGGCTGAAGATAATGATATAGTACCTCCTGAACAGGGGGGTTTTAAAGAAGGTCATTCAACAGTGGATCATTGCTTTGCCCTCGGGGCGGTAGCGCGGAAGTCTATAGAGCAAAGGGGTAATCTGTTTTGCTGCTTTGTAGACTTCCGCGCAGCATTCGATCTTGTAAGCAGGGAGCAGCTATGGTCTACCTTGAAAGGCTTTAAGTTACACTCAGACCTGTTAGCCCTTATCCAGGCCTTGCATACAGACAACTGGGCCCAGGTAGTCCTGGACGAGGATGGTGGATTATCTGGTAAGATCCAGATTGGAAATGGCCTGAGGGAGGGGTGCGTATTAGCCCCGTTGCTATTCTCTTTGTTTATAGCGGACCGACCTCGGAATCTAAAGGAGGTTAGAAGGGCTAGCCCAAAGCTAGGGGGTAACCATATATCCTGTCTGCTTTATGCAGACAATCTGGTGATCATGGACCAGACGGAGATAGGCTTGCAGAGGAAACTAGATATGTTCCATAAATACTGCTTAAATAAAAAACTGGTAGTAAATATGGAAAAGACCAAAATCCTATGCTTCGGTAAAAGTAAGACCCGTTTCCCTTGGTATTTAGGGACGGAACAACTTGAGAAGGTAACGGAATATAGATATCTGGGAGTATGGTTCACGAGTAACTTGAAAGGGACCACCCATCTGGAAGCGTTAAAAATTAGGGCAACAGCCTCTTTAAAGGGCTTAAAAAGGTTTAATAGCTTCTATGGAGACTTGTCAGATGGGCCGGCTATAAAGGCCTACCTGGCAATGGTCCCCGCGCAATTCCTATATGGATCAGAGGTTCTCCTCCTTAGCGGGAAAAAAGGTTGGAATGAAGAGGAGGGTATGATCCTAAAAAGCTTGTTCTCGTTGCCGAAATCAGCAATGGTACAAGCAGCAAGATTGGAGATAGGAGTCACTTCCTGGGCAATTACATCCAGGATGGCACTAATACGGTTCTAAAATTGAAGGAGGACCCCGCACAGACTTATAGGGGACTGGGGGGAAGAAAGTGTTGTGAAAAAAACGCGAGAGTGTCCCCACTAGAAATGGACAGATCGGAGATGTCCAATTGCAAGGAGTAATGACTCAATTGAGACTAATTGTCTGGAAAAACAGCATGCCAACAATTGGGCGGGAAAGGCAAAGTTACAAAGTATACCATAGGTTTCTCATAAGAGGTTGAGAGTTAAAACTAAGACACCAAAGCAAATTGTATTCACAGTTCCTGCTATAGTATGACACTAGATTTGCAAATGAAAAATTTCCTAAGAACCCCAAGGTTAAAACTTTTTTTTAAAAAAACAACAACTTACATATGTTCAAAAAAAGAGAGATACTTTCCACACTCTATGTTTGGTAAAAAAACTCTGTTACACTTTATTCTATTACAATAGTTTTTTATTGTCACAAATACATTTAAAAACATATGTTATACATTTTATTTTTATAAAAACATTTTAAAAAACAAAGAATCAAACAGTCGACGCGGCGTTTCGGTATTTTTGATAGTTGACCTTCTTCAGGACTGATTCTAAATGAATTTAAAAAACACAGAGTTACCATTCTTTTTTAGTACGAATCAAACATACATCTCTCTTCTGTCTAAAAAACTTTTTACTCTCTTACATCACATGTCATACTATGTTTTTATTCTTTGTTTTATGTCATTCTGTCCATCGTGCTGCAACAGGATGCTCTACCTTATGTGTCTATTTTTTGATGTCTAGTTACTAGACATCAAAAGAATCAGTCCTGAAGAAGGCCAACTATCAAAAATACCGAAACGCCGCGTCGACTGTTTGATTCTTTGTTTTTTAAAATGTTTTTATAAAAATAAAATGTATAACATGTGTTTTTAAATGTATTTGTGACAATAAGAAACTATTGTAATAGAATAAAGTGTAACAGAGTTTTTTTACCAAACATAGAGTGTGGAAAGTATCTCTCTTTTTTTGAACATATGTAAGTTGTTGTTTTTTTAAAAAAAAGTTTTAACCTTGGGGTTCTTAGGAAATTTTTCATTTGCAAATCTAGTGTCATACTATAGCAGGAACTGTGAATACAATTTGCTTTGGTGTCTTAGTTTTAACTCTCAACCTCTTATGAGAAACCTATGGTATACTTTGTAACTTTGCCTTTCCCGCCCAATTGTTGGCATGCTGTTTTTCCAGACAATTAGTCTCAATTGAGTCATTACTCCTTGCAATTGGACATCTCCGATCTGTCCATTTCTAGTGGGGACGCTCTCGCGTTTTTTTCACTAATACGGTCCTGGCAGCGTCTGGAGACAGGGGAACCACCCAGAAAAATATCACAGTGGTGTAGAGAGGAAATTGCCTCCAGCGAGTTATCATGGGCTAAAGAAACAAGACTCTCACTAAAGGAAGCTTATGGGAAGCTAGGAATAGAACTAGATACCCAGTTAGGACACACCAATATAGGCAAAAAAGAACTACGGTCATTGGGAGCGGAAGTGTCCTGCATATGCGATCAAGAGTATCTCTGGCAAAAAATATCGGTGTCCCATATGATCCAAGTATGGATTTCAAAAGTCCACTCCTACCCTTACTTGGATAGGTTGCCGAATCAGCACTTAAGAGAGGTTTTAAAACTGAGAATGGGCATAAACCCCTGTTATGTAAATACCAGGGTTAAAAATTACATGATAAATAGTAATGGCAATTGCACATGTACGTTCGGTACCTCCTGTGATATTATTCATATTTTATTAGACTGTAGGATGACCCTTGATATAAGTAAGGAGATTTTAGGCCCGATATTCAAAACTTATACGATTATGAATAGAAAGCAAGCTGTAGATCTCCTGGTGGGGATGGTAAATCTGGATATAGCCTGCGCTTTGGGGAAATACATGAGCCGAGTCAGGGGGTTTCTCCAGAGTACAGAGGTATAGGCGTATGGTAACGAGATTGCACTTTAATGTATGTATTATGTTTGGAAGGCCTGGTCACATATGTTTTCTCATGTTCACCCTTGTGATTTTAACATCCTAGGAGGATACTGTTTAATAACAAAGCTATTGGGGTTTCCTCCCGGAAAGGACTGAATTGCAATTTTATAAATTTTACATATTTTGTGTTTTTATAAAGTTTTATAAATGTATTGTGTATACTTTTATGGTTGTAACAACCCAAATAAAGTTTTAATGACTGACTGACAAGAAGAATGTGTTAAAAAAAGAAGTAGAAGAATAGAAAAAGGAGAAAGAAGGGGTGAAACAAGACCTGAGGGAGAATGAGAATGAAAAAAGATTACACAAGAGAAATCAAAATAAGAAATAAGGGAAAGGGAACTTACATGAATTCCAAACAATACGAAGGGGGTGGGGGGATAAGGCCACACAGGACAATGACGCGTCCGAGACCCACATGGGGAGACGGGAGAGGAGGGTGGTACCGACGTAATGTAGCGAAACTCAAGAACATAAGGAGAACGCAGAAGGGAAACCTGGGAAGGGAAAAGAAGAAGATGTTAGGCACAAATTAAAAGCACAAAATAAAAACCATAGGAGACAGAACAAAACCGTGATGGTATAATCACGAGGAATCAGCTAGTCAAATAAGAAAATTAAACAGAGGAACTATAGTGTGAACATTTTCATATTAAGTTTAAGACAACACCCTAAGTAAGCAAAGTGATGCTAATGTGAGAAATGGAGAAAGATGGAAGTCAATATGAGTTATTTGGAGTGAGAGGAGGAGGAGGTATCCATGGAGTCAGCCTGGAAGGAATAAAGGAAACTCTTGAGTTTTAGGGGATCCTCGTAAGTAGTGGTTTTATTGTTGATAGTCACTTTGAATAGGCAGGGATGAAAGAGACCATACCTCGCACCCATCGAACGTAATTGAGGTCTCATAGCCAAGAACTCTTTCCGGCGATCTGCTGTTGACTTAGCATAGTCTTGAGTGGAAAATAAAGAGTTTCCTGACCAGGTGATCTTTTTTGAAGCTTTGCATGCAGAGAGAATTTTTAGCAGGTCAGTGTATTCAAGAAAGTAGAGTATCGCACCTCTTGGTCTACTCGCATAAGAAGTAGAAGCAGATTTTGAGAGCGAGCCCAATCTGTGAGCTCCTTGGATATTTAAGACAGTAGTTTCTAGAAGCTTGAGGAGTTTGGGGAGAAAGCTCCTGAAGAAAGCAAATAAGTCTGACCCCTCTGTTCCTTCTGGCACACCATATATACGAAGATTATTTCTTCTTTTTCTATTTTCTAAATTTTCAATTTGCTTGTGGAGAGTAGAAACTTGAGAACAGAGAGAGTGAATTTTAGAGGTGGAAGAAGATAATGATTCAACATTTTCCTCCAGAGTAGTGACGCAGCTTTCTACAGAAAACAATTTATTAGACAGATCTTGAAGCGTAGAGGTGGTCTCTTGTAGTGTAGCTTTAGTGTCCTCCACAAAAGGGCGCAAGGCCCTGATCTCTTCTAGCAACAAATCCATAGTGACTGAAGAGGATTGCTTAGGAGGGGAAGGAGGATCCTTCTTCAATCGTTTAGTCATTGCTTTGGAACCATTTGAGACCATGGTAGGTGTTGTAGATGACGCAGATTTCGGGGAAAAACCAGAAGGGTCCTCCATTTCCAAGCACTGATATTGTGAGCTGGTTTGAAAAAGAAATCTGCAAGATGATGAAGATGTGGTTGAGTCTTTAAATTGCTACCCATATAGAAATATAATAATGTAAATGGTTGATAACCTTACTGCCAGATGTAAAATATAAAAGAAAAGTTCATCAAACAGTAAAAAAGTAAGGATAGGGGAGGAACCATATAAAATCAGTCACAATGCACGGAATGAAAACATACCTAAAAAGGCAATATAAAAACAGCATTAGGTCATCCAAATGTGAAGAGTATTGTGCGTACCAAGAAGAACAATGAAAATATCTGAGGAGATAGCGCATGTGAGGTAAACTATTAATCATGACATTTCACAAATAATGAGGACACAGTGGTACAACAACATAAGCAAAATATGTTAAATGGTGAATAAGTTCAGTCAAATTCTACACATCTTTTTCAACTGTAAGAGGAAACAGCAATCAAAAATGGCGGTTAAATGCTGAGGTGGATTGACATTAAGCATGGGCGAATTTTGCGGATCTCGCGTTCGCGAATTTGCGGATTTTTGAACCCGCAATCCGCAAAATCCGCGAATTCTTGCGAATTTGCGGATTTTTTTTTTTTTTTGTGTTCGCAAGGATTTCTGCCAGTTCGCGAGGGTTTCGTACCAGTTCGCAATTGCGAACTTACATTTCGTCGCGCAACGGTCGCGAATTATGTTGTTTCTACGTCTGGTTCATCATCACAGGTTCCCAGCACCCTCTGTTTCACCACTGCAACCCTCTGTTACATCAATGCCACCCTCTGGTTCATCATTACTGTAGATTATGGGGGGGAAAAGCAAGCACACCATCCCTGCTTCAACTCAGATGAATTAATTTGGGGTTAGTTTATTAATGTGTCACTGTTTTAAAATTCCAGTCTGGCACCTGCTTCCTTATCTGTAATTTTGCTTTCTGTTGCAGTGCATTTTTTTTCCCCAGGACCTTCTTTGTGGCCTACTTGTAGCTATTGTATGAGCCTGCTGTGAGGGTCAGAGCAGGGTCATACAATTGTTGCAACTAGCAACTGAATTCTGGAGGGGCCCCAGTCAGGAAGCACTACCGGGAATTGTTACTAATGATGAGTTTGAACTCTTGCCCCTGCCGAGTGCTTTCACTTTTGAAAAACTCGTTTTTCTGCAATTTCGCGGGGTTCGCGGGGTGCGAACACGCGCAAGATCGGATTCGGAAGCCGCAAATTCGTGCGAATATGCAATTTGTTTTTTTTGCAGCGTGTTAGTTGGCAAGGTTTTGTGCGTTTTTGCGAGCCGCTCGTAGCGCAAGACGCGAAGTTACCCTCGCGGTCGTGCAAGGGCGCAGCCATCTTGTTTGCCTGACGTATTTCCGTTTCCGGGCGCGAAGTGTAATCTCGCAAAGTCCGCGGTTTGCCAGTACAGTCTCGCGCGTGTTCGCAAGGAAAATCTCGCGCGAACTTACCCGCGCGGTCGTGAACGGGCGCGGCCATCTTGTTTCTCATTCATTGCTATGGTTCTGGGCATGGTCTTTGTATCCTCTGTCAATCTCTGCCATCCTTTGCTTGTTTGAAGTTTTTTTTTATCTATTTTACTTATTATCTATCCCTCTATTTTTCTAGCCCTATATTTTTGTGTTTACTGCTACTTTTGGTTAATTTTAAACTACTTTTGTAAACTCTTTTCTTTTCTTCTCTTCCCTATTCTATTTTCTTTATTCCTTTCCGCCCAGACCATGGTGAAGGGAGCCGGGAAGCATCCCGAGAAGGGGAAGGGTCCCGCACCCCGTGTCCGGCTCCCGTGCGGGCGTTTGAGGGGGGAGCTAGTGATGCCACGGGAGATCTTTACCCCGGAGGAGGTGGGCCAACTCATTTTTTATGTTCAGCGCCGCCTCCCCAGGACCATCATGGGAGGCGGCAAGATCAGTGCCGGGTACGGGGCCCGGGAGCGCCGGAAGCGGTGGGAGAAGGTGTGCCAGGCCATTTACCACCACTCTCGGGTCTGGCGCACCTACAACCAGGCCACCCACCGCTGGACGGATGTCCTGACCCGTGAGCGAGATCTGCTCGACCTCCTTGGCCTTGAGATCCCCGGGCTTGGTGAGTAGTAGTAGCTATGTCTTTACTACTATGTTTTCTCCTGCTGTGTTATTATATTGCAAATTTTTGTTTTTTTTACAAGAGCAATAATGCTGCTCATTACATTGTAGGTACATTTTATTTCAAAATCTTCTGTGCATTTCAGGTACACTGCTCTCCTTCTCAGTAGTGTTGCTACTATGCTTATTTGTTTTAGATTTTGTGTTCATTTCATTGGCCTGTGAAATTATGTATGAGTGTAGTTGAAAGAACTGCGCAATGCTACACACTAAGGTTCAGATTTTTAATTACCGGCGCATCCCTGCAAAGTTGCAGGGATGCGCCAGTAATTGTGCGTCATGCCACCATCACCCATGGTGCGCCGTATTACAATGCGGCGCGCCATGGGCCCAAAACGTCACCAAAGCGTTACGCATCTGTGCCGTAAAGGTGGCGCATTGCTGGAGTTGCGTCGCAACGATGGTGCAGCTCCATCAATTCTCTGGGGTGCCCTATCTCCCCAATGCTGCGTCAAGCCGTACGTCTGCTTCAAGCAGGCGCAGGGTTTGAGTCACGCATCATTGTCCTCAAAGTGACTGATTGAAATCTTGTAGATTTCCCTCAGCCACTTTTAGGATGCGTTCCTGCGCAGGAACGCCCTCCCTTGCGCCGGAACACCCCTATTGGCGCAGGGCTTTACAACGTCATGCATCTCCCAGATGCGTCACGTTGTTAATATACGCCGCACCATTGCGCCTCTTATGTGCTGTCGCTGCGTCACAAAAGTCACGCAACAATGGAGCAAAAGAGCCGCAAGGGCCTTATAAATCAGCCCCTACAGACTCAAGTCCAGTCCTTCCTTTGTACACATGGCGATAAGAAGAAATAGTGGTGGTGGATTAATAGTTTGAGTATTTTAATGACTGGTGAATGTAGTAGGAAACTTTAGTGTTGTCGCTGATCTTCAATCACAATGGACTTTGGCTGTCACTTTGCGTGCTGCGGACTGCTGCCTGCCAATCCTAGGCAAACCTTTTTAGTACTTTGTTTAGTGAGTTACATAGGGTAGTTTCCAATTCGACGGTCCGCAAATCAAGCAATACTAAAGTAATGACGTAGTCGACCACATGAGATTGGTCAATAATATATCCCGTGGAGTCGTTCCCTATTTGCTATTTCGCAAAAATATTTTGTTACTTTGTTAGTTCTTTTTTAAATGTTTGATTTGGTTGAGAAATAAATATCATCCATGTTTTCTGTTTTTCTTTCTTTCATGTTGTACATCAGCTTCCCCCAGGGGCAAGAGGAGGACACAGGAGGAGGAGGAGGAGGGTGCTGTTGTCGATGCAGGCCAGGACCGGGCAGTCGAGGGCTCCTTTGCTGGCCCCAGTAAGTTTTAATTTTAATATAGAGTACTTATTTTTTCCTAGCGTTCCTCATTCGATTTTTTCTAAATCGTCTTTGATCTTCTTGTAGACAGGATCTAAATTCTTATCCCTATGACTCTGTGTGGTATTACTAGATTATTCTTATTAGTCTGTCTGTGTAGCTAACTAAGATTGCACATTTGGCATTTCCATTGGACTCCCATTCTAGTCAGCAATAGCTCTATGCACTGAGTGTAGTCCTCTGGGATTGTCCATATTGTCTTTTCAAGTATTCTAAATGTTTATGCTTTGACCATTGCCAACAATAAAAAGGTGAATGACCACCACCAAGAAATAATAAGATACTACTTTACTTTTGGTTTGGATAGGACAATCCATTCTACTACTGTTGCAGGGACAAATCTGCACAAACAGAACTATGGACACTAAATAATGCATCGCTTAGCTTATCAATTATAATAGGTGCTGTAACTGTTAGACTTTCCACATACCTCAGTGATAACAGACTTTGTAGTTGAACCCCGGCCCCAATCTCCTTACTGACTAGATAGTGTGGCAGAGTCATTTAGCTCCCAAAGTCACCGATGGCAGAGGCACGGACTCATGCTTGCAAAAATTCGAAAACCTTTAGCTCATCCACTCTAGTCTGGAGGACCAAAAACCACAGACTCTATTTAAGTTTAAAAGCTTTATTAAAAGTAAACACATTTATTAAATTCAAGTTTGTCATAAAAGTGAACGTGTAACTGAAAATGGAAAAGTGCTTAGTGCTGACGATTAATTGGACACATTTCTTGTGGTCGAGCCGAGCTCTCACCTGGTTTGAACTTGATCCTGCTCGTGTTCTTAGAAGTCAAGGTTCTGTCTGTTAGGAGAAAAAGTGGTGCGTGTTAAAAAGTAAAAAGCAAACATTCATCAGTTGTGCCAAAAAGTGCAGCAAGACAACAGCCTTCCCTGGAAAAAGGGACCTTTTTACTCTAGAGTACACAGTCAAAAATTATTAAATTGTACACTTTTTTTCACATTTCTTTCTTCCTCCTAGACCAAATATTATATAGTAGTGAGTGGTGTATTCTAACATTATTAAATGTACTTTGTAGGTGGAACATCTGGAGACGGGGCCAGCGCGGAGGTGGTGGCATTGGACGAGGAGGACAACTCTGGGGAGGAGGCGGTGCAAGTGCCGGAAAAGGACATGCCTGTGAGGGTTCACACGGTGGTGGCGGGCAGAGGTAAGCTATACATTCCTTAGTCATTGAGATTGAAGACTGCAGAGTGTGCTTTCTGCACGGGTGTATTATAAAAAAAGCAGGTAGTAGCCTCCTCTAAATGTACTTCGACTTAGCTGTGAAGTTTTTGGCGAGAAGAATCCCAATCAGATCTGAGGTGAACTTGATGGATGGGATGAACGAAAAGCGAAAGAAGGGTGTAAGTAAGTGTGGAAGCACGAGAAATGTAATGATGACTGGCAAAGAAGAATGATATGTGTTTGCTTGGTCCCCGAGGTGGCTGGGAAGGTAAGAAAATGGTATGGTGCATGGCTGGGTGAATGATGAAGCAAGGATGGGTGGAAGGAGAACAGCCTGGGTGGGTGAGACAGAAACTGTATGTGTGCAATATACTTTGAATGGATGGATGCCTGGATCATTCATGGTACTATCTGACTCTTAGATAGCATATGTGAATCTAGAGAGAGTAGACGGTCACTGGATGAACTAAGTGTTACTTTGAAGAGCATGTAACACCGCACCCGCACGTCCGTTCCAGTGTAGGAAAGGCAAGGAAAAGAAGTTGTAACGTTGTCCAAAGACTACCATGAATAGTAGCAGTAGTTTGTATTGCAACTGCAAGCACAGCATATATCCAGTTATTACGGTGGGCACTCCCTACCTCCCTTAATAACTTTAGTTTAGTAGTAGTACGTCATTCATGTGTGGGGGTATCACTGTTCACTCAATAATAAGCAAAGCACCTAAAGTCATCCCATATGTCATCAAATACATCCCATGTGAAGTGATAGATAATCAGATAATTTAGCTTCTTCATTTTCCTTTTCTAATACTCATTTGCACTGTAGGGTGAAAGCTAAATTAATTAAGCAGTAGCCCTTTTAACAGAGTATTCTCAGTGCCACCCGTAATAGAAAAGTAAGAGCTTCACCACCTGCATGTACTGGACCGGTACAGTAACGCAAGTCTGTCTCACTCACCATGGTGTGCGTCTGTTTTTCTCGGGTGCAAGTTCACTGCGCTGGCATTATGCCGGCTTGCATAAGATAACGTACCAATTGTCCTAAACAAGAGAGAAGAAGAAGAATAAGAGTGGTGTACTGTCATAGTCGACTGTAATAGAAGTCCATAGTGCTCGTAGAATTTGTTCCTTAAACTCCCACTAATGTTAGAGCAAGGATGAAGAAGTCGGAGGTTACATAGATACTGTCCTCAATAGTTATGCACTGTGCTTTCAATTTGCTACTTGTACTGTGACAACTTTCTGCTCAATCATTTTGTGTTAATCTTAAGGAGCATTGGTTACAGACTATGTCTTTCTTTTTTCATGTAGTTGCTCCTTCCAAATCCAAGACACCATCAAGGAGGAAGGAGCAGGCTCGAATGGCCCGGCAACGGAGGCTGGATGCCACTGTTGCTGAATATCGGCGGCTGGTGGCCCTGGAGGAGGAGGAGACGCAGTCTGGAACAACAACAACGTCCACTGGGACAGCTGCCTCCTCCTCCGTGCGGGCTGCCAGCCAGCGCAGTGCTCCAGCGGTACGGAGCCGGGCTACCAAAGCCAAACGCCACCGCCCAGCAGCAAAGAAAGCAGCTGCCCCTCACAGGATTTGCAAGGCACACCGGCGCCGCTTATCCCTCAGACTGTCCTACCTGGAGCAGGAGGTCCATAATTATAAGAACGTGGTGGAGGGCCTCCGCTTCGAACTTGCCACCCTCCGCAAGGAGCATGATGCCCTGGCTGCTAATTCCAACAGCACCCTGCCATAGTGTCCCTTGCCCCTTTTTTAGAGACTTTTGGGGGGTGGGAATTGGGAGTTGTGATTTTTGGGGACTTTTGAAGGACAATCGTTGGGGTTAGGGAGGGTCTTGCGGGAGATTCTTTTGTTAGGGCTATAAAAATATACTTTTTGAAACTTTATCTGACCATACCTGTTTTTTACTGCTTTTGAGTCTGGTGGGTGGGGGTTTAACATAACAGTAAGTTTGTTTTCCTGAATAGTCCTAGGACTTTAGTAGTACTACCGTCAATCAAATCTCTCGTCTCTCCTAATACTCCATTATACTACCTCCAACCAAACGCCTATCTTACCTGTAATTTCTGTTTGCAAGTAGGGCTAGGCCCAGGGCTGGCTCCACGGGAAACAGCAAATAAGGTTGGCAATCCTGGGCGGATAAAATTTCCTCATAGCGGTGGTACTACTGGTGTGACACAGTGGCAGTTGCTTGCCTATGAAAAAAAGAAAATGAAATCTGGTTTGTCCTCCTGAGCAATACAAAGGTACAATACAGAATATAGCAGGTGACAGAAGTACACTAGAACAGTGCCACGTTGTAGCCTAACAAATGTTAAAGTATAACTAATCCGGTTGAAGTTCTTTGACATTAGCCATGGGTCTTTGTCAAGCAGAGTAAGAATATATCCTCGGATTTCTTCACCAGCCTGTTGCTATCACCTTATCCTCCCCAGCAAGTGTGTGGATTTATTGCTGTAATTTAGTCACACATCAATCAAAACCACACAGCCCGGGGGAAGAGGGTTAGGGTTTGAAAAATGGATGGGTACGGGGGTTTTTGGGAAAGGTTTTGGGAGACAAGAAAAAGTAGCACAGCATGGACGAACAATTGTGAACATAAACAAATCTTTGGGTACAAACCTATCCCTCAATCTTTGAAAGTGCATACACTACTGTAACTGCATGCATGTCAGTTAAAAGTAATTAGTACTTTCGACAACTGTGGAAGAAAGAATGCGACAGTACAGGGCGTGGGTGGAAATATTGATAACTATATTCAACATAAGGTCTCTGTAGCCAGATACCTGAGAGCCTTGCTGGTCACTATAAATCCATTCACAACAACACTCAATGGGGTTGGTCTGGAAGGTGTCAGGTTTACTCCCCGTGATCCAGTCGATGCAAATATGGTTCCACCTCCAAATGTCACCAACACCCAGAAGTGTAAACACAGGGTGTTCGAGGCATTAGGCGGGGGAGAAAAATAACAAACTAAAATAAAAAATGTGGGATGGGTAAAGGTAGGGTCAGCAGGGAAAGGATACCTGTAACAGAAGACAAGACAGGCATCAGTGAAGTGCTGTCCTAACATACAAGGGTACTCTCATATAGTCTCACTAAATAGTCTGCAAGTCTCCCGCCTACTCATGGGAAATGTAGTTTCATAGTACGGTAGGCGCTTAGGGGCTGCGTAACCTGACAGAAGGTATAGTAGATAGAAAAGGAGAAATTGCTTTTTTTCTAGGTGTCCCCTCACTCACCAGGGTTGCCCCTTGGTGACATGCTTCATCATTGGGGCCATCCCAGTCCTCTACGGCCTGGGGCGTGCTGCGACTTGCGAATTACGTAGGAGCACTTACAAATGACTATGTGTGGTGCAGATGTGATAGTGGAGTGGACTAAGTGATGTGTTAAGGGATCAATGTAGAAGCAGAGAGAGAGCCAAGAAATGCAGTCACAGTCAGAGAAAAAGGCAAGGGATACTGTATCTATGTGGTTGTAGTGGTCCTGTTGGAAGTGGTAAGTAAGTTGCCCGCAGAAAAAAAATCCTCCTATTAGCGGCACTCCTCCATTGCAGCCGACGCTTCGTCCATCGATGTTGGTCACCAGAAGACACCCTGTCCACTGCCTGCCTGATGCTGAATTGTGGCTCGCTACTGTGAAGCCTGACTCCATCCTTTTTTCCCCATTGCAGAGACTGAAACCCGGCCTGTAATTATTCAACGAAAAACAGGAAGTGATATAATATTACAACACCACTGATAAATAAATATAAGGCATGTAGGCTGTGGAGTGCAAAAAGTCACAATTTGTTTTTCCTAGTAGACAGTACAATGTTTTTGAAAGTGCGTACTCTGAGTCACCTTTTGAAGGATGTATGGGCAAATTAATGTATCGGATCTTGCCCCTCAAGCTAGGTGTACTGTAAACTGTGTTTTAGAACAAAATTAGATCTTCCTAGCAGTGCTCCCACCCAGACCCTTACTAAAGCCAGTCGCAAAAATGTAGAAGACCCCCAATCAAATCTCAAAAAACGAGGCCTAGCAGAAAACTGGTGACAAAACTTACTTTGAAAGTAAAAGTAGGCCGAAGTACCCTAATTACCCATTACCCACCGTGGATTGCATTCAAACCACTTGCAAGCAACCAAGCAAAAGTAGCCATAGCCAGCATCGCTCCAAGACTCGAAATCCCCCCCACTCAAACACATGCAATAGAAATACTGCTAACCCTAACGAACCCTAAGTTAAGAATAGTGGCAAAGGCTTTCTTTAACTATGCCAAATCCCCCCTTTCCCACCATGGATTTTCTTCAAATGACTTGCAACCAAAATTACACATTCTCACGAGTGCTCTAAGACCCCAGAACTCAGTTTGAAAAATCTAGAACACCCCGAAACACATGCAATCCTGCTGCTAGGGCTAACCCTAACGAACCCTAAGTTACAAAAAGTGCCAAAACTAAAGGCTTTTCCGCGCGGATTTTGTCCCAACCACTTCTACCCGGTATTAGACCTTCCCAGGAATGCCCCAAGACCCGGCAACCCACCCGCCAAGAAGCGTAACACCCCCAAACAGGCCAAAAGCAAAATCTCATACTTGCAATATTTCTGGGCCTTCGGTCCAAACGCGCTGCGTAGCTAGGCCATAAGTCGGGGTTGGCACGACGGATTTCCTGAAAAGCAAATGCAATCAAGATTAGAGTGTCCCAGCAGTGCTCCCAGACCACGAAACTCACCCGCAAACAGACGGAACCCCCCCTAAGAGCACCTCAAAGGCAAGCAAGTCATCAAAAACACAAAAAAAATTCCGCCTGGGATTTGGTCCAAAACACTTTTATCCGGTATTAGAGCTTCCCAGCAATGGCCCCAGAGCCGTCAACCCAGGAGAAAACGAGTAGAAGACCCCCAAACAGCCAAAGAGCAAAAGTACAAAAATGGGGACTTAGTCACTTTTTCACAAATTTCCCAAATCACTCCGCGCGCGCTCTGCAGCTAGGCCCTAAGTCCCCTCAGCCACCATGGATTTGCTTCAAACCTCTTGCAAAGTAAAGTATATATAGCCAGCAGTGCTCCCACACCACGAAACTCATCCGCAAACACCAGGAAGCCCCCCAAACAGGCCCCCGAAAACGCTACATAGAGCAAAATGTCAGAAATAGCCCAAAAAAAAATCGGCCTGGATTTTGTCCCAACCACTTCTACCCGGTATTAGACCTTCCCAGGAATGCCCCAAGACCCGGCAACCCACCCGCCAAGAAGCATAACACCCCCAAACAGGCCAAAAGCAAAATCTCATACTTGCAATATTTCTGGGCCTTCGGTCCAAACGCGCTGCGTAGCTAGGCCATAAGTCGGGGTTGGCACGACGGATTTCCTGAAAAGCAAATGCAATCAAGATTAGAGTGTCCCAGCAGTGCTCCCAGACCACGAAACTCACCCGCAAACACCAGGAAGCCCCCCAAACAGGCCCCCGAAAACGCTACATAGAGCAAAATGTCTGAAATAGCCCAAAAAAAATCGGCCTGGATTTTGTCCCAACCACTTCTACCCGGTATTAGACCTTCCCAGGAATGCCCCAAGACCCGGCAACCCACCCGCCAAGAAGCATAACACCCCCAAACAGGCCAAAAGCAAAATCTCATACTTGCAATATTTCTGGGCCTTCGGTCCAAACGCGCTGCGTAGCTAGGCCATAAGTCGGGGTTGGCACGACGGATTTCCTGAAAAGCAAATGCAATCAAGATTAGAGTGTCCCAGCAGTGCTCCCAGACCACGAAACTCACCCGCAAACACCAGGAAGCCCCCCAAACAGGCCCCCGAAAACGCTACATAGAGCAAAATGTCTGAAATAGCCCAAAAAAAATCGGCCTGGATTTTGTCCCAACCACTTCTACCCGGTATTAGACCTTCCCAGGAATGCCCCAAGACCCGGCAACCCACCCGCCAAGAAGCATAACACCCCCAAACAGGCCAAAAGCAAAATCTCATACTTGCAATATTTCTGGGCCTTCGGTCCAAACGCGCTGCGTAGCTAGGCCATAAGTCGGGGTTGGCACGACGGATTTCCTGAAAAGCAAATGCAATCAAGATTAGAGTGTCCCAGCAGTGCTCCCAGACCACGAAACTCACCCAGAAACACCAGGAAGCCCCCCAAACAGGCCCCCGAAAACGCTACATAGAGCAAAATGTCAGAAATAGCCCAAAAAAAAATCGGCCTGGATTTTGTCCCAACCACTTCTACCCGGTATTAGACCTTCCCAGGAATGCCCCAAGACCCGGCAACCCACCCGCCAAGAAGTATAACACCCCCAAACAGGCCAAAAGCAAACTCTCATACTTGCAATATTTCTGGGCCTTCGGTCCAAACGCGCTGCGTAGCTGGGCCATAAGTCGGGGTTGGCACGACGGATTTCCTGAAAAGCAAATGCAATCAAGATTAGAGTGTCCCAGCAGTGCTCCCAGACCACGAAACTCACCCAGAAACACCAGGAAGCCCCCCAAACAGGCCCCCGAAAACGCTACATAGAGCAAAATGTCTGAAATAGCCCAAAAAAAAATCGGCCTGGATTTAGTCCCAACCACTTCTACCCGGTATTAGACCTTCCCAGGAATGCCCCAAGACCCGGCAACCCACCCGCCAAGAAGTATAACACCCCCAAACAGGCCAAAAGCAAACTCTCATACTTGCAATATTTCTGGGCCTTCGGTCCAAACGCGCTGCGTAGCTGGGCCATAAGTCGGGGTTGGCACGACGGATTTCCTGAAAAGCAAATGCAATCAAGATTAGAGTGTCCCAGCAATGCTCTCAGACCATGAAACTCACCCACAAACAGACGGAACCCCCCCTAAGAGCACCTCAAAGGCAAGCAAGTCATCAAAAACACAAAAAAATTTCCGCCTCGGATTTGGCACAAACCACTTTTAGTGCTTCCCAGCAATGGCCCCAGACCCGTCAACTCACCTGCAAAGAGGTAGAACAACACCCCCACAAGTGCTGAGTCTTTCTTCATTGGGCGTAAACCAGCCCTCTGCTTTGATGGAAATAGGAGTCTGGAGGAGGAGGATAGAGGAGCATGTTCTTCTGAACTTGTGAACCTGAGGAATGCAGACTGCGGCACCTTCAAATAAATTAGCAAACAAGTGAAGACAGTTCTGCTGATGGGCTTGTCTTTGTGATTATCTGATTAAAGTTTGAATTATATTAACTGTGCACAACAAAGAAAGACAGACACACAGGAATAAAAGTGAATAAGGATGAAAAAGAAAGTTATTGATTCGTTGTCTCATTTTCAGGGCTCGAAGTCGGAATCACGGTCCAGGAATAAGAATAAGGCTTCGTCATCATACTCTGCGAATTCAGCCCGGGTGAGGTCAGTGCCACCTGACAGAGTAGAAATTCCCTCATCTATGGTGCTGGCCACCTCCTCTTCATCCGGCACGCTCTCTCGTACTCTTATATCTGGTGGTATGAGGTGCTGATTCATCTTGATCATTGTTAACCTCTCCACATTTTTGGGCGAGAGGCGGCTCCGTTTGGGAGTTACAATCCCACCAGCCGCACTGAAAACCCGTTCAGAAGACACACTTGCGAGTGGGCAAGACAAGTAGTTTAAAGCCAGGTTGGTGAGCTGTGGCCACAATTCTTTTTTCCCATGCCAATACGCCAATGGGTCAGAATTAACATAGACCTCTGTGGAGTCATTCAGATAGTCCTTCACCATCGACTCAAGGTCCTCCTCCAAGGTTCCTCCACTTTGCGTAGCTCTTGCTGTGCCTCTGGCCTTTTGAGAACCAAACCCACGCAGAGCTAGCCAATCCTCTTCAGCCTCCAATGTTTCTGCTGTCTTTCGTGCAGATGATGCGGTTGCCGGTGTCTTTAACGGCTGAGAGGTCACTTGTGCCACAGCCACAGGTGCAGAAGTGGATTGTTTTGACTGGGGATGGCCTGCTGATGTACTGCCATTTCCTTCAATTTCCAGCCGTTCTGTTTCAAACTTCTTGGCTGACAAGGCTAGCCAACGTTTGTACTTTGTAACATCTTCATCAGCAAAAGGAAAGAATGCTCTGCCTGCCAGCGCCTTTTTGTAGCGTGGATCCAGAATAGTAGCACAAATGTAATGCTGTTCTGAGTGGATCTTTTGAAGACGTTCATCACCTTGTAGGAGCTCTAATAATTTCTCAGCCAGAAGCAAAGAGTCTTTCTTTTTGTCATCTTTTCGAAACACAGAACACACCTCCTTCAGTTGGTCCTCCAGCATGTACAACAATGGGATAGCTTTTCCCAAATTAGAGTCCTCCTTGCTGACTGCACGTGTGAAGACCTCAAAAGGACGAAGCATGCGTGTTAGGCTTTCAACTATGTTCCATTGCGGCCCACCCATCCTCAGCTCCTCTATACCCTCTTTCAAGAAATATTGATCGAGTTGCGTATACTGCTCATACAGACGCTCAAGCATGTAGAAGGTTGAGTTCCAACGTGTTACCACCTCCTGGATGAGTGCTTTCACTGGCATTTGACTTTGATATAGCATGCTCCTCAGCTGCTTGCGGGCCTTAAAAGAATGCCTGAAATGCTTGCAAATTTTTCGGCAGTTCTCCAATACACTGTACGCTGCACTGCGTTTATTACCCAAGAATTTTTGGACAACCAGGTTTATACAGTGCGCCAAACACGGCACTCTGAAATAGTAACCGTCCCTCATGGCCTTAACTATATTGGAGCCATTGTCTGTGGAAACATAACCAACCTTGCGTTTTAGTGGGGACAGACAGTTAAGGACCTTTGTGTTAAAGACATCCAAAATGTTTTCTGCTGTGTGACGTTTCTCCAAACCAAACATGGCTAGTGTTGCATGTTTCCGAGCACCTTTAAAAACAATGTTAGTGTCAACACCTGAGTTTAGCTTTGCTTTAGCCCCTGAAAAAGAGACCCAGTGTGCAGTGATGCACATGTAATCAGCGCCTGCGCCACTGGTCCACATGTCTGTTGTCAGATGTATAGTGTGAACAGCACTCTTCTGCAAAGCTGCCCCAATCACCTTCAGAACATCTTCATGTAGTGCTGGAACCGCAACTCGGGCAAAATAGAACCGGCTAGGAACCTTCCATTTAGGGCAGAGCACTGTCACTAATTCTAGAAAACCAACCCCTTCTACAAAAGAAAAAGGGAGAAGGTCCAGAGCTAGCATTTTAGCCAGCTTAGTGTTATACAGACGGGTCATTGGGTGGTTGCGTTCATATTGCGCTTCTGTAAACAACATCTTTTTAATGTTGCCCTGGACCAATGATTTACGGGATGATGATGATCTCTTCGACCCAGTTACGCTCGCTGATGAACTTTTCCGCATTGATGTCTCACTCTCTCCCACACTCTTAGTGTGGCTCCCATGGGGTGTGCTGCTGACATGGGAACTGGGTGTAAGTGAAGTGTTTGAATCGTCTTCTACCTCCTCGTCATCAGCAGATGACAAATCAACGTTTTCATTACGTGCAATTCCGGCTTTCTTGACCGCCTCTAGGTGCGGAAACCATTCGACAGGGTGCCTTCTCTCAAGATGACCTCTCTGGCCTCCGGTACCATAGTTAGAACCAAGCTTACCACGACTAAATCGAAGCTTACAAAGGCTACAAATGGCTACGTTTTCCTTTTTTGGGCAAACACTAAAGAAGTCCCAAACTGGAGACTTGAAATGTCTTCGGGGGCCGGAGGAGGCGGCGATACTGGTGGTGGTGGTCCTGCTGCTAATGACAGATGAAGTGGAGGATGTGGATTGCCGAACTTCAGTACGTTTTGCACTTTCACCACCACGAATTGAGGTCGAGGACGAGGTGGGTACCTTCTTGCGAGGAAGAAATATGGAAGCGGTAGGTTTTGGTGTACTACTTAACTCCAAATCTAATGATTCCATTTCCATTGCCTCCTCGCCGACATCATCATCACGCTCAGCAGCTTCTCGGGATAGGGTCAAAATGTCTCTTTGCTGCATGCCCGGTGGGGCTGCAGTGACCTTTGTGATGACTGCCTCGTCGTCATCGTGAGAGGCTTCATCACCAGCAGTATCTGTCACTTCTTGTTGAGCCTCATCACACTCCATAGGTTTGAGTTTTTGGACGACCTTCCTTTTACGCTTAGGTACCGGTGGCAGATCATGGTGTGCCTCTGCCTCACTGTCAGACCGCAGTTGTCGTGGTTCCCAAGACAGATCACTTGCACCAGAACGAGGTGGGCTTGAAGAAGATGTAGACACCCCCCTTGATCTTTTCCTTGCTAGGGATGTGGAAGACAATGAATGATCATCAGGAGGAGTGGCTTCCAATGATACCTCAGCTTCATTGTCGATTTCCAAATGTGCCCCTACTTCGGGAGGAACAACTATTGTGGGCACTTGTGAACGTCCATGCACCTTTGCTTGCGCATCTCCTTTTGCTGCCTCTCCTTCCACATGTACTTGGGCGTGTACTTGCACATGGTGTTGTTGTTGCGGCTGTGGTTGTTCAACACTTGTCAGATGAGTTACAACAACCTGTGTTGATTCAGGGACATTGCTGCTACTTTCTTGCGATGAGCCAACATCACTGGTCGATGGTGATTGGAGAAGTACACTGACTGCCTCTGAAGCACTCAAGGGCTTTGACTTAAGTTGGCGTGGTGGTGGAGGCACTGAACCCAATGGAGCAGGGGTGCTGCTCTCAGGTTGGTCCCCAGCAGATCCTGCTGCTGCAGGCGTACTTTTTTTTTTGCTCCCAAAAAAAGTGGCGGGTGGCACACCAGCCTCCTTGGTAACTTGCTTCTTCTGCTCCTTACTAGCAACTTTCTTGCTAGAGGAGCTACGGAGAACTTTCTTTGGGGCCATCTTCTTCAGAGCAGGTCAGACAGCAGGCCGCAGTTGCACGAATTGTAGAGTTGTCTGAGGCCAGACGTGACGTCGCGTGACGTTATGCTGCACACACACACCGCTGCAGGACTTCTTCCTGGCACTGGTGGTTCTCTTGAGTCTTGTGCACCTAAAAAAAATGGAAGACAGAGGAACATCAGTTCAGTTATAGAGCACAAAAAAATCGAAAAACACTGCAAAATCAGCACAATCCCAATCCATCCATGCCCTCCATAATGTTTAAATTCAAGACAACCCACAGAAAGACTAGGCCCATGCAAGACTCACTACCCCTGGGCATAAATAAAGGTTGAAAAGTAGGCAAAATGGTTGGAGGCCTAACAACAAAGCCTGCATTCAAAATGGCCACTTGCCTGCCAAGCACATGGCCAGTGCCTGTAGCTGCACTCAAAATGGCCACCAGCCACATGGCATGTCCCTCCCCATGAACACCCCCAAAAATCGAAAAACACTGCAAAATCAGCACAATCCTATTCCATCCATGGCCTCCATGATGTTTAAATTCAAGACAGCCCACAGAAAGACTAGGCCCATGCTAGACTCAAATACCCCTGGTGAAAAGGCCCCAACAACAGGTCAAAAATCGAAAAACACAAAATTTTACAAAAAAAAAAAAATCGAAAAACACAGAAAAATCAGCACAATCCCAATTCATCTATGGCCTCCATGATGTTTAAATTCAAGACAACCCACAGAAATACTAGGCCCATGCAAGACTCACTACCCCTGGCATAAATAAAGGTTGAAAAGTAGGCAAAATGGTTGGAGGCCTAACAACAAAGCCTGCATTCAAAATGGCCACTTGCCTGCCAGCACATGGCCAGTGCCTGTAGCTGCACTCAAAATGGCCACCAGCCACATGGCATGTCCCTCCCCATGAACACCCCCAAAAATCGAAAAACACTGCAAAATCAGCACAATCCCATTCCATCCATGATGTTTAAATTCAAGACAGCCCACAGAAAGACTAGGCCCCATGCACCACTCACTACCCCTGGTCAAGGCCCCAACAACAGGTCAAAAATCGAAAAACACAAAATTTTACAAAAAAAAAAAATCGAAAAACACAGAAAAATCAGCACAATCCCAATTCATCTATGGCCTCCATGATGTTTAAATTCAAGACAACCCACAGAAATACTAGGCCCATGCAAGACTCACTACCCCTGGCATAAATAAAGGTTGAAAAGTAGGCAAAATGGTTGGAGGCCTAACAACAAAGCCTGCATTCAAAATGGCCACTTGCCTGCCAGCACATGGCCAGTGCCTGTAGCTGCACTCAAAATGGCCACCAGCCACATGGCATGTCCCTCCCCATGAACACCCCCAAAAATCGAAAAACACTGCAAAATCAGCACAATCCCATTCCATCCATGATGTTTAAATTCAAGACAGCCCACAGAAAGACTAGGCCCCATGCACCACTCACTACCCCTGGTCAAGGCCCCAACAACAGGTCAAAAATCGAAAAACACAAAATTTTACAAAAAAAAAAAATCGAAAAACACAGAAAAATCAGCACAATCCCAATTCATCTATGGCCTCCATGATGTTTAAATTCAAGACAACCCACAGAAATACTAGGCCCATGCAAGACTCACTACCCCTGGCATAAATAAAGGTTGAAAAGTAGGCAAAATGGTTGGAGGCCTAACAACAAAGCCTGCATTCAAAATGGCCACTTGCCTGCCAGCACATGGCAAGTGCCTGTAGCTGCACTCAAAATGGCCACCAGCCACATGGCATGTCCCTCCCCATGAACACCCCCAAAAATCGAAAAACACTGCAAAATCAGCACAATCCCATTCCATCCATGGCCTCCATGATGTTTAAATTCAAGACAACCCACAGAAATACTAGGCCCATGCAAGACTCACTACCCCTGGCATAAATAAAGGTTGAAAAGTAGGCAAAATGGTTGGAGGCCTAACAACAAAGCCTGCATTCAAAATGGCCACTTGCCTGCCAGCACATGGCCAGTGCCTGTAGCTGCACTCAAAATGGCCACCAGCCACATGGCATGTCCCTCCCCATGAACACCCCCAAAAATCGAAAAACACTGCAAAATCAGCACAATCCCATTCCATCCATGATGTTTAAATTCAAGACAGCCCACAGAAAGACTAGGCCCCATGCACCACTCACTACCCCTGGTCAAGGCCCCAACAACAGGTCAAAAATCGAAAAACACAAAATTTTACACAAAAAAAAAATCGAAAAACACAGAAAAATCAGCACAATCCCAATTCATCTATGGCCTCCATGATGTTTAAATTCAAGACAACCCACAGAAAGAATCAGTCCACCCACCACTGAGTACCCCTGGGAAAAGGCCCCAAAACAGCCCAAAAATCGAAAATCCCAAAATTTTAGTTGCAGCAACTGTAATGCCCCAAACAAACTTACTTGTAAAATTTCTAATCCAACAGTGATCCAAAGAAAGTCAAAAAGGCCTCAAATCCAAAGATCCAGCAGCATCCACAAAAGGTAATCCTTCCAGGTCCACATCCGAATGAAAAGTGACCAGGAGATGGACAAAGCACTGGGAGGAGCCTGCTGAACAGGAACAGGAAGTTGAAGACTATGGGGCACTTCCTTCCTCCCACCCCCCTGCCCCCCTCCCCAAAATGGACTCCTCGCTAAAAAAGTGCAGGCAAATGTCAAACTAAGGAGTTATTCACATAAAAATCATCATTTCTAGAAGGTTTATGCTGCTTGCTGGTGGATTTCTTGTGCAGAATTGCAAATTTATATTTTCGCTCGCCGCATCTCAAATCTCGCAATTGCGAAGTACCGCGAGACGTGATCTCGCCGTACTCGCGTTGACAAACTATCGCTGGCAAGCCGCGATGACGTAATCGCGCTCGCAAATTCCCGCGGGATCACACAGCAAGATCCAAAATGGCGCAGCACTCGCAAACTATCGAAAAAAACAACTCGGCAAACGATGATAAACGCCGCGCGCCGCAAAAATTGTATCACCAACGCCGCGCGCCGCCAAAAAAATCCGCTGCGTGCGAATTTGCGGATTTTGCGGGAAATCCGCAAATCTCGCGGATTGCGGATTTCCCGAAAATCCGCAAAATCCGCGAGCGGAACGGATTTTCCGCCCATGCTTAATTGACATGCAGCTGTAGTGTAAGGTTAAAGCAGAAAAGATTTCACAACACCTTCCACTTGCAAATTACGTTAAATAATCCGTTGGTACCAATTATCTGATAGGGCTACAAGCGAACAAGAAGTAAAAAATAGTGAACAGTTATTGGCATGCCCAATAAGTTAAACACAGTCCTTGCAGTAAAATGATGACAGCTGAGGAAACAGTGCACGAAGAGCTGAGCAAATTATCCTGACAACTTGTAAAAGAAAACAAATAGGAAAAGTCTATGATAGACCAGTGGAGGCAAAAGTTAATAAAAGGTGAAAAAATAAATCGACAGCTTCACTGAGGGTAGGAAAAGGCAGCATTCAAAATGGCGGTGCAGCGTTGAGGGGCATAACAATGCAGCTGAAGTGAGAAGATTATGCCACAAAAATAGGTATAGAATAAGGGGGTCGCTACCTGTAGAGTCCCAAAGCAGCCGTTTTGGTGAGTAATGATCTTTAGTGTAGCTTGAGGAGAAAGCACCGTCAGAGCGACAGAACGAGCAGGCAGCTCAAACTGGGGGGTAAACGGCCGGTAACATTGCAGTGAAAGAAGCTTGAAAAAAGTCGAGTTCTGCCGGTAGTGAAGGCTTCAGGAACAAGGCCATGGAAGGCACGAACACTTCGCACGCCACATCCTCCGCTGTAGAGTCGGCGTATGAGTTCCGAAAAGCAGCATTCTCCGTCTCCGCTCCTGTCGGCTCCGGGGAGCTACGGAGATGCTGCCATTGCCTCTGGGCGCAAGCCACACCCCCGTCTCTGTCCACTTCTACTGTGATAAGAAGTCATCCTCCTTAGCTGAAGGCTCAGGGGTAGTCGGGCTGAGATTTCCACATAGATGCGGCAATAATTCAGTGAGCTCAGGCCCTTGTATAAAGTGGCCCTTCATACCCTCTCTCTTAATGTCCATTCTAGGATTGTCAAACCCCTGTAGCCTGGGGATTCTAGGCAGTGAAGGGCCTTTTCAGGCCCCAAATGTAGCTTCTACAGGCGTTTCGATCATCTACTGAATTGACACTATTGAGGGCACCGCGCTGGACAGCCCCACGGCCTCTTCAATACTCTCCTCCTTCCCCAGCCCAAAAACAGGTCTCACAAACTGGCAGCAAAAACAGGAACAACCTCAAAAATTCCCCTCTCCATCACTGGCAAGCTTGAGATCAATATGTGACCAAACGTCCTGTTCAGCCGGTACCTAAGCAGCTGAACTATCACTGCCAGCTCCACTAGAGGTGTCATAATGAATCGGGGGTTGGCACAGATATGACAATACGGGAACAACCATCCTTTTATAGCCCTGAGCGCTAAATGTTTTGGAACAAGAGTACGCAGCATAGAACTCATTTTATAGTGGATACTTAGATGAAAATCATTTGTGCGCTCAACCGAAGACTGCTAGAGCAAGTCTCTGTCCGATGCTAAGTATTTACAAATGACCCTGCATGCTAAAGCTAAACATAAGGTAGGTTGGGTAAAGAAGATTACTTTAACAAATCTTCACTTTTGTTAATAGGGTAAATTAATAAACACACTTTATTATAGAAAGATAACATCTTACCTGTGTGAGTTAGGGGAAATATGGTTGCAGAAAGAAAAAAACAGGAAGTTAATGTGGAAGTTCCTCTCTTATCTAGGTGTTGCTGGTTAATAGGCAACATATTGGGGGAACATTTTTTTGTCAGCAAGAGAACAGGTTCTACAAGATGAAGATTCCATCTCGCACATGAGGACACTCTGGGCCGTTTCTTCCAATTTGATTTTAGTACCTAGACCTTGATAGCAGTCAGAGAGGAAAAGGGGCAACAACAATTCAAATCACCAGGTACAATGTGATCATTAAAACCACACAATAAAAGTCTGAGCCAGTAACTTTAATTTAAAGGTTTATTGTAAACTCAAAGCCAAAATGATATATATCAATCTAAAATTATGCTATAAAAATACAATATAATCAAAGAAAGACAAAAGCGTCTACAATATTGGTCCTCAACAGCAGAGAGCATATACGAATTTCTGTGGCAGCGATGCAAAAAATTAAGAAAATAATTTGATGACTAGATGAATGGTTTCGATCCTTCTACCGATACATGGAAAAGATTTACAACATCTAAAAAACTCTACACTAAACAAAGGATAGAAAAGAACTAATTGAATCAAGGATGCAAGAAAGATGTCAGCATCTGAACCTCAGTAGAGAATTTCCTTAGGAAATTAGTTGTGTATAGCAGGAAGCCACACAATCACTGATGTCAAGAGTCGTCTGTACCTCTCCAAGTCTAAAAGGGAATCTGACTAACCCCAAGTTGGCTTTACTTATTAAAATGCACAAAGAACATTCTGGAATATGACCGCATACACATCACAGTACTTTTCCAGTTTCCAAGAAAGAGCTTGGCACCTTAAACACTCCTCTGAAGAGAACACTGAATGTAGGCTATGTAAACGGGGACAAGAGAACATTATACACTTATTATGTCGTTGCCCCGAATTAGAAACTAAAAGGAAAATTATCCTCAAGAAACTATTTAATGACCGTGGAGTAAAGACATGTAGCCAAGCATTGATGGCATGCCTAAACTCTAAAGATATATGCATGTTCTCTGCATTTGTAAAATTGTGTATGTGCTGTTGGAAAAAAACTAGCATTATTTGAATTATTTGTCGACTGTATCCCAAAATATACTGTGTATTGTATTTTAGTAAGTATAAGACATGATAACAATCGTGTTTATAGTGTTTTAAATCTTTTTATAACCACTTTTTGTAAGATTTTAATTAATCAATCAATTAAAATAAACTTAAACTTGAACACTACTCTGTTTGTTCTTCATTAATTATTTGACCTTGCCAGCTTCTTCCTTGCCTCTCTATCTCAGAAAAATACAATATGCTTTTTACTATCTATTAAATTCCTTTGGTTTACCCCTGCAGAGGAGAAAACATGTAGAAAATCAACTTTCACTTTAGAGTTAAATGTCTCAACAGTTAGCTTAAGGCCAACAATCATGCTAACAGTTTCTTTAAATATATATTCCAATAAATTAAATCTTTAATAAGGAAAATCAAGCTATAATATAATGTATTCTTACATGCGGCATAATAAACTGATACAAGTATTATTAAATTAAAACAATAACTGGTCACAATTTATAACTAAAACATTAAACACACGTATGATTCATTCCTGCGAATCCATGGTGAATGCACTGCATTAAATGTATTTTAGCGCACCACCTTACAATATAAACCTATAGAAGATTAATATGAGCAATCCAGATGTTTCTGAAAAGGGAAAACATAAATATGCACACACATATATATCTAACTTACACAAAGTACATAAGGCTAAATGTATATACATATATATTTGTGCTTTCAATCTGGGACAGCGCTTGCTTCATACGTTGCGCAGCTTGCCTCAAATCCGGACACGGACCCTCGTTAAGTGATCAAGAAGTCTTTATTCTGGATATGCCAAGACGCGTTTCGCAGCCTTCGCCGCTTGCTCACTCGACAATGAGTGCAGGTATGTGAGTGCAATTTAAAGTGACAACTCATGTGAAACAGATTAATCACATGACTTCGAAGTTCATAAAGATAGATAAAATACTTTCCCTACAATGAGTTAAACGATATACATGTAAAATACAGTTATAAAGACAATTCAATATAGTATATAAAATTCCCATTATTGCAATACAGCCTAATAGTCATATTGAAAAAAATATATATATATATCAGTGCAAATCGCAAGTCTGTCTGAATGGGGATTTAGGACTATCGACAACGTCACATGATTAAAACAATTGCTATAAAGCATAAAATAAATTAATATCATGTTGCTAAAGTGCAAAAGTGCTATTTAAGTTAAATACAAAATTGATTGATCCTGCTAGAACACGTATTGACCATAGTAATGTGAACACTACTGTTGTTTCTAATTCAAAATGATGAAGCGTAAAATCATATATTTCAATATACATACTGTTGCTAACATAATGCGTTAGTGTACCACATATGTACCACATATTTCCCTTACTGCAGAAACAAAATGTGTTGTTCCACAGTTATATGATTTGTTCCATCCTATAATAATGACACGCAATGGATGCTACCCCTCATACGGTATCAAATACCAAAGTAGTAGTATACTCAGCTAAATTAATATGGTCCTTTATGGAGGACACTCGCTCTATTGGATTAATTCTATTTCTACCTATATACTGTGAATATAAATCACAATGTCAATATTATATGTTCACTTTGACGCACATGCATACTCCATGGATTGCTAAATAGATACATAATTAAATATTATTCAAATAAAATAAATAAATAAATAGGTTAAGACATATACACATATATTTCTCAATTCTATATAAAGGTGTGTAGTCTAAAATACAGTCTCATGATATGCATATGCGAACAGATGTTCTGAGGTAGTGGATTCCTCTAGATATCTATATTACGGGGCTGTAGGTGACAGATTTTGGCCTGTATGCGCCCTACATATCAAAGAAGCCCCAAATTATACCATTAATAAAGTGCATAGAGTACATCCGATAGAATTATCTCTTCTTATTAATATGCTGCAACTTTCTATTTACCACAATTGATGAGGGTGTCTCGATATAAATGGTACAATTATGTGTGACTAATTTCAACACCGTTACCTGTGGTGATGTCCAAGTGCTTTTATGGGATTAATTAAACTCATGTCACCCATAAGGTTTAACTCTGTTTTATAAACATGTATGTAAATCCTCCGTAATGTTGAGACCATTTGGATATTCAGTATCTAATTGTAAGATGTATCTGGTCTCTAACCTTCTTAATTTACTTTCGCGATCACCTCCCCTTCTGTTTGGTGTTATAGCATCTATCAAGTAGTAGCTGAGGCTTTTATTGTTTGACTGATGGATTTCTTTAAAATACCTTGCTACCGGGTACGTATTGTCTGCATTGGTGATTGCTCTGAGGTGTTGGAGGATTCTTTCATGTGCTGGGAGTTTCGTGCTGCCTATGTAGCGTAAGCCACATGGACAGGAGAGCACATATATACGGTGTATTCTGTTTTACACGTCATAAGTTTGGTTATTTTGTATGGTCTTTCACTAAAGGGCATTGTGTACGAGGTGGTGTTAACTCCATGTACATATGCTTTGCAAGTTTTACATTGTATAAATCCCTTGTGGGTCTGCAACCAGGAATTGTTTTCTAAAATTTCAGGGTTTGTGGTGACTAGACTATCCCTCATAGAAGGTGCACGACTGTATGTAATGGACACCCTCCACGGAAGCAGGGGTCCTATTACTGGGTCGTTGAGCACTATCGGCCAGCTGGATTGTATTATTTTATGAATTCCCTTATGCTGGCTGCTCTAGCTCATGATCAGTCTAAAGTCTGTTTTTTTGACAACAGTGGGATCGGTTTTGGAGATGGTAGAAGATTCTACCGGCTGTTTCTCATCTAGTAGATGATTACAGTCAAGCAATCTGGTTTTAGTGATTGCTTGTTCCAGGATTGCTGGACTATATCTTCTCTCCAAAAACCTCTGTCTGCTAATTTCTTCAGTTTCTTTTAGGTCTGCCTCAGTGCTGCAAATACGTTTCAACCTAAGCATCTCCCCATAGGGGATGCTGTTAACCAAGTGGCGAGGGTGAGCACTTGAGGCATGTAGAACTGAATTGCCCGCCGTTTCCTTACTATGAAGGCAGGTTTCCAGTTTGTTTTTGTGTACAAAGACCTGTGTGTCAAAGAAATTGACAGAAGTCTCACTGATGCTGGCCGTGAAAGTTAGATTGAGGGAGTTGTTATTGATCATCTTGATAAATTCTTCAGCCTGTGCTCTTGTACCCTGCCATACCACAAATAAATCGTCAATAAATCTGAGCCATGTTATGATGTTTGACTCAAATATCTCAGCATATTGTACCTTGAGGACCAGCTCCTCCCACCAGCCTAGATGTAAACAGGCGTAGCTGGGCGAGAAGCTGGCCCCCATGGCTACACCTTGAATCTGTTGAAAAAGCACATTCTTAAACATGAACATGTTATTGTATAGGCAGAAATTAATCATTGCTATCAACATCTTGCTGTGTTGATGATGTATGGCAGGTCTTTTAGCCAAATAGTATTGGATAGCATTGGTACCATCATTATGTAAAATACTTGTGTATAACGATGTAACATCCAATGCTATAAGTAAAGAAATTTCCTCCCATCTGATGTCTTTGATTTTGTTGATAAAGTCAGTCGGGTCCCGAACATAGGACGGAAGAGCCTTAACAAATCCCTGTAAAAAATACTCGACATAAACAGATGTATTTTTTAAAAGGCTGTCTCGAGCAGTGATGATGGGCCGACCTGGAGGTTTCTTCGCGTTCTTATGGATCTTTGGAATCAAATATATTGTCGGGATAGTGGGATTGTCGTTTTGTAGATACTTGTATTCGTCCTCACTAATCAGATCCTTTTTTCTCCAAGTTTGCAGTTTATTATAGAAGGATTGATAAGTAGCTTTTAACGTAGTTATGTTGGTTCGTTCATAGTATTCACGATTGTTCAGTTGGCTGAACGGTTCTGCTCTGTAATCCTTTTGAGCCCATAGGACTTAATTGCCGCCCTTGTCACTGTTCCGAATTACCACCTTATTGTTTGCTTTAAGTTTGGTCATCAATTGTTGATATTTTATATCTTGGACACAATGATATTTTTACGTCATATTAATTTTTTGTTCAATTTTTTTATTTTACTTGTAATTATCTCATGGAATGTGTCTATGGAGTCATGGACAGCTATAGGCGAGAATGTAGATTTGGGTTTAAAATTTGTTAAACCTTTGGTTTTGCATGCCGGTGCTGTGCTGCTCATATTTAAATCAGTGATCAACCCCTCTGGTGGCATGATATCTTGGCTTGTAGAATTGTTCCATAGTTCCTCCATTGTGTTTACCATGTCTATTTTAGATTCAGATAGCTGACTTGTAGTTATTCCACTTTGTGCCAAATTCTCTTGTGCACTAGATTAATTCCTCAATTCGTGAAATGTTTTCAATTTTAATTTACGCACGCCTTTGTATAGATCCATTCTAGCGTTGGCGTAATCAAAATTATTCTTTGGACAATATGATAACCCTAAACTTAAGGTTTTGATTTCCTCTGTTGATAGGATTACTGGAGAGAGATTGATGACGGTTTGGGTTACCTTTTCCTCCAATACCCCCTTGATTTTGGCTTGGCATTGTTTCCTGCGTTTGTTTGCTTTGTGCCTTTGGCCCCATTTGTGGTTTGCCCACTTGTGGTCGTGTTGCGTGGCCCTCTTGGTCTGAGGGTTGCCAGGCGCTCCTCGCATTAAAAATTCATTTCATCGCCTGGGGATGGTTTGTCTTCAGTGGCTCCACCTCTGAGGTCCCGCATATCCGTTTCGGACTCGCTGCCTGTCGAAGAGAATTGGCTCACTGATGACGTTTCACTCATCCCATCGTTTGTCCTTGATTTAATGGGCATGTTTGTAGATGCTCCCTTTTTGGAGTATGATTTACGTACTGCATCATATTTTTTTGTGAACATAAAGATTTGTCCCAGTTCATAATCGTTCTTATCTCTTAGGAATTTCTGGGTCTTGCGTTCTTTTATTTTGTCCTCTTCTTTCTTAATTCGGCCCAGCATGTCTTTGCAGAGCTTGGCTATTTCCTCAGGTGTTCCCAACGCCTCTAATTCTTCGTTAATTGCGTCAATTTCTGTTAACAATCTCTCCCTATCAATGTCAGCATATTTGATTAAAATCAATGTAAGTTTACGCGATGACTCAAGGTTGCATTCTGCCCATTCTCGCATCATATCAGGGTTAGGCTCATCATATGTGGGCGCTGTTAATATTCTTAGGTCCCAGGAAATGCGTCCCACCTCTATGTATCGTTGCAGTGAGCGCGATTCCCACCATTTGCTTTGTTCTTGCTTCATCTTTTTTTCTAATGTTCTAAATTTCGTTTGTAGTGAGTCAGTGCTGGCAGGATTAGTGGGTTCTTTGTTTTTAGTGCTTTGCGCTGTCTGAGGGGCATCAGAGAACATCTCAGTGGCAGCCGCCTCCCTCTCACGCACCATGTCAGATGACATTCTCCAGATTATTAATGTACTCGTAACTGCTCCCAGACGCCTCGGATTTCTGAATATATAACCCAAGCTGAGAGACAGAGCACTCTCCTCTCCCCAATATATCCTGTGCGTCCTACCAGGTTTCCGCCAGAATATCTTCCTCGTCAGCTGACTCGGTAAGGTTTCCTAGCATCAACTCTCCCAGGAGGTTGTCGGGTTAGGGGGCTCAGGCGTTCTATTCCTTCACGGACGTGTTTTCCTACCGGGTTGCCCCAGAAGTGCTGTCCTGCTGTAAACACCAACCAAATGGAGGAGGGGTCCGTGATGACTGCGCAGAACACTGCAGTCCTAAATATTAGTGCTTCCAATCAGGGACAGTGCTTGCTTCATACGTTGCGCAGCTTGCCTCAAATCCGGACACGGACCCTCGTTAAGTGATCAAGAAGTCTTTATTCTGGATATGCCAAGACGCGTTTCGCAGCCTTCGCCGCTGGCTCACTCGACAATGACTGCAGGTATGTGAGTGCAATTTAAAGTGACAACTCATGTGAAACAGATTAATCACGTGACTTCGAAGTTCATAAAGATAGATAAAATACTTCCCCTACAATGAGTTAAACGATATACATATAAAATACAGTTATAAAGACAATTCAATATAGTATATAAAACTCCCATTATTGCAATACACCCTAATAGTTTACACAGGAGGATACCTCATATTGAAAAACATATATATATATATATATCTGTGTAAATCGCAAGTTTGTCTGAATGGGGATTTAGGACTTTCGACAACGTCACATGATTAAAACAATTGCTATAAAGCATAAAAGAAATTAATATCGTGTTGCTAAAGTGCAAAATTGCTAAATATATATATAGGCATCATTTGAACTTTATTTCGATTTAAAAAAAATCACAAAAGTCAGCACAGTACAAAACACAGTGTCTAAAAATCATCAACAAACATAAAATTGCACAATTCCAATACACGTGACTGTGGATCAATCCTAAAATACACATTAAAACTATAAATATTTTAATACAGCACTAAAACCCACCTTTAAGGTGGACCAAGAGCAGATAGCCATTAAAAAAGAAAAAGCATCAAGAAGCGTTAAAAAGCATATTTAGCATGTGACACATATAAAAAAGGGAGGAACAGTAAGGAAAGAGGGTTAGAGACACCTCCCTGCAGACCAGCGAATCACCCACACCCAGCCCAAAAACTTGGCTTTGGACATTAGCTATAGGGGACATCCACAGCGGATTTTAATAATCTAAATGCCTCGCTGTGGTCTCTGGTAAGCATGGGCGAATTTTGCGAATCTGGCGTTCGTGAATTTGCATATTCGGGAATTCGCAATCCGCAAAATCTGCGAACTCTCGCAAATTTGCAGATTTTTTTTTTGTGCTCGCAAGGGTTTCTGCCAGTTTGCGAGGGTTTTGTACCAGTTCGCAATTGCGAACTTACTTGTCAGCTCGCAACGGTCGCGACTATGTTGTTTCTACGTCTGGTTCATCATCACAGGTTCACAGCACCCTCTGTTTCACCACTGCCACCCTCTGGTTCACCCATGCCACCCTCTGGTGCATCACTGCCACCCTCTGGTTCATCACTGTAGATTATGAGTGGGAAAAACAAGCACACCTGCCCTGCTTCAACTGACATGAATTCCTTTGGGGTTGATTTATTATTGTGTCACTGAATTTAAACTTCCAGTCTGGCACCTGCTCCATTATCTGTAATTTGCTTTCTGTTGCAGTGCAATTTTTTTTTCCTAGGACCTTTGTGGCCTACTTGTAGCTATTCTATGAGCCTGCTGTGAGGGTCAGAGCAGGGTCATAGAATAGTTGCAAGTAGGCAACTGAACTCAGGAAGCACTACAGGGAATGGTTACTAATGATGAGTTTGAACTTTTGCACCTGCTGAGTGCTTTCAGTTTTGCAAAACTCGATTTTCTGCAATTTCGCAGGATTCGCTGGGCGAGAATTTGCAGGAGATCGAATTCGGAAGCCGCATATTCGTGCGAATATGCGATTTGTTTTTTTGCGGCGTGTTAGTTCGCAAGGTTTTGTGCGTTTTAGCGAGCCGCTTGTAGCGCAACGGCGCAAAGTTACCCTCACGGTCGTTCACGGGCACGGCCATCTTGTTTGCGTGACGTATTTCCATTTCCGGGCGCGATGTGTAATCTCGCAAAATGTGCGGCTCGCTAGTACAAGTTCGCGTGTGATCGCGAGGAAAATCTCATGCGAACTTACCCACGCGGTCGTGAACGGGCACAGCCATCTTGTTTCTCATTCATTGCTATGGTTCTGAGCATGCATTCTGTATCCTCTCTGAATCTCTGCCATCCTTTGCTTGTTTGAAGTTTTTTTTAATCTATTTTACTTAATATCTATCCCTCTATTTTTCTAGCTTTATATTTTTGTGTTTTCTGCTACTTTTGGTTCATTTTAAAATACTTTTTTAAACTCTTTTCTTTTCTTCTTCCCTATTCTATTTCTTCTTTATTATTTAGCTTCCTTTCTGCCCAGACCATGGTAAAGGGAGCCGGGAAGCATCCTGAGAAGGGGATGGGTCCCGCACCCCGTGCCCGGCTCCCGTGTGGGCGTTTGAGGGGGGAGACAGTCACAGCCCGGGAGATCTTCAGCGCGGAGGAGGTGGCCGCACTAGTTTTTTATGTTCAACGCCGCCTCCCCAGGACCATCATGGCAGGCGGCAGGATCGCTAGCGGGTACAGGATCCAGGAGCGCCGGAAACGGTGGGAGAAGGTGTGCCGGGCCATGTACCAACAATCTCGGGTCCGGCGCACCTACAACCAGGCCACCCACCGTTGGACGGATCTCCTGGACCGAGAACGCGATCTGCTCGACCTGCTCGGCCTTGAGATCCCCGGGCTTGGTGAGTAGTAGTAGCTATTTCTTTACTACTCTGTTTTCTCCTGCTCTGTGTGTTATTATCTTACAAATTTTTAGTTTTTTACCAAGAGCAATAATGCTGCTGATTACATTGTAGGTAAATTATATTTCAAAATCTTCTGTGCATTTCAGGTGCACTGCTCTCCTTCTCAGTAGCGCTGCTACTATGCTTATTTGTTTTCGATTTTGTGTTCCTTTCATTGGCCTGTGAAATTATGCATGAGTGTAGTTTAAAGAACTGCGTAATGCTAGACACTAAGGGTCAGATTTTTAATTACCGGCTCATCCCTGCAAAGTAGCAGGGATGCGCCAGTAGTTGTGCGCCAAGCCACCACCACCCATGGTGCGCCGTATTTACAATGCGGCGCACCATGGGCCCAAAACATCACTGAAGCGTTACGCTTCTGTGCCGTAAAGGCGGCGCATTGCTGGAGTTGCGTCGCAACGATGGCGCAGCTCCAGCAATGCTCTGGGGTGCCCTATCTCCCCAATGCTGCGTCAAGCCGTACGTCTGCTTCAAGCGGGTGCAGGGTTTGAGTCACGCATCATTGTCCTCAAAGTGACTGATTGAAATCTTGTAGATTTCCCTCAGCCACTTTTAGGATGCGTTCCTGCGCAGGAACGCCCTTCCTTGCGCCAGAACGCCCCCTGATGACTCAGGGCTTTACAACGTGATGCATCTCCCATATGCGTCACATTGTTAATATACGCCGCACCATGGCACCTCTTTTGTTCTGCCGCTGCGTCACAAAAGTCACGCAACAATGGAGCAAAAGAGCCGCAAGGGGCTTCTAAATCAGCCCCTACAGACTCAAGTCCAGTCCTTCCTCTGTACACCTGGCAATAAGAAGAAATAGTGGTGGTGGATTGATAGTTTGAGTATTTTAATGACTGGTTAATGTAGTAGGAAACTTTTTAGTGTTGTCGCTGATCTGCAATCACAATGGACTTTGTCTGTCACTTCGCGTGCTGCGGACTGCCGCCTGCCAGTCCTAGGCGAACCTTTTTAGTAGTTTGTTTAGTGAGTTACATAACTTTCCAAGTCGACTGTCCGCAAATCAAGCAATACTAATATCGTAGTAGACCACATGAGATAGGTCAATATATCCTGTGGAATACTTGTCCATTTGCTATTTCGCCAAAATATTTTGTTATTGTTCTTTTGAAATGTTTGATTTGGTTGACAAATATCGTCCATGTTTTCTGGTCTTTCTTTCTTTCATGTTGTACATCAGCTCCCCCCAAGGGCAAGAGGGCATTGGAGGAGGCTGCTGCTGCTGCTGAACAAGGCCAGGATCGGTCAGGCGAGGGCTCCTTTGCTGGCCCCGGTAAGTTTTAATTTTAATATAGAGTACCTATTTTTTCCTAGCGTTCCTCATTCGATTTCTTGTAAATCTTCTTTGATCTTCTTGTAGACTGTATCTAAATTCTTATACTGCCTCGACTATGACTCCCTGTGGTATTACTAGATTATTCTTAATAGTCTGTCTGTGTAGCTAAGTAAGATTGCACATTTGGCAATTCCATTGGACTCCCATTCTAGTCAGCAATAGCTCTATGCACTGAGTGCAGTCCTCTGGGATTGTCCATAATGTCTTTTCAAGTCTTCTAAATGTTTATGCTTTGACAATTGCCAACAATAAAAAGGTGAATGACCACCAAGAAAGAATAAGATACTACTTTACTTTTGGTTTGGATAGGAGGACAATCCATTCTACTACTGTTGCAGGGACAAATCTGCACAAACAGAACTATGGACACTAAATAGTGCATTGTTTATCAATTATAATAGGCGCAGGTAGACTTTCCACATACCTCAGTGATATCAGACTTTGAAGAACCCCCAATCTCCTTACTGACTAGATAGTGTGGCAGAGTCATTTAGCTCCCGAATTCATCGATGATTGATCCCCAATGATGATTATCCAACGCAGGACAAGAGTACGGAGTCAGAGTCCAGAAGTGTCAGAGGCACGGACTCATGCTTGCAAATTGCAAAACCTTTTGCTCATTCACTCATGACCAAAAACCACAGAGTCTATTTAAGTTTTAAAGCTTTATTAAAAGTTAAAATATTTATTAAAATCAAGCTTGTCATAAAACATAAACGGTTGATTAAAAATGGAAAAGTGCTTATACTCATTTTTTATTTCACACATTTATTGTGGGCGAGCCGAGCCCTCACCTGATTTGAACTTTCATTTTTCTTTTTGGTGCTGAATCATTGGTCCCTTCGTCCTAATGATTTGTTCTTAGAAGTGAAGCTTCTGTCTGTTATGAGGAAAATGGTGTGTGTTAAAAAGCAAGCATTCATCAGTTGTGCCAAATAATGCTGCAAGACAACACCCTTCCCTGGAAAAAGGGACATTTTTACTTTAGAGTAGACAGTCACAATTTATTAGATTGGTTTCTGTATTCACATTTCTTCATTCCTAGACAAAATACTAGTGAGTGGTGTATGTCTATGACATCTAACATTCTTAAATGTACTTTGTAGGTGGAACATCTGATGCTGGGCCCAGCGCGGAGGTGGAGGGAAGCTCTGGGGAGGAGGCGGAGCAAGTGCCGGACCAAACTGCAGTGCGGGTTGCCACGGTAGTGGTGGGCAGTGGTAAGCTCTTATATTCCTTACTTATTGAGATTGCAGACTGCATAGTGTGCTGCTCCCCGTGAGAAAACGTAAGGTTTGTCCAGATGAGAGACATGAAGAAGAATGATTGAAATTTAGGGGCCTATTATGATGGCGGACGGACCTGAGTCCGTCCACCACCATAGAGTAGGAGGGACCGTCCGCAGGGGCAGCGGCGGTCCCTCCATGGTAATTAGGATGTGACCGCCACCCTGGCGGTCACATCCTGTATTTTTATCATTGCGGCGGGTGCTGCTTGAAGCAGCACCCGCAGCTATGATAAAAATGTAAGTTGTGCATTTGCATGCACAAAGCGGCAGGCACCCCGCGGTGCTTGCCGCTTTGTGCTGGCAAATGCAGGGGGGTACCGTAGGTACCCCCCATGTGCACCCCTCACACCCCCCTTCACCTCTGGGGGCCCTCAAAGGCCCCCAAACAAAAATCCGTATGCCTTTGCACGTCGGAAATGCCGCTGTGTAAAGGCATGTTCCTCAAGACATCCTAATATGGCTGGCGGTGTCTGATAGACACCGCCAGCCATGTTAGTGCTTTTCCGCTGGGGACGGGAGGTGACCACGGCGGAAAAGCTGCGGACTGAAAAACGATCCCCCAGCTATCCTAATCTGGCGGGGGGTCTTTTTCAGTCCGCTGCGGATTTCCCGCATCCTCCGGGCCGGCGGTGGATTCCCCGGGCCGGAGGATGCGGGAAATCCGCAATCCTAATCTGCCCCATAGTTTGAATGGATGGATGCCTGGATCATGGTACTATCTGATTCTTAGATAGCATATGTGTATCTAGAGAGAGTAGACGGTCACTGGATGAACTAAGTGTTACTATGAAGAGCATGTAACACCGCACCCGCACGTCCGTCCAAGTGTAGGAAAGGCAAGAAAAAGTTGTAGTTTTGTCCGAATACTACCATAAATAGTAGCAGTAGTTTGTATTGCAAGCACAGCATATATCCGGCTATTACGATGGCCACTCACTACCTCTGTTAATAAGTTTAGTAGAACTCGGTCATTCATGTGTGGATGTATCACTGTTCATTCAATAAAAAGCAAAGCACCTAAAGTCATCCCATATGTAAGTAAATGCATACCATGTGCAGTGATAGATAATCAGATTATTTATCTTCTTCATTTTCCTTTTCTAGTATTCATTGGCACTGTTGGGTGAAAGTTAAATTAATTAAGCAGTATCCCTTGTAACAGAGTATTCTCAGTGCCACCCGTAATAGAAAAGTAAGAGAAGAAGAATAAGACTGGTGTACTGTCATAGTCGACTCTAATGGAGTGAGTCCATAGTGCTCGTAGAATTGATTCCTTAAACTCCCACTAATGTTAGAGCAAGGGTGAAGAAGTGGGAGGTTAGATAGATACTGGCCACAATAGTTATGTACTGCACTTGCAAGTTGCTAGTTCTACTGTGACACAACTTTCTGCTGAATCATTTTTTGTTAATATTAAAGAGCTTTGGTTACAGACTATGTCTTTCTTTCTTCATATAGATGCTCCTTCCAAACCAACCCGGAAGGAGCTGGCTAGACGGGCCCGGCAACGGAGGCTGGAGGCCACTGTTGCTGAATATCGCCGGCTGGTGGGCCAGGAGGAGGGAGACATGCAGTCTACCAGAACATCTACCGGGACAGCTGCATCCTCCTCTGCGCTCCCTGGGTCACCCAGACGGCGCAGGTCTCCAGCGGTACGGAGCCGGGGTACCGCAGCCACCCGCCACCGCGGAGCAAAGAAATCAGCTGCCCCCCACAGCAGTTGCAAGAAACGCATGCACCGCCTTTCCCTGAGGGTTTCCTACCTCGAGCAGGAGCTGCTCAACACGAAAACCCTGCTCGAGACCCTCCGCAAGGAGCATTCCAACCAGGCCCGGAAATTCAACAGCAGCAGCCAGCAGTAGGAGGAGACTGTCCCTTGCCCCTTTTTTAAAGACTTCTGGGGAGTGGGAATTGGGAGTTGGGTTTTTTCACTTTTTTGGACTTTTCACGGGCATTCGTTGGGGTTAGGGAGTGGGGGTGGGTTGGATCTTGTGGGAGATTATTTTTGTCAGGGCTATAAATATACTTTAAACTTTATCTTAGCATACGTGTTTTTTTTCACTGCTTTTGAGGCTGGTGGGTGGGGGTTTAACAGTAACTTTGTTTTGGTGACACTTAAGTGGCATCTTGATTCAACTTGTGTAATTAATTGCCCAAATGTTTTCAAAACTAAGTGCCTCTCACTGAGTAAGTGAATTCAATAGTCCTAGGACTTTACTAGTACTAGCGTCAGTCTCTCGTCTCTCCTAATACTCCATTATACTTCCTCCCCCCAAACGCTTATCTTACCTGTAATTTGTGTTTGGAAATAGGGCTGGCTGCACGGCAAATGGCGATTAAGGTTGGCAATCCTGGGGGGATGAAATGTCATCATTGCCTTGGTACTAGTGGTGTTACACAGTGGTAGTTGCAGCATCTGAAAAAAAAAAAAATTAAACCTTGTTTGTCCTTACCGTAGCATTAGAACGGTACGATAGAGAATATAGCAGGTGACAGTACACTAGAACAGTGCCACAATGTAGCCTAACAAATGGTAAAGTATTGAAAGTATAACTAGTACTTGCGTTGAATTTCTTTAACATTGGCTACTACTACAAGAAATAGTACTGAAGGTGAAGGACACAGCAGCGTAATAATTTGCCACTTCTAGGAGGAGGATGTTCCTGATGACCTATCAAGTTGGTGGCGGCATGGCGCACATGAAAATCTGCTTTCATTTGCCAATAGTGACTGAGTGTGAAGCTGAGTAAGAATAGAATATATCCTCGGATTCCTTCACCAGCCTGTTGCTATGACCTTATCCTCCCCAGCAAGTGTGTGGAATTATTGCTGTCATTTAGTCACACATCAATCAAAACCACACAGCCCGGGGAAAGAGGGTTAGGGTTTGTAAAATGGATGGGAATGGGGGATTTTGGGAAAGTTTTTTTGAGAGAAGAAAAAAAAAGCACAGCATGGACAAACAATAATTGAAGATAAAGAAATCTTTGGATACAAAGCTAACCATAAATCTTTTAAGTGACATAAAGGAAGTGCATGCACTACTGCATGCATGGTTACTGAAAAGTAAGTAGTACTTTCGACAACCGTGCATGACAGAATGCGACAGTACAGGGCTGCAGCGTTTTCACTTGCCTATCTCTGTACTCAGAGAAACACTTCTTACATTAAATTAGGTTTAAAAAATAGCCGAAGTAAAACCTATAGAATGGCTGTAGGGATCAATTTAGAAGCAGAGAGAGATCCAAGAAAAGCAGAGTCACACTCATAGAAGTTCACAGCAATAACATTACTTAAAAGATAATTAGAAAAGAACGGATACTGTATCTGTATGTTGTTGTAGTTGTCCTGTTGAATTAGGTAAGTAAGTTGCACGCATCAAACCATTCCTCTTATTAGCGGCACTCCTCCATTCCAGCTGACGCTCCGTCCATCAATGTTGGTGACCAGAAGACACCCTGTCCACTGCCTGCCTGGCGGATGCTGAATAACGGCTCGCTAATGTGAAGCCTGACTTCATCCTTTTTTTCCCATTGCACAGACTGAAACCCGGCCTGTAATTATTGATGGAAAAACAGGAAGTGATATTAGAACACCACTGACAAATAAATATAAGGTATGTACGCTGTGTAGTGCAAAAAGTCAAACTTTGAGTTTCCTAATAGACAGTACAATATTTTTGAAAGTGCGTACTCTGTCTGAGTCTCCTTTTGAAGGATAAATAAGTATGGGCAAATTAATTTAGCGGATCTTTCCCCTCAAGCTAGGTGTACTGTAAACTGTGTTTTAGAACAAAATTAGACCTTCCCAGCAGTGCTCCGACCCAGACCCTTACTAAAGCCAGTCGCAAAAATGTAAAAGACCCCCAATCAGATGTAAAAAAACGAGGCCTAGTAGAAAACTGGTGACAAAACGTACTTTGAAAGTAAAAGTAGGCCCAAATCCCCCCTTACCCACCGTGGATTGTATTCAAACCACTTGCAAGCAAGCAAAAGTATCCATACCCAGCATCGCTCCAAGACTCGCAAACCCCCCCACAAACAGCCCCCCACCCAAACACATGCAATACAAATACTGCTAACCCTAACGAGCCCTAAGTTAAGAATAGTGGCAAACGCTTTCTTTAACTATGCCAAATCCCCCCTTTCCCACCATGGATTTTCTTCAAATCACTTGCAACCAAAATTACACATTCCCACGAGTGCTCTAAGACCCCAGAACTCAGTTGCAAAAATCTAGAACACCCCGAAACACATGCAATCCTGCTGCTAGGGCTAACCCTAACGAACCCTAAGTTACAAAAAGTGCTATAAGGCTTTTCCGCATGTATTTTCTCCCAACCAGTTTTACCCAGTATTAGACCTTCCCAGCAATGCCCCAAGACCCGCCAACCCACCCGCAAAAAAGCACAACACCCCCAAACAGCCAAAAAGCCAAAATGGAAAATCTCATACTTACAATATTTTTCGGCCTTCTGTCCAAACGCGCTGTGCAGCTAGGTCATAACTCCCGTTTTTCACCATGGATTTCCTGAAAAGCAAATGCAATCAAAATTAGACTGTGCCAGCAGTGCTCCCAGAACCCAAAACCCACCCACAAACACCCGGAACCCCCCAAAGAGCACCTCAAAGACAAGCAAGTCAGCAAAAACGCAAAAAAAATTTCGCCTCCGATTTGGTCCAAACCACTTTTATCAGGTATTAGAGCTTCCCAGCAATGGCCCCAGAGCCGTCAACCCAGGCAAAACAAGTAGAAGACCCCCAAACAGCCAAAAAGCAAAAGTACAAAAATGGGGACTTAGTCATTTTCATGGCAATTTCCAAAATCACTCCGCGGGCGCTCTGCAGCTAGGCCCTAACTCCCCTCTGCCACCATGGATTTGCTTCAAACCTCTTGCAATCAAAAGTATTCATACCCAGCAGTGCTCCCAGACCCCAAAACCCACCCACAAACACCAGGAAGCCCCCCAAACAGGCCCCTGAAAAAACATGACAGTGAGCAAAAAGTCAAAAACGTTTTCAAGTCTGATTTGGTCAAAACCAGTTTTATCCGGTATTAGACCTTCCCAGCAATGCCCCATGACCCGCCAACTCACCCGCAAAGAAGTAGAACACCCCCACAAGTACAGAGTCTTTCTTCATTGGGCGTAATCCAGCCCTCTGCTTTGAGGGAAATAGGAGTCTGGAGGAGGAGGATAGAGGAGCATGCTCTTGTGAACTTGTGAACCTGAGGAATGCAGACTGCGGCACCTTCAAATCAATAAGCAAATAAGTGAAGACAGTTCTGCTGATGGGCTTGTTTTTATGATTAGGTGATTAAAGTTTTAATTATATTAACTGTGCAAAACAAAGAAAGACAGACACACAGGAATAAAAGTGAATAAGGACGAAAAAGAAAGTTATTGATTCATTGGCTCATTTTCAGGGCTCGGTGTCAGGGAATAAGAGTTCGTCCTCATACTCTGCGAATTCAGGCAGGAGTAGGTCAGTGTCACCTAACAGAGAAGAAATTCCCTCATCTAAGTTGCTGTCCTCCTCGTCTTTTTCCGGCGTGTATTCTCGTACTTTATAATCTGGTGGTATGAGGTGCTGATTCATTTTGATCATTGTTAACCTCTCCACATTTTTGGGCGAGAGGCGGGTCCGTTTGCAAGTTACAATGCCACCAGCAGCTGAAAACACGTTCAGAAGACACGCTTGCGAGTGGGCAAGACAAGTAGTTTATAGCCAGGTTGGAGATCTGTGCCCACAATTCTTTTTTCCCATGCCAATACGCCAATGGGTCAGCATTAACATAGACCTCTGTTGAGTCATTCAGATAGTCCTGCACCATCGACTGAAGGTTCTCCACGGTTCCTCCACTTTGCTTACTTTTTGCTGGGACCTTTTGAGAACCAAACCCAAGCAGAGTTAGCCAATCCTCTTCTTCACCCAATGTTACTGTTGTGTCTGGTGCAGATGATCCGGTTGCCGGTGTCTTTAACGGCTGAGAGGTCACTTCTGCCACAGCCACAGGTGCAGAAGTGGATTCTTTTGACTGGGGATGGCCTGCTGATGCTGATGTACTGCCTTTTCCTTCAATTTTCTGCCGTTCTCTTTCAAATCTCATGGCTGACAAGGCTGGCCAATGTTTGTACTTTGTAACATCTTCATCACCAAAAAGAAAGAATGCTCTGCCTGCCAGCGCCTTTTTGTAGCGTGGATCCAGAATAGTAGCACAGATGTAATGCTGGTCTGAGTGGATCATTTGAAGACGTTCATCGCCAAGTAGGCGCTCTAATAATTTCTCCGACAAAACAAAAGCTTCTTGCTTTTCTTCATCTTTTTGAAACATAGAAGACACCGCCTTCAGTTGGTGCTCCAGCATGCGCAACTGGGATAGCTTTTCCCAAATTACAGTCCTCCCTGCTGACTGCATGCGTGAAGACCTCAAAAGGATGAAGCATGTCTGTCAGGCTTTTAACTAGCTTCCATTGCGCCGCATCTAGCCTTAGGTCCTTCTGAGCTGTACCCAGTGTTAAGAAATACTGATCGAGTACCGTAAACTGCTCATACAGACGCTCAAGCATGTAGAAGGTTGAGTTCCAACGTGATGGCATCTCCTGGATGAGTGCTTTCACTGGCATTCGACGTTCATGTAGCAGGCCCCTCAGATGCTTCCGGGCCTTAAAAGAATGGCTGAAATGGTTGCACATTCTTCGGCAGGTGGGCACTAACTAGCACACTGGACTGTCTTCACTCAAGAATTTTTTAACAACCAGGTTTATACAGTGCGCCAAACACGGCACTCTGAAATAGTTACCCAGATCCATGGCCTTAACTACATTGGCGCCATTATCCGTGGAAACATAACCAATCTTGCATTTTTTTGGGGACAGCAAGTGAAAGACCTTTGTGTTAAACTCATTCAAAATATTTTCTGCTGTATGACGTTTCTCCAAGCCAAACATGGCTAGTGTTGCATGTTTCCGAGCAGCTTTAAAAACTTGGTCCGGGTCAACACCTGCATTTAGCTTTGCTTTAACCCCTGAAAAAGAGACCCAGTGTGCAGTGATGAACATGTAATCAGTGCCTGCGCCACTGGTCCACATGTCTGTTGTCAGATGTACAGTGTGAACAGCACTCTTCTGCAAAGCTGCCCCAATCACCTCCAGCACATCTTCATGTAGTGCTGGAACCACAACTCTGGCAAAATAGAACCGGCTAGGAACCTTCCATTTAGGGCTGAGCGCTGCCACTAATTCTAGAAAACCAACCCCTTCTACAAAAGAAAAAGGGAGAAGGTCCAGAGCTAGCATTTTAGCCATCTTAGTGTTATACAGACGCGTCAGTGGGTGGTTGCGTTCATATGGCGCTTCTGATAAACAACATGGTTCTAATGTTGGCCTGGACCATTTTACGGGATGATGATGATGACTTCTTCGACCCTGTTACGCTCGCTGATGAACTTTTTCGCATTGGTGTCTCATTCTCTCCCACACCCTTAGTGTGGCTCACAGGGGGTGTGCTGACAGGGGTACTGGGTGTAAGTGAAGTGTTTGAGGCTTCTTCCTCCTCGTCATCATCAGATGAAACATCAACGTTTTGTTGACTTGCAATTCGGGGATCCTTGATCTCCTTTAGGTGCGCAAACCATTGGACAGCATGCTGTCTCTTAAGATGACCTCTCTGGCCTCCGGTACCATAGTTGGTACCAAACTTACCACGACTAACTGCAAACTTACAAATGCTACAAATGGCTATGTTTTCCTTTTTTGGGCAAACACTAAAGAAGTCCCAAATTGCGGACTTGAAATGTCTGTTGGGGCCGGAGGAGGCGATACTGGTGGTGGTCATGCTGCTAATGCCAGATGAAGTGGAGGATTTGTATTGCCAAACTTTACTACGTTGTGCACTTGCACCACCACTAATTGAGGTCGAGGTGGATGGAGGTCCCTTCTGGCGAGGAAGAAATGTGGAAGCGGTAGGTGGTGGTGTACTAGTTAACTCCAATGATGGTGATCCCATTGCCTCCTCGTCGACAACATCATCACGCTCAGCAGCTTTTCGGGCTAGGGTCAAAATGTCTGTTTGCTGCATGCCCGCTGAGGCTGGAGTGAAGCCTATGAGGACTGCGTCGTCGTCGTGAGAGTCTTCATCAGCAGGAGTATACGCCACATCTTGTTGAGCGTCATCACACTCCATAACTATGAGAGTTTCGGGGACCTTCCTTTTACGCTTAAATCCCTTTGTCAGATCATGGTGTGCCTCACTCTCAGACGGCAATGGTGGTTCCCAAGTTTGATCCATACCATCAGAAGGAGGTGGGCTTGAAGAAGATGTAGACACCACCCTTGATCTTTTCCTTGCTAGGGATGTGGAAGACAATGAATGATCATCAGGATGAGTGGCTTCCTCAAATGATACCTCGGCTTGAATGTCGATTTCCTGATGTGCCCCTACTTCGGGAGGAACAACTATTGTGGGCACTTGTGCCCCTCCATGCACCTCTGCTTGGGCATCTCCTTGCGCTGCCTCTCCTTCCACATGTACTTGGGCTTGTACTTGCACATGTGGTTGTTGTTGCGGCTGTGGTTGTTCAACACTCGTCAGATGAGTTACAACAACTTTTTTTTATTTTTATTGAGAGTACGTGTATACATTATACAAAACAAAATCCATTTGTTTCCAGATTTGAGCATACAATATAGCGAAAAATAGCAAACCTAAACCAATTATAAACATGTATAAATAAAACATGAAATCCAATGGGAGAAGAACTTTCATAGTTAAGTCATTTTAAATCTTAACCAGTACTTATATTAGCTCTCATTCCCCTGACCACTCATCCTTATAGCCCACAATCGTAACCCCATCTCTCTTGTTTTTAAACCCTTATGCTCGTATAGAGCACCCTCGATGTTGTGGACGCCCAACAGCCTACATATCCACATTTGAAATGTTGGGGCCTCTAGATCTTTCCAGGCAGCTGTTATTAATATCCGGAATACTGCTACTGCTATAAAAATTAAAGCTTCCTCCTCAATCCTTAATTTTAAATTAATATCGCATCCAAAAATAAATAGGGTTGGGGATAAAGTTATTTTGACTTCTAGGAGCCCCTCTAAGAAAGCCAATATCTCTGTTTTAATAGGGTTGAGTTTCTCACAACCATAGAACATATGAACAATATCTGCAAGTAAGGAGCAGAAGAAGCAAGTTACCAAGGAGACTGGTGTGCCGCCCGCCACACTTTTTGGGAATAAAAAAAAAAAAGTACGCCTGCAGCGGGATCTGCTGGGGACCAAGCTGGGAGCAGCACCCCCGCTCCATTGGGCTCAGTGCCACCACCACCACGCCAACTTAAGTCCAAGCCCTTGAGTGCTGCAGAGGCAGCCAGTCTACTTGTTCAATCACCATCGACCAGTGATGTTGGCTCATCGCAAGAAAGTAGCAGCAATGGCCCTCAATCAACACAGGTTGTTGTAACTCATCAAAGATCAAAGATGAGTTACAACAACCTGTGTTGATTGAGGGACATTGCTGCTACTTTCTTGCGATGAGCCAACATCACTGGTCGATGGAGATTGAACAAGTCAAGTCAAGTCAAGTCAAGAGATTTATATAGCGCGCTACATACCCATAGGGTCTCAAGGCGCTCGAGGAAGGGTGGGCGAATTACTTGTCGAATATCCAAGTTTTAAGTTGCTTTCTGAATGCTAGGTGGTTATGAGTAAGGCGAAGGTGAGTGGGAAGAGAGTTCCAAGTTTTAGCCGCCAGGTAGGAGAAGGATCTACCTCCCATGGTGGTTTTGTTGATGCGAGGTACAGTGGCAAGGGCTTGGTTGGAGGATCGTAGCTGACGGGAGGGGGTGTAGAAGGACAGTCGTGTGTTGAGGCATTCGGGTCCAAGTTCGTAAAGTGCTTTGTGTGCGTGGGTTAGGAGGCTGAAAGTAATCCTCTAACTTACGGGGAGCCAGTGGAGGTTTTTCAGGTGACCAGAGATGTGTTCTTTACGCGGGATGTCTAGAATGAGCCTGGCTGAAGCGTTCTGGATGCGTTGGAGTTTTTTCTGGAGTTTTACGGTGGTACCGGCGTATAGGGTGTTTCCGTAGTCCAGGCGGCTCGTGACCAGTGCGTGGGTGACCATTTTACAAGTTTCGGTGGGGATCCAGCGAAATGTTTTTTTGAGCATGCGAAGAATGTTGAAGCAACAAGTAGACTGGCTGCCTCTGCAGCACTCAAGGGCTTGGACTTAAGTTAGCGTGGTGGTGGTGGCACTGAGCCCAATGGAGCGGGGGCGCTGCTCCCAGCTTGGTCCCCAGCAGATCCCGCTGCAGGCGTACTTTTTTTTTTATTCCCAAAAAGTGTGGCAGGCGGCACACCAGTCTCCTTGGTAACTCTCTTCTTCTGCTCCTTACTTGCAACTTTCTTGCTAGAGGAGCTACGGGGAACTTTTTTTGGGGCCATCTTCTTCAGAGGTCAGAACAGCAGGCCGCAATTGCACGTGTTGCAGAGTAGTCTGTGGCCAGACGTGACGTCGCGTGACGTTATGCTGCACACACACACTGCTGCAGGACTTCTTCCTGGCACTGGTGGTTCTCTTGAGTCTGGTGCACCTAAAAGCAATGGAAGACAGAGGAACATCAGTTCAGTTATACACCCCAAAAACTCGAAAACCACATAAAAATCAGCACAATCCCATGCCATCCAAGCCCTCAATGATGTTTAAATTCAAGACACCCCACAGAAAGACTAGGCCCATGCACCACTCACTACCCCTGGGCATAATGGATGAAAGCTAGGCAAAATGGGTGCAGGCCTGAGAACACTGCCTGCATTCAAAATGGCCCCTTGCCTCCCAGCGCATGGCCAGGGCCTGCCTGTACCAGCACTCAAAATGGCCCCCACCCTTGAATACCCCTGGGCATAATGGATGACAGCATGGCAGACTGGGTGCAGGCCTATGGCACAACAAAGCACACTGCCTGGCTTCAAAATGGCCCCTAGACCCCCACCACATGTACAGGCCCGGCCTTCATCAGTCCTCAAAATGGCCCCCAATCGAAAAAGCACACAAAAATCACCACAATCCCATGCCATTCATGCCCTCAATGATGTTTAAATTCAAGAAACCCCACAGAAAGACTAGGCCCATGCACCACTCACTAGCTCCATCACTACCAATAATATTTATGTACTGTATACTGTTACATATACATGTTTGATACAATTTGTATATAATGTTCATGCATATAAGCTATAATTGTATTTTGTATAACATTTTCAGGAATGAAACAATCATGATCAGACTTGAGATCTATAGTCTTATGATAATTGAAGTCACAAATGGGCTGGTCGATGGGGCACCCTCACCTAAAATCAAACACCTTCCTTTAAATGATAGTCACAACGGCCCACTGTCTCACCAATGCAACACACAATCTCTACTTCTACCGCTCTGGATCTCGATCCACATATGAATATCAAAACTTAATAGGTAATCTGTTTTTTACAATATATTTTCGTCTTGAATGGAGTATAAAGCGGTCGAGGCATCATTAATGGCCATTACAGTGTAAACTCGCAATATTTGAGGTTGACACATGATCTTTCTACCGTTCTTTTCTTTTCCCTTTCAAATGAATTAGAAACAAACAGCAAGGTGTTAAAGGACTGCTACTCGTTCACGAGCGGCACAACACCCCAGGAAGCGAACATTACTGAAAAAAAAAATGTTTTACTTCTCAAACATGGCTGCCATCTGAGACATGGTCACATTCTAGTGTTTTCGTAAAAATTTTCTGTGAAATGGGCCTCCTCCTTCCGGTCACGTGTCTGTCTTTCGAACCATGGCGACCGGGAAACAGAAGAGGAGGGATACCACACTCCTGGTGAGTCTAAAAAAACCGTTTTTTGGTGGCTCTGTACCATCATATACTAAGAGATCGTATACACACGATCGCGTGAACTTAGACATAGCATCGACCATACTGGCACTTATATCGTCTCCTTTTGGTAACCGCTCTTTTGTACAATTATTTACTCTCTTTGACACAGAATCTTTCGGAAGTGAAACGCAACTGTTTTGCAGTGCCAAGAGTTGGATCCCCTCCCGGTACGGCTTAATACGTACACGTATTAAGGTACAACCATGCTCTTATCTTATTACTGATAGATCGTTGTCACTAAAAGGAGGTTTACCGTAACCCAGCCTTAGAGTACACATACCACTCGAAATATATGTGTTTTTCTTTTTACACACAGTGTGAACTTTTGAAATCCTGCATTACTTGGTGGGTGGAACACTGAGAGAGGATCATATCCGCGTTCCTAGGAGTTAAAGCGAACCAATACCAGTAAATCTTTTTGAATATTGATAATATCCGCACACTGGTAAGCTTATTCTCTTAAATCTCCTTTTCACCACGTTGGTGTCTGAGACATTTCCCCTTTCTTATGCTTTCCTGCCCCCACCCTCTCTCTTTTTTAAAAACAGAACATTCCAACGAGACTACAACTGATCTCAACCCACTATAACGAGGTTGAGCCACAAGGTATGCACTTTCCGTTCTTTCTGATACAAGTATTTTCACTTCACCATAAGTATCGGAAGCACCATAGACTACTCCCTTAGTACACACGCATTAAAATAAAATACAATGCCACAAATTCACAAACCAATGCACACTTTGATCTTCACAATCGAGTGGCACGTTTTTCACTCTAAGACCTTCTCGTGTAGGATCGCCGTGCGCATGTTACACGTGAGAACACTTATTTAGGGTCACAACTTCGTGTTTTATCACCAATTAGCTATCAACTAATCGTATTCATAAAGTTCTTGGGGTGAGCATGCTTAATCATGCAAGTATCGACACCCATCACAATCACAACGTGTGAGGCCAACAGCACTTTAGAAATACACGTGTGAATCACCTTTGTCACCAATACATTGTTAAAAAGTATGTAATATATAAGGATGAAACCTATACACACGTTATTTTCAATTATCAGCCCTGAAGAGTCGTGTTGACTCACCAAAACACGACGAAACACGTGTCGGCTGACTGCGGACTATTCCTCGAGTGTGGACTCATTAAACCATCATCTTTAAAAAGAAAAAACACCCAAGAATCTGCATCTGTTTATTTTACCTGCTTGTGTTACACATGACTATTTCTATCTATACTTTGCTGTATGTGCGAGAGCATTGCTGTTTTATGTGCTGTTAAAGTCATCTGACTTTCTTTTGGACGGTTAAGGGCTTTTTTCCGTTCGCTCTCTACGCACTACCTACTTACCTACTTACACAATACTCTTTAACGTAGAAATTGAGGCAGAGCGCCCCTAGTATCTGAAATCCTCCTAAAAAACGCTGCACAGCTGTCACTCAAAATGGCCCCCGCCCACATGGACAGGCCCATGAACACCCCAAAAAATCAAAAAAACACACAAAAATCACCACAATCCCATGCCATCCATGCCCTCAATGATGTTTAAATTCAAGACACCCCACAGAAAGACTAGGCCCATGCACCACTCACCAGCCCTGGGCAAAAGACCTCAACAACAGCCCAAAAATCGAAAAACACACAAAAATCACCACAATCTCATGCCATCCATGCCCTCAATCATGTTCAAATTCAAGACACCCCGCAGAAAGACTAGGCCCATGCACCCCTGAGTACCCCTGGGCATAATGGATGAAAGCATGGCAGACTGGGTGCAGGCCTATGGCACAACAAAGCACACTGCCTGGCTTCAAAATGGCCCCTAGACCCCCACCACATGGACAGGCCCGGCCTGCACCAGTCCTCAAAATGGCCCCCACCCACATGGACAGGCCCATGAACACCCCAAAAAATCGAACAAAACACACAAAAATCACCACAATCCCATACCATCCATATCCTCAATGATGTTTAAATTCAAGACACCCCACAGAAAGACTAGGCCCATGCACCACTCACTAGCCCTGGGCAAAAGGCCCCAACAACAGCCCAAAAATCGAAAAACACACACAAATCACCACAATCCCATGCCATACAAGCCCTCAATGATGTTTACATTAAAGAGACCCCACAGAAAGACTCAGTCCATGCACCACTCACTACCCCTGGGCAAAAGGCCCCAACAACAGCCCAAAAATCGAAAATTCCAAAATTGTAGTTGCAGCAACTGTAATTCCCCAAACAAACTTACTTGTGAAATTTCTAATCCAAAAGTGATCCAAAGAAAGTCAAAAAGGCCTCAAATCCAAATATCCAGCAGCATCCACAAAAAGTAATCCTTCCAGGTCAAGATCCGAATGAAAGTGACCAGCACATGAAGAAAGCACTGGGAGGAGCCTGCTGGACAGGAACAGGAAGTTGGAGACTGTGGGGCACTTCCTTCCTCCCCAAAATAAACTCCTTGCACAAACAAGTGCAGGCAAATGTCAACCTGAGGAGTTATTCTGATAAAAATCATAATTTTCAGAAGGTTTATGCTGCTTGCTGGTGGATTTCTTGTGCAGAATTGCAAATTCTGTATTTCGCGAGTGCGAGATTGTTGCTGCCCGCCGCATCTACGTGTTCGCAATTGCGAACTCTCGCGATGCGTGCTGTGCAAGGTGGCAAGCCGCGATTACGTAATCGCGGTCGCTAAACTCCCGCGGGATCCCGCAGCAAGATCCAAAATGGCGCAGCACTCGCAAAATATCGAGAAAAACAGCTCGGCAAACGCTAAATGACAGTAAGTGAATGCCGTGCGCCGCAATATTGTATCACCAAGCAAAAAAATCCGCTGCGTGCGAATTTGCGGATTTTCGGCAAATTCGCGAGAGTTCGCGGATTGCGAATTTACCGAAAATCCGCGAAATCCGTGAGCGGAACGGATTTTACGCCCATGCTTAGTCTCTGGTCCCCATCGAAATACATAAGGGTTTAAGCCAGCAATTCCTCGCGTTGTGATACTCTGGACATGCAAATAAGATATGGCCCACAGATTAGTCCCTATCTGGGCAAAATGGACATTTACTATTGCTGGCATATGGAACCGACCACTTGGAAGTGAAAACCTTTGTCGGTAGGGTACCAACTCTGAACGGATGAAATAATTTACGATCACGAGTTGAGGAGATTAGGTCCCAATACTGTTCCTAGTAGGGTTCAGATTTAGTGGATAGGAAAGTGCTAGACAATGTGAGACTGTTGGAAGATGTATATTGTCGGGTGTAAATCCAATACCAATATGCTTTCTTTAGCTCTTTTTTTGTGGGAAAAACACTTCCCTCTGGAGAGGTCCACAACCCAACCAGTCCCAACTCGCTGAGAATATATTTAACACCCCAAACCATTCTATTTTGTTGTTCACATCCAAATCTCGGATTTCCCGGACCGCCAACGCATAGTTGACTAGTTCGGGAGTCACCCATAGTCTTCTCCAGTATAATACTTATCTAAAACGGGCGACATCTCCTATGAAGTGACACCCCAAATCCATATGAAGAGGAATTAGGGGGGTTGATTGCGGCAAACCCGTTAGAGATTTTAAAAATGTATTTTGTGCTATCACCAGTGCTTCCAGATTCACATAGATGGTCTAGTCAAACATAAAACAATGGAGTCAAAATTATACTACTCCACATGCAAGGACCGAAAGGGTGAAAAGGGATGAGGAGGTAAGGAAAGCTAAAGAGCAAAGTGAGAGAGAAAGATTTGGGGGAAGGATAGAAATGTAATGGAACTAAGGAAGGAAAAGGAGAGATAGGAGGCAGAAAAAGAAATAACATGACCCAAGGAGCAACTAATTGATTCTGCAGGCTTTTCGCTTCTCCTGAAAGGTTTTCCTGAGCATTCCAGTCCAAGACCTCAGCCATGGACCACTCTCCTAATGGCCATCTACATGGACATCAGCAATCCAGTATTTAGGTATTTAGGATAAAAGTATAAAATCAAATTATCTTCTCATTCGTCACTAAACCATTCTTACTAGGGGTGTGTGAAATTTGCAGAATGTGCTTTCACGTAATTATGCAAAATGTAAGTGAAAGTAAGCATAATTACATGAAAAGCAAATCTGTCATTTAGCACTAAATTTACGTGTGAAATGCATCCTCATGTTAATTTTTGAAGCAAAGACACATTTCATAATAAACAAAGCGCATAACCAAATGCACAGCGAACAACAGCTGCTCATGTTCTGTTTACTATCATTAGCACAAAATTGCCTGAAATAACCTAAAGGCATAATCTGGGGAATTTCATGTAACAAGCATAATTGGAAATTCCCAAAATTATGCAAATTACACAGGTGTAATGTACATTCACCAATGCCTATTTCTTACAAGGTATTAATTAACATGAAGCGATACAACCTCAATATATAAGTTAATGCATTTTGCCAATAAACATCATCCAATCACATGACATCACCCTCATCTCCTAGGCCAAAATCATTCTCTCCCTGACAGACAAGATAAACACCAACAGAACCAACTTCAACAATGCATTACCATTGTAGCAGACTGGATGTGAACCAAATGCCTGGAGTTCAACTCCAATAGGCAGGAAGTACTGGTCTTTAGCAACAATCCTCCCTGCCCCCACACATGTAACTCCTTGGGATTCTACCTGGTGGCCATTAAAGCTAAGACCTACACCCACAGATCAAGCAAGAAATCTAAGGATCAGCCTAAATGATGACTTCAACATGATGGCTCAAGTCAACAGTAGTGTACACCTCCTGCTTTTACATCCTCCAAGTGCTGTGAAAGTTCTTCAAATGTTTGCCTCAGAACGCCTAATGGATCACAAGGACTCATCACCAGTAGGCCAGACTACGGCAACACTCTCTATGCTGGAATCTCCAATGAACCCTTACGCATCCACCCATGCCGCACCCTCATCACATCGTTCCTCAGGAAGCTCCACTGGAACCCCATTCGCAGGCGCAGTTGATTTAAACTTCTAATGCACACATACGAAGCCCTACACAACACAGGACCAGGTTACCAGAACAGCTGCATACACTTTCACAGAACCACCAAACACCTACGCTCTGCATCACTGTGACTCGCACACACCCCCTTCATCCATAAAAGCAAAACTGGAGTTATCTCATTCTCTTACATCAAACCCAAGACATGGAATGACCTTCCTCAACACATCAGAGTCCACTCTTCTCTTCTTGAGTCCCTCAAGAAGCTGAAGACCTGGCTCTTCATATACGCACCTGGGGACCACACACCTACACAGCTTTGCCAAGTGCCTGGTTACCCTCTTGGCTAATTACTGCACCATACAAATCAACATAACATAATAAGTATTATTTCGATGTAGAACTGCCATGCTATGCCCTCGCAAACTGCCATACAAATGCTGAAACAGGTTACAGGATTAGTTTGGAAAACATTTTTAAAAGCTTTATAGTCATATTTGAAGCACTCATATTTAAAAACCTGCGGCGAATCCTTGAGTCCTATCATGAATAATGCCTGTCTGTGCAAAAATTGGTTTATGCACCTTCCACTGCGCAGGTGAAACCACGTTTCCTTGATTTATGTACGTAATCATAAGCCCTCTGTTGTGATTAGCACAGAGGCAGAGATTTCATCAGTTACTGCAAATTGATGAAGTTGTTCCTAACTGAGAGTATTGTAAACACTCATTGGCAAATAACTGGCTACCAGCCTTTTGGCTGTGTTAATGCTTCCTTTGTTTGTTGGGCCATAATCAATTTAAATATTGGATTAAAGCAAATAAATATCGTTGGTCTCAAAAAGCACAAAGTGTAAAATTAGTTCCTGCACTGAAGGTAGCACCTTTATTTGCAAATGTATTCATAGTGAAAAAACAGAATCCCATAACTCAGTGGTTCAAGTGGGCTGACTCACTGCTTCATTTTGAATGCTGAAGGGGTGGAATTAAATGTTAATGACACAAACAAGGACTAAAGAATGAAGAAGGCTGGCCAAAAGTCCCCATAATTATGTATATTTTACATAACAGTTTAGAAATATCAAAAGGTCTGGGTTAACACCAGACCTAAAAACAACATGACGTACTTGGCATATTTTAACTTCGGAACGACTTAATTAAATGTGCACTAACAGAGAAAAATGCAATATAAGCATTCCCACTGTGGAAAAGGAGGTGCACAATCCAATTCAATTTAAGCACATTGTATTTTTTATGTGCCCACATTTGAGGCCTACAGTAAAAGGAAGGGAGTGGAGTCAAATACCATTTTCAATGAACTGCGCTTTCTGCACAAGGGTAACTCGCACACGTTGGCTCTCCATTTAGTGTCACTCAGGTTTTTCCAATCGCTTAATACACAGAAAATTCTCTATTAAAGATGTAAGTGGTAAAAACATAGAGCATCATTTACTATATTTTGACACATGGCGGGGCAGCAAGTCTTCCTGCTGCACTGCCCTGCATCAAACTAAAAGGCCAGGAATGTGCCATAGCTACAAGATACAGTGCATTCCTGTATTTCTCCCCTGTACCAGTGCACAAACAGCAGCCGTGCAACAACGCAGACCCCTTCCGTCATGTTGCAAGCGTGCATGAATGGTGGGGATGACTGTTTTGTGCAGGAAAGCACACTTTCCAACACAAAAACAATAATTGATGGCATTTTTCTCTTTCCATGCTTAATGTATTCTGCAGCACGCATAGATAGAGGAAAAAACGAGGAGAAATAAAAGTATTTCTCCTCATTGTGCCACTCCTATGCCTTCCATGGGAAGGCGTAGGATTCTGGCGCCTTCCCAGCTTTACAAAACATTGTAAATCTGGGAATGTGGCAGGTTCCATGGATGTTGTGCGGAAACACCCACAGCAACACCCTAGAAATGCCATTTGCATGCAGAGTAATGCGTGAAAGGTGCCAATATTTACAAGGCCATGAAAAGTCATGCAGGGTGACTTTACCTGCCCTTGTAAATTTGGGCAGGCACATTGCGCTGCAGATGCGTCAAAAAAAGTGACGCACTGGCAGCACAATGGGCTTGTAAATGAGGCCCATAGAGTCATATGACGATTACGTCAGGTGCTCAGACTTGGAAAAGCACTGAATCTTTGCTGACACAACAAGACCAAACCCCCTGAGTTCAAGGAACCTCCTGAAAATGGAAGTATACACGATGGTCTTCAAGTGAGGACACATTTTCTGGGGCAGCTACTGTGGAATGCTGAAGAATGGATCTAACTTCAGAAGAGTTGGCATCTAACTACTTGGATGTATGACGGTACAACGCGTACCGTTACAACGTGTCTCTTTACGACGCAGTTTTAACAACGCAAGTCGTTACAATGACTTGCGTTGGGGGGGCACTGATAGTGAATAGTTTAATTTACTATTCCAACACCAGTCCCCATGGATAGTAGGGAAGGTGTTGGATAGTAAATTAAACTATCCCCTATCCTAGAGCGCCTTCCCGCGAAAGTCGTTGTAACGACTTTCCTTGTTAAAGCTGTGTTGTAACGGTTCCGCGTTGTACCAGTTACGTTGTAAAGGATGTTTCCCAACTACTCCTACCAGCAACCTTCAGCTCAATAGAACGATCACGCTATTATAATAACGAGAGCCCTATAAGGGCTAAAAATGACATTCTGATGAAATACAAAAGACACATAAGAAAGAAAGAAAGAAAGAAAGAAAAAAAGAAAGAAAGAAAGAAAGAAAGAAAGAAAGAAAGAAAGAAAGAAAGAAAGAAAGAAAGAAAGAAAGAAAGAAAGAAAGAAAGAAAGAAAGAAGGAAGACAAAAAAAAGACCCCTTCGGCTATCAGTCGGATCACGTGAATTAACATAATTTGAAAATGATAGTGCATTTACGCACATGGCTCTCTGCTCCTGCCATCCTAGACAGTGATACTCGTATTACCATGAGTCCTGAAACTGATAAGATACCCATGGTGGCAGGTAGAGGAATCATACCTTTAAGAAACAATCATGGCATTCACATCGGGGACATTGAAAAGGCAGCAAAGCCTGAAAGTGTTAAAAGAATGCAGCACGCGCGAGGAGCCAGACATTGATTTAAAATAGCAGAGACTGCAGATTGCTAGAAAACAGCAGAGGACACATCTAATGGTTGGAATTGACTAAAGAAAGCAGCCAGGCCTGAAATTGACTAAAGAGGCGCAGTAACACTCATCAGGGGGGCTTAAACTGATGATCAGAAAGGCTGCAGCTGCCAATCCTCCCTGACAGGACAAGTGCCCGAGCTGAGAAGCTGAGGGCCCCTGCTGCTGCTCTACGTCAAAATTAAAGTTCCACATCCTGCCTGAAATTGACAAGGCTGAACGACTCAGCAAGTGAAATCGTGGAGTCTAAGCAAAGCGTAAAATACAATGTCGGACTTAATTCTAGTGAAAGAAAAATAGATTAAGCCAGTCAAACATGCAGAATGCTGTGTAAAAAAAGGTGAGTTTATAACACTGAGAGCAATGAGCTTGCGTCTTTTGTTATTTACTTATTATTGATGTACATTCCAGGGCATTACTTGGGGTTTTCAAATTATTTGAGACACATACAAAGTGATAACTCAAACAATATTAGCACCATAAAGGACACGTAAAAAATACTAGCACACAAAAAGACCCCCAAAGCAACATAAGGGAGACAAGCAAAAGGAACTGGCACAAATAATGGGGCAAACAACGAAGTATGAGAGGCCCCCCCGCGCCTAGGGGAGGGGGGCCTTTAGTGGCATTACGGGCGAGAGGCAGGGAGAAAGAGGCTGGGCCAGCAGTAGACGTGGTCAAGGGGAGTGGGAGGGGTTAGCAGGAAATGCGAGGAGGTAGGACGAGCTCGCAGGCGATACCTCCCCAGGGGAAGGGATAAGAACACCGACCACGAGAGAGAAGCCCTCTTTGTCCTATTGCCTCAGGCGCCGCGGGTCACAGCTAGAAGGAAGTTGCCCACCCACCCATCCCTGTTGTTAAAGGTAGCGCTGGCGGGATCCCGGCCAAGAAAAATGTCGGGGACTCATTTTTTGGTAGGGACTGGCTCGCCTGGTACAAGGAGGGCAGTCAATGGGGCTCCGGGCTGGCGGGAGAGGGGGCCATCCTGCTGGTGGTCCTGGACTCTCCGGCCCTACCCGAGATGCCGGTGTTTGGAAGAAGCAATTTGGGGAAAGCTGGGGTGCAAGGAAAGGCGCAAAGCAGTACCAGGTGGCCGTGTCTAGGGGGTAGACCACGGGTAGTTACCTGGAATGGCTTGGAAGCAATGGAGGTGGGTTGTGGCCTGCTGGTACAACCCACATCCAGGGTGGATCTGGAGATCCAGAATTGTAAATACAATTGTAAACGGTGGTGCAAACGAATACTGCACGACCCTATGTTTATCAATGTGTGTTGGATTGTTTTAATAAAGTTGGTCTAATGTTGACAATGTATCAACAAATAAAGAGGGTGTTATCTGAGAGAATTAATAAAGACTACCAAGTGAAGACCAGCCACTTTGTATGGTACCTTTTGTGGGGGGGAAAAGGGGGGGCAAAGTATGGTGAGACGAATTGCACGTTATATGCCTACTATAATGCTGCAGATACCAAGACAGAAGACATGTACCATAAATGTGTATGTGTACATTATTGACAAACAGCTAAAACTTCAAAATGGATTCCAAGTGTGTGAATAGATGTTGGGGAAATTTTGAAGTGAGTAGGCAAGTTGAATGCTCTTGTATAGGTGGTGTGCTGGAATTGAGAGCCTGTCTTCTCCACTTCAAAAAGAGTAGAAAATACGTCTGTTCAAGAAGCACCAAACTCTATGCTCCCCCCAGTCTGGCCTGCTGGCACAACATCAGAGCCCCTCCACTAATTATACTCGGTCTTCAACTTTGACTCCTACATAATAATCCTGTCATTCACAGCAGACAACTGCTTTCCAGGTAACGGTGTGTTTGTGTGTGTGAGTCTGTTGTGTTTCATTTATACAGTGCTTCCAAACACTTAAATGGACAGGTTGAAGCAAATCGTATAGGTGATCACTCACACCTGACCGAACTCCATTGGATCCCTTACCAGCCCAAAACCAGCTGGTACTGCCCCATCCTTTACAAAGCTACCCCAAGTGGCACCACCTCTAATCTTGCAGACAAGTTCACAATCTCCAGTCGTTCTCAGCAAACCTGCAGAGTTGTTACAGTGTTGTAATGATGTAATGTGGTCTTATCCAAAGACCATTGTGACGTAACCTTTTCCATCTCTCCTATTGACATTCCTCATCACCCCATTCCCCTACATTCAAATCTGTCAGTTGATTAACTTTAGACTTGTCAGTTGCATCCCTGCAAGGTCAGCTGGTGGTCGTGTTTGGGTTTTACTACAAATACATTTACCTCTTTGAATCCTATGTGTGATTCTTCTACACCAGGACACCATAAGACTGCAGATTAAGAGTGAAAAAGAAAAAACAAGACCGAAGGCTTTTCCGTCTATGCACACAGAATCTGGAATAACATACCTGTATTCATCAGGACCGTTCCAACATGACTCCAATTTAGTTAAGACTTGAAGGTGAACTTTTTTAAATAACACAACATCACAGTACCTTAACTGACCACAAACACTTTACCTCTCCTAGCACACAGTGACTTTATCCTTGTCTTTGACCCTGTACAGTGCTCCGCTGCATTTTGGCTAGGTTCGCACTATAGAAATAACACATAAACACACGCATACAATAAAAAGCAATGTGCTTGCTTATCCAAATGACTTTTACTGATGTGATATTTTTAATGATTCATATTTCTGTACCAGATCAAGTAGAGATTGTTCTATTTCATGTTAATAGATGGTAATCAACAGCAATTGTAGATTAGCAAGAGTTGTAGCACTTTTCGTGCTGGGCAGAAACAAAACAATTTACATAGCTTGCAATACCCAACTTACTAGGGATTAGTAAAGGCAAACACAGAAAATGACAGAGGATAACAAAAATTAGTGGATTTATTTTTGGGAGTAAAGAGACAGCAATAATGTGATTCTTTGTCAATGCAATTAAGGTCTGCATACTTTTGAAACCCAGGGTGGAAAGCTCAGGATGGAACATCGTTGTACAATGTAGCAGATTATGTAATCCTACATTGTCAAGTACTCTGCAAAACTGATTCAATCAGAACAGATATTTTTGAAACTTTACAAAGGACACAATTTAATATAGAGTGAAGAAGCAAATACGATCAAACTGTCAAAGTGAGAGCACTCTAAGGAGTCTATGGCGGGTTGCATACTTCATACAGAGCTAAGCACAGAAGATGTGCTGGTGGATTTCCATGAGATAGCATGTGCAAGTAACATATTCTTAGTACACAAGTACTGCACACACACTTGTCTTCAGCCTTCATTACAAAATCCACAGTTCAGCAGTGGTGAATGAGTAAGAGAATACATAGCAGGCCTGCCTCGCATGTGCATATAGCCACTTTGTGCCTCTTGCTTATCACAGTCCCTACCAGAAAGTCAAGAAAGTAATTGATGTCTAATAGATGACACCAAGGTTAGCCTGCCCTTTGGTTCCCTGGGCATATCCTTGCTACTCTAAGGGGCAACGAAGGCAGCAGCAGGAACAGAAGTAAAGAGTACTGCAAGCACCATGTGCACCTTCTGTAGTTTCCACTCCTTCAGCCAGCCTTTCAGGAGCAAATAGAGGCTGTTGAGTAGGCAAAGGTGGGTGTAAGAAATTGAGCTGATGGTTGACTGGGGTGTGAGCCCTAGTCAAGCAGTAACCACAATCCCTGTCAGGGTGAGGCCATGCTAAACCTAAATTACCCTGTGCTCAACCCCTGGTAGCTTGACACAGAGCACCCAAGATTAACTTAGAGGCGATGTGTAAAGTATTTGTACAACACTTCAAACAGTAATAACGTGAAAACACCACACAAAAAGCATTCCATTAGAAAAACAGAGTATTTTTTTTATAAATATAGCAGGAGCAAAACGACAAACATCCAATCAGTAGAACCAGATATATTCCATTTTAAAGATTTTAGTGAAAATAGAGGCAGAAAGCACAAAGTGCCAACTGTAAATATCTGTTTGCGCCAGACTGGGACAAAATCATAAGCTCAGGCCAACCATGACGGAGTGTGTGCCTGATACAGAGACCCAGTTAGGTCCAATGATCAAAGTACCTTCAATCCAGGTTAGCAGAGCGTTGCGAGGGTTCTCATCAAAGATCAGTCAAAAAGTCGAATCAATGCATTGGTTCTGAGGTGTGGGGAGGCTTCGATGCGACGTCCTATGCTGTCATCGAGGATTCCGTCAACGAGGTTTTGTAATGCCCGATCCTGCATTCAGGATGCATCGTGAGGATGTTGCGTCTGTACCGAGAAATTGTGAGGCTGATATGTAGAGTCTCTTGTCGTTGTCAATCTGCTATTGATGAAGGATGCAGGGGCCTGCACAGAGGATGCGTTGCGCTGGCTCCGACGAGGCTGCAGAGGTGATGTGCGTCTCTCTGTGATGGGGCAACCAACGCAGCAGTGACACTCACAGATAGCATAGTCCAGATGCAGGTGTAAGGTTGTTAGAAGCGTGTTGTGTCCCTGAGGCTTCAGATTAGGAGACCAGTCAACTAGCCCTTGGAGTCACTCTGAAGTCCTGGGTTTAAAAGATGAAGATCCCATCCTTACCACCCAGGCAATAGGGAAGCAGGCAGCAGGTCAGCACAGCCGGGAAGCAGCCCCTTCAGGTCAGCAGTCCAGGAGAGTGGCAGTCCTTTCAGCAGCATAGCAGTCTTTTGTCCCAGCAAAATATCCACATGTCCAGCAGTGTACTGAGTTGGTGTCTGAGGTCCAGTATTTATACCGAGTTGTGCCTTTGAAGTCGGGAAGAGCTTCTAGAGGCATGCCTTTGAGGTGACCAGGTGCCCTGCCTTCATGGCTTGGGTTCCAGACTATCTACAAGGGGTATGCAGCCCTGTGTGCAGAGTCAGGACACAGGCAATTCCAATGTAAGTGGGGCTGGTGCCAGCTCCTCCCTCCCATCCTGTCAGTGATTGCCCATCCTGGCACACCTATGCTCCTTATTGTGTGTGGTTGTCTAGGAGGAATACACAAAGCCTAACTATCAACTACACCCAGTTATGTGTCCCTAAAACAGAATGCAGTCACCCGTTGATTAAGGCAGGAAAATTGTCAACTTTCTGGAAGTGGAATTTTTAATAAGTAATTTAACATGTGACTTCACCATAAGTTAGGACAAAAAGACACCAAACACAGTCTGATTCCTTGCTCTCATTTGGAAATTACAGCTTATTAACTGTATTAAGGTGACTATAATGCTATCCTATGGGAGAGGTAGGCCTTGCAGTAGTGAAAAACGAATTTAAGAGTTTTTCACTAGCAACACATGTAAAGTTATTCCATAAATGTCCCGCATTTTAAATGGGCTGTCCAGGGCATACCCTAGGCGTCACTTATAGATATTAAAAAGGAAGGTTTGGACCTGAAAAAATGTGTATTATGCCAGGTCAAAATGGCGTTTAAAAATTGCACACACAGGCTGCAATGGCAGGTCTGAGGCATGTTTAAAGGGCCAGTTAAGTGAGTGGCACAATGAGTGCTACAAGCCCACTAGTAGCATTTAATTTACAGCCCCTGGGCATGGGTAGTGCCACTTCATTAGGGTCTTACAAGTAAATTAAATATTCCAATTGGGTATAAGCCAATTCTACCATGTTTTAATGAGAGAACACAGGCACATTAGCATTGGTTAGCAGTGGTTAAGTGCCCAGAGTCCTAACTGCTGAAAAGCAAAGTCAGCAAAGCCGACGGTCTGAGGCAAAAAGTTATGGATTGTATTGCGCGATGTATTGCGTCTTATATAGCGCACGTATCACCCAAAGGCATCAAGGCGCTTGCCTTGGGAACCCGTCCTGGTTTTTCCTTGTTAGATAACCCCTACTGGGCATCCCCAAGGTGAAAGCCAGGCATCCCGCAGCGGGTGGGCCGCCGTAGTGGAGATTAAGCAAGCTATTGCCCAGAGTTGCAGCGTGGGACCCCATGATTAGAGTAGGCACCGAGGCGAGAATTATCGAGTCCGTGGACATTTTTGGGCTCAGTACCCTGCCGCGTCGGGAATTGAACCCTGGTCCCGGGCCAGACCTCTGCATCAGGGTCTGCCGCTCTAATCAGTGAGCCACACTCCTCCACAAAAAGTTATGGATTAAGTACAGAAACCTTAAGGTGACTGCATAGTGCATTTTGTGAATCTTTAGTGTGGTCAGATCATTTTATCTAGGTAAGTATGAGTGAGACCTACTGCCCCCTCTCAAAATGGCACAAGATGGAAGTGAGGTCAGCGTACCCAGACGAGTGAAGGAAGTGTGATGCCTGTGTTCTTTTAGCTAGAGGCCAGAGACCTAGAGGGTTACCTTTAAAACCTGTATGAATACCTTGTTAACTGGAGGCTGTTGATTAGTTCTTCCTCAGTACTGCCATTTAGTTGGCAGTAGTGGTCCTTGCAGTTAGGATTGCAGTTTCTGGTGTTCAGGGTGGGATGTTTTGTTGGTCAGGCCTGCCCTATTGTCTGCCTCTAAATTCTGCTTCAGGAAGGCTTATGCCAGCCAGGTGCAGAAACCTCACAGTTCTTTGGACCCATGTTGTGACTACTCCTGCTAGGAGACAGCCAAGTTTATACATGTTGTGACAAATATCACTTTACACAAAGAATGCGGAGAGCAGCCTGAGAGTCACACATGAAAGAGAGACACCCTAAATCAGTTCTGTTCAAGACAAAGGATCAACATCCCCAGTCTTGAAAACATGTATAAAGTGAGGCTCCCCCTAGCCCAGTTTGTGCCAGATCATGACGAAGTAGGGAAGTGCTCTGCGAGAGCACTTGAAGAACTACCAGGCCTGGTATCTGCTTGACAGTCAACCTTCCTGAGGTGAGAAAACATCACCTGAAGTCTGCACTTTCTGCTAGAGGAACTGAGTGTCTGTCTAGAAGCCTGCCTACCTGCTGAGAGAGGGTATGATTTTTCCTGGCCCTGCAGATGGAGAGATGTTCTACGAGAAGAATTTCAGTGTTTTCCTGGCATAGGGATAAGGAAATTCACAGTCTGAGAAAGTAAGCTGGGGCAGCCCATGCTCCAGTGATTCCCTAGGTCTCTTCCAACTGTTCCCATCAAGAGCTGCACCCAAAACATTATGTAAGTACCACCATCCCTGTGTCCCTGACAGCGGCTGTGAGTTGTGAGTCGACGCTGATTCTGAGAAGGCATGGAACGCCATGATGCTGTTGAGGGAGATCTGAATGGCCTAAGAAGGCTGCAACTGTGAGGAGCACATGCCTGTATATAAGGCAGATGGGACACCCACCATGTTTGTGACAGAGTATCCTGTCCGACAAACTCTAAAAAAGGCCCATTGTTATGAAAGTCAATGGCACATTGGAAACATTCATGTCAATTAGCCAACCTATGCGTCAAGATTTCTACCTGCCTTCTTAGACAAATTTAGGAACAAGAAAATGTCAAGTGAGACTAACTTGCCTTGTACAGACAGAAATCCATGGGCTTTGTTTATGAAAAGTGGGAGGCATTGCTGAACCTGGTCATCAGGTGGAAAAACATTAGAATGAGACAAGAGAACCAAGGTTCCCGTACTATTTTCTTTCAAAAATGAATGGCACACCTGATCGATCTAAAATACTATTGGATTACTTATAGGTAAAATGTAAATCTCATATTCTTCGCATTCATCCCAGTACTTACTATATGAGTGTATACTCCCAAACATCAACTGTCTCTCACTCTTCTCAAGCTGCTTTCTATGTTTACTAAACAGTAGAGGAGCTAACTGGCCATAATAATCCAAGCTTTACCCGGCATTTCCTGTTTGTTTTCCAAGCCCCTAGAAATAGCTGATGAAGGAAGCCAGGAGGGAGGTGGGGTTATAAGTACTGGGATGAGTAAGAAGAATCAAAGTAACGATGATATGAGATTTGTATAGTGCACAACTACTCAAATGTATGTCTCGACGCTGACTTCATGGCAATCTGCACCCGTGAACAATCCCTGTTATTCTTGTTGAAACATCCTGGTTTTAACTCTTTTGAAGATTGCTGTCTCAGCTGTTAAGCGTAACTCCAGAGGAAGATTGTTCCAGGCATCTGACCAAAGATAGGAGAAAGACCTGCCTTCATTTCTCGCTCGATGAATCTTAGGTATCTTTCCAAGCTGACTGGTGGATGATTGCAGGCTTCTGTAAGGAATGTAATCCTTTCTCTAAGATAGCTTGCTCCAATGGCCTGCCATGCTTTGTGAGCTAAAATAAGGGTTTTAAAGAGAATTCTTTCTTTACCTGGAAGTCAAAGAAGAGTCCTCAAATGACGGGAAATATGAAATCTTGGGGGGAGGTTCAAGAGACTTTGAGCTGCCACATTCTGGCCAACCTGCAGTTTATTAAGACGATAATCTGGATGACCTAAGTATAAGGCATTTACATAGTCCAATCTAGACGTTATAATAGCCTGAATGACTGGGGTTTTTTTTGCTGAAAAGGAGAGTAAAGGAAGAAACATTTTCAGAAAACGGAGCACCCCAAAACAGGATCCTACAACTGATTCAATTTGTGGCTGAAATTATAGGTCCCTATCAAGTTTGATGCCTAAATGCTTGACTGTACCCTGTTGAAGGCCCAGGGGAGGGGCACCATTAGGCCAAGAGGTCTACCGTACAACCAGTGAGATAGATCGAAAGAATAGTATCGCTGTCTTTTCAGCATTGCATTTCAATTGATTGACAGTCATCTAATGAAAGACATTCTTTAACAGGCTCACCATCAATCACTTCATCCTTACCACAGGTAAACAACAGCTGGGTGTCGTCTGCATAAGAAATCACTTAGCCCCTAACTCCTCCGCTAACCAACCTAAGGACATAAGATAGACATAGAATAAGGTGGGGCTATAAGCTGGCCCCTGGAGGACTCCGACTGACACCTTTTGTGATGCTGAGAACGGGGGTATCCATACTTCGTAGCTTCTCCTTTCCAAAAAATGAGAGAGCTAATTTCGCTATTCTGTTGAAGATTACAAATAAGTAATCTGAACATTACCTCCTCTGCTTCCCCCTCATCCCTTTACTTACTATATGAGGAGTACTAAAGAAAATCATTCTTTCTCAGTGGAAATCAAAAAGACTGAGAGACATCCGTGGAGAATTAACACACAAAGAAATAAGAATCAATAGACACACACGGAAAATATAACACAAATATCTAGGAAGACAACGAACCTAAAACTACTTACCTCCAAAAGACAACTCAGAACCCTGAGTTACTTTTAATCTGGAGTGAAGAATAAATGTGGAGGGGGATGACCAGGTAGCTGCTCTACAAATATCCTCAATAGACAAAGTTACTACTCTACCCAAGAGTCTGCCATGCCTCTAGTAGAGTGAGCTGGGATTCCATCTGAGATAATTCCACTATCCTGTTGATATACAAGAGACATAACATACTTTATCCAATTTAATGCTTGTTTAACCTTGTAAATATTTTAACAATCTTTTAACTATATTTATTGATTTCAAGCCCCAACTCATGATTTATTTGCGAAGGGTTATGGTAATCATTTGGTTATGCACCAGCTCTTTTCTTGACTGTATATTTTTGTACATTTGTCGATAATAATGTGGTCATGTATATTATGTATTTTGTATATCTTTTATGATGCAATTGCAACGAAATAAAGATTATTGAACTACTTTATCCATTTCACATCAGAAATTCAAAACTAGGCTGACCTCTTCATATAGATGGTGACTACTTTCATCACATACAAAGGTTAAGTGAAGAATCAGGGTCCTCCTTCTCTGTAGGAAATACTGGAAGAATAAGCTCTTGATTCCTATGAAAAGTGGAGTTAAACTTTGGAAGGAACTTGGGGTCCAAATGAGGAGAATCTTAACTTCAAACACTCTCAAATAAGGTTGGCTGGGGACTAAGGCACCTAATTACCCCAAATGCCATGCTATAGTAAAGGCTACAAAAAAAGAACTTTAATGTTAGAAAAGGATGAGAAGTCCGAGGACGTAGTAAACTGAACCGCTTAAACAATCTGGAAATTATAGGTTCGCAGAGGAAAGGCCCTCCCAAAGAGATCAGACTGTCTTTATTGCAGACCATGGTAATTTTATTGTGGCAAACGCTAAACCTTTATCAAAGCCCTTCTGCAACAATTGGAGGATATTTGAGGTCAGAGTAGTGACAAGCAGAAAATCGTACCTCTATATTGAGTATCAAAGGAGGCTCAATGATGGGAGTAAGACCCATTAGTTGAAATCCTTCTGGATGCCTGCAAGGAAGAAGAAACTTAAAGAGACAGACCCTTGCTCAATAACCCTCCCTCTTAACCTCCAGACAGACAGCCTTAATTGGGCTAACATGTCTGGAAGTAGATGGGGACATGCTAGAGGAGGAGTGAATAAAGGAAGGCTCCTTTCTGGCTCTGTCTAAAGAAGTCTTCAGAAGACAGAGCCACGGTCTCCTTGTCCTAAAGGGGAGAACCACAACTATTTTGGTCGACTCTCTGAATCCTGACCAGTAACTTTTGATTTAGAGGTATCGGAGGAAAGGCGTACAGAAGCCCAAATGGCCAGGTGCTAGACAAAGCATTAAAGTCCATTGTAATGTGCTTCCAAAAATCTGGAGGGGAACAGGGAAAGTGAGACTTTTTCTCCAATGCAAACAAGGCTACTACAACAACCCACTCTCCTGCATATTTCCTAAAAGATATTGGGATTCAGAAAGTAGTCCTGAGAGGGGGGAAATATCCTGCTCAAAGCATCCACTTGAGTATTAAACAAACCCTTACTATAAACAGAATTGAGCGCGAGGAGACTCAGTTCTGTGCCCACAAATATCTGCTGAGCAAGAATATTCAGGGGGTGGAGCTGGTACCGAATTGTTGGTGCAGATATGACATGGCGATCATGGTGTCTGTGTGAACCGTTATACCACCCTCCCCCGTAAAAGCCAGCGAAAATGCTGAATCGCTCTCTTAATGGCCATCAGTTCCCTCCAACTGGAGGATCTGTGTCTTTCTTCCTGACTCCAGAGACCCTGAACTGACTGTGTCTCCAAAACAGCTCCCCACGCCAAAACATTGGCATTGGTAGTGAGAATGAATGGGTTGCGGCAAGCAAAGAAAGTTCCCCTATCTACAGAAGAGGGCATTACCCACTAGGCTAGATTCTGTTGGACAGATGAGTAACTGGAATCATCTGGTTGTAGTTCTCCTGGAGAGTGAGCAAATATACTAAAATGTGAGTCATCAACTGACCCAGATAGAATCTCAACCATGGACTGAAATCCAGTGTAGAGCCTGAAAAACGAATAACTTGAAAAAGGAATTATTCAGAGTTCATAAAAGCAAGGTAGCCTAGCTTTAGGAAGAGAGGCAACAAAGAGAAAGATTTACTAGTAGTTATCAAATGTTCTTGTAAGCACAGCCATTTCCTCGCTGGAGCCTTGTCCCTGCACAATAACTTTTGCAAAAGGCTCACCGGTTTGGACTTCCTGGACTCTGGCAAAAACATTGCTCCCTGGATTGTGTTGAGCCCTGCTCCAATATATTCCAGAGCCATTGTTGCATTGAGATGAGGCTTCTTCATATTTATGAGGAAACAAAGTTCTGGGGCATCTCTATGATCTGGTCTGTATCTACCAATGAGTGAGCCTGAGGTGGGGACTGAATCAATAGGTCATGCAAGTAAGGGTGAATCATCACCCCGTACAAATGCAGAAATCCCAATACTGGGGCGAGGATCTTGGTGAATACCCTTAGCAAGGCCTTTAGTCCAAAGGGTAGGACCCAGAGCTGCCAATGTGTATTTGTTATCGCAATTTTGAGGAACCTCTGATGGATAGGTGGTATGGGTACATGCAAATATGCATTCTTTAGGTCCATCATCATGAGGCAAACCAAGGTATCTATAAAATACAATGGTAAAAAAAACCTCTGTAACTCCAGCAGAGACACAGTAAGATCTAATTTGCATCATGCTATTAGACCCTCATATATTAAAGAAGAGACTCAGTACCCCTTTTCGTGCCTACAGCCCTCTTTAAAAACAATAAGAGAAGCTCTGCCCTACAACCTGTTTCTTTCCACCTTAGTCTTTTTTGATCAAATAAAAAAGCGTGTTGCTGACTGCCATCCTCAATGAACTGAGGTGGCAGTCGAACAATCACGCTACTACAACAGCGAAACAATGGCATGTAGGCAGCCATGAACCTCATATGTAAGTCAAGACGGCCGAGGTCACATTTTAAGTGAAAACTGGAACGGCTGCGGGCCGAGGGAAGGATCGCAGATGCTATTGCAACCTCGTAAATGGAAAACAGGTGACAAAGCATACTGAGAAACAAGAAGGCGCTCAGACAGCCCCCAGCTTCCACATTAAAGGTGTAAACAAAGCGATATAAGCACAGTGCCAAACAGCCAGCCAAATAAAATGTAAAAGAAAAACGAGCTTACCCTAAAACAAAGCGTAGGGGGTCCTGGCACCCCAGGGGAAACATCCTTTACCACGCAGTCAATACCACACAGTGCCTTTACAATGCAGTCAGTACCACAACTGCAACATTACTACGCAATCTTCAACCAAGCAAGTAGTTACAGCGACTTGCTTTCGGGAATGCAGTGTTGGACTTGTGTTAGATTTGAAGTCCAACACTTTCCCTACTGATACACCGACTGGAGTTGGAATAGTAATTTACACTATTCCAAAGTCCAGCGCTTCCTTAAAGCAAATAATTGCAATGTCTTGCGTGCTGAAGGAACGTGCGGTAATGACGCAGCAGTGGTCCTTGCTGCGTTGTTAATCCATGTACGGTTCAGGCATGCATGGTTCTGTAATACAACCTAAGAAATTAGCTTGGGAAGGGTCAGACAGTTGATGTATGCGAGCATACACTGATATAGTAAGTAAAGGGACAAGGGAGAAGAAGAGGAGGTAATTTATCCTGACACAAGGGCAACCAAAGCCCTTAGTAAATCTGGGCCTTAGTGTAAATATTGCTACTTCTATTATAGTTTGTATGTACACTTTAGGACACTCAGTACTCTAGCTGTTTCACTGTTCGTGCGCACCCCGTTCAATTAGTACCTATGGTGTCGCACTACGTCGGTACACTTAGTGCACATATCACTCCTGCTATCACACCTCTTTATGTGTATGCACTATTGCAGCCACATTGATTTTGTACATTTTATACAGACACTACTGTGGCAATCACTCTCTCTATATAGCAGTATACAGATTGCTAAATACTGCCTATGTTAATGTATGACTTATGAACAAGCTACAGTGGAAAAAAAACACAAGCATCCACTAAAAAATGTCAATTATACAGTGGGGCAAATTTACAAGCCACTTGCATCATTTTTGCGCCGCCGATGCGTCACTTTTTGTGACGCAGCGGCGCCCAAAAAATGTGGCTCATTTACAACATGATGCATCTAGTGAGATGCGTCATATTGTCAAGCCATGCGTCACATTATACCTGCGTCAGGTATAATGTATGTAGGGTGGGCGATCCCATGCAAATAAGCCTCTTAGAAGTGATGCAGTGAAATCCACATTTAACTGCGCCACTTCTAGGACGCCACTGCGTCAGAACCTTACGCCTGCTTGGAGCAGGTGTAAGGAGTAACACAGTACAATGAGGCTAGGCCTAACATGCATTGCTGGAGTTGCGTCATGCTTGTCACCCGACTCCAGCAATGCATGACTTTTGCACCAACAGATGCGTCAGAATTTCTGATGCATCTGGCAACCCTTGCGCCATGGTGCACTGTATTGGAAATACGTCACATCCAGGGTAGCTCAATGGTTTCTCAGGGAAAGTGACGCATCTCTACAGATGCGTCACTTTCTTGTCAATCTGCCCCAAGGGGTTCAAGGTAAGAGTACCAGCAGCCTTAAGCTTTCACCACTACGACCTACAAATTAAACTCCAAGTTATAGAACTGTTAGGCCTGTCATTATTAAGGTGGTTTTTCCCCAGACGTTTTGCCTTTCACCTCCTGTTTTGCTGATTCTTTTTATTGGTCTTAGGACTTTGAGCAATTTAATACTGCTACTCAATACTAAAGGGCACGTGCTTCTCCACTACCCATGATGACATTGGTGTCTCCCTGATTGCCATATTTGCTGTACTGTAAAGTGTTATACCATATATCCGGGGCCCATACTTCAAATGCTATTAGTGGGCTTCAGCACTGATTGTGCCACCCACACCAGTCGCCTTTCAAACCTGTCTCAGACCTGCCACTGCAGTGCGATTACTTGCCAAGCCTCAAATTCCCCTTTTATTACGTAAAAGTCAGCCCTAAGTTAGGCCATAAGTAACCCTAGGAGCATGTTGCCATGTAAGTAAAAAGTAGGACATGTATGTTTAATCTTTATATGTCCTGGTAGTGGCAAACACTCATATTCATTTTTCACTACTGTGAGGCCTCTCCCTCTCACAGGCTAGCCTTGGCAATTCCTTCATATACTTTTAAGCTGCAAATCCCGATCAGAGAGAAGTATTTTTTCATGTTTCATAGTTTTGGATTGGTAATGAAGAATCTTCCTCTCGGGTGAAGTCGGATTTGGTTGGTTGGTTGATAGCTTTATTTCGATATGCAAATATCATAAAAGCATTACAAAAATATATAAAACAGCACATCGTAAAAGACTGTACAATTTAAGAACAAGACAGATAAAAGCTTTCAGTTTGATCACAAATAAGTTAATTAAAAATGAATTAAATTGATATAGACAGTATTTTTAAGCGGATCAACCATGCCCATTTAAAAAATTTAGACACAGCACAAACTATGGGGGAGGATGTGTCAGTTAATAAAATCCGTAAGGCCACCATATACTGGCGAGTTCCCAATTGTCTACAGAGAGGTTTGAGCCAGTGTCTTCTTAGGTGGGTGTAATAAGGACATTCAAAAAAGAAATGAGCCACAGTTTCAGGCCTAGTTGTGCATAGGGCACAATGAGGTGAAGCCTGCGCGGGCTTATTCCATCTTGAGAGCAGGTCTCCTAGGGGTAGGGTGCCTACTCTAAATTTAATATAGAGTGCCCGGTCAGCAGAAATTGTAATTATGTCCAGGTAAGGCTCAAAAGCAACGACGTCTTTTATTTTCAAGTAGGCTGCGGTGGAGTAGTTGCAGTGACGCGGGTTGCTGATGAGCTGGGCAGAGACCACTCCCAATATAGTTTTTTTAGGGTCGCCTTCGGCGGGGCAGAATGTGTAGTCCAGCAAGACCCCAGACCTAGGTCTCCCAGGAGATTTTTGATGTCCCTGAGCCACTTAATCTTGTGCCAGCCACCCATTCCCATCACCTCTGACAGCCCGTCCGCATAGGTTTTCAATTCGGGAACCCTCCACAGACGATCCCAAAGAAGAAGGGGCCGGAGGCGAGCCTGGTCCTTAATTGATTTGCAACCCACATCCAAAAGCACCGGAACTGTTGGAGTGCTCAAGGGGATGGCCAGTAGGTCCTTCAGAAATGTATTCTCTGCCTTGGACAGAACCTCCATGTTGCAAAGGCCCCATAGCTCAGCCCCATTGAGAGATGCCATGAGAGCTCTGGCTTTATAAATGTCAATTACTGGAGCTACACATTGCTTAGATGAGTTACGGTACTCATTCAACAAAGCTCCCCCCACCCTTTTGTGGCTAAGGGTCATTTTGTTGATGTGGGGTGTCCAGCTCATGACATCACTCATGCGAATCCCCAGGTAATCAAATTCTGAAACTCTCTCAAGGGGAACAGAATTCAGTACTGGGGGGCGACCAAGCTTGCGGGGAAGGTGCATGATTAAATATTTAGTTTTGTCCACATTAATGACCAACCCTCTTTTTGAGCAAAAATCCTGAAAGCGGTTCAAAAGCTTCTCGAGGCCCTGGGGAGTCTTTGAAATGAGGAGGGTGTCATCGGCAAACAACAGGGTTGGAATCCTCACGCCCCCCAATGAGGGGGCGTCTGCTGGTTCTTCAAGCAGGTGCTCTACCACACCATTCACGTACAGGGAAAATAGTGTGGGAGCTAATACACAACCCTGTCGGACACCCCTATTAACAGGGATCCTATCAGTCTTTTCCCCGTTCTGTCCCCATCGCACTTGGGCATAGTTGACATTATGTAGTTTGATGAGAAGCAGTAGGATGTAGGGGGGCAGCCCTAGGCCCTGCAAGACCCTCCAGAGTTCCTCCCTAGGAACCAGGTCAAAGGCAGTCTTTAAGTCTATAAAGGCCAGGTAGAGACTGCCTTTGCCCAGTTCCACCACCTTCCAGTGTAGAAGCAAAAGTCGGAACACTTACTCAATGGTTCCAGTACCGGAACGAAAACCTGCTTGCAAGTCGGACAGTATGTGTTTTTCGTCCACCCAATGGAGAATCCTCCCCAAAATTGCATTCCCCGCCACCTTCTGGGTTGAGTCTATGAGGCTTATTGGCCTATAGTTCCCCGGTTGGGCCCGACAGCCCTTTTTAAAAATTGGGACTACCTCTGCCCCTTTCCAAGACTCAGGGACAGGGCCTCCCTCTATGATGGCATTCAGGAGGGCAGAAATCAAAATACCCCATTCACCCGGGTAGGCTCGAAGAAGATCCCCTGGCAACCCATCGGGACCAGCTGCTTTTAGGGGTGTCAGGGATTTAATCATGTTCGTAACCTCCCGTGCAGTGAAGGGGTCAGTGGCTCTATCCAATGAAAATGGGGGAAGGGAAAATGGGTCATCAAGTGGCCCTTCTACAGCTGAATATAGGGCCTTAAAGTGGTTGAACCACGTCTGGGCTGGAATCGTACAAGTCCTCAGGGTATCATCAGGGCGATTTCTACTGCCCACCAAGTCCCAAAAGCTTGCCCTCGACTTGCGGCCAGGAGATCCTGCCAAAAGTTATTCTCCCATTCCTTTTTTGCAGTTTTCAAGCAATGTGAGTATAACCTTCTGGCCTCCCTGGTCCTTGTTTGGGACTTAGATTTCACTGCTTCAACGAGCAGTGTCCTAGATTCCCTGCACTTGCGGTTAAACCAACCCTGTCTTTTCCGGGGGCGTAACTTCGTCCCATTGTGGCTGGATGGGACAATAAACAGTTTACTTAATGCCTGGGTTAAAATACAGAACCGGTCGGACAACTCCACGGCCCACCCTCGAGAGAATCGAGATTATCTGAGGCTGTGGCTAGGAGCTGCGTTATGGTGGACATCTTCTCAACTGAGAGCGTGAGCTTAGCCCACTTCAGCCGTCTGCCACAGTTCGAAACAACTGATTCACCGGGAACAATGGCGCATGAAGGCGAGCCCCCTATACCTCTAACCACCAAGGAGACAAGGCAAGTGAGAGCAGATTGTGGTCGCTCTCAACGGAAGATATGATCTCCATATCTTCCACCGAGCTCCATAGGTGGACGTCAAGCAGAATGTAGTCAATTCTTGACGTGTGGTTAGGCCTGTTATACGTGTGGGCTCCCGCTTTATCGGATCTAGTCCTACCATTAAGGGCCCTCAAATCAAACTCCAAGGTAAGGGAATTAACCTGGAGCACCACTTCCGTCCATCTCTTGATTGGGCTAAGCTCTAAAGCCGGTATCCCCCTCCTATAGTCATCTTCCTCCTGGTCTTGGGTGACTTTTGAGCCAAGAGGCTCGAACGTGCAGTTAAAGTCGCCCACGACAGGGTACAAAACTTGTAGGGGGAAGATCTAAGCAAACCCTCAAGAAGAGCTATAGTGGGAAATTGTCTGCCTCCCTTTATGCCCCGCGCATAAATATTGAAGATGTTAAGAATGACACATCCCCTGGAATTTTTTAAGGTGATTTTAAGGAGATCCAGGCAATTTGTTTGATGCTCCTCTACCCTGCAGTTAAGGGAGGAAGCTACCCAAATAAGGAGGCCACCCGAGGGACGTCCCCTACCGGACTCCGGGTAGACAGCAGGTATATGGTGGGATGAGTAACCTGCCTTATGTGAGGGCTCCCTACTCCAAGTCTCCTGAAACACACATATGGAGTACTCCTCCACAAGAGCATTCCAGTCAGGCAAGGCCAACTTCCTGTCTAGACCAGCCACGTTCCAGCTGAAAACCCTAATAAGTGGGTCCGTCACAGCTGCAGCGCTACTGGACGTGGCAGTGCCGTCCAAACCTACCTCTGCCAAAAGGGGGTGGTCAATAGCAGCTTCATTTGGATCCCGCCCCTTACCTGGTTCCCGTCTAGCCATAAGGGCAGCCTGCTTCCCTGTAGGGGTAGGTGGACCAGTCAACTTTACGGAAGGGTGAAAAGGTTCGTCAGATGTTTGAACCCCCCGAGCCTCCCCAAGGGAGTTGACGAGTCAGTACCCCCTGGGACCCCAGCTCGACCTCGGCCATGCCGCATGCGGCTGGAATAGAGATGTTGCGGGATGCCATTGGCTGCCAGCGCTGTTTTGGTAGGTATCCACAGGGGGTTGGCCAGGACAATTCATAACCGGCCACGGGTAAAAGTATGTTAAATCAACCGCATCAATACCTGGACCACCCGTAGCCTGCCCAGAATTGCATATTGCGTGGGCAGCTCTCATATCTTGGAAGTTGACTACCACACAGTCACCCTCGAACAGTTTTTTTCCCTGACCAATCCATCCCACCCTACGCACTCCAAGAATCAAACCATCCACACCCAAGGGAAGGGATCTATTGGCTTTTAGCCAGTGGATGGTTTTATTCTTTAGTGCCTGATGGGTTTCCAACTGAGCGTCCTTCAAGGCGGAAACTTTGATAAGGACGGCAACATATGGATGACACTCTGGGGGGAGATTAACTGGGGGACATTTTCGAGCCACCTTCTGTGGTATAACCGCAGGGCTAGGGGCTCCAAGATGACTCATTGCTACTTTTGCCTTTGATACCGGGGCAACTCCCCTGGCATCAATGGTTGGGTGAGGTGGTCGTTTTGGCTTGATCTGGCCCCTCCCTCTTGCAGCTTCTTTTGGTCTGGTTTGGACTTTGCATTCCTCGCTATCGGGGGGGTACTAGCATGGACCTGAACAGTATGAGTAGTAGGTACCGGTTTTACACTAGCAGGGGTCACAGAGACAGATGTCGAGGCCTTCCCTATTGCTAAGGCAGGAGCAGACGTTGGCGGCAGTGTTGCCTGGATTGATCCCCCTAAATCCCTTTTCCAGTCATTCCCACCCGCAGTGTCCTCCCTAGATTTAGACTGTAGTTTGATAAGGGTTTTCAGGGAAAAGAAGTTGTCCTGGGTGGTCTGTTCGAACCTATCTAGCCTATCCCCCAGACTCTTAACTTGATCGATGAGCGGGACCAGTAAGGACTTAACCAGATTCTCAATGAGCTTGGGGGAAGGCACCTCATGGGACATTGTTGGTAGTGCCGGGACCGTGAAATGGGCCTTTGTAGTTTCAGCCACAGTTACCAGGGGGGCGTTTCCTCCAGATGGTTCGGTGGTCGGTGTGGCAGGTCCTTGACCGTTTAGTAGGGTAGGGCCTCTTGGGAAATACTTCCTCAGGCGCTTATGAAGTGATGTAAGACTACCCTTCCGTGCACTAGTATCCCTTTTTCTCTTGGTTCGGACCAGGGAGGCTCGTGCCGAACACGACGGGTTATGGGCCGGGGAAGGGACCTGAAGGGGCGGTTGACATTCCTGGCCGGTGGGTGGGATTGGGGGTATAACAGGTCGGGGTCCTGTGGCCACTGGACTAGAGCTAACGGGCAAAGATTCTGCTACCAAACTTTCCAGCCTATCAATGCTTGCCCCTATTGCTGCAATTCGTGGCTGCTCGGACAGAGTCCCAGGAAGAGGGGAGGCAGGATGGGTAGGAGTTGGAGACAGGGCATGTGCCACTGCTCCTAGCGAGGAGCGTCTGGCCGGGAAAGAATCTTGTGAGAGGCGACGTTCCGTCATCACAATCTCCTTTTCAATGACAGCAGCTACTCTTGTGATGAATTTGTCCATCGTGCCTATCATGGAGCTCCCCGCGACACCCTCTCCCCCACCCCTCAAAACTTTCCCGGAACGGGTAGACATGTGGGCCTCTGAGCCCACAAGGAGACTACTAACTCTGGGACAAAAGATGGTAGATGAAGGGGGGGTGGCCCAGCCCAGCCTCTGACAACCCCTGACTGCCACAGACTGCCTGCCCTTGCCCGGGCTTCGCCCGGCGTCCCGCACGCGTCCCGCTGTGCGGCTACTATTCCTTAATAAAGGGCGTTGCGGGCGGGGGGCGTGGTGTCCAGGGGGCGCGGCCGCAATTGGTGTTGCAGCGCTGAGCCTCCTGGTCAGTGTAGTTCACTGACGCTGCTCCTCCTCCAGCTACCTCCTTGGTGCTCCTCAATGGCCGCAGCTCCTCGGGGAAGAGATGAACAGATTTGCCCCTCACTGACTGCGCGAAGCGGCACCCGCGGAGCGGGTGCGGCAAGCAGTAAAGCCAACGCCAAGGCAGTCAGCGGTATCCCCTTGGAAGGGGTGAGAGCAAACCTCAGGTAGGATTCACGAGTCCCACACGCCGTCTCCCACAGGAACGCTATCCCGCCCAATGGTTGTAATCACCAGCTATTTGCACCTGGCCGGGTGGGGGCGTGGTGTCCAGGGGGCGCGGCGGCAATTGGTGTTGCAGCGCTGAGCCTCCTGGTCAGTGTAGTTCACTGACACTGCTCCTCCTCCAGCGACCTCCTTGGTGCTCCTCAATGGCCGCAGCTCCTCGGGGAAGAGATGAACAGATTTGCCCCTCACTGACTGCGCGAAGCGGCACCCGCGAAGCGGGTGCGGCAAGCAGTAAAGCCAACGCCAAGGCAGTCAGCGGTATCCCCTTGGAAGGGGTCAGAGCAAACCTCAGGTAGGATTCACGAGTCCCACACGCCGTCTCCCACAGGAACGCTATCCCGCCCAATGGTTGTAATCACCGGCTATTTGCACCTGGCCGGGCGGGGGCGTGGTGTCCAGGGGGCACGGCGGCAATTGGTGTTGCAGCGCTGAGCCTCCTGGTCAGTGTAGTTCACTGACGCTGCTCCTCCTCCAGCGACCTCCTTGGTGCTCCTCAATGGCCACAGCTCCACGGGGAAGAGATGAACAGATTTGCCCCTCACTGACTGCGCGAAGCGGCACCCGCGAAGCGGCACCCGCGAAGCGGGTGCGGCAAGCAGTAAAGCCAACGCCAAGGCAGTCAGCGGTATCCCCTTGGAAGGGGTCAGAGCAAACCTCAGGTAGGATTCACGAGTCCCACACGCCGTCTCCCACAGGAACGCTATCCCGCCCAATGGTTGTAATCACCGGCTATTTGCACCTGGCCGGGCGGGGGCGTGGTGTCCAGGGGGCGCGGCGGCAATTGGTGTTGCAGCGCTGAGCCTCCTGGTCAGTGTAGTTCACTGACGCTGCTCCTCCTCCAGTGACCTACTTGGTGCTCCTCAATGGCCGCAGCTCCTCGGGGAAGAGATGAACAGATTTGCCCCTCACTGACTGCGCGAAGCGGCACCCGCGAAGCGGGTGCGGCAAGCAGTAAAGCCAACACCAAGGCAGTCAGCGGTATCCCCTTGGAAGGGGTGAGAGCAAACCTCAGGTAGGATTCACGAGTCCCACACTCCGTCTCCCACAGGAAGTCGGATTTAACATTACTGTTTTGGAAATCCGCCTTTTAGAAAGTTGAATTTTCTCTGCACTTACTGCTCTGTGTGCCTGACAGTCTGTCTCCAATACACATCTGGGGTGGGTGACAGCTACACTTTGTGCTTTCCCTCTAGGCAGCAACAACACAGGAAGGATAGGTGTGCATAAATACCCATCTACATACATCTGTATTCTGATGGTCTTGCCTGGGCAGGATGGAAGAGAAGGGCTAACACTTCACTTGAAAGTGCTGTGTCCTGTCCCCACAAAAAGGACTGATTACCCCCCAAAAGACAGCCTGGCAGGCAGGACTGGGTTTAAAGGGATACCTGTGCACTTCAGAGAGCTGCATTAAAGTCATCTCACATTAAAGGCACTTTTGGGTATGAGTACTGGGTCTTTGGCCCCTTAAAATCAGACACTAGTAGAGTTGTAACTTAAGCTCTGCCAGATGAACTACTGCGCTGCTTAAAGGATTCAGCTTGACTGCTGATCTGAAAGGACTGCTTTTCTGTTTCTTGTCCTGCTTTCTGCTGCTCTCGGACTCTGCTGAAGGAAAGGTGGACTCTGCCTTCACTCTAAGGGCACGCTGGCCTGCTCCTGTTGCTTGAGACTCAGGGATATCAAATTCCCTACCCCTACTCCAGTGCCTGCCTCAATGGAAATGATCCAGATACTGGCAACACAGATTTTGATGCATCTCCTGTCTGCGTGTAGCAGGACCGGTGCATCAACTTGTGTGCTGGAGAAAAAGTGGGGTATCTTCGAGGAAACCAGCACTTTATCTCCAGAGATCAATGCATCCGAAAGTGAATCACCGCTGCTGCAGCTTGGTGAGATCAATGCATCTCCTCAACAGCGTGGCAGAATCCGGTGCATTGCTCGATGCCTTTAGACTCCGGCACCCTTCTTCGTAACTAACGCATCGCCTTCACTGCGTGGAAAAGATCGACACATCCTGAACTGCGGCCTTGGCATCGCCGCATCTCGATGTTTGCAACCAGGAGAGGTACTTTTTTCACCGGGGCCTAGGTGGGTCCTGTAGCCCGCTGACCCTCTATTGTGGTCTGCCCAAACTTTGACTTTACCAGCACGACCTAAAGTAACCTTTTTAGCTCTAGTTGCTTCTAAATGCTTTACTGCATTCCTTTAAAATTCAATATTTCAACCTCTATGCATTAAAGTTTTGGCCTTTTTGTTGTGTTTTGTTCAGCATATAATAATCTATTTTCCTAAACCTGTGTGGAGGCTTTTTGTGGTGTATTCATTGTGTTACTGTGTGTGTTCCACAAATCCTTTACACATTGCCTCTTTAGATAAACCTGACTGCCCTCTGCCAAGGTACCAGAGGGTGAGCACAGGTTATCTTTTAGTGTGTATCTAGTCTACCCTGACTAGAGTAGCTGTTTCTACCTGGCCTGGGTGCATACCTCTGCCAACCAGGAATCCCATTTCTAACAAGCAGGACAATGAGTTTTGATAACACTGAGCCCGTGTTATTCCTTTTTCTCTGACTACTGTTCCAAAGGACTAGCAAACGTTTTATCCTGTACATCAATGACTTTTAAATTAGAGAAACTCTCTGGCAGTGGATTTCACTCTATGCTAGGTACTTTCTTTTGATGTACTATTTAGCATGAGAAATTATTATCAATTGCTGGCACTATTATAATTACTGAAACATAACTAAATTATGCCTAGATAATTGATATGGTAATATAATATTTATAGATGTGAATTGAAAAATAAAGCCAGGCTCCTTTCATGTGCTGCAGCCAAAAATTCCTAGGTATATTTGTAAAGAAAAGGAATGATTCATTTTGAGGGCGATGTATTATTTATGCAGGCAAAAAGTAATATATATAATCACGCTTTTTAAATAAGTCACTACCATCTTTGTTCAAGGGGCTGTAATCTAGAATTGTTTATGGTTTAAAGCATGACAAAAGCTATGGGGGCATAGAAAAGCATAATTCGGGATGATAGAATGTTGGGCTGCATTCTCCTATGTGTTTAACGCACACATGCTCATTTCAGGGGTGCATCAGGGTGTCCTTATGACACCATTGCAGCCTTGAAATTGCATTCGCAATTTGCGAGTACCTAATGGGCACTCGGAAGTTGCGAATTTCTTCTTATTCATTCCTATGGGCCTCTAGGTCCATAGGAATGAATGGGAAGTCATTCCTTAATTGCGACTCGCATTTAAGGAATACCAAGGAATCGCAAAATATTTTCGAATTCTCTAGTACATCTTGTTTTGCGATTCTCAAATTGCGATTCTCAAAAAATCGCTGTTTGAGAATCGCAAATACAGTATTTGCTACATATGCCCCTAGATGTCTAGATGGGTGGTCAGTCCTCCACCATGTGAGCCAAGGGCTAAATAAGGCTCATACTCATAACATCCAAAATACGCTTTGTAGAATTGTCCAAGCTTGCAACTGCTCCACTACCATCCCTACATTTTAAAGAAACGCACACTAGAAAAGCTATGCCAGACAGAACAGTAATGTGGAGAGCATGGGGAAAAGGATTATATGAATTTGAAATCAAAACGTATTGATATGGTGGAAGCCTCAGAGGTTGGTTGTTTGCATGTTTGTTGTATATATGGTTTTTCCAGCTTTGGCGATTTCATTTTTTTTCGTGGGTACAACACATATTGCATAAAGGTACAGTACTGCATTTATGCAGACAGCAATGTTTAGTTCACCAAATCAATGCAAGGGAGAAAAGATGTTGCCAAAAAGAATGTGCCACATGAAAATCAAATTTGAATCATCCACAAATGTCAGTCTAGGTAAGAATAAGAGCACAGACAGGCACTTTATAGAGCTTTGCTGGTGGCAGAGGCTAGCACTGAGTCTGGAGCTGGTCTCAGTATCCAAAAGTCATGTTGTGCCATAGATTACTTTGAGAGAATATTGAATGTGGTAGTAGGTCAGAACATTCAAAAGTCCAGCAGCTAATCGCAAATTGTTGTTTGACCAGTAAGCACATTATATGGTCCCTATTTTGTGCTGGTATTAGGACTCTGTGCACTATCTCACTGCTTTTCAGTGACACAGTGAATGTTCGCTGTCCTGTAAACTGCACTGTGCATTGGCTCATCCAATTGGTTTATATAACTTTACTGTACATCATAAAAGCAATCATGGCCTGGAAGATATATGTCATATGTGGACTGCAGTGTGTAAATAAACCACTCACATAGGTGAAAAAAATATGTATGTGGCTTCAAGGACCAATAGTGTGGTCTGCTTGGCTACAGATTAAAAGCACTGTAGTAACAGTATTTGTATGTGTTGATTAAGTCACCGATACACCGTGTCTTGTAAGCCTGCAGGGATTTGTGCTTAATGTATAAACAGGTGGCATTATACATAGTGGGAATAATGTGTCCCACAGTGAACTATAAAAAAACAGCTTTCACTGCATAAATAAAGCTGCATTTTCCAAGAACAGCCCTCACTATGAATAAATTCATCATGTCATATCTACGCTTGGAAAAACCCCAGAGTGATGATTAAAAATTATTTAACATTTAGTTACAAAAATCGAATTCAATAGTGCAAATAGATTTTTAATAACTTAAATAGAAAAGTAACTTCAAAAAGTGTACTTTGTGCTTCATGAGAGAAAATCAGTGTAACACTGGCTTGCATCTCAGCCCTGCCTCAGAAGCCTGTAAACGTCATTTGCTGGCTACTAATGACCCTGTTCCTGGAGGGTAATAGCTTAGCCTATTGGTCGAAAAAGGCAGCGGTGTTGTGAATAAATGATTGAGTATCAGGGATTAGACATCAGGAGTGGGACAGGAAATTTGACTGAACAAAAGTTGGTTTAAGGTTCTTCCTTTCACTTAGAAGCACCAAATGCTATGGCAACATGGGCTGCCCTTCGTTTCCTCCCAGATATTATGTCTTCAATCACAGACAGAAAGAACATCTATTTGGATCATGTCAGAGAGGAAGACGTCTTATCTTCATAAGTTAAGCACTAGAGGAAGGATCAGCATTCTTCTGGTGGAGGGCGGTGGGAGCCATCTTGTTGTAGGGATCATGGGTAGGCAGTAGCGGCTGGTGTGCAGGCAGAGTGGAGGGTGGGAGGGAGGGGAAGGATGAAGAAAACACAAAAAATAAAAAACAAAACTTACCTGCCACTTTGCCGCCCGCTGAAACCCGCCCTCCTGCTTCCTATTCGCTGCAGCACAGGCTCCAGCCTCCCCTGAAGCCAATCCTAATGCTGCTCTCATGCATGAGGGCTACATCATGATTGGCCTGAGCACACTCAATTTGTGCTGCCTGGGAGACTGGGAGCCTTAGCCAGCCGTCCCCAATCTGGCAAAGCAGCTGGATTGGAGATAGCTTTAGTGCGTATGCCGGTTTGGTCGTCCTGAAACGGCTGGCCAAACCCACATGCGCACTGAAGGCATTGCCTATCACTCCCCCTTGTGACTTGCCCCGCGATGGCCCCGCCCCAAGATGCATTCAATGGAAGAAAAATAAAACGATATTGAACACATTTTATTATCGCTTTATTTTTAAACTTTCGAGGCTGGTAGGGGTGGGCAATGCCTGCCATTGCAGAGGAGCTGCCACTGTGAGTAGGTTTGCAGTAAACCAAGAGAGGAAGTGTTGCAAAACGAGGTGGAAAATTTAAGGGAAAATATTTAGGGAATTTTGCAGCTACTGGCAGGATAAGCTTCACACCTTTCAACCACTTCTTTAGAATACTCTTGGACCTAGGATTAACATAGTTCATGAAGAGTACGTATTACTGCTGTAAGAAACAGAGTCACGCAGTCCTCTCCCCTGCTGGAACTGTTCTCCAAAGGTTAATTATTTTACTCCTGTTTGCCTGCTTAATAGACGCAAAAGGAGAAGGACTCAGTATTCCAAGAGGCCCACTTGACTACTGAGAACTGGAACCCAGTGGCGGCCGCCAGATACAAAAAGTGGCAGGGTGCATGGGGGGGGAGGATGCGTGGGATGGGAAGCGCAGGGAGGAAGTTTAATAATAAAAAAAGGAAACCTTGCCTTAAATTGCCGGCAGCCTCCCACGTCATGCCTGGTTGCATTCTTCTTCTTTGTCCCAGCAGGCACTGGGGCTGCAGCAGACTCCCTGTCCAATCCCTGCACTGTTCTCATGCTATGAGAGAAGCACAGGGATTGGCCTCAGTGGGCTGAAAAGATGCTCGCTCAGGCACAGGGAGTCTAGGGTGTTTCTCTAACCTGCCTGAGACGGCCGGCTAAACTCACATGCACACTTAGGGAGTGCACATAGCACTCCTTCTCCCATGGCCCAGCCCCGCCCCTCCCTACACTCACAGGCTGAAAAATAAAACGATAATGAAATGTGCCCTTTTTTAGCTGTTGGATCTGAGCCAGTGGGGAGAGGTTCCTCACCATTGTGGAGGAGCCACCCCTGCTGGTACCTGTGGAAACCCTACTTGGAGAGAGACCTGATACCTAGTAGCATACGCTGAGGTTCTGGGAGCTGCTGTATTGGCTAGAATGAACGTTCTCTGTGGTTAAAGAGTAGAGTGATTTAGTCATTCTTCTACTTCACGAGTATTCGAACAAGGGGGTGAGGCTTCCAAGGAAAATGTACTCTCAGTTGCAAAAGAACAGGTTTGTCCCCAATTTAGCTTTTTACCATTCTAAATCTTATTCAGCAGGATTTTCTGGTAAAGGTATCAGGCCTCATGGAGGCCTGCATGGCTACAGCTTCCATCCTTGACCAGCTATTGGATTTTGAGAACTAAAAATGCCTAAATCAGAAGGTAAAACCTTGAACTGTAGTGCAGAAGTAAAAGCCCCAGCCAGCATCAAAGCTATCTTGATGGCTATGAAATCCAAATGTGTCCAACTTGGAGATTTTGGCACTGAAACAAACAGATTCAGCTGGCACTTGGCATTGGAACTTCGTTTTTTTCCTTTTTTTTTGCTTTAAAAGTTTAAATTCTTATCTCTGTTTTCTGATTATATTTTGTTTGCAGTGTATTACTAATTACATTTTTCTTTGCTTTTCTGCATTGTTTTTGTGACTTTCAAATTGTTGGTATTGCTGAAACATAACTCATATGTCCCACAGAAAGTGCCTTATGTCTGTGCCACAGCTATCAAGGGTTGTGAAGAATTGCTCTCCAAGCTGTGTTTAGTCCTAACCAGGGTGTTTTATTAAGCATCATGGCTACCCTAGTAACATATATATACATCATAACAAGGTGTCTCTAGAACACCCCATGACATACCCCGACAATGGTCTCTTCTTTTTATTTCCCCCTCATCAATGTGGGACAACCTCTTTCTTGGCCTGGGTCAGGGAGAAGAAGTCTGCTGGCTCCTGATCCTTGCTCTCTCCCTCGCACCCATGTGTTTCCCCTAGTGCTGGTGCTAAAAAAAGCTGCCAAGCGCCAGCGCAGGCACCCTAGTGCCATTTTGCTAGGGTTACTGTGCTGCAGGGGTGAATGTTTATGTGCAGGAATGGACACCTTCTTGCACATAAACAATCTCAACAGGCTACTTGCTCTATCCATGTGTGCTGCAGAATGCAGCACATGTGTAAAAGCAATATACGAGGAGAAATAAAACATTTCTACTTGTATCTCCTGTTTAAGACCAGGTATTTCCTAGTCTTATTTTTGGCGCTATCCCATGCCTTGTAAATATGGGGCAGGATCAAAAAGGCAATGGTGTTATGACGGAGCATGCAGACCTTTAATGCTAAGTGCTGCATGATCAGGGGCATTTTTTACATGACGGCATTCAACTACGTTAAGTGGCTTAATGCCGCCTTGGAAATAAGGTGAAGGACAGAACGCCACCAGACCATGGCAAAAAGTGATGTTCTAGTGGTGTTAACTCCTTGTAAATATGCCCCAGAGTATGCAAAAGCTGTAGCTCTGGAACAGGAATATCAGGACTATATATTTGCACAAAAAATGGTTTGAAGACTGGAGGTATGTCCTCCCTTGCATGGTCATGGCTAACCTGTAGAGATGACATTTATACTGACATTTAACCATGGAACCTGCAGTAGCCATCATTTAAAGTGTATGTGATTTGATTTTGAATTTGTATAGCGCTCGAATGCCCGGAGGAGTCTTGGCGCTGGTGCAAACTGGTGAGGTGCTGCATGGAAAAATTGTTTATACTAATTAATGGCGTGTGAACAGCCCCGTTTTTACTTTCTTCCGAAAACTCAGAAAGTCTGAACTATTCTTAATAGGCAGGGGTAGGGCATTCCAGACCATAGCTGCCTTCAGTAAAAAAACTCCTACCACCCCAAGCCGTAAGCTTTGCTTTAGGGGTGGAAAGTAACATCGCGTCAGAAGATCTAGCTTTCTGCCTGGGGAGTACCAGGCCAGTTTTTCACGAAAAAAGCTTGGTCCAAATTTATGAAATATTTTAAATGTTATGCATAATGTCTTAAACTCTAGGGGGCAGGTTTACAAGCCCCTTACGCCACATATGCATTACTTTTAGCATGGCAAAAGTGACGCAAAAGTGGCGCAAGGGGCTTCTAAATCTGCCCCTAGATGTTTTGCCACTATTAGCCAATGCAGATTGACCTGTGTTTGGACTGCTGACTTATGTTTAGGAATTCCAGCAAGAAGTCGGGCTGCCGCATTTTGGAGTGTTTATAGTTTTTGTAATTACTTTTTTGGGATACTGATAAAGAGAGCATATCTGTAGTCCAGCATGGTCAGGATAAGGGAGGTAGCAACTGTGTTTTGGAGTTCATTCGGGATGAAAGGACTGATTTTCTTTATTAGTTTTAGTATTTAAAAGTGGTCAAAGTGGAGCTTATCATCAAAGATAACTCTCAGGTTCTTGCTTTCTGAACAAGGATGAGGGTCCCATGTTCTGGGGCCACCAGGTTGGCAACCAAACAGATCTGTTGTTTCCGAATAGTAGCACCTCTGGTTTGCCAGAATTTAATTTTAGGCAATCTGTTTTCATTCAATGATCGATTTGAGCCATACAGGAACTGAATCAATGGCCCACTTCTTCCTGATCTTTGTAGATTGACACCACAATTTGTGTGTCATCAGTGTAAGACACAACTGAGAACCCTAAGGCCTTTATCAAATTGACCAGGGGGGGGCGACATACACATTGAAAAGGGTGGGGCTTAGTGAAGAGCCCCGGGGCACCTCACATGGCAAACTGAATTGATGTGATGGAAAGTTGCCCACAGCAAAATGATTTCTTCTATTTGTCAGAAAGTCTTTCAGTAGAGGCCAGGCTGTGCCTCTTATTACCAGCTCCTTTAATCAGTTAATCAAGATAGTGTGGTTAACCATGTCAAAGGCCGCAGAGAGATCAAGTAATATCAGGATTGCTTGACCACCTTTATCCGTGGTCCATCTGATCTCTTCAGAGGCGGCAAGCAAGGCAGTTTCTGCGCTATGAGCCTTTTTGTTGAAACCGTATTGGGAGAGGACCAACAGATTATTTCTGTCAATACAGGCCATCAATTTGTTTTTTAATGCTTTTTCAAGTAGTTTGGTTAGGAAAGGAGGTATGTAGATGGGCCTATAGCCACTGGGTTCCTGGGAGTCCAGGTTGCTTTACTTCAATATGTGTAGGATGTATGCCACCTTCCATTCAGTGGGAATATGTCCCGCGCTTAGCACTTTGTTGAGGATTTGTGTGAGTTGTTCTTCAAAAATCCTTGGCGATAAATGTATGATTTATGGGGGGCATGGGTGTAATGGAGACCCTGATTTGAATTTCGTTACGAGTTTCACAACCTGCTCTCTGTCAGGGGGAGAGAACCTGTCAAGAATTGTAGGTAAGTTGTTCAAGAGAGGTATGGATTCTTTCAAGTGGTTTAGTATGAAGGAATCGAAGCCCTCAGTGGCTTTACTTTGAAAGAAGATGGCAAGGGTTTCGCAAAGGTTTAATTTGCTGTGCTATCCTTTTTTGTTACCCTTTGTGATAATTTAGTTATAGTAGTAAAATGTTCCTTGGCTGAGTGTTCAGCCGAAATCATTTTTTCAGTAAAGTATCTTGTTTTCTTCTTACGTATCAAAGTTCTATATTCAGCAATATTTTTTTGTAAGTCACTCTATCTAGAGGATCATATTCGGATCTCCAGATTCATTCTAATCTCCTACATCTTTGTTTCTACGACCTTAGGCTCTTGGAGAACCAGGGTTCAGATGGGGTACTGGGCCGGTGTTTCGACACTTTTTCGGGTGCTAAAAAGTCCATGGCCTTTTTAGGTCTTGCCTACGCAGTGCGTATGCGCTGCTTAGGATAAAGACCTTTAGCAATGTAGAAAAAGGGTAGGGCTATGACCTTTTTCAAGATTTGCCCGGCGCTAACCGCCTTTGTACCATTCAAATTACCAAGCAATGAGGCAGGCGCCGGAGACCAGAAGGCAGGAAACAGAAGTTTTATTCCGACGGAGCAGAACACATCAGATCAGACAACAAGGTATCGTCTCGAGGTGCTCTAACAGCCTCTCCGAGGCCTGGCCTCTTATACACTGATTTATGGCATGTGACCTTTCTTTATTACAATCAAGACATTGTGAAACAAGGAAAAAGACATCCCCGTAATCCTCGTGTCAATCCCACCCCCATATGTATCCACAATGGAGGTCCTCAACCTGCTGATAAGAGGAGGGGGCTATCACGCAGCTGAGTGTTCCGCCGATTCTTAGGATGTGTGCGCCTGATCATATCCCATGGGGTGGGGAGGCCATGATCAATAGAGGGTCCTTTGAAGAGGAGCGACTCCATACAATAAGGGGCAGTAAACGGTATCTCCCGGCTTAGGCGGTGGCCTCGGACCTGTGTGGACAGTCGGACTCGGGGGAAGGGGTCATCAAAGGAGAGGTATTCATGCCGCGTGGACAATCAAGCGAGGAGGGATGGTTTATCAACAGAGGGGTATTCATGGAAGGAGAGGAGGTGCTGGTCAGGCGCGGGCGTGACTCCCAAGGACAGGGTCATGCAGGAGGAGAAGGGTTATGCTCATGTGAGGGAAGGAGGGGAGCCAGGGTACGCGGAGGATGCTTGCAGGGTCAGAGGAGCGCGCTGGCGATCGATCGTGGACAGGGAGACCATGATACCTAAAATGGCTGTCGTGCACGTTGTACGTGGGTGACAAGCTGGCGCAGATGATGTTCAGCTCGTAAACTAAAATTCCACAGTCCTCCCTTTCAACATGTCTCGCCAACTTGTCAGTTCGGATTTATCCCCATAAGGCCACGTATTTCTACTTCATAGAGGGGACTCATGTGCTCATTTCGGAAGTCCAAAGTCTTTGGGCACATACAGTTAGAAACAAGGCCGAATAAAGATGGCAGACATTGAACACCTAAACAACACCCACATAGTATCACAACAGGTATCAATACAAAGGAAAGCAACCTCCAACCCCAGTCCTTCAAAGTGTCCCAAAACCAGCTCCCAAGCGACCATCCTTCTTGTTCTTGGTGAACCTCTGAGGAAAGTCTGTGGAGGTGTTCAATTGCTTTGTAGACTGAAGGCGAGTTATCTGGCACGTAGGTGCAGCAGCTAGATCCGATGATGCGGCATGCTCCTCCTCGATCGGCTAGAACCACATCTAGAACAAGGCGGTTTTGAAGGGTCACAAGGCGGACCGCCTGGAGCTCAGCCGTGTTGTTAGCGAGGATGCCAGCCGTGATGTTGATCGTTGTTTCCACTGCCTGGGTCAGGTGTCGGATAGCGCGACTGTTCGCCATTGGGCCCCACAGAGGAACAAGTCCCTTTGCTGCATCCAGGAACTGTGCTCCAGTGGAGTCGGCTTGTTCAATGTCACTTGCGCGCCTCTGCCGGTGATGGTTAGCAGGGGCTACATACGTGGGGGGGAGAATGAAGGCAATGTAGCAGATACCCTTCCAACCTTTCGGGAGCCAGGTGTAAGCTTTGGTGCCACACACAAAGTACATGTTTGGAGAAGCAACAAAGGAAGGGGGATCAACTGAGTCCAATGTTCTGGTGATTCGGCAGGAACTGTGACCCACCAGCTGTGTTCCCTGGCCTTCGAGACACAAGACCTGTGACATTGACAACAGACAGAGCCACAGTCAGAGTGGCGGTAGTTTGTTTTCGCAGATGAGAGAAGGTGGATCTAGCTGGATTGTGGAGCACCTGTACTTCGACACGTTCTTTGGCTGGAATGTCTTTAAGGAAGGTGGCGCCCGTGAGCGCAGGACACAGGGGAGCAGAGGTCTTTCCGGTTTTGTTCAGCCAAAACCCAGAGTAGAAGTGCGACACTGTCTGACCGGAAGTGGCGTTATCCTTGTGGCTCTCTTGCATGAGGATCAACCAGGCGAGGCAGGAGCCGTGAACTGAGAAAGGAGAAGGGATGAAGGGGATGGAGTGTCCAGTGGCATGCGGGAGCAACCCGCAGATCCAGCAGTTCGTGGCATTTGCAGCAAGGTTGTGTTGCTGCAACAGTTGCACGAAGGAATTGTTCCAGAACTCCCTGCGTCTCTCTCGGAGCTGAGGTGACAGGGAGATCAGGTGATGCTCTTTCATGGGGGTCGGTTGTGCAGTGGACAGCAATGCCTGATGAGCCGGTGTGCTCTCCTCCAGGATCCAGAAGGAGGTCATGAGGAGGAGGCAAAAGAGGAAGACAATAAGGAGGGCGATTGTCTTTGATTTGTGCATATTGTCAGTCTTTGGGTTCCTGTAGCGGGTATTTCCTGTTGCTTCCATCATCTTCCTATCTGGCGCTTCCATCATCTTCTTATCTGGCGCTTCCATCATCTTCAAGGTGCTCGGTAGCGGGCAGAACCACAGACTTCGTTTAGCTTCTCTCCCGGTAACCCTTGGTTGTGTTTAGGTCACCGTTCTGAGATTCAACTTAGTCCGTGGCCTACTTAGCCGAAGCTCCCTCCTTTCGACGCAGGAAATACCCTTCTCTGGATGGCACAGTGGGATCAGAGAATTTTGCAAGTTCAAGTGCCTCAGTATCGGGATAACAGTTCAATGTTGGTCGGTCTTTGTTCAGGAGCTCTTCTTGGGTGTTGACGTTTTCTGTCGTGGCCAGGGTCGTGGAGACCCTCCGGCAGTGGTGTGCGTGCAGCCAGTGCCTCTTCCCATCCACTCGAAGCGCCGTCCGTGTGGTGATCAGCACTTGCCAGGGGCCCGTCCACCGGGGTTCTAGGCTCTTGGTCCGTTGGAAGTTACGGATTAGAACGAAGTCCCCCGGTTGGATGTCGTGGCCTGGGCCCCTGGAAGCATCGGGGATGGCCTGCTGCACCTGTTGATGAATGACAGACAACGTTTTAGTTAACTTGCACAAATAATCAGACAGTAGGACGTCCGGGACGTCGTGAATGGAGGTCGGTTTGGGAGCAGTCCAGAGGTTCATCGGTCGCCCGAATACAACCTCGTAGGGAGTCAAATGGTGTTTGGTGGGAGTGGAGCGCATCGATAGCAAAGCCAGTGGGAGGGCATCCGGCCATTTAAGTCCGGTGGTGGCCACTATTTTTGACAATTTCAACTTCAGTGTGGCATTATGGCGCTCCACCAGGCCAGCGGATTGCGGGTGGAAGACCGCATGAAATCTCTGTTTCACCCCCAACCCCTTTAGGATTAGTTGGATAACCTCAGCTATGAAGTGGGGGCCATTGTCGCTCCACAAAATTCGACAAAGGCCATAGCGAGGAAAGAATTCTTTCAATAGTACTTTGGCAGTAGTCATGGCAGTGTTGTCACGGGTTGGATAGGCCTCTACCCATTTGCTGAAGGCACATACAATGACTAGTACATACTTCAAGCCCAGACATCTCTCCACCTGGATGTAATCCATCTGGAGGACCTCAAAGGGGTGATTGGGGGTCCCAAACCCTCCCCGGGGTACCACAGTTCCTTTCCCGGGGTTGTGTTGCAGACAGATAAGGCACTGCTGGACTAGGCGTCTGGCTGAGTGGGGGATTTTGTCGTTGTGCCAGACTTTGGAAATGAGTTCGATCATGGGTGCAGATCCTATGTGTGCGGGGGAATGAGCCATCGTCAGTATGGGGATCAGGTATGAGTCAGGCAGCAACCATTTGTTTGCATCCTTTGTTCGCCAGCAGCCCTCATCATCCTTCAAACCCACCCCTGCCCACTTAGTCAGTTCGTGAGGGGTGCTGGCCGACTGGATGTCTCTGATCATTTCCCTTGCGTCAGTCCATTTCTCTGCTTGTGACCAGGTCACATACATGCGTGTCACCGTCCTATTCTCAGCTGTGGTTCGTGCAGTGATGTCGGCCAGTGCATTCCCTTGTCCGACTAAGTCTGTCACCTTCTTGTGTGCCTGGCATTTGATCACTGCTAGTCGTTTGGGGAGGAGAACCGCTTCAATCAGGGCAGAAACCAGATCTCCGTGAAGGATGGGGGTGCCGTGGGACGTCAGGAATCCCCTTTCCCTCCACAGGAGCCCAAAATGGTGAACCACCCCGAAGGCATACTGGCTGTCTGTATATACGTTCGCGGTGGTTCCTGTGGCTATGATGCATGCTCGTGTGAGGGCTATCAGCTCTGCTGCCTGGGCAGATCGTTGTGTGATGCGGGCTGTCTCAACTACTGTTCGGGCTGTTGTTACTGCATAGGCAGCTGAAGTGGTGCCATCTGGGAGTTTGATGCATGAGCCGTCTACCCATAGCTCTCCATCGGGGTCTGTGAAAGCAGTGTCTCGGAGGTCAACTCTACTCCTAGTTTGTTCGTCCGTGAGGGTCACACAGTCGTGTATGGGAGGAACGTCGGGGTCATTTTCAGGCAGGGGTAACAATGTGGCAGGATTCAAAGTCGTGCATCTCTTTAGTGTGATGTGGGGTGCAAGTAGCGTCAATTCGTACCCAGTCAGTCGTGCGCTAGTCAAATGTTGAGTCTTGGTTTGGTTCAGAAGGGTGTCGACAGCATGGGGTACTAACACGGTGAGAGAGTTTGAAAGTACAATTCCTTCGCTCTGACGGATAGAGACAGCAGCGGCAGCTACTGCCCGAAGGCAGGCAGGCAAAGCTCTGGCTACAGGATCAAGAGTGGCGGAGAAGTAGGCACAAGGGCGCTGCTTTGGACCTATAGACTGAGTCAGGACAGACAATGCACACCCCTCCCTTTCGTGGGTGAAGAGGGAGAAGGGTTTGGAGTAATCCGGTGTTCCCAGGACAGGTGCTGAACAGAGGGCATCCCGTAATTCCTTAAAGGATGCTTGACACTCAGGGGTCCACGGGAGCGGGAAGGCGGCATCTTTGGCCAACAGGGCAAGTAGGGGTTTTACAATGAGGCTGAAATTGGGTAACCATTGTCTGCAAAAAGAGGTTAGGCCAACCAAAGAGCGGACTTGCTTTTGTGTTTTTGGGACGGGGGTGTCTAGGATGGTTTGGATTCGGTCGGGTGTGAGTTTCCTCCCTTCTTTGGACAGGAGATGGCCTAGGTATGTCACTTGTGGCTGGCAGAACTGTAATTTCTTTTTGGAAACTTTGTGGCCATTTTCTGCAGGAAAGTGTAGGAGTTGAACAGTGGCTGTGATTGCAAGTGGGGTGGTGTCGGCCGCCAAAAGGATATCATCGACATATTGGATCAACACCACTCCATCCGGTAGCTGGACGGCGTCCAGCTGTCTTTTGAGGGCCTGGCTGTAAATACTGGGACTTTCGGTGTACCCCTGGGGAGCTCTACAAAATCGGTACGAGCGGGATTTCAGGGTGAAGCCGAAGAGATAACGGCTGTCTGGATGGATGGGGATAGAGAAAAGCGCATTCTTGAGGTCGATAACAGTGAAGGTGGTGGCAGTGGACGGGATGAGGGTCAGAATGGTGGTGATATCTGAGACTACGGGGTATTGGGGTACAACCACTTTGTTGATCTCTCGCAGGTCGATGATGAAGCGGTACGCTTTCTCATCTCCCTCGCCTTGCTTCTTGACAATGGGTAGAATAGGGCTGTTGCAGACATTGCTAACCACTTCTTCGACCACTCCTGCATCTACCAGAGACTGAATGATCGCTACCAGTGCCTTCTCACCCTCGGGCGATATCCGATACTGCGGGAGTTTCGGGAGCATAGCGTCCTGTCTCACAGTTATATGAATAGGGTCAATCATCATTCGTCCCACATCAGAGTCATTTTTGGCCCATAGGTATGGAGGCAGGGTATCAAGCAAGGACAGGTCAGCATCAGTTATGGAGCACATGTGTCGTGCAGGGCAAGATTTGGGTATGTCTGGGTTGTCGTACAGGATGACTCGGACTCCATCCGGGGAACACCTAATGGTAGCTCGAAAATGCTTCAGTAAGTCAATGCCCATAATGGCGTCAGGGGAGTTGGAGGAGAGCAGAAATGTTGTGTCAGTGGTGTTGCTTTCTAGGTCAAAGGTGACAGGTACGGACAGGGGGTTAGTGGAGGGCGTCCCATCGAAACCTATCGATGTAATGTGTGAGCCAGACAAGGGTGCCCTTGGAATCAGTCGTTTCGATAACACACTACGTGTCGCCCCAGTGTCCACCAAAAATGGAGACTCTGTACCCAGGACCTTAGCAGTGACATAAGGACCTTGCTGGTCAACACAGAGCTCGACTGGATCCCTCCCTTGCCCCTGGCAGTCCTATGCAAAATCGGGGGCATTCTCACCGTCGGATAGTTGATACTGGTTCTGTCGGGGGCGGTCAAATGTGTTCGATCTCCCTGATCTGTCATTGTTGGTGTCGTTTGTGTGCCCTCGTCCTTGTCCCCTATTTCTCGGTCCACCCGCTACATCCTTGGGGTCCCTATTTCTGGTCATCTCTAGCAGAACCGGGCACTGGGATTTCCAATGGCCGAATCCTTTGCAGAAGGCACATTGGTCATCGCTAATGTCTCTTCGTCCAGTGTGGGGTGTTGGGGTGTGATCTTTAGGAGGTGGATTTCTAGGGATGGTCGATTGGTAGTTCCCCCTTTGGGGTTCCCGTCCAGCCGCTATACCTTGTATCTGGGCTATCATCACCCTTTCTTTCAAATCTTTCTTCTTTTTCTCGGACGCCCTATCATTCTCATTTTTCTGGTGCTCGTAATACTGAGCCATCTGAAGGATAGCTGCTGGTTTGGAGGCCCCCCAACTACTCTCACTCGTCTGCAGTTTTTGGGAGACCTCTTGTGATAGGCCCTTCACATAGTTTTGTACAAACAGGTGTTGTCCGGTTGCGGTGGTCATGTCTTGGCCACTGTAGTCGGAGAACACTGTCTCGAATCGGGAGAAGTATTCTGATACATCTTCCTGGGGTTTCTGACGACAGGCCGTGACTATCGACCAATCTACCTTTTTCTCTGGGATCAGTGTCTTTAACTTCTGAACTAATTTGTCTGGGAGTTCTAATATGTCCTTTACTGGTTTCCTTCCAGGCTCTCGCTGTCTATCTAGTTCACTGAGTTGGTTCCAGGTATGTCCAAACAGATCTGTGTGGTCAGCCTTCCGGATTTGCTTCCACACGTCAGCTGGCAGGCATAACCCGAAAAACAAGTCGATGTCCGCTAAAGTCATTATCGTCGATTCCAAGGCTGTGCCCAATTCGATATAGAATGCTGTCGGGTTCTTTCTTAAATCGGGCAGAGTTTGTCTAAAAGTTAGGATATCTTGTCGGTCCCATGGTTGGTAAACCCAATTGTACACAACCCTCCCTTTTGCATCTGCATGATTAATATCATCGTTTGTTCCCAGACCACGTGGCGGAATCCAGTAAGGGGCCGCTTCTCTGATGGGCATCATAGTATTGGCTACTTCTACTGAGGTCGTTTCAGGGACTGTAACCTTGGCTTCTGGTTTTTGTTCCGTGAGGTGGCGGAAGACCTCAAGCATCTGCATGAAGAGCTCCGTTGCCTCACATTCAGTCCCATCTCCGACATCAACCTTCCTATACAGCGTTGTCAGTTTAGCGGGACCCTTACTTTGATACCTATCCTCATATGCGTTCAGGGTGTGGTAGCTGAATCGCAAAATGAAATGCCGTCTGTGGCTGTCGGCATGCGAGTTATACATGTTCATTGTGTATTCTTCGCTCTCCCTTCGTTCTACTATTGTCTTTGCTATCTTGTCAATCCCATCCCGCTCATCTTTGCTCAACCTATTTGGTCTGGCTGGTGGGTGCTTGCTAGTCTCGAGGTCATCAGGTGGTGTTGTTAATGTGGCTGGTGCGGAGGCCGTGAGGGCTGGTGCACTAGCGCTAAGGTCGTTCTCGTTCGCACTCAGGGCCTGCAGGTGTTGTTGGCAGGGGGCATATGGAGGGGGCATGTAGATGATTGGGGGACCTAGCAGTAACTCATCGTTCGCCCGCTGTTTGGAGGGCAATTCAGGGTAGAGCGCTGAGGGGGTCCTAACGGGACATTGACCTGTCGATCCTGATTCTTGGTTTTGTGTAGCTTCCTTTCTTTCTTTTATTTCTTCTTCTAGTTGCTTAGCGGCTAGGTGGGCTGCCTTTCGTAATTCTTTCCCTATTTTTGCTTCTTCTCTTTTTCTTCGCTGTTCCGTTTCTTTGCGCCACATGCCGATACTATCGAGCATAGTGGGCGTAGTCTTATTTTTCTGGAGCGCTATTTCTAATGTTTTTATTTTATGATCTTCAAAGGAACCTATCAGTGGCCACTGACTTTTGAGGTCCGTTTTTGTGTATTTATGCCATAACCTAGTATAGGCAATAGCGACTAGTCCATGCTTGGTGAACATGTCCTTATTAGGGGTGCCTTCCAGTGGAGCTGGATGGTTCATCTCTAATAAGCGGTCCGGGCTGAACAGGCTACCAATCAGTGGGGAGAAGATAGGCATGACGGGTTACAACGGGGACAAAGGTCTGCACTACCTATCTTATCACGGCGGGCAAAGACTAGACAGAATATTTCTATTCTCCGTTGTTTGCCGGCGGTGAATACCTCAAAAGAACCAATATCGAACAATCAATGTTCGGTCAATCAAACAATCAGTGGGGAGAATAAGTGGGTACGACGTGTTAAAGGTTTGCGTTACCCACTCTTTCTCTACCTGCAAAGAGAGACCTTGTTCTTCCCTGTTTGCAGACAGAGAATCTCCAGACAACAATCCACGAACGACAGTTCGGGAAAACAGTGGGGGAGGAAGATAGGCACGACGGATTACAACGGGGACAAAAGTCTGCGTTACCTATCCTTCACTGCTTGCAAAGAGAGAGCCTGTTGTTTCTCCGTTTGCAGACGGTGAATCTCCAGAGGGATCAACAAAAGAGTAATACTAGTATTATCCAAATCAAACAATCATTTCTCAATATGTCGTGTTTACATGACCTTACCCGGACCGCATGGACGGTTTCCTGTCTTCCGAATCCAGCGCCCGATCGTCCTCTATTCTTCGTGATGTTCGTGGCACTCCTGATGGTTCCCAGTCAGGACCGTAGATCACTCGAGAGAGGTCTGTTCGGAACTAGTGAAGGTCGGATGATCGGCTGTCAGACGAGGGTCTATCGGACACGAGCTCTCCCGATCGTTGCAGTCGTTCACTCTGTCGTCGGGACCTCTCCCACTGGATCCACGTGTCGCTGATGGGCCCCACGCTTTGGGACGCCAATTGTAGAAAAAGGGTAGGGCTATGACCTTTTTCAAGATTTGCCCGGCGCTAACCGCCTTTGTACCATTCAAATTACCAAGCAATGAGGCAGGCGCCGGAGACCAGAAGGCAGGAAACAGAAGTTTTATTCCGACGGAGCAGAACACATCAGATCAGACAACAAGGTATCGTCTCGAGGTGCTCTAACAGCCTCTCCGAGGCCTGGCCTCTTATACACTGATTTATGGCATGTGACCTTTCTTTATTACAATCAAGACATTGTGAAACAAGGAAAAAGACATCCCCGTAATCCTCGTGTCAATCCCACCCCCATATGCATCCACAATGGAGGTCCTCAACCTGCTGATAAGAGGAGGGGGCTATCACGCAGCTGAGTGTTCCGCCGATTCTTAGGATGTGTGCGCCTGATCATATCCCATGGGGTGGGGAGGCCATGATCAATAGAGGGTCCTTTGAAGAGGAGCGACTCCATACAATAAGGGGCAGTAAACGGTATCTCCCGGCTTAGGCGGTGGCCTCGGACCTGTGTGGACAGTCGGACTCGGGGGAAGGGGTCATCAAAGGAGAGGTATTCATGCCGCGTGGACAATCAAGCGCGGAGGGATGGTTTATCAACAGAGGGGTATTCATGGAAGGAGAGGAGGTGCTGGTCAGGCGCGGGCATGACTCCCAAGGACAGGGTCATGCAGGAGGAGAAGGGTTATGCTCATGTGAGGGAAGGAGGGGGAGCCAGGGTGCGCGGAGGATGCTTGCAGGGTCAGAGGAGCGCGCTGGCGATCGATCGTGGACAGGGAGACCATGATACCTAAAATGGCTGTCGTGCACGTTGTACGTGGGTGACAAGCTGGCGCAGATGATGTTCAGCTCGTAAACTAAAATTCCACAGCAATGGATTCTAGTTTTCAGTCAAAAACGTACACGCATTACATTGCTTTGAATGCAACGCGTGCACGTTTGATGATTCCCTTGCAGAAGTGAGCATTAACATATGGTTCCTGGTTGCTCGCTCCCGCAAGGGAAACAGCCCCAGGCCCCCTCCTCTCTCTCCTCCCCCTGCTGCCTCCTCATCTCCCATCTCGTTTTTTAATTTTTTTTTACTTTCAGTGCGAGGCGTGCGCTGTTTCTTTTTTGGATCCATATCACAGGGAAGCAACTAAATGAAAGAAGGAAAGAGGTGTAGTGAACTGCTTCTTCAAGTCATGGTTTTCAGTAAGTGAGGTGCTTACTGAAATCCCAGGTTCCACTGGGGTGGTGGTCTATTTGTCTCACAGAAATTAGGGCCCAAAGCACCTGTGCGGTAGTTGCCACTTGCCACCTAGCCGGCGAATGAGTAATTGACACTCTTCAGGGAAAAGTTGACAACATAGTTCATCGCTGCAGTCCCAGAATTTGTCAAAAACAGAAATGCCAATCACTGCCCTGCACCGACCCCTCCCCCACCCGTACAAGGTACTCGAGGCTGCACGTGCGAGTGTAGACTCCAGGCTGAGCAGACTGCAGAGCGCCAGGCTGTGCTCAGCTGCTTGACTGTTCATATGTAAACTTCCAGGAGGTCCCTGCGAGGAAGTGCCCTGAGGCGGCCATTCAGAAGCATGTCTGGTGCCATTCAAATCCCCTTAAATAAATAAGCAGGCTAAATATATTAGGTATTCTTCTCAAACCCTGTTTGAATCTGTCTTCTGAATCCTCAGAGGCCTGTTTCATGATTTTAACATCAATCTAGCTTAGTATGTAGGCATGCGCCCTATTGCATCATGCAATAAGTGTACAGATTACAAAATTGTAATGTTTAAGCACACACCAGGAAGCTCTTGGGAAATGTAAAATGTAAAATGATACTTGTATAGCGCACTACTCACCCGCAAGGGTCTCAAGGCGCTTAAACGAATACCGCTGTGGAACCCGTCCTGGCTTTCCCTGTGAGGCGTCCACTCCTGGGCACCCCCAGGGTGAAGGCCAGGCATCCTTAGCGTTGTGGGGGCCGTTATGGAGATTAAGCAAGCTATTGCCCAGAGTTGCAGAGTGGGACTCCATGATTAGAATAGGCACAGAGGCGAGAATGATCAGGTCCATGGAATTTTGAGCCCAAGACCCGCCGAGGCGAGGAATTGAACCCTGGTCCCGGGCTAGACCTCTGCATCAGGGTCTGCCGCTCTAACCATTGAACTTCCAATTGTTACAACAGGTTAGCAAACCCGCCTTTGCACGGGTTAAACTGCTTGCATGACGCATAATTGAGTCAGAAGGCACTGTTGCCAGTTTTACTCGTTTGCAAAACTAGGGGAAGCAGATCGTGAAACAAATGCAAAAATATGACACTTAATACTCAGGCAGAAACCACAATCTCTATCAGGTTGAAACACAAGCAAACCCCATACTAAACTGTGTTTAACCCTCTTGTAACTTGGCACAAAGCAGTGAGGCTTAACCTAGCGGCAATTTGGAAAGTATTTATGTAGCACTTCAAACAGTCACCCAGTGAAGACACTACGCACAAAAGATCCCACAACAGGTCAGAACCAGCATTGGCATAGCCAATAGGTCTTGCCTTTGGGACCTTATAAGTGTTTAGCCATGCAACAGTTGATGTTGTTGCACCAAGGATATTGTGCTACATAACTAAATACTTATAAGGTCCCAAAAACGAGACCTATTGGCCATGCCAATTCTTGTTTACCCATGTAGTGTATCTATGCGCAGCTGTCTTTATGTCGTCATCAGTTATACTTATTGAAGGGAGTGTATCTAAAAGGTTCTTTCAAGCTTGTGTGTGGTTTTCTTTCTTCATGATCTAAAATATGGGGTCCTTTTTGTGAATGGGGTGGGCTGATGGAAAAAAATACAGCCTTATGATCAGACCATAGTAGGGGGGAGAATGTCTGTGACTGCTAGGTAAGTATTATTTGAATTAATTCCATCCAGTGTATAGCCTGCTAAGTGGGATGTAAGCTTCAATTTTCTGATCAAGGCAGAGAGTCTCCATGAGTTCTAACAAATGGATGATGTTGCTGTCCTTGGCGTTTTCTAGGTGAAAAATGTAGTGGCCCAGTACTAGATAATCGGAACTAGTGATACTTTGCCCTATTAGGGTGCTCATGTTCGCAAGAAAGGTTTCTCTTAGCCCCGGGGGCGATATATTAGTATTCCATTTAACAAGTAGTTTTTGGTTAATTCAATTTGAAAAAAGATATTTTCGAAACTTGCGACATTCGTGCCTATATTGTACTTTATATTTATTGACTCTCTAATGATGATAGTTAGTCTCCCTCCTCTCTTTAGTTTCCTGTCAACATGCACCATTTTATAACCTCAGTGTATGGCTTCAACCAAATCTGGGCCTGACTCTTCATTTGCCCAGGTTTCAGTAATAAATATTATGTCTGTCTTATAGGGGTCAGCATGGAGCGCGAGTTCATGTCTGTGCTTAACTAGAGACCTTGCATTTATTAATGAGCATTTGAAGAGCTTGATTTATTGAGTTTTTTCTTGTGTCTTTGGTATCCTATTCTTATAATACCTGATTGGAAGCTCTGTGAGGTGAGGGATAACTTGCAGTTAGGGCAAGTAGAGAGATTTAAATCCTGGTCCGGTTCTAGTATGGAGCAATTTAGGTGATTACCTATTGTACCCAATGCTCGAAGCTCATAGCTTGAGTAAAATAATGGGTGCTTTACTCCTGGGATAAAAAGGGCAGGGGTTCCAGCCCTCGGCGCAATCTGGGCATAGACGGGCAAAGACATGCTTGTCTTTGGTGCACCAGCAGTGTGCCCACTGTGTGCGTCTGCTGTGTGCCTGGAATAGCATTCTATTTAAATGTATCCACCCGGAAATGCCAATCACCATATGTAAAGCTATAGTTATGCATTAATAGGAAAACTCTTGCCTCACAGAGAAATTATTTTTGCACTTGCCACCTAAAATGTGATTTTAAAAAAATGGTTGTGTTTTTAAAATAATAAGGCTAGGAGTACGCTTGTTTAGACACAAACATCTGTGCCCCAGCAAAGTGGACACTGCTTAGATTATTTCTTAGCCTTGGAATAAATCCAAAGCATAACCTATCTCCTTGCTCGCACATAAGTCTGCAGCCCAGCAAGGCAGAGGATTTTGGGATTTTTTTTCTTTACCCCAGACAAATTTCAAACACCTCTTGACTCCTCGTTGGGGGCAAAGAACCATACGTATGGGTCTGGAGTCAGTTTGCGCCAAGGGAATCATACTAATCTTAGACATTTCTGAAAAAGAGACAAGTGGAGTATTCCTGGCGGGAATGACTTGTGAATACATCGTCACTTTTTCCTACTCAGAAGTCCCTTCACATGTCAAACATTGGTCAATAAAAGATTTCCTAAGAGTTCTGTGACTAAAAGTTCTAGATTGTGCAGGGAACAGCATAACTCTTTGTTCCCATTGTTTCCACACATCTATCAATAAAAGCAGGAACTTACATTTATGGTAGGGCTTATCATTAAAGACAGAGAAAGGCTAAATATTTGAACATGTGAAGTCAATCTAGTGCCATTGTGATCTTCACATGGTCACAAAATTGGCCTAATCCTGTCCTGTGCAATAGGTCCACCCACACATACCATTTTTATCAGAAGTTTATGATCATTTGATAGTAGGACTTTTGACATTTTACTGGCAGTTTACCCTTACTTTTACATTTCCAGAGTATTATGAATAATAGAACATGTTGGGATTCATGCAAGGCACATCTTGTGGATTTTCCCATGCCTCTACTTTTCTAATATCTGAGGTTGATAGGTTCCTCTGGGTGCCAGACGACTCTGTGCTCAAATACTATAGGCCTCTACAATAGTATATCCCCCATCATCAAAAACATTCCTTGGTGGCAACAGTGTGGATGCATGCTGAAAACAAGGGAAATTCCACCAATGTCTGATATCTCCACACTCAGAAAAAGTAGGGTCATACAGTTGTGGGTCAAGCTTTGGGAGGGATGTTGTCCTGTGTGATGAAAGCTAAAGAAGCTACCATGTTGGGAGGAAAAAAGTTGAACATATACAACAAATGTGGAGGTGGATGGGCTTACAATGTCACACACTCGAGCACTCAGTTTGCCCCGATGCATCATAATAAATGCAGTGCATGATAACACTTTCTTTGGTGTCAGGCTTTAGTTTTTCACCCTTGTTGGTGCAGCCAGTGCTGTGTATCTCTAGACCCGTGTTATAGGATAACTGTTCTTCTTCAGTAGAGAGCAACACTTTTTTGGGGGGTGCTGGAGATGCTGCCCAAAGTCTTCTCAGGTCTCAGTACCACTCGCTGGGCTCCAATAAGACAATAATGCACAGTTTGCATCAAAACATAGCTGTGCATGTTCTGATGTTGCCCAGACATGAATTTGCCTTAAATAAATGATAAGATAAGAGGTGTTTGGAATACGTTGGTTTAATTAAATGTGGCTGCTAGGAGAGCCTGGACAGAATGCATCTGTTCACAATCTCTCAATGTACAAAGTTTTGGCTGTCAATGTATACAGTTCATGAGGTACAATAAATTGTTCTCTACATTCCTGAAGAGCATCTTAGCAAAACATCAATCACAAGTGCACATTGATAAGGACACAGGTGGCTCTCAACCTCAGGGAGAGCTAATGTAGGCCAGTTTTGATGTGTTCAGATATCCAGTGTGAGGATAGCTTGATCACTACGTGTGGTGTGCATGTCGTGTCCTGATTGGTTGAGTGTACCTATCTACATGTGTTATCTAGCTTTGTAACATTTCTAGAGAATCCGAGCGTTTTGGCCAAATGGGTTTTGTTGAGGACAATTACCTCAGACTTGTTTGAGGTGCAACTATCTATCTGTGGAATCGATCAGGGTTTTCTCTGGGTGCGTATTTGTCAGTAACATATGGGACCCCACCTGTGATCTGTTACTCGATAAGCATGGGCATGGGTCGCAGCACCTTCCTGACCACATATCTCTGACTCAGGGTTGATGGGGAGGTCACCTTGGGTGAATCTGAAAGCAATGATGTGAGTTCATTGGAACTCCTGAAAATAATAAGGCAGCCACTGGTATCATTTTTACCGGCATTACCAGCATTGTGCATACAGTTGTCATCTTGCACATTGACATCATTCTTACTTGTGTTGTCAAAGTTCTGTTTGCTTTGGTTTGAACGTACATTGACATTGTTCTTATTGCCAACAATAATATCATTGCACAAGCTTGGAGTATGACATTCATTGGTATCTTTATGGCTGATACCGGGGCTGCTGTGCGGGCACAAGTTACGGTATAAATTGATATTTCATTGACACTGTTATGTGGGCAAAGGCTGTGGCATACAGTTCACATTGCATTTACTGATATTGCCGTTGTCAGGTCTGCACATATCATGACATTCATTGACATCGTATTTACCCATCCCAACGTTTCCCCCCTTTAATTGAGTCATCAATTACTCTATCTTCCTCGAATGTCATGACAGTTATGTTATTTAAAGTGTGCATGCAGTGTTAGTTGGTGTTTCCCTAGTGCATACTACCTACTTGTAGGAAACCACATAACAGAAGTACAGTAAAGAGATTAGGCATCATTGATGTCAGTAGCTTGGACACCCATAAAGGGATCCACGAAAAGACACTATGCAACCAGTCCTGCTCTGGAGCAACTTCGTCCTTCTTCATATCAACTTGTAAATTATGTAGATCTTGGATGGCACGGGCTAAAGTCCCATTGTTCATATTGTTTCCGGGTAAAAAAGTAACACAGGAAGCACCAGTCTTGGCGCACAGCCCATCCTCCATAGTGGTCATCAAGTCCAATACATGCCAATGGATGTTGCATCACCATAAGGAGGATGGCACTCAGTTCTTCCTTGATAGCATTTAGGGCGAGCTCAGTATTATTGATCATTTGCATCAGCTCCATCTGGTTATTTGTAACCAGCGGGTGCTGGCTTTTGTTTTTCAGGGTGAAGAAGGGTATTAACCATTTGGCGTTTACTTGAGCATCTTTGAACAGTCTGAATTGTTCTGGGCTGTCCTTTTACTGAGCACAGCCAAAATAACCTGCAGTTCTTCTCCTTCGAGCCTAATGGAACAGAGTTGTTTTCTTTTGTAAAGGATGTTGAGACAACTCAGACAGTTCTTCTCCAGGGATGACCAGGGTTGGGGTGTGTATGGCCATGAGGGCGCAGAGTCCCCACCATCCAGGGATGAGCTGGGTGTAGACAAGGTCACCGAATTGCCAGTACATGTCCATCAGCATAGAGGTGCCCATTGCAGGTCCGGTATGTGCAGTATTGTGCCACAATTCTCGTTGCTGCCCAACGCAGTGTACCTATTGATCTCGCTTTCCCAGATTTCATGACACTGGGTGTCTATTCTGGCATTAGACCACTCCCATGGTACTCATTTAACCCTGCGAGATTAAGGTGAGCAGTCCTGCACTAGAATTCCATGCCTGGGGACCATTGATCGTTAATGAAGGTAGTCCCAAATATGTTAAGGGCCGCCCAGACAGAGGCAGGAGTGGACATATTTGTGCACTGCTCTGGTGGTTGTGCTACATCCAAGAACCTTTCTTCTATGAAGTCCCAGGGCCTCCCCTATGGTGCCCCTTCAGCGCATCCTGACTACCTCGGATTGGATGTCACTCGCCTCAGTGAAGAAATATAGTGCAGTGGGGTTGGTCTCACTTCGGGTGATGTTCACTAGTGTCCTACGGGGTTCTACTCTATTGTGCTCGATTTATGGCTTGATCATACAGAGCTACAGATGGACAAGGCATCTTACTCTTTCAGGAGCTATCTCTTGTGATAAATAAAGTCTGTCTGCACCTACAGCGATCGGTATCAATAAACATATGTAACATGATTTGCTCATAGTTTGTGTGCCTACCTCGGACATAAGTTAGTACCAGGGGTTGTGTAGGAGTGTGCTGTGTTGTGCATGATGAACACTAACGTTTGGTTCAGTATAGGTGTTTTGAGGTGAGAGAGGTCTCTGCATATGCTTTGCAAGATTATAGAAGTAGAGCTTACAAAATCATGTATATTTTTGGTTCTGGAGGGACCTGAAAGCAGCCCAGCTAAGGAGAGCATGAACAAAAAAATAAAGGAAGCATTTGTAGAATGTAGGATTGTCTTCAGGAGAGATGTCTGTCATCTCACCCATCAGTGCCCCGGAAGCGACCAGAGCCAGACACTATGCCAGTTTTACTCCGTAGGGCAAGAACAGATTAGTATACGATGGTGCCACACTACGCAATTTAGCTTTGGAGGTAACTTGCCCACTACACTCCCTCTCCTGGGTAGGGAATGATGGCCTTCACTGCCCACACAGCCAATGGACCCATACTGCCTTAGGTGAGAATAGCACCAATCACACCCTCTACCATAAAGTCAGACCCAGTTCAGAGCGCTTTTGGCAGTGCTGTTAAATATTCGCTTCCTGCAGAATAATGACTTGCAAGTCTTTGGTTTACTTCAGGACATTAATTCAGACTTGTTGTTTTTAACAGAGACATGGCTTACTGAGTCCTCAAATCCCACCCTAGCAAGGCCATCCCTCAAGGTTATAAAATACTTAGGAGGAACAGTTCAATAGGCAAAGGAGGGAGGTTGGCAATTATCTATAAAAAACAAATTTGACTATGTCCCAATTATTTTTGGGGAGCTAGACGGAGCAGAATGTCTGGGTTTCTGTTGCTCTTTATTGCCTCATCTGTGGCAGGAGTCCTGATCTACAGACCTCCTGGCTCCGCTGGTTTATTTTTTAAATCCTTCAAACATATTCTGGCACCTTGGTCCCTTAAATATATAAATTTTTTAGTTATTGGTGATCTTAGCCTCCATATGGACAATCTCATAGGCCAGGCCATACATTGGACCAAATCTACTCTAATATTCCACTAAAAGTAGATGATCCACTACCACTATCCTGGTCAGACCACTATCCAATGAGTTTTAATTGGTCCATACTCTCAAAATGAAAACAGACTCTCCCTGCAGACATTGGAATCATGCCCGAGCTCTCCATAGAATTCTGCCAACCGACTTGTGCAAAGCCCTCAAAACATCTTTCCCCTCACTCTCGGGTGATCCTGAGGCGGATGCTACTTAGCTTGATGAATGGATTACTCAGAATATAAATTAGTTAGTTTCCACTGTGGGACGACATTCTCATAAAACAGCTCCCTGGTTTAATGTGATATATACAGACAGGAAATAGAGTATTTTCTGTCTGCATTTACTGTAAAAATCTGTAAAAACTGAAAACTGGAAGCCTTAATTATAAAGTAGCACCGAAGCCACACTACACAAAGGTCAGCCTAGTGAAAAGAGCCTTCTATGAGAAAAAGATTGAGGAATCAGATAAAAAATCTAAAGAGATTTTTAAAATTGTTAAATCTTTTCTGAGGCCCTCACTAAGTACCAACAACCTTCGGCAGAATGGACCGACCAATGGGCATAGTTCTTTCAAGCTAAAATAGCGACAATTCAAATCACCCTGGCGAGTGTGTCTCTTGTCACAATGACGCCTTCTCCAAGAATGTACAGTGGTGAAGCCCCACTACTCCTTTACCTACCGCCTATGTTGCTAGAAGAGTCTCTATCTGCCATCAAACGCCTGAAGTTGGGCTCTACTGTCGATCCTTGCCTGGCTCAGCTCCTGGCGTAGGTGGCTCCAACCAATAATTTAGTGGTCAATAAAGTTCTAAACGCCTCTTTAGCATCCTGAATGTTGCCCACTATATGGAAACATGCCAAAATCCTTCCCCTACTCAAGAAGCCATCAGACGACCACAACGTTCTGGCCACTATAGACCTATATCTCTGCTTCCAGCATTCTCAAAAGTGCTGGATACATGTTAATTCAATCATCTCAGGATACCTTGAAAGTAACAATTTGATGCACTACAGTCACTCAGGTTTTAGAGCCAGCTGTGGCACGGAAACTGCCTTGGTAGACGTAGCTGAGTACAATAAAAATAACCTGGATTGTGGGGGCAAGGCCCTCCTGTTTATGTTAGATATAATGGCTGCTTTTGACACCATCCCCCACAACAGACTATTGAATAGGCTACAGAATATCGGAATTGGCTCTAAAGTGGCTGACTTCCTTCCTGGACAATAGAAGCAGAGAAGTCTGGATTCCCCTGTTTGCCTCCTTTATACAGAATCTGAAGGTGGGCGCCCCGCAGGGCTCAGTTTTGATCCCTACACCATTCAATCCTATCTGACTCCACTTGCCGATCTGGCTGAATCATGCAGAGTCAAAGTAATATCTTATGCAACGACACACAACTTCTCTGTACTTGTGAGAAAGGCGCAGATTTTGAGGGTGATCAGAATATGCCTTTCGAAGGTATTTAACTGGCTGGCTATAATCTAATTTAAATTTAATCCAGACAAATCTGAGATTGTTTTCTTCAGTACCCCACCTTCTGAGGTCTGGAGATCATGATGGCCCCAGGATACTTCCGTTCTGGCTACTCTTCAGAGTGTGTTAAAAAGTTCGGGAATCAAAATTGATAATGCACTATCCATGAAACCCCAAATTCAAGCTCTGATGGGCACCTGCTTCAGGCTGCTATATGCCCTGAGAAAATGTCTACCCCTCCTCTCAAGTTGATGTAAGGAAAACAGTGATTCAGGCCCTAATTACTTTCAGACTTAGCTATGGAAATGTTCTATATTTGGGCCTGCTGGAATATCGCTTGAGTCACTTGCAAGTGGTTCGGAATGCGGCGGCTAGATTAATTCTCAATCTCGCTTCTAGAACCCGTATGTCACCACATCTAGTTGCCCTGCATTGGGTACCTGTGAAAAAGAGGATCCAATTTAAGGCACTGGTCTTGGCACATAACGCCCTACATGAATATGGCGCCATTTACCTTAGGAGGAGGCTATTGCACTATGCCCCTACGATATTATAGTCATCTTCCAGTCATCTAGTCACCATTCCCAGGCTCCGCCAGGTTAGAACCGGTGGTAGATCTTTTTCTTATCTTGGTGCCCAAGCCTGGAATGAACTACTGCTGGCACTTCGTGCCACTTCAAAACTGTCCATTTTCAGGAAGCAACTAAAAACCTGGCTATTCAGCAAATTAAGTAATTTCGTTCAGTTAGTTGTGGAGACTTCCTGTCAGTGCTGGGACACTCTCCAGAGTAGCTGTGCACTCTACAAGTGCTGTTTTCATTCATTCATTCAGTCCGGGCCTGTCCTTTGTTGTTTGTTGTCTGTGGACCGGTGTCAAGGCACTGGTTTTGGCAGAGAAAGCCCTACAATGAAATGGCGCCCTTTACCTTAGGAGGAGGATATTGCACTATACCCCTCCTAGGCCATTATGGTCATCTTCTAGTCATCTAGTCACCTTTCCCAGGGTCCGCCGAGCTAGAACCAGTGGTAGCCATGAACTCTGCAAGTGCTGTTTTCATTCTTTCATTCGTTCAGTCTGGGTCTGTCCTTTGCTGTTTGTTGTCTGTGTCTGGTGTTGGATGTCTGTTCTTTGGTGTCTGGTGGCTGTTGTCTGGGCACCCAGGGGTGTATTTTTTACTTTGGTGCAGTGCAGAATGAATGTCTCCTAAAAACTAAGTTACAAAGTCAGTTGAAATTTGAAGTACTTGAGCGAATGTTCTTTTGAAAGTCTTTTGGGAGTCCTGATTAAATGAATGGCGGGCTGTGGCAACGTTTATGCACTTACAATTCAATCGCTGACCTGTAGGTTAAGAGCTGTGGGTTGAGGGTTAACTGGCAAAAATAAATTTGTTAGGCAACTTATTAGAACATTCCTATTTCATCTGTAACATGATCCTGCTACATGGTTTTTCAGGGGGCTATACGGTTTTACTGGTCAATTTTCCTATCGGAACTGGAGGGAGGTGATAGACATTTTAATGGCATTGGTGGGGTTTTTAAACAAATTTCAGTGAGTGTTAAGAATTTTGGAGACAACAGGGTTTTTTTTTACAAATTTTAATGCGTTCAAATTTTGAGGATGACCGGGGACTTTTAAGCTAATTTTAATGCAATTTGTATTATGGGTTTTCCCCCCTCTCCTTGCTACGATGGCAACAGTTTTTTCTCTGCAGACTATTTTGTTCAGAGCACAAAGTTTTAGCAGGTGCTCAAGGGTCCTTTCGAACTATCTGAGCAGTGTGTGATTGTGAAGACAGGTGGATATTTGCTTTTTGGGTTTAAGTTTCCATTGACACGTGCATGCCCCTTGGGTTTTTTACATGTTGTGGAACAAGGTTTCTCTAATTTCTCGGTCCTGTCCTTCTAAAATGGTTGAGAACCTTTAGGCTCCTTTGTGTGGGTCACAGCGGGCTGTTTCCTGTTCTTTAACAAAGGACTCTGGAGGTGGTTGGAAGGTCATGTGTGGACCCCTTACTGTCGGCCTGCAGTGGGAAAAAATGGCTAGGTCTATGTTTGCTTGCAGTGTTTTCTCTGCAAGAGTCAAAGGTCAAGTTGAGACGTTAGGTGTCCAGCCTAATGAAGGAGGTGTCAATGAACTTGGTATCACTTTTCAACACAATGGGGCTTGTGAGCTGGGCTCTTTTTGGGGGGCTTTGAGGATCCGTCAAAGGGATAATGTTGTTTGGACCCTGCGGCTTGAACGCCGCCATGGTTGGGATCAAGCCATCTACTTCTTAGGATGCTGCCTCCTGGGGCCCTTTGAGAGTCATTTTAACCAACTAGGCATGATTGACGTGCCCACCCCGTACCGCGGACGCGGGCTGAGAAGGTTATCTGCTGTTATGTTATGTTATGTTATGTTATGTTATGTTATGTTAATTTATTTCTTCTGTAGCGCTCGGCTACTCCTAGGAGCATCCCGGCGCTTTGGCGAAGAATATCAGCAGGTAGAACAACAACATAACAGCTAAAACGCAGACAGAAGAAGGAAAAAAACTATTTAGTAAAAAGCCACGTTTTTAGGTCCTTCCTAAAAACAAGAAGGCTGGGAGCCAGTCTCAGGGACAGTGGTAGTTCGTTCCAAGCCTTCGGGGCTGGGTAACGGAACGACCGACCTCCCATACTTACGCGCCTAATGGCAGGAACTGTCATCTTGGACAAGAAGGATGACCTCAGGGTCCTGCTGGGTAAATACCGGGAAAGGCGTTTCCCAATGTACTTGGGGCCTGTGCCATGTAGAGCTTTGAAAGCCAGTGTCAGGCTTTTAAAGAGAATTCTCTTTGAGATAGGTAACCAGTGTAAGGTATTCAGTAAAACAGTGGCACCTGCTCTTCTCGGGAGTCCATAGATGGCTCGGGCTGCCGAGTTCTGTACTACTTGCAAACGGGTCAAAAGATATTTCGGTAGACCCAAGAAAAGAGTGTTTGTGTAGTCCAGACGAGATCCAATCAAGGCCTGAACAATTATTTTCCTATGATGGAGTGACACTAAAGGAAGAAATTTTCTCAGCATCCGTAGAATGCCGAAGCACTTTCCTGAGAGGCACGAAATATGTGGCCCAAAGGACAGTTCACTGTCCACTATCACTCCCAGGTTTTTGGCCTTGAAAGACACACTGTCAGGGGGAAACATATCTTGTGGCCACCAAGATTTCCAATTTAGCTCGGGAGCGCATCCAAAAAAGAGCAGTTCCGACTTATCGGAATTGCACTTTAGGCATGACACCTAAATCACTCAAAGACCGCACCAAGACAATCCCTAATATGTATGCCATCAAACGACCCGCCCCTGTCACATGTGAATAGGAGCTGGGTGTCATCGGCGTAGGATATGATCTGGGCGCCAAAGGACTCCGCGACCACCGCCAGAGGGGCCATAAAGATGTTAAAAAGCATGGGGCTGAGAATGGAACCCTGTGGGACCCCCACCTCTAGCGGAGCCATGTCAGCGGAGAAAGGGGGCACCCAGATTGTTTGCCGGCGGCCGGCCAGAAAGGAAAGCTGTGACCCTCCACCTCCCAACGCTCCCATCTCCCCGCAAAAGACGGTCCAGATCTATCACTTTAGGCAAAGTGTGATCCAATGGGTCTACCTCAGAAGGTTTTGGAAGCGTTTTGGGGGAGAGGAGGATGGAGCTGAATGCTCAACCCCCTGCTGGGAGTCTGGTGTGCAGTTGGAGGCTTATTGAGTAGTGAGCAAGCGAACTGAAATGGCTGCTCGCTGGTGGAGTTATCTACTGACTTGGGGCTGGGTTAGTGTGTGGCCCGTGGACCTTTAGGGTTCTATCAACCTCCCTTCCCCAAATGCCTGGAAGGTCTGGCTTCTCCCATCCAGAGTATTCACCCAGTTTTTAAACTATAGGCGGGCCTCCATTTGGAGGAGGCCTGAAAGACATTGGAGAGTGGGGTCCTTTTCATATGCAGTACACACTGGTGGTATGGGCACAAGGGTCTCAGCACCTGCTTTTATGCACCGGTGGGGGCCGACTTGCTCCATTGGCAGACTGTCTCCCCCTCCCCTGGTGGCATGGTCAGCAAACCCTCCTTGGGGGATCAACAGCAGAGGGGGCCTTGGGACTCCTGTGGGCATCCGGAAGGAGGACTCTAGCATGGATTCCCGATCAACATAGCATGGTCATGCTCATGTTTTGAATCATCTCGGCTATTGAATTAAAGGTTTTGTGTGTTCCCTTCTGTTGTGGACAATTTAAAGGTTATTTAGTGTTCCTTACTGTTGCACTAAAGGTTTTAAGTGTTCCCTACTGTTGTCAATTTGAAGGTTTTTTAGTGTTCCCTACTGTTGCATTAAAGGTTTTGAGTTTTCCCTATTGGTGTGATGTTTCCTTTTTACATTTGACGAGGGGTTCCTGAAGCGGGTGTGATATATGCTTGTGATGATGTTCTGGATACACTGCATGTCTGGGGATTTGGGAGTTTTTAGTGTGCGTAGGGATACTGTGGGGGTAGCTCTGATAACAGTCTATTTCGTTTGTGATATACTTATAGGTGACAATGGGAGGCCTTGTGGTTTCTTCTGAGACAGTAGTGACATTCTATGATAGTTTGAATCTGTCAGCATTTTGGCTCTCTGGTGCGAGCGCTTCGTTCCATTCCCCTGGGGTCCTGGAGTTGAGTCCTTTCCCAATCAGGCACCACCTGTACATTCATGGTCGCCCTACCGCTTTGGGGGTGCTCTCGTCAGTTTCTTGGTCGCTCCAGCAGAACCATGGGGTGGGCATGTAGGAGGTGGCCGGTCCTCTCTATGCCCAGGGACTTCTCTCATGCAGCTAGCAGGGACAATTCTCTGAGGCGGTGTCCTGATGGTCGCCTTCCCTGCCATGGTCCGGGCTGCCAGGGGGTTGAGCATGTTCTTACAGGCCTGGGTGTTTTTTATTAAGGGCTCCCTATCTGCCCCCTGGAATAGCAGGCTCCATTGTAGGCTTTTGCCTTCACTGTCGAACTTACAGGAGCTGGAATCTTTCTCTTCACTGCAGCTAGTTTCATGGTTGTGTATTGGGGCCACCCTTCATGTGCCCACATTCTTAACAGGGTCATTTGTATGTCTCTCTCTTGGCCCTTGTGTCTGGTTTGACTGAAAGTTTTGGAGAGTTCTATGAAGTTGGTTTCAAATGTTTCCTCCTCAGGCCAGAGGAATGTGTGTGTGCTGGAATGGCCATGTCACTCACAGTAGTGTCTCTCCGTTTTACAAGCCTGGTTAGGGAACTTTGCTTTCTTGTGGTCTAGTGGGCTAGTGGAATCTCCATGAGGGAGTGGGAAGCTTATTTGTTTTAAGAGTTTTGCAAAATGTTGGTCATCTTGAGATTTTCTTGAAATTAGTTACAAATTCTAATCTTATTTGGGGGTACTGTATACACGGGGTGGTACCAAAACACAATTTACAGGTTGTAAGCTAAAAAAACAACCTGATTCATCAACAAAAAAAATGTTTAACATTAAAATAGAGATAATAATGCAATGAGTCAATAACAACTTGTAAACCTGTAATAAAAGTGCAATTGTTAGTTTAGGGTAGTGCAGCTTATTTACCAACAGAAAACTAGCATTCATTAACTTCTGATTTGAGAAAAAAAAATGTATTATCACCTACAAGCATAGACTTCTTAACAAGAGCCCTCTCTTAGTGCTATAGCCCGTGGAGAGGGGATGCTCTGCTCAGTATACAGAGGATCAGATATAGTCTCTTACCTTATGACAGCTGTCTCCGGACGGACCTCCGCCCAGTGGATTCAGCAGAACATTTAATCAATTATGGCATCTGCTCACCGATCAGATGAATCTGTTTGGTCCAAGGTCCTTCTTTCGATAACTGTTGGGCCCAGTGAACCAGTCTCGCCTGGCTGGCTTGCCAATATGTTGCTCAGATATGAATTTACTTTAAATAATTGAAAAAGCAAGAGGCGTTTGGCAAAACAGGAGCAAGTTGGTTTGATAAATGCTGTGGCCGGGGCGGCCTGGAGATAATGTGTCTGCTCAAAATCTATTGATGTGCATAGTTTTGGCTGTCAATTTATACAGCTTATGAGGTACAATAAAATATTCTTTACATTCCTACAAAGCATCTTAGTCATAAATCAATCACATGTGCGCATCTGATAAGGACACAGATGGCTCTCAACCTCGGTGAGCTAATGTGAGCCAGTGTTAATGTGAGCCAGTGTTTGTGTGCCCTGATGCCCGATGTTAGGAGCGCGTGATCGCTACGTGTGGTGTGCATGCTGTGTCCTGATTGATTGAGTGTACCTATCTACATTTGGAATCTAGCTCTGTGGCATTTGTAGGGAATTTGAGTGTTATGTTTTGCACTGGAAAGCAAATCTAACAAATCTGCTGGAAAGTAAATCCAACAAACAAATGTTTTGAACGGGTTTGCATCACTTTTGTGATGCAAACCCAGCGCAAAAGGTTTGTAAATTTGGCCCCATGTATTGTAAAGAACAGTTGTTCCTTTGGAGTCACTGAAAGCAATTTGCATCATTTGTAGAAAAGGGCTAATTACTACACATTCAATATGCACCAAATCATGCAATATATATACAAGAGGCCAAAAAGAGCATGGGATGTGGCCAGGCAACATTGCAGACTAGCTGCTCCTTGATGATACTCCTGTTAGTAGATCCTTCATTTATTTGAGCCCATTGGGCCGTTTCTCACCCCACATCATCCCAGTGATGTGGATTCTGAAGTGATTGGCCCTGGGCATCAGAATTCGCCCTGGGGTCCTGGATTGCTGAGGCTTGGAAGGAGAGCCGAGCCATTTGATACCGTGAGGTCATGCTGCCAACCTCTGTACGGTCCTGTTCTGAGTCAGGGAGACGCCACCTCATGGAAGGTGTGGAGCACCTCCGTGGTGATCCCTGTTGCTGAGGGATGAGCAGCCATGGGTCAAGAAGACTCCCCGCTCTTGCTCGGGACCAGCTCGGGCCAAAATGACTCCTGAGGAGCAACCTGTAGGCCTTGGACCAGGACGAGATAAAATCATAAATGCTCCACACTATCCTGCACACCCTCTGTGCACCAGAGTGACCCCAGTGAGTAAGTCTGAGACCTGTGAGCTTGCTACTGCTTTTGGATCACTGCTGGGACGCTGGTAATCCTCAGACTGAGGATTCCATATAGGTCTTAAAGGATGCATGGGCCATGTTGAGGAGGTCTTGTTGTGACTCAGGTACTATTTTGCTTGACATGTTGGACCCGGGGATCTCTTGTTGCGTGAGTTGGGCAATGATGATGGGCTGCTGGGGCGGTGTAGGGTGCGACTCCCCCATGCACACTGAACTCTATCTTGCCAGCTCACGGTGGGGTGGGTCACAGGCTGAAAGTGACATGGTATCCTAGACCTGGAGTTCCCTATTGCTTGGCAGCTGTATAGCGAGCTTTCTTCCTCGATTGAGGTGCCCCCTAATGCACCCCAACACTGAGAGGGCCCCCTGGGGTTCAGATGGATGATAGCCCACTTGGGGGTGAGACATTTGCATTAACTGCCTGGTGGACGTGACGGCGCCTTGGGGCTCTGAATAGGCCAACACAAACATTACTGGCATGAAAATTCCACTGCATGGGACAAAGTAAAAGTGCTCCACATATAAATGCGGGGCCGCTGCGGTGTGCCCTGATGAGGGGCTGTGGCACCTTAACCAGGGGGTGTCATGCCACCAGGCAGCACTGATTGTTATAACACCTGCAACTGGAAAACCCATTATTAGAAGCCCCCAAACTGGGCTAGCCAGAGACTGTTTCTGTGGCTCATAGGGCAAGAGGACGGTGCCAAATACTCCAGTGGGATGACGCTCATGGTCTGCTGTCTCAAAAAACCTTCCTCCTAGACTTGGTTGCGGGGATCAGGTAGTTGGAGCATTGGAGTAGGTCGACTCCCCTATTAGGGGCTTGAGAAACCCAAGGCTGGGGGGACGTGGTCTGATGTGTAGATGGAGCATTCCTGGGCCTGTTGTTGACTCTCCTGATGCAATGGGGAAGTATAAGCTGGCTAAACCTGCCCAATCTAAAAGGACAGTGAATTACATCCATACTATGCAGCCTGAGGGTCCGCCCAAGACAAATGCAGAGAGGGGTTTGGTGGGGGGAGATGGAGAGGTGACAACCCGTGCCAATACTTGCAGATCTAATGGTAGCGATATAAAGCTCCAGAATGAGCTGGTTACAAAAATAGACTCAATCACAATCAATGTCAATCTGCTTTGTGCTTGTCATGATTCCCGTTCCTCACTAACCTCACTAGCCTTACATGCACATACATGCAGGCGTAGTTTTCCCACTCTAAAAACCCACCCCTGTCCCGTGCAACCAGCACGCCAGTGATATGTTAGTGTATGATTGTGTAACACTCTAAATGTGTATTGTTACAGTGATTTGTGCTCTTAATGATATATATGTATTTTCATGGTTTCATTTGTTTTTACCAAGTGCTTGTTGGAATCATTGCCGAGTTTATTGAATTATGAGCCAAGCAGAGATGTACAATATGGCCTGGGAGTTGTAGGTAAGAATGCAGAGAAAGTCAGCAGACTTGTGATCGAGACGGGAGAGAGCTCAGAAAGAGACCGGAGATGCCGGTTCAGCGCGCACGCTGGAAAAACGGCACGCATGTATTTGGCGCGCGATGCGCCAACCTACCTTGGGTGTGGCTGGGTGTGGCTTCACTATAAAAGGCCACACCCAACGTAAACCGGCGCTTTGCCTTCTGCCTTCGTCGCCCTTCAGAGGTTTCCCCTGGAGGATCCTGGAATCCAAAGACGACGGCTTGCACTTCGGAGTTCGAAGGTCTTCTTCCTTCGCGCGCACCACCTGAAAAGAAGAAGAGAGACATTTAAAAGCTAAGTTACAGTTTTCTTCTTGTTTGTATTATCTGGCGCCCAACGCAAGCAAGCTACCAGTGAATTATCGAACTAAAGACTTACCTGGAAAGAATTCAAGTTTTTGAACTCTGTAGAGATTTTAAAGGAAAAGAGCAAAGTTACAAGGACTTCTGGAAAAGGGATTTAGAGACTTTGAGAATTATCAAAGAGAAAGAGTAAATGTTATTGTTGTTTGCCAAATTGTCTTTTTGTTTTAACATTGTACATACTAGGGAGTGAAGGCGAAGAACGGCATGGTGAGAATTCAGAGTAAGTGAAAGATAGTTTAAGGGGAGGCACTGAGTAATGCAAACAATATAGCAAGACAGTGACTCATCATTCCTCTTCAAATAATTGTTTTACAGAGAACAAACACTGATCAAGCAATCTTCTGCATCATCACTGACCTTGCCCAGCCTATCCCCTTCACGACGACAACACGGACGCGACGCCACATCTTAACCAGTCGCAGGTAGGACTCTTCTAAAGCACAGTTAAACCTTTAGAAACCTGATAGGGGTAAATAGACAGTATTAGAAATCAGTTTTTACAAAAGTTCTCCTTATTGCTTCGCAGGTCGACAATCAAGGAAGCAGGTAGCGTCCACAATCCGGCCTACCTCCCTGATTTCTATTTAATTACCTCAGTGTTATAAAACAGTCACTAGGTGTTGCCTAGAATTTGGGGAAGTTGGTCCATAACGTCTCTGCGAAACCTTCTACAAGCAACCTACAGGTAAGGGTGCTTGTAACCTTGTCAGAGCTGATCTCCGGAAGGTTGGCAGATCGGGTCAGTACCGCAGAGAAGAATGTAGACACCCTGCAACAGGAGGTCTGAACCTTCCTTGGCACAGTCTCTGCCCTCCCAAAGCTAACTCCCCATCTTGATGAATGCATAGAGGATGCTGAGGGTAGATCCAAAAGAAACAACTTGTGATTCATGAGGTTCACCTAGATGGCAGATGGGCAATCCATGGAGTTGTTCCTCGAAGATTGGAACACTAATACTTTGCATCCAAAAATACTGTCCACATTTTTTACTGCAGAGGGGGCACAGAGCTCTGCCCCCCTGCCGAACATTCAGCCTTGTAGAGATAAATTAATCCAGTATCTTGTCCGCCTGTAGGATGTACCAATGGTTTCTCATATTCTGTGTCAATCTGTTTGACAGCTCCGTGTTATCAGTAATGAGGCGAATGTCATCTTTTTTTCTGATTCTTTTGTGGTTTGTCTTTTATGGTGTCCTTTCTGTCTATTTTGGTGATCATGCTCCCTTATTTATGATCGTCCGTAGGAGACTGAAATGCATACCAACCACAAACTATCATTGACTCTTATTTCCAACAAAACTTCAATAAAGATCATTTAAAGAAAAGAGGCCAAAAAGAGCATGTTCAGTATTTTTACTGACTTCAAAAAAACTTTAGGATGCAAAATGACAAAACAGACATTTTACACAATCAAAAAACAAGAAACTAAGCATAAATTGATTTGTCAGCCAGCATACCCATGATTGCTGATATCACAGCACATCAGGCGCCATGCCTAAACCAAGCAAGCAACTTCATCTGGATGTTGGTTACTAGAAGAATACTACACACTTTTCTGGTTATGGATAATCTTTTTACATCTTTGGTACCTGTGACTTACTTGGGCGCAGTGTGAACAACCGTTATGGGAATGAGATTGTATATGTGGCAAACCCTAGTGAAAAGTATGCTCATAATCTATTGTGGATATGAGTAATGCCTGGACACTGAGTTAAAAGTCTGAAGAGTGTCAACAAAATTGTTGTCTATAAGGCAGAAATGATTACTTGTTTTTCCAGCCACTTGTTTTAAGTGTAATTTTGTGTCTAATTGTGTATTTGTGCATTTAGGTAAAGGTCCAAATATTTGGAAGGTATGTCAAGGCACTGGAAGTAGAGGTGCATTGGGTGCAACAGCACCCCCAGAAAAAGCATGCTGATGATCAGAAGGTGAATTTGCAATAAAGATGCTTTTACATTTGTTTTTATCTTGTGACATTTGCTGTGATTCAAAGACAGAGATCAAATGTCATGCTATGTTTTCTGAAACATTGCTGCTTATTTTAACATGGAGATTAGTGTTTAATTTTCTTTCTCTGACTGCAAAGTTAGAGGGATTTGTAAAGTGAACTGTCTGACAATGTTGCAGGGAGTGTAAAAGGAAAGGATGGAGGATGGCCGTTTTTCTACCAAATAACATTTATTTACCTGTAAAATAACTGTGCAAATATTTCACATTATATCAGCCGTTAGGAAAGCGCAAATGAAGCACTTTGTTTGCAATTCTGATGGTGATAGAAACAAAGATTTTAATAAGATAAAAACAAATCAAAACACTTGGTGATGTGCAAATGGTAAATATCTGCTGACAATCAATACCCACACATTATAGTTTGTGTGCTAGAAAGTTTCATTAGCAAAACTGCATGTCAGTGCAAATTTTGTAGCCATTTTAATGAAACATTTGCTCTCAGGAAATGATGCAACATGCAATTCTAATATATTTGTGATAGTGAGCTTTAAAATACTCAACTGGCTACTTAAACTCCCATACCTTTCTCCTGTTGAATTGGCGTGACTCACAACCCCTGTGACTTTAGTATTGTAACATTGATGGCTGCAACCCCACTCTGAAATTTGATCCATCACTACTAAGAGTATGGTTAAAGATATCGTGATTCCTTTAGTTACTGTTATTATATTAAGAGAGAAAGGTTGCACATTTTTTCCTGTGAATAATATGAATATTTTCCCTGAATTAGTAACCCAGGATGGTCGGTAACCTTGGTTCTACTCCCTAAACTCATCCCTTCCATTTTTTAAGACCTTTAATTGATAACACTTAAGGGGAGAAACACATGTGATGCATGTTGATGCAAGAAGATGAGTGTTAGACCTGGCATCCTTGGCATAGTTTTCCCCCTATTGTTTTGCCTCCAGACCTCCTGCTTTTCTGGCTTAGTTTGTACTGGCCCCATGACTCAGTGCACTTTACCACTGTTAACCAGTGGTATGGTGCTTGTGTTCACTTCTCAAAACATAGTAAGTCTTATACCCTAGTACAGTGGTACTACTTGTGCCCACGACCTTTAAATTAAATACCACCAGTGGGATGGCAGCATTGATTGTGCCATCCACTTAAGTAGCACTCTTAAACATGTCTCAGATCTGCCATTGCATCAGGCGGTGCCCGTGCAGGTAAGAATGACGGTCGGTGTTGTCGGGTGAGGGGCGATTTTGAGAGACGACCCCAAGGGAAAATGTATTATTTATTTAATTTTCCCTCAGCTTTGCCTCTCAAAATCCCCCTCCATCCTGCCTCACCGTTCTTACCTGCATGGGCCGCAACTGCATCGCATTCTGGGTAGGCAGTTTTAAACTGCCTTTTCGACCTCGCAAAATAAACCTTTTGCCAGACCCAAACCTTCCTTTTTAATTCATATACGCCACCCCTAAAGTAGGACCTGGACAGCCCAGAAGTCAGGGTGCAATGTATTTAAAGGAGGAAAGTACTTTTATGTTTTACATGTCGTGCTAGTGAAAAACTCTTCAATTAGTTTTTCACTACTGCATGGCCTACCTCTTCCATAGGAAAACATTGAAGTTACCTTATTAGATTTAATAAGATGTAACTTCCAAATAGGAACAGGTAACTCATTCATGTTTGGTGTCATTAGAATTGTAATGAGGAAGTGTAACTTATGGTGAAGTCGTATTGTAAAATACAGTTTTGAAAATGCCACTTTTACAAAGTTGGCAGCTTCCTACCTTACAATTTGGTGCCTGCAGCCTGTTTCTTGGTCATATGACTGGGTATATGTTAGCCTTGTCAGCCTTAGAGTCTTCTGCCCCCATATTCTTTGCTTCCGTCAACCAACTTTGATGATCTTGTTTTTGCTGGTCTTATGACTCTGTGAACTTTGCCACTGCTGACCAGTGCTAATGTGCATGTGCACATTCATCAAAACATAGTAACATTGGCTTAAACCCATTTGGCATACTTAATGTACTTTATTACATGTGCTCAGGGCATGCAAATTAAGTTCTACAAGTGGGCCTGCAGCACTTATTGTGCACCCACTTAAGGAGCCCTTGAAACATGTCTCAGGCCTGCCCTTGCAGCCTGTGTGTGCGGCTTTTAGATGACATTTTGACCTGGCAAACTAAACCTTTTTCTAGGTCCACATCTTTGTTTTTTATACATATATGCCACCCCTATGGTAGGCCCTGGATAGAGGCAGGATGCAATGTATTTTAGAAGTAGACCACGTACTTTTAAGTTTTACAACTCTTAAATTCATTTTTCACTTTCAAGGCCTGCCTCTCCTTTAGGATAACATTGAAGTTACCTTATTACATTTAATACACTGTAACTTTCAAATGTGAGCAAATACCTCATTCATGTTTGGTTTCTTTGGCATTGTCAAAATCCTCTCGTGTGGTAAAGCCAGATTCTAAATTACAATTTTGAGAATGCCGCTTTTAGGAAGTTGACACACTGAAGGGTTGGGACCATAAAACCTACAGCCAAATAGGACCTCTTCAAATAAATGGCTGTACATATTCAAACTTCCTATTTCAAAACTGGGACAAGTAACTTTATTTTCTTGGCCCCTGCAGTTGTTTCATAATTTACTAAATAATATTTTCAAGTGCTTATTATGATGTTCCATATGTTGTGAAAAGTGACACTAATCTACTTTTTCATTGATCCAATATATCACATGTTGTAGTGTAGTTCCTATATTCCCAATAGGCTCTGCGCATTTGAATAATATACACTAAAGATTTGACATAGGGCTGAGGTCAGTATGTCTCTATCGAGTATACTAAACTTAATTGTATTTTGCCAGCTAGCTCAGAGTTCACTAGAAACTTTCTCGAATAAACAAGAAGGGATTAGTTTCTGACAACCGCATAAACATGACAACTTTGTTTCCCCAGGAATCGAAACGTATCTTCAGAGTCGTGGAAACAATAGATAACCATTTCACCCAGGCAATCGTGCATACTTCGTTTCTACAGAGTTTGCACGGAAATAGAGAGACAGGCGTTTCAATAAAAAGGGGTTTATTGAACAGTCTTTCTCATGCAAGAGAGGTGAACTGCTACAATCGTTACACAGAATGCGAAGTATAATGCGTACAGCGTAAAAAGTAATATAAAATAATACTGTAATAGCATTGTCTTTTGCTATGCCATGTAAAAATACATGCATAAAAAACACAGGCTAAAAATACTCAACTGGTGCTTCTAAAATATGCCTACCCCAATATACCTAACCTTGGACTAGTACGAGGGAAGAAGTAAGTTTCTTTCTTTAGCATAGGTTCTCTAGGTTTCTCTAGGTTCTAATCAGCTCCATACATTAAAAATGAGAGAGGTTGGTATCTCTGTCTCGGGACTCGATTTCCCAACATCCCACATGGGGAGTCAGAAACACAGGAGCTGGATTTCTCGGCAGGAGGACAACAGCTTCTGGTCAGTGCGTCAGCTGGAGAGTTGGCTTCCTTCGGCACTTGCTGTAGCGAGCTGCGTCGTGCAAATAGGTAGTCAACTGCACTGAACCACACCGTGCTTTACCATAGCAAGTGAAGGAATATTTATACCTTCAAGGTGCTTAGGAATGCCAGCTTTGACGTAAAGTCAGGCATATGAACGTCATGAATGAACCCCTAAGGAATAGATGTTCATGCAAGGGGAAGTCCCTAACCGCTTAAGAGTCTGGTTTTCCAAGAATTTGTTGTGACGTAGATGAACAGATGGAATTAGCCATGCCTGTATTTGGGCAGCATGGGATATGCCTAAATATGGACTGGATATCTATGCCTATATAAGGGCAATGCGAATTGTACCTATATAAGGGCATGAATTGAGAAATTCATTCGGAATCTAAAATCGAGCACAACAATGTGTCCCTCAGGACAAAACATTCCAATCCTAATATCAAACATAGTAAAATGTACACATAACCAATAACTATGAATTAGCGCAAACAAAACAATTGGCAACCACCTAATTGGTGATTCTATGTAAATAAAACATTTTAACACAGACTTGAATAACGTAAATTGAACCAGTCAAAATATTTGGCCGGGGGTATGAATCACACGTATTAAGGCTGCTGTGACCCTTTTGGCAGGAACCTGGGGGATGAGAAACATTTTTAACCAGGGTGGAATTTTATTCTTCAGGTTGTTTTTCCACTGCCCTAGTCCATTCATAAATTCATCACCAAGTTTCTATAATCGACTTATTGTGAACCACTAGGAAGTTAGGATTCTCATTAGGATCTTGACAGGACAATTTCTTGTATCCTCTGGGCGGACACAAGCCATAGGCTGTTCAGGAATATAATATGCCTTGTTTGGAGCAATTGTTCTGCTGCTTTATATTGCCTTCCTAATTGGATTGTAGCGCTGTGTTTTAGAAGGTCATCTCGACCGCCATTCCATGCCGAATGTAGATCCGGTAAGTTTTAAGGAGAGAAGACAAGCGCATTTGGCTGATTTAATTTGATGTTTAGTTCACTGTGGGGGTAATTTTCTGGCTAATCCTTTGACCGGCGATCCCTGAGCGCAATCATTGTACATGAGAGACTGTTGTTTGATTTCTATCTTGACAATTTGTCCTTTCTGTGGTGCCAGCAGGGGTAATAGGGCATCTGATGTCACTTTAGTGAACCCCTTACAAAAACATGTTTCCATATCCCACTTGAATACCTCTCTATACATTTATGTGACTCTCACAAAGGCCTGGTTTATTATAGATACAACTGCAAAATAAATAACGCTTGTCCCACAACAAAATTAGAGTGGCTTTGGTGAAAAATTATAACATTTGCTTGTAAACAATGAATTACTTGCCATCATAAAGTCATCAACGCTTTGCTTTTATGCAAACCAGTGCTTGGATAAAATGCTTCCCTCACCGCAGAACAATGAGAGAAGGGAAGGCTTTAGGGTGTTTTAGGGAGTACAAGTCCTTAAATGCCACCTGTACATGTAGAAAACACTCTCCTCAAGTGTTTTAAAATCCCAGTAAGCTTCTATAAACTTTCCGCGATATTTCAAGAGGGTAAGCTGGAGAGGTCACCTTTGATGGGGAGCTTAGCCATTTAGCACACCGAGATGGGAAAACAATGAGAACTCATTTTGCTTTCATATGTATAAATAATGCATCATACATTCTGTTGACTAAAGATGGGGCTGTAATAAGGCCAGTGCTTTGCAGGTTTATGAGGTCTCTGAGGTCTCTAGGTACTGAGCTTCAGTTGTTTGCATTAAATGCTTACCTTGGATTTAAGTCCTTTACTCTGGGTATGATCTGAACTTCTTAGACAATCAATTCTTGAGACGTGATTCTCCAGCTTATGAGATGCTCAAATTAACCTTAGTGAAGCGGCTCAAGGACACTGATCACCAGCAGTCCCTGCCTATTGTCGAGCCAGTCTTTAAGGACAGCAGCACAAGGGGAGATATAATGATTTTTGTCATCCACTGTATGCAACTGACTTAATAGTAGAATGCATTAACCTTCATATTAACCGTCCTTCAGTGAAAAGAATAGAAGATCACCGGAGTTGCCCAAACTCAAGTTCTAAAGCATAAGGCAACCAAGGTCACAGACAAAGGCTGAGGAAATTGCATGTTTTGAAGTGTGCAATTTCAAGTGGTTTCAGCAAATGCCTACAGTGTGCCTCCTCCCAAGAGACAGTGCTGTCATTCCTGTTTCTGTAACAACTTTGTTTTCATGTATTCAGCGCCTCAAACAACTGGTTTATCTCTGAGCCTTAATATATAATATTACCAGCACCAGCAATAGGTAAGTATATTAAACACAGTCGAACCACAATGTCAAACACTAGATGATTTTTTTTTAACGCGACACTTTAATCTTTTGTAAGTGTTGCTTAATATACCAAGAATTTGAGCAAGCTTTAAAATAAAGACGTTTGACCAGAACAAATTTAAGAGCACTGTAGTTTGATTAGAGGCCCACTTCTTAAAATGTGTTGTGGCATCTATCAGACCAGCAGGAACTTTGTACAGAAAAATGTTGATTGATGCAAAAGGCAGCTGTTTTTCCGCATGGTCACCACCGTTTTTTCACCTTTTATGGGGCCCTATTTTACTGGTATCATGACTCATTGCGCTGAGAGACACCCATTTAGTGCCAAATTGAGTATGCTCGGTCCCCACATTGGGTTATTTAACTTTTCAATAAGGCCACTCTAAGTTAGAGCAGAATATGTGGCAGTGGCTTGGAAGATAAATTTCACACGTCAAGGAAAAGTGCCTGTGGCATATAGAAAAATGTAACTTGTAATTGTTAGCTAAGTCACCCCCTGAAGTGTGTTCTGTACGTCCACACGAGTAGGTGCTTAATATATAGAAGTGGACCCGGCTAGATATTGGAGAAAGAATGCTTGCACAGTGAACAGTTACAGACAGCTGTTTTCATTGCTTAAATGCATTTGTATTCTCCATAAACAGGGCTAATAAGATACACATTGTTACTTTTAGCCAAAAGAGATAGATCTGGGTCTGTTTCCTGCTACCCCCGACTCTTGCAGAAGGTATTAAGCACTTGAATACAAGGGACATCTTAAGGATTGTGGGGGCCCATGGCCAAATCTATTTTGGGGGCCCGGTTCGGGTTATGATCCAATTACAGGTCTTTCACACTCTTTTTGGCATGGTCACTAGCAGTGCACAGACACACTCATCCAAAATCCAAATGTGTTTACATCTAATATTCAGGGATAGTTATGTGTGTTTTCAACATTGTAACACACCAGGAGTGCACTAATACTACTGCCAAATCTTTGTGATACCCTCTCATTTCTCATATGTAAGGTCCTGTTTTGGTGTAAGAGAAACTGTTTCATGAATATTACATGACACATAAACGCAACACTTTTAATAATTATTCAAGTTAATTAGGGCAAGACTCGCAGAACATATCTGGCTCTATCAGGGGGCCCCCTTAAAGGCTGGGGACCTGGGCCAGAGCCCACTTTGTCCATGCCTTAAAATGTCTCTGCTGAATACCTCACAAGAGAAGGAACAGAACAACTAGGAAATGAGAGATAAGGCATAGGAGTGCTTGCTATTGTAGATCAACATTGGCTAACACAGGATTGGGTAGCATCTGCTTGCCTTTTAGCCGATTTACTTGTTCTTAAGTAGTGTAGGGAGCATAGACTAAATCAGTATGAGAAAGAGGCAGACATCAGTAAGCAGATGGTATTTCAAAATGTCAGGAAGAATGAGGCATTTATCCCAACAAAACCCAGATATTCACTGAATCCCGCATGGATGCTGAGGTCTTGAGAGCAGAAATTTGACCAGAATACCAGCATTTCTCCTCAGGAAGTCCAGGCATTGGAAACCAAAAATCAGTAGCAGATGTTCATGCTCCAGGCAAAAGTAAGCAAGACAAACAGTGAAGGCCAAAGAAGGGTATATATGTAAGGGCTTTGGGAGGGGACCAGAAAAGGGTAACAATAACAAATGTTAGGGATTCAGGATCGGGTAGATGAACTATATGAAGAGGCGAGCTAATAAAACTATCAATCATTGCCAGACAGGTGTGTGTAGTAGGTTAATTATGGCCCACCACTATTGATCCAAAAGTGTAATGTAGAAGTTCTGTTGTAGCGGTAAGTGGTTAACTTTCTCACTCTCCATTGCCCAGTCTTAAAAAGCTTCCATTCTCTTCCCTGCTGGAGTCCAAAGCTTCGGAAACTAACATGAAGAGCAACATACTTAGCACTTAACCTCTTCACTTGGCAGTCTGGGACTGAAATCCTGACATAAAAACACTTTTTACTTTCTAGAAATGGCAAAACACTAAGGACCAGATGTAGGTAGCCAAAATACAGGTCGGTAACGGCCGAAAATATTGAATTTCGGCCGACCGGTATTTGGATATTGAGATGTAGGGGCCCAAAAAAGACTGATTCGGTAAATACGAGTCGGTAATTTACCAAATCAGAATGTACCGAATCGGAATTTACCGAATCGGAAAATATCAAATTCTTATTTACTAAATCGGTAAATAAGAAATGGAAAAAAATGATTTTTGAGATGTAGCAAACTTCTAAAATACCGAATTTCAAATTCGGTATTTAAGAGTCGGTATTTACCATGGATTGAAAGCAGGTGGTAACCAGGTGCAGGCCATAAAAAAGGACCCAAAATGCAACGTTGTGACCAGAATGGCGGCATTCTACGTGATAGCAAGGTGGCTAAGGCTACAGGCAGCAGGAGAGAGGGTCTGGAGAAGGGAGGAGCAAGTCTACAGACAGAGGAGAACGCTTTTTCAACTCACTAAGCCAGAGATATTGCAAAGGTACAGGCTATACCCCCACACGATCCTGGACTTGATCAGGGACCTGCACCCATTTTTGGAGCACCCAACCCCAAGGACGCATGCCATCCCACCCCATGTGCAGGTGCTCTGTAGCCTACACCTGCTTGCATCTGGGAGTTACCAGGGGGTCATTGCTGTGGTAGGTGGGGTGTCTCAGAGCTGCCTGTCCCGTTTCCTCAGGAAGTTCCTAGAGGCCATGATGCAGAGGATGCATTATTACATCTGCTTCCCTGACACACATGCGGAACTGCTGAAGACCAAGACTGACTTTTATCAAATTGTACATTTCCCACATGTCATCGGCTGTATTGATGGCACCCACATCCCTATATGCCCACCTGCTGCCACAGAGTACATTTACAGAAACAGGAAGTCAACCCACTCCATCAATGTACAGTAATCTGTGATGCCAACAACATAATCACAGACATTGTGGCCAAGTTCCCAGGAAGTACCCACGACTCCTACATCTTTCAGAACAGTGGAATCTACACACGCCTGACAGCAGGGGAATTTGGCAAAGGATACCTGCTAGGTAAAACACTGTAACACACCCTGATAGATATAGCAGATGTATGTGTATGTGTGCATGTGAGTAATGGTTTTCTCATTTACATATAGGGGACAGTGCATATGCCGTCCGCTCATTCATCCTGACACCCTACCTCAACCATTCAACCCGCAGCCAGCGACGATACAACGTGGCACACAAATCCACCATGAACGTTGCGGAGAGCACCTTTGGCCTGTTAAAAAGCAGGTTCCGCTGCCTCAACAAAAGTGGAGGGGCACGGCAGCACTCACCAATATTCTGCTGTAAGATAATTGCAACTTGTGCAATGTTACACAACCTTGATACAAAGAAGGGCAGAGAGGTGGAATTGAGCGACTATGAGGACCAGGATGATGAACATGCACAGCCTGAACCAAACACAGCAGGAGTTGCACCACCAACTGGTGGCAGACAGAGACGGGCAGAGATCACACTGAACTTTTTTTGAGTAAGTAAATACACACAGACAGGTGGAGTATGCACCCAACGTAGTTTAATGTTTGGCACTACGCAGGTACTCAAAAGCACATATGTGCAACACAAATGTCATCCATTCAATAATGGTAGTCCTGCCTCACTTCCCCATTTAAGTTCATGAAGATTGGGCTGTATAAGTCATGTCTGGGCACGACTACCAGTGCCAGATGAAAGTGGCTGGCTGTCCTCACTGGGTGTTTGGGGTGTTGGCTCACCATGGTGCCTGCTGCTCCTTCGTGTCTTAATTACAGGGGGGCTTGTCATGCTGCTCCTACTGGTGCTTTCCTCACTTTCAGGTACATCCAGAGCAGCAGTTTGTGCTGCCTGTGCATTAAGTAGCATCTCTACAGCACTAGTCACCCTTGCAAGGCCTCTAGACACCTCATTGCTGCTGTGTGTTAGTCCCTCTTGCATATTGATGCATCGTCTGCATAGAAGGGCTGTGGCCAGGCGGGTCATCGCCTTAGTTTGTTGCTGTGCATGTTGTCTGTCCTTGCGCCTTGCTAACCTGTCCTGGTCCAGTTTACTGCACAGGAGCTGCACTGATTGTGTCATGTCCTGCACACCTGTGGCCATATCCTGCATCCCTGCAGCCATCTTCCTCATACCTGATGCCATGTCTTTATTCTCATCTACCAGTGCACTGATGCCCATCCCTATGTCTTCCATATGTGCATTCAGGGTCCTCATCTGGCATTGCACAGACTGGATGGCCTTCCCCTGCATCCTTTGAATCTTAACCATGCTACCCTCCAGCCCACGGAAGACACTAGGACCCTCCACATGTTCTGCAGCACTGCTATCTCTGGGCCTGCGGTGTCTGATACCTATACGGCCAACCTCTGCACAGGACTGCTGTGTGGCAGTGCTTCCTTCCCCAGCAAAGGTTTGAGGGTCTTCACCCTCCATTTCACCTGCTGAAGTTTCCATTTCTACCAGTAGAGCAACTGCATGCCTCCTGCTCTTTTGAGGTGCAGGTGTTGTTTGCGGCAGTGGCGCAGGAAGTTCAGGTGATGACAGTAGCAGAGGGGATCCTGAACGTTCTGGGGACACCTGCAGATGTGGAGACATTTCAAGGTCTTGGGATGGTGGCAGTGGTGTTTGTGCACCAGTGTCCTCTGTGACATTCTCGGCACTTGTGCCTGCCTCCTGGCTGTCATCCCTCTGTGGTGCTGTGCCTTCCTTCTCCCCGGTACGCCTGCAAGATGTCTCACCTGTGGACATAAAAGCGACATTAGCTCTGTGCTCCTGCCTCACTGCTTCTACAATTAATTTATTTTCACTCAAACACTGTACATATTGCCTCAGCCTCATTATGACTGATATGTTTAGCCTAACGTCTTCATTGCTGGCCTGTATGAAATGGTAGGTCTTTCAAATTCTACATGTCCCATGATGCATTGCTCCTGTCTAATACTACCTCTACTGCAGTGGGGTAAACTTTGCCACATAGGGAAAAGGGAAGGTGATGAGGTGGGGGTGATTGCTGTGCATGCGTCTTTCCTTTTCTGGCGGCAGCTCTGGCTGAGCTGTCTGCATCTCCCAGTCCACAGACGCTCTCTGCTTCAATGGTGGACCCCACCAACTCCTCCAGCTCAGTCAGTGGGTGTGCACGGTTCTTCCCTCCTCCAGTTTTGTTTGCCTCTTTGTGGAGCTCTGCTATTTTCTTTTTGGTTATGCTCCTGAGGTCATACCACCTCTTTTTCAGGTTGTCTATGTCCCTTGGAGTCACTCCTACAGCATTCACCTTTGTCTGTATTTCCAGTCAAATCTTTCTTTTTGCAGATTCAGCCACAGTCAGGGACTGCTTCCCAAACAATTTCTGGTGTTCTTTAACCACCTCCTCCACAAGGACCTGCAGCTCCATGGTGCTAAATTAAATTTTTCTCTTCCTCTCTGGGTGTTCCTTTTCACTGCTGCTTGCCATTTTCAAACTTTAAAAGCACAAAAAAATATTTTTCCTGTGGCTCACTGACTCAGCTCTGCTTGCTCTCCCTCTCCAGAAGCTTCTAATTACTTCTAGCTGCCTGGATTTAGCCACTTCCTGGTTGGGAGGGGGTGGGTGGTAGCACCTGATTGGCTGACTCCTAGGTTTCACTTTCTTCCCTTTCCGATTCGGTATTTACCGAATCGGCATTTCCCGATTCAATATTACCGATTCAGTATTTCCCATTCATTCCTATGGGCCAAAAGGCTGATTCAGTAAATTCCGAATGACAGATACCGAATTTTACCGAATCGGTAAAAATTACGGAATTTTTACCTACATCCCAAATATGGATTCTAAAATGCCAAATCGGTAAAATTTGGTATTTTAGAATCAGTATTTTTAGATTACCTACATCTAGCCCTTAATCGTCCAATTTCAACATAGAGCCAGATGTATCACCTGGCAAATGGCCCATATCCCCGCCAGGTCTACTTAGTAAACTACTCGATTGCTCTGTCAGAGGTATCATCCACCAGATAAAAAAATTAGATGTTTAAGGCAATGCCTGGAGCTATTTTGCAGTTGGTGCAGGGATCCAACACATGACAGAGCTCTGGGGCATGGTTTATGCACTGAACAAAATGGCCGCAGATAGCTGTGGTCTGTCACACCGCAACCTCTTCAGCACTTCTACAGCCACTTTCTACCGTTTCTGATTTCGGGACCTTTATGAATGCTGCCTGTCATCTCTGCAGCATTTTCAGCCAGCAACTGGCCTCGCTGGAGCTTTTCCTTCGTCCCAGTGTTGCAGTGGTGAGTTCCATTCAGATGGGAGCGGCCGCCATTTAATTAGCTGCCACTCGCAATGCCGCCATTCTGACACCTCGTGTCACTTTCTCCTCCGCACAAGCCCTAAACATGCTTTTTTCAGAAATATTAACTATCACAGCAATTACCCTCATTCATATATTTTATGACGGTTGCTTCATTATATTTCAATTGATCGGCTGCCATTTTGTCTGCATGCTGCTCAATCTTCAGAATTTTGTATCTTCATGTAATTTTTGGACATGCTCTCTTGAGGCAACATTCCTATTATATATAAATAATGGAGTAAGTTTCATCTGCTACATTTCTCTTCTTTTTTTTCAATTGCTTCATTTATTCGCCTCGGGCCTTATATTTATGAGCTGGATTAAACATAGCAGGTGCCTCCTTTCGTCATTGGCTATGCTGCTGAATTGAACTGTCTGATATTATCAAATATTTATATCTTGGAACTTCCCATTCTTCGTTTTATATTTCCAACATATCTGTACATTCCGTCATCATAGTGTATGGGCAAGATTTCATTTTATAAGAAGATTACTCATCGCTCTATGCACTGAGTTAAAATGGCCAGCGACCATCTTGCAGCTTCTAAACCCTCTTCCTCAGGAGTGAAACCTAAAAGGGCTACAAATGACCCTCCATGACCCATTATGTCCTCTCATAATCCTGATTTGGACACCATACTTGACAAGGTGAGGGGTCTGAAAGCTTATATGAGTGCCACTAACAACAAATTTCAACACATTGTAGATAGGTGGATTGCTATGGAGGGTAAAATATTTGACATGGAACAACATATAAGTGATCTCCAAGATGCTGCTACTAAGATTCCTTTGCTGTTACAAAAAATTCATAAACGTAAACTTCACATCATGGATCTCGAAAACAGAAACAGATGTGATTATCTCCGTTCATAAGGTCGGCCAGAAAAACTTGAGGGTACGGATCTTCTTGCCTTTTGAAAAAATGTTAACCTGAACTTTTGGATCTTCCCATCACAACACCTTTAATTCTTCAACGAGAACAATATTTGGGTAGATCTCAGCCCCATTGCAATAGACCTAAGGTTATCACAATACTATTTTTGGAATTCATAAACCTGATGCGTGTTTTGAAGGCAGCTAAAGAAAAAGGACGTCTTGTCTGGTCCGGCCCAAGTATTTTTATTTGTCAAGACCTTTCAATGCCACAAATGCCAGACAAAAGAAATTCCTTGCCCTTTGACTTCAAATGAGACAGTTGGATATTCACTATGGCATTTTGCATCCCTGCCCATGTAAAATCACCTATGAGGGCACCACATGATCCTTTGATGATCCTGTTAAATAAAATTTGTTTATTCAAACTATCGCTCTCACTCTATGGATACATCTTTCCAGGGCTCTTAACAACTTTGTTATGAGCTTGTCTTTCTCACCTTTTCTCTTTCTCTATGTTTGAGTGGCTATGGCTGTCTTTTATAATTCCTATTTTTCTCTCTCTGCTATTTCTCTTGCTCTAGGTGCTGGCACGTCTCATGGTCATTTTCCGTAATCTTTGCTTCAGAACTGGATCTCTATCCTTGATCTGTCTCTTCACTTTACTTGCCATCCCCTTTCTCTCTTTTCTTCCCCCTTATTCATACCTGTGTTCTTTTTCTGTGAGTGCTCTTTTGTTTTCTATTGTTATCATGCTTGTATTGCTTATATGCTATATGGATGTTAATATATGGTGTCTTTATGTTTCCCTTAATGTTTCTTACAGCTTGTCATCTATGTTCCTGTTCCCCTATTCCTAATTCCCAATATGCCTAACATTGTCTCGTGGAGTGTCCTTGGTTTGGGACATCCTGTCTAAAGACAAAGGGTCCTTTCTCATCTAGCAAAGTTAAATTCTCATGTTAATTTTTTGCAGGAAACTCACTGTAATTATGTTGAATTGCTTAAGTTAAAAAGGCAATGGATTGGTCAGAGTGTTTATTCTCCAGCTATTAACTGTAAAGGTGGTGTTGCCATTGTGGTTCATAAAATGTTACATGCACAGATTATATCAATTTATGAGACACTGATGGACAATGGGTACTGGGAACTGTTATTACTCAGAGCAAATAGAACATAAAAATATTGGACCTATCTGTAATTAACTCTCTAACAACATTGCTTCCTCAGATGCTGACATTTCTAAAACTTTACAAGATTATTACAAATCATTATATTCAGAAGATACCAATCCTTCAGATCATGATATTCATACTTTTTAATGGTCTTCCTAATCCTCCTTCTATTCCTGATAAATTTAAATCATTAGAAGGCGACATAACTACCCAGGAGATTATGAACGCTAATAAATTCCTAAAAATAGCTAAAGGCCCGTGCCCAGATGAATTTTCTTTTGAATTATTTTCTGCTTTTTCCTCAAATTTGGCCCCCATATTACTTGAACTTTTCAATTCTTTTAATTGAGATTTCAAAGCTACTTGGTCCTTTTGGAAGCACTGATTGTTATTATTCCTAAACCCGACAAAGATCATCCCCTTTGTAAAAATTATCATCCCATTTCATTAAATAACTATGATTGCAATATATTTGCCAATATCTTAGCATTCTGCATTGAAAATGTTGTTCCCTTAAGTGTCAAGTCTGATCAATCTGGTTTAAGGGTAGATTTGCTGCAGATATTGACAGAATGCTCTCCAATATTCTTCAATGTGGCAAGAAATATCACTCTCCCCTGGTTGTCCTGTCTCTTTACATAGAAAAGGCTTTCAACCACATTAATTGGCAATATAGGCTTACCGCTTTTATATTGGTTTGACCCTAGTTTTATTTCTTTTAATAAATTATTATACTCTGCCCGTACCAGTGTGTTTGCTAATGGACGCTTTTCCCCATAATGTAATGTACACAGAGGTACAAGACAAGGTTGCCCCTTTCCTCTTTGCTTTTTATTCTTTGTTCAGAACCCTTCCTTGAACATATTCATTGTATTACACTTATAACTGGTTTTAAGCACAACGCCCTTGAAACCAAGTTATCAGCTTACACTGATGATATTTTATTATATTTGTTTAACTCCCTTTCCACTTTAAATCTTTTTTTATTGTTCAAGAGATCAACTTATATCCTAATATCTATGGTTATAACCTAAACTTCTCCAAATCTGAAGTTCTACAATGAATCCCTCCAGCTATCAATATATGTTTGCAAACACTAATTTTACATGGTGCCCTTCCAAAATTAAATACCCCGGTTTGGTTTTCTCCTACTATGTGCAGCATTATTAGCCATAACTTTAACACTTTAAAACTTAAAATTCAGAAAGTACTCTCATCATGGTCTTTTCTTCATCTGTAATGGTTGGGTGGATTAGATATCATCAAGATGATGATTGTACCACAGGTCCTTTTTATAATGTCTATGTTACCTTTTAAAATACCCATTTACTATTTCTCTCAGATTAATTCTATTGGTACCAAATTTCTCTGTAATAGCAAACAATCACGTATTGCCTTGTCTAAACTTAATTGTCCAAAGAATGAAGGAGGTGTTCGTCTTCCTGATTTTAAGTTGTATCATTCTGTTTTTTTAATTCAACAATGTTATTCTCCATCTAAGGACTTTCAGGATTCTCCCATGCCATGATGGAATGTATTTGAATGCTCTTTTTTGAAAAATCTTTCCTTTACTGATGTAGTTTATATGTATAATTGTACTTTTACCTCCAAAAACCCAAATCCGATTATATCATATACCCAACATTTGATGCATACAATATTTTCTACGAGTTTTAATTGTTATCAATTTTTTTTAGCCTCTTCTATTTGGAACAATAAGTTCAGGAGTCGCTATTATGAAGAGACGCCCTTGGAATGCCCCTTCCTAATAGCGAGTCGCTAATCCTATTTTGCGAGTCGCAAATTAGTTTGTGACTTGCAAAATAGGATTAGTAAATTGGCCACACGTTTTTTGCGGTCGCAAACGGGTCTGAAACCTATTTGCACCTGCAAAAAACATTAGTACATCTGGCCCTAAATGTTTAAAAAATGTCAGTGTAATATTCAGTTATCAATTCAGAATGTTTTCTTTTGGTCTATGGCACCTGACTTTGAACATCTTTCACCTAAAACTATGCTGTTTGATCTTTTTATTGTACTTGTGTTTAAGGTTATACTTTCCTGTTTGAAGGATAATTCTAAGTTATCCATATCAACATAGTGCGATTTTATTTATGATGAACATAGAATGGCCAATGTGTCTTTGTTATCAGTTGATCAGAAGATTAAATCAGTTACACTGGGTACCATTTAATGCATCCTCTCACTCACCGGCAATTTAGTTCTTATTTTAATTCTTCTCCCTTTAACTTTTCATACCCTTCCTTCCCCTTTTTCTTTTATTCTTCTCTCTTTTTATTTTCTTTCCTCCCCATTTCTCCTTCTATTTTCTCATACTCCCCATTGTTTTTTATGTAAAATAATATTCTTAGTTTATACCTTCATACAGATGTTACTGGTTTTAATATCCTTACCAATTGTATTGGTTCATATGCTTTATTGTCACTGTTATTATATACGTATTATGTATCACTAGTTCTAATTTTTTAATTCTTCAATAAAAAATATTTAACAATACAAAAAAAGAAAAATGATGGAGCCCTGCACCAAACTGGTTTCTTTTTCATTTTCAAAATGGAAATCCTGAAGAGGAATTTTCTTTTGGAAAATGAAAAGGAAAATGCTCCCATTTTTCACTACCCCTTCCCACCACGGTTTTCCTGGCGGTCACAGAGAGTGAAACTGACCTCGAATTCCACCTATCTAAATTAGGTGGGCGGAATTAGAGGTCTGCTTTTGATGGCCCTTATCCGCGGGCTGTCGGAGTGGTTTAATTAATTGAGCCAACGGTCCGCATGCATCCAGTTAGGCGGGTAGACAATTATGTTGGAGGTATGTATACTGAGGTGTTCCAATAAGGCACAATACAAAGGTATTGGATGTAAAGTAGGTGTATTCCATTATGCAGACTGGCACCACTTCCTCCAAAGTCCAAGTCTCAACAGGCCTTCTAACATTCCAGAAACAAAGAGTAAATCAGAAGGCCACTCCTAACCGTGCATTCCTCATTCTAGTACATTACCCTTTCAAGCCAATATCCCACACATCTTCTTCCGTTTAACTATCTTCATGGGATGACTGTATGTGGAACATGGACCATGTGTGACAGGAGCTTTCACTCTGACTACATCTCTCACCTTCACATTAACAGTTTTGGCAGATTTACTAACTATCAACCTTTCCATCACTCTTTCTTTCCACCCATCATCCTCAACATGTCCATTCACTCCACTACAATGCTTTACTCGTGGAGGAGATAACACAGAATTAGCTCTCCTCTCTCTTAGCAACTCGAAAGGTGCCCACATAAACCTTTTTGCCTCAAGAAAATGAAATTCAGGGAGGACAGCAAGATTGTCAATATGTGGTTGAAGGTTGTGCCTTAATTGTAAATATTTGAAGAATTGTTGCTTTTGCATGGCAACATTCTCCGATAGTACTTCAAAGGAACACTTTGCAGTGCTTTCCCTGTTTGGTGCCCCTAATCACTGTGAAGTGTCAGAATGTGCTCTACTGATTTGTACCTTGACCAGTAAGTAATTTGGTATAAAGGTATAAAGGAGATGTGGAGTGCCACTGAAGCTAGGGCAATGCAAATGATGTGCAATGGAGTTGAATGCCTTCTGAACATTGATCAATAGTGAAGCTGAAGGCCTTCTAGGAAGAGGGCAAGGTCATTGTGGAGACGTTGTAGATTATGTGGGTAATGAAGTCACGTTGGTCTGTGTGTACTGTAGATCAAATCAGCCCAAATACGTTGGTAGCTAGAAGTATTCTTAACTTCAGTGTTGGTAAGGGATGTTGGATGATATGATGAGCACTGGTCCTGTGTCCGATCAGGTTTAGGTATGACAACAATTTAGTCGACGCACAAGGACTGGTTACTTTTTTATGTAAACCACAATATTCAGTAAAACTCAAAAGGCATCTTTCCTGTTATCCCATGGGGTGTCAGTCTATAGATTGTCAACCACTTTCATAGTTTAGTCAACCATTCCTTCCCTGACCTTCTTGCCAACTGTATAGTCTCCTTAAATGTATGATTCATCCTTTCCACAGTGCCTGTGGTTTCTGGGTGGTACAATGCAAATATTGTGTGCACAAGACCTCTTTTGAATAAAAACTCCTCCATCTCTGTCGATATGAACTGCACACCATTATCAGTCAGCACTAATTCAGGCAAACCTTCCCTTGCAAACACCTGTGATGAGAATTCAATCACCTTCTTTTCTGTGACCTCATTGACAATCACAAGTCCTGGCCATCTATAATAAAGATCCACCAAAACAATGATCAATTTCTTGTGTTCATCAACATTGAGAGGTCCCTCATCTCATGCTTTCCTAGGTAAATTCCTCACCATCATGGGTTGTTCCCTCATCTTAGAAACCTTATCAATCATGGAACACTCGATCACCTCTCTCTCTATCCATCCAGGACCACCAATAACCAACTTGCAAGCACTATTTAAGAGATAGAAATTCTCTGATGACCCTCATGCACTATTTTAATCAACCTCCTTCTCACCACTACAGGAGGTACCAACCTGGTTCCCCTCAACACCAACCTTCTGTCACTGGACAACTCTTCCTTGACACTCCAGTACGCCTTTATCTCACTCCAATAATCTCTTGTCACCCCAACTGTTCTCTAACTTATTACCCATACTCTGCAAAACGTTGCCATTTTTGATTTGTTTTCTACAATCCTCTTTACAAATCACAACTTCAATCACCACACACACCCTTTTATCCTCCATGAACTTATCATCACTGTCAATATCTTCTGACTCCACCCTCCTGGACAAACAATCGGCCACCATATTACTTTTCCCAGGGAGGTGCACCACCTGAAATTCAAATTCCAGTAATGCCACAACCCACTTAGCAATCCTTCTAGAGACATTATCTACCATTTTCTTCATAAATGCATCATTCAAAAGTCTGGGATCCATTCTAATGACAAACTTCCTGCCCCACAAAATCTTTTCAATTCATTTATCTCCTAAACAATGGCAAGAGCTTTGTGCTCAATCACCGAAGACCTGCTTTCCACAGGTCTTAAAGCACATGAAATGAAGGCCACAGTTCTTTCAAATCCTTCATTCCTTTGAATAAAAGTCACCCCAACCCCATTACACTAGCATCAAGGCAAATTATATTTTCCTGAGCTGGGCAATAACTCTTTAAATTCTGAACATTGTGCAACTCCTCCTTCAGATGCATAAATTCATCACAACACTCTTTACACCACATGAATTCCATTTTCATCTTAATTAAGCTATGCAACTTAAAAGTTTATTTTTTTAAGCTTTCTTCACAAACATACTATAAAACTCCACAAGTCCTCAAAAATGAAGGCAACTCCTTCTTGTTTTGTGGAACAGTCATCTCAGTGATCACTCTTACTAACTCCAATTTTGTGTTTAAACCATCTTCCATAAATGTATGACCCAAAAACTCAAGTTTCTTCTTATGAAACTTACATTTCTCCACCTTATGTGTCAATCAATTTTCATGCAGCTCTTGCAACACTGCCCTCACTCTCTCATCATGCTCTTCATGTGTATCACCCAAAATTTGGATATCATCTTAATATACCTTCACCCCTGATAAACTACCTAGCATACTTTCCATGGCCCTTTGAAAGACGGATGCCTCCGACACTAGACCAATCAGCATCCTTCTAAATCTGTTTGTCCCATTGAATGTGACAAACGCAGTGAGGTCCATCGAATTTTCATACAATCTTATCTGGCGGTACGCAGAGGCTAAATCCGAAGTGGAAAACCACCCAGAATACATACTAACTCATGAATCCCAGAAATGGGAAACCTGTACACCACAACTGCTTTATTAAGGCCCCTAATGTCCACACACAAACAAATATCACCATTCTGTTTCTTCGCCACAACCACCTGACTTAACCACTCTGTACCCTCAACCTTCTCAATAACACCTGCACTTCCAACTTCTTCAATTCTCCGGGCACAGATCTCCTGACTTCAAATGGCACCTTCCAAATCTCTTTGCACTCATCCACATCTTGTAAAACACCATTAATCTTTGTATCACCTTCACTACTACAACACTTGCTCATATGTCCTTTATTCAAACACAACTTGCATTAATTTCTATACTCCATGTAATTCTATAGAACTGCTTCTGTCAATATTCTGGGATCATACTATGGGTACATGGGGGCAAAAAGGTATGTTAACTATAGGCAATATGGTTAAAGATGGCACAATCGCCTCTTTTCAGGAGTTAAAAGATATATATAGCCTCTCCCAACATGACTCTTTTAAGTACTTACAAATACGGGATTTTATTTTTAAACACCCAAATGCTCTACCGCTTTGTCATAATGACTTCATCGATATACTCAAAAAACCCTCACGTATTGGGACTTTATACAACCATCTGGTGAATTTACAACAGGATGATATGGGATCGCAGGAATCCAAATGGTGTAATAGACTGGGCACATTGGCTGGGCCCTTTCAAGAGTCAATTTATATAGCTGATAAAATTATTTTGTCTGCCAACTTATACTCACAACATTATAAAACTTTATTTAACCTTTATCATACGCCATTTAAAATGTTGAAATGGGGTAATGCTAACAATGGGAAATGTTATAGATGCCAATCTGATCAAGCAGATATTGTACATATATTTTCAGATTGCCCAGTGTTAAAATCTTTCTTTATATCTATAGAAAAATGTCTGGCTTATATCACAAAGTGTGATGTTACAATTTCTTATGATAATATTTTGTTTCCAGGGTATCAAAACAACAGATATGTTTTATTTATGGCTATGGCGTAGCTCGCCTATGTATATCTTCAATGTGGTTGAAGCCAGAAGCTCCTATATATGAAATGTGGCGAGCAAAGTTTTACAATGTTTTTTATTTAGAATTTAACCTTTACCGGATTAAATCTGTTAATAATATGCAAAAAGGGTATAAAATTTGGCAGGCAATGATAGATCATTTTAATCATTTTTGGTTAAATATGATGATATCACTGCTTATATAACATGTTTTGATATTGTTTTTTTAATATTTGATTATTTTTGATTGTGTATTTGCTCTATAAATTTGTCTGTCTTATGCGGCTTTGAACTGAATCAATAAGAAAAAAGGAAAAAAAAAAACAAACACAACTTACAAGTTATTTCAATTCAGGACACATCTTGTGCCCGGTCTCCCCACTTATCCCACTTCACAAACATTTACTTGTAAACTGTTTGACTGTATTTGGATTTTTGACAACTCTTTCACCTTATCCTTTCAAGCTTTTGTCATCCATCTCCTTTTTATTCAACACAGAAACCTTTGCACCAGCACAATTCTCAGAGACCTTTTTTCTTATTACTGTAACACACGCTAAACTGTGCTTCTGCCTTTTGGCTAAATTAATCATCCCAGTAAAAGAGGGACCATCCCAGGACCACAATTTTTCTCATACCTCATCATGTCTACAATCCAGCATAAATTGATCCCTGAACCCCTGATTGACAGACTGACCAAACTTACAAGTTGAAGCCAATTTCCTTAAAACAGGTATGTATTCTTCCACTGACCGCTTTATTTGTATGCACTTCCCAAAATGGAAACACTGAGCTACAGATAATACCTTTGGAAGAAAATGTGAGTCCAACTTCTTCAAACGCACTTCATACTCAAATCAAATCAAAAATAGTCTTTATTCGATATTTTTCAATCATAAAAGACATTTTACAATTAAAAAGTTGTTTTTTGTTACCCCCCACACCCCCCAAGAATATATGATCCACAATGAGTCGTTTCAATTTAGTCTAAAAAAGAAATATCAACCTAACTCATCCTATTTACAAAATTACACATACATTTTTTTAAAATATAAAAAGATAAAAACAGTTATAAAAACGAAATTCATCAGTGCAGTATATATCAGTTACTCAATGCAGTATGCATAGCATATTATTTACTTAATACAATATACAGATTTGAATAGCAGCATATAATAGCTAACCCTAGGGTTACTCCAGGCTCATTTTGCGAGCCCGAATTATCCATGTCCAGTGAAGAAATTTCGACATGGCTATAACAACAGGCTGGGAAGTATCAGTTCTTAGGATCCTAACGGCCTCAGTTGCAGATTTTATGCCCAACTGGGCGCAAATTGGTTTTAGCCATGATCGTCTGGGGGCGCTATATTCAGGGCAGGCAAACAAAACATGTCCAAAATTTTCCTTATGATCAGAGCAAAAGGGGCACCTTGAAGTTTGGTTCTTGTACCATTTTTCAGTTAGGGCGTTTAGTGGTAGTGTCCCCACCCTCAATTGATGATACTTCTTCCGGTCCCCTGGGACGGTAATCCAGTCACAGTAGAGTTCTAGGGCCGGTGCATGCTTGAGTTCTAGGAAGTCATTAGTAAAGAATCGATCAATACGACTTCCAAAGCACTTGGCCTCAACCATGCTCCAATAAATACAAATCTCGAAGTATTTTTTGGGGTGGGAAAACATTACTTACAGGGTCGTCCCACAAATGAGATAGTCCCATAGCCCTGTAGATTGTTTTAACATCTCTCATCCATACTATTTTTTGACTTGTGTCCAAGGATCTAACCTCAAGGAAGCCTTGGGCGTACTGTAAGAGTTCAGGGGTTACCCATAACCTCCTCCAGTAGGCAACTGATCTATACCTAGCCATATCCTCAAAGCTATGGAATCCCAGATTATAATGTAGGGGTAGCAAAGGTGTTGACATTGGTAAGCCAGTAATGTTGCGGAGAAATTTGTTTTGTGCTACCGTCAACTTTGTAAGATTACTAGGCCCCCAGAGTTCGGCCCCATAAAGGACTGCCGCTCCGACCTTTGCATTATAGATTTTTAAAACCGGACTAATAGGTTTAGTATGTGAGGAAAATAGTTCCTTGGTAAGAGCTCCTGTCAATTGGGCATGCCTTGTAGCTAGCTGGTTAGTGTGTTGTTTCCAGTCTAGTTAATAAGACAGGGTTATACCAAGATAATTGAAAACCTGTGTCTGTTCAAGTTGGACCCCATCCATGATAACCTTCCCTCTGATGTGTCTCAGTTTGTGCAAGACCATACATTTTGTTTTACTTGTGGTAATAACAAGACCATGATCCGCGCAAAACGATTCAAAAACACCAATGGCCCTCTGGAGTCCCTGTTGGGTCTTTGATATCAACAGGGTATCATCTGCGAACATCAACAGGGTGATCAGTCTTCCTGCCAACTTTGGGGCATCTGTAGGTTGTTGTTCAAAGGACCTGATCACCCTGTTGATGTATAGCGAGAAGAGCGTTGGAGCAAGTACACATCCTTGACGTACTCCTTTTGCAATAGGAAATTTATCAGTAACGCTGCCCTGCTGGTTCCAACGGACTTGTGCAAAATTGTTCTCATGCATTCTAATTAATAGGGACAAAATTTCATTTGGAATACCCTGTTCTTGTAAAATATTCCACAACTTTGAGCGAGGAACCAAATCAAATGCCGATTTTAAATCAACAAAGGCTGCAAAAAGCATACCCCCCCCCAAGGTGAACTACGCGCCAGTATATTAAAACAAATCTAAAAACTTGGTCGATGGTACTAGTATGGCTACGAAAACCTGCCTGTAAGGGTGACAATATGTCCTGTTCATCTATCCAACCATGGATGCGCTGCAGTACAAGCCTTGCCAATACTTTTTGAATACATGCAATCAGGCTAATAGGCCTATAATTGCCTGGGTCCGAGCATGCCCCCTTTTTAAAGACAGGGATAATCTCGGCTCCCTTCCAAGTCTCCGGAATAGGCGAGCCCTTTGCAATACCATTGGCTAACAGCTGGATATAGGTAGCCCATAGATCTTTGTCATGAATAAACAAGTCTGCAGGGACGGAGTCTAAGCCTGGAGCCCTAGCTTTAGGAATGTTATTTAAAGTTTTTAGGACATCGGCTTTAGTGAAGGATAGGTGGCTCGTAGTGGTGTTTATGGGGCCTTCCCACCCTTCTTCATCTCTGTCCTCAGCAGCGAACTGGGTCGCATAATGGGAGACCCACACTTCTGGTGACACATGATTCGTGGGTTCGCTTCTTTTTACCCCCCTTCCCCATTTAACGATGTTCCAGAAGGATGTCATAGATCTTTCTTTGCTGGCTTTTAGGAGATCCCTGCAGTATCCTTTCTCCCAATCCCCCTTTGCTCTAGTTTGTATTTTTTTGTACATGACTCGGGCATCCTTTATCTTGGTTTTATCTTTTGTCTTTACTGCATCGGACAAAGCAATATAGGCAGCCCTGCAGGTTTTGTCGTACCACTGATCCTCCTTCCTTACTGGCCTACGCTGCTTTTTAGTAACTTTTTTAACAAAGAAGGATTTCAGTTTGTTAAAAACACATATTCACTTGTATTATTCCCAATTACAGTCAAATTTAGGGATAAATCTACATTTAGACCACTTTCAGCAGAATGTTCAAGTCGGCCAGAAGAGTGATGACCATCTTCAGTAGCACTTCATACTCATTTATTCCATCACTCGCTTCATCTTTTAAATTGGGCATATGATCATACATTTCTTGACCTTCTGGTCCTAAACAGGGGGGTAGTAAAATGCCTTCCTTTCCGGCGGCAAATTCATACCACACACTCTGACATATCTGGAAAACACAGTTTCCCATTTCTCCCATTTGATTAATGGCTCTTCCAGAGATAACAGAAAAAAATTGAGTAGGAGGTAAGTGTGGCATATTCCCACTAATAAAACCACAGGGAAATATACAATATGCACAAATGCTATTTCAATCAAGCAAAGTATGGAAGAAATGCTGTTTAAACTGATAACTATATCCACAAATATGATGAACCCACAATGAAGTGCACTACAGTCAAGTGAATGCAATTACCCAAAAAAATGATAGCCCAAATAAAGAACTCACCAGTTCGTAAATGCCATCCAATGGCTTTTGCACCGTTGTAAACTGTGACCCACAATAAAGACTTCTGAAGATCGCACACAGATTGAACCAGGTAGGTTTTGCGAATCACCAGAATAACTGTGACTCACATAGATAAAGAATACCAAGGTGTGCGAGTCACTGCGACTTGCTGTGAGAGAAAGATACTTCACTCCTGGGTTGCGCACCGTATACTCATGCTGTATGAACTCCGTGCAGACAACCGTGTAGCTGTGGAATACGTCACAGATGAAGGAGCATTGCTCATCAGCCGGGAACAGATGCTGAAAAGGCCACCAAACAAAAGACGTGTTGGAGGTAACCCAGCAACTACTGTCAAAATTAGTAGGATCCCCAAAACTCCGCAACTCCTCTGGTCCATGTGAGGCTAATGACACAATTGTGGGCAGCACTACTCCTCACGACTCCATTGGTCTATGCAAGTCAAATGGCACTATTTTGGGCAACTCGAGGGCAGGGTTTGTGGCTTCACTGCACCATAGACACGGCCCAAGCCCGAGCCTATCTTCCCAACTGCAATCATACACAAATGGTATGTTTCTGACTTTAGACTCCAGAATAAATCAAAAAGAAATCCAGTTGGTCCAGTAAACAACCAGTCCCATCCAGGGCCACACCGCGGGTGAAGAAATCTTTACAACAACCAAATAAAATGTCCACTTTATGTTGAAGTCTACATGCATAGTAGAGCACCCAAAAAGAATGATTTCGCTTATCCCAAATTGAGGTGTTCTAATAAGCCACCTTAAGAAGGTATTGGGTAGAAAAAAGGTTTATTCCAATATGCAGATTTTACCCACAGCTCTTTCTCCACCTCCTTCAAAGTCTAAGTCTCAAATGTGCTCCCAATATTCCACAAACCAAGAGTAAACCAGTAGAACACTCCAAGCCATACATTACAAATTCCAGTGCATTAACCACTCACGCCAGGATACCACATATACTCTGTTGCGATGGAATAGATTACAGTAAACATATAAATTGGGCCCTTAATTTCAAAAGTCTTATTCACTGGTGAAGGTAGATTTGTAACCCCTTGCCTCTTAAGTCTTTTTTCCACAAAAGGTATGCACATCAAATGTGTGTCCTTTTTCCTACATGTTAGTGATTCTAGAAGTACCCAGCAACTGTGTATTCCCCTAGAGGGAACTTGTTGTGAAAGAAAACCTTCGCTTTTTTTAAAATAAAAATGGCATCAACAAAAGGTTTGCTGTACTATGATATCACCTTCCCAGCATTCAGGGGAAAGTTGAGTTGTAAATCAGTACCAATTTTTTACACCACAGATTTGCATTTTTCAGATCAAAATGGAAAATACTTGTACTATTCAAGAACCTTACAAACCCACAGCAGAGAATTGAGGAAGGAAAGCAAAATTACACCAGACGACATGAGCAAGGTGCATTCTGGGTAATGATTAGTCATGTGAGAATCACAGGATTGTTCCATGGGTGAGTTCTGGATCTCTTTTCACTACGAATAGATACACTCAAAAATACACATTAAAACATGTTTTATGTTAAATGAACAAAACAGTATAATTAATGAACAAAAAATATAAAAAGAACATGGCGGCCACTGGCTAGAGTGGTTCGTGTGTCCGGGCGGCTCTCCGAAGCACCGCAGCACTGCAGACCAAGGTGGGGCTTTTTTTTTTCATAGCGACGATAGGAGTGAGGTCACCGGCTCCGTAGTGTAGTTTTCTTCCGCCCTCCCGAAATAAAAAAATTGTGCCCGTTTCATCGGTGGTTCTACGCTCACCTGCACAGTCGGCTTTCACTGCAGAGTTACCGTGCAGCCGCCTCACGGATGTGCCTGCGGGCGGAGTTGCGCCTCCCACCTCCCGTCTCCTCGCTGCATTGGAGTCGGGCTGTCGTGGAGCTGAGGCGCAGACGAAGAGCGGCGGCCCGCAGGGCCCTTGCGTTCAGGCTGGGCGGCAGAGGGGCTGCTGCCGCCGCTCGTTTATGTAAAGCACCAGACTTGTTCACCCCAGAAACGACGGAGACACTCGGGAAGCCTTCCTGCAGCCTAGGTATTTCGGAGCTGGATCCACTTTTGGTCACAGCCAGTAGGGGTGAAAGGGAGGCTGGGTGTCCGGACCTAGACATTAATTTTGCTGTAGATAGCCTAACTAACGGGAATAAGAAGCATACCCCCAAGCAAAAACCTAGAGTCCCAGCTCAGAGGAAATCAAGGAAGAACCAGAAGGCTGGGAAAAAAACTACAAGTCCCAGAAGGCACCACAGGGGAGGTGGAAAACTCGAGCAAAGTAGCAGAGGGTGCCAGCACTGAATAAGGGGGGAGTCCTAGGATTAATCAGAAGGTCAGGAGTGGCAGTAAAGAGGGGGGTAAGGGGGCAAAGGCCAAGAGCAGGAGTAACACAACAAGGGTTACCCCCTCCCTGCGTTCCTTTTTTAAGATATTACCCCAGGTTGTGAACCTATTGCCTGCAGCTGAGTCCCGTCCTTCAATGTCTACAATGTCTACAACTGCGCAAACTGCCACTGCCACTGTGCCGCAGTCTACAATATCACAAACCATTACTACATCGATTCCCTTTTCTATAACAGCGCAAACTCCTGATGTACCGCAGCCCACAATCTCGCAAACCACTGCTACACTACTACCGACATCTATAATTGATCACACGCAGCCCGGTATGGTGGATATACCAAAAGTTCCAGAAACAGAGAGGGACCTGGAAGCCGGCAGTGAGGAGGCGGTGGAGGAGAGTATTGTTGGACAGAGTGGAGGGAACAGTGTTGGGAATACACTGGAGGCTCTGGTGGCATCTATAGCCTCAAAGAGGGAGGAGATAAGAAACGACTTTGTAGTTTCCAAGGCAAACCAAAATGAGATCAGGTCCTCATGCGAGATTCTCAAGAGGAAAGTGGATGGCCTGTTTGAAAGAACGGAGGTGTTGGAAGGGGAAGTGGGTCGACTGAAATCCAGTTTAGGGATTGCTGAGTCTAAAATCCAGAACCTGCGGCATGAGGGAGAGGCTATGCGGGAGAGGGTGGAATCACTCGAAAATTACTCTCGGAGGAACAATGTTCGACTCTTGAAGATCCCTGAAGGAAAAGAGGGGGGAGATGTCAAGGCATTTGTGGTTAGGATTCTAAAAGACTCCCTGGATCTTGAGGAACCTGCTGAGGAGCTCGAGAAGGACATCCAACGGATCCACCGTGACCGCTTCCGTCTAAAACCTGGTAGAACTAAAGCCAGGAAGATATTGGTTAATTTCTTAACCTACTCCCTGAAGGAAAAAATCTTGAATCTAGTCTTAAAGGCAAATAAACTAAAGAGCCCGGATTTTTCATTCGAGATAAGGTCAGACTTGTCAAAATCCACACTGGACAGACAGTGGGAGCTAGGCCAGCGCATGGATAAGTTTAGGGCTCTGGGGGCATCAGTGCAGATGCGGTTCCCTGCATTTTTACGCATAATGTATAATAACAAGATGCATAACATTCGATCATCCGCAGATGCTGACGAACTTCTGGAATCCATCAATATTCATTCTCAGGGGGGAGTTTAGTTTCAATAACTTGTTCTAGACTTTAGGCACCGCATGTTTTTTTGGCCCCACAACTTCAGGTAAATGTAATAGAGAACGGGAAAAGATTAATAAAGTTTTCCTCTATGTTAACCAAACATTAGAACTTAGGGCCTAAATAGTGCTAAATAAATAGAAAAATATATATAAATAAAAAAATAAAAAATAAAAAGAAAGAAATATACAAAGATGAAAGGGGGTGAGCACATATTAGTGTAAGGTGTGTAAAGGGGCTTTTTCAGGCAGAAAAGCAAAAAAAAAATAATAATAATAATAACGAATGAAAGGAACAAAATTATATATATATATATATATATATATATATATATATATATATATATATATATATATATATATTCACAAAAATAGCTGAAAGAGAAGGGGGAACAAAACAAACACTTTTGCGAATGAGTTACCTTTTAGCATTAATATTCTGGGTGTTTGGGCACTACTAATGCTGTTTTCACATGGGTGGGGGTCAATCAAAGTCTCCTGATAGCTTGTTCTCAGAATAGCCCCTGGGTCTAGCGGTGGCAGGATGGTGCGGAGAAGGGGGAGCCGTCGGAAGACGCAAATCCGGTTTTTCATCCAGCCGGAGTAAGTATGGGTGGGTTTTCCAGGGGAGGGGGGAGGGTTGGGGTGAGGGGAAAAATAATACAAAATCCTCATAAGCTTGCTCTCTTTAAGAATGGTTTGTTTTTTAGCTGGGTAGCCAATGAAATTCGAAATAAAAGGGTAGTCAGGAGGCAGCAAAGAAGGGGAGAGTGGAAGTTACATGCTGAAGTCGGTTCAGTTCCTGTCCTGGAACGTCAATGGTCTGCGTGTGAGGAGCAGAAGAGAAAGGATTCTGCAATATCTCAGGGACTCCTCCACGCAGATCATTGTGTTGCAGGAGACACATCTACTGAAGGCTGAGGTTATAGCTTTATTAAAAAAACATAAATGGATAGTTTTTTTTGCACAGATCATAACGCAAATATCGAGGGATCCTATTTATCTTTAAAAAATCAGCAAAAGTTCAGATTTTGGATTCCAAAGAGGACCAAAGTGGTAGATGGTTGTTGTTAAGAATTTCAGTGGATGGCTGGATCTGCACAGTGGTTGGCTATTATGGCCCTAACACAGATGATAAAACTTTCCTTGATATCATCAGCAATAACTTAGTTTCCTCGCAAGATCCTATTGTATGGGTTGGAGACTTCAACATTGTGCTCAACCCTAAATTGGATAAATCTCCAAGGTCTAGAGCGAGTATCCCTTTCAAATCAAGGCAGTCTCTTATTACATCAATGTTGCAACTTGGATTGGCAGATCTGTGGCGGGAAAGGGTGGGTAATAAACTTGGGGTCTCCTTCCGAAACTTGAAATATAAGCATAAATCAAGGATAGATTATGCTTTATTTAGCTATAGCCTCAAAGACATACAAACTACAATAGAATACCTCCCATCTCACTTGTCCGATCACTCAGCTTTAATGTTTGTTCTTAAGCTAGAGTCTCAGGTGAAACATCCTTCCTGGTCGTTTGACCGCACTCCACTTCTGGAAGCGGAGGAAGTAGCCTATCTTGTATCGGAAACCACTTCCTTCTTGGAGTCTAATCTGGATTCTGCGGCGGTTGACATAGTATGGGAAACATTAAAAGCTTTCCTTAGAGGATGTATCACAAACAGAGCCTCTTATAGGCGGAAAGTGTATCGAGAACTGATAAACAGGCTCGAGCTGGAGATGAGTCTCCTTGAGGATAAGTTGGGGGCTTCTTTGGAGTCTCAGGAGGAGCAAAAACAACTCGGAGCAATGAAAAGACAGCTTGAGAACATTCTTCAGGAGAGAGTATCGAAAAGATGGGAGGCGAGCAAGATCTTGCATTTTGAATTTGGGGAAGAGGCAGGTAGGATCTTAGCTTGGAAAGTTAAGTCCGAGCAAGCCAAGAATTACATTAGAGAGATAAAGATGGAGGGAGAGGCCCTGGCAAGGACCTCTAATCAGGAGATTGAGCAAGCTTTTTTGGAGTTTTTTGAAGAGATCTACAGGGAGGATATCACAAATGATATTGGCAAAAGAGATACTTGGTTGGACAACATCACTTTGCCTACTCTCTCAATAGCTCAGAGCATTTGTCTGGAGATGCCCATATCGGAGGCTGAGGTCAGTAAGGCCATGGGACAACTAAAACAAGGAAAGGCTGCCGGCCCGGACGGTCCGCCAGGAGAGTTATATCGAGTCCTGGGAGCTGCAGTAGTTCCAATATTGACCCTCTTTAATGGAATATTGAAGAATGGTGAGGCCCCTCCAAAGTCTTGGGGAGAGGCGACTATTGTTTTAATTCCCAAGCCAGGGAAGGATCTAACAGACTGTGGATCCTATAGACCAATCTCGCTTTTAAACAGTGATTATAAGATTTTTGCTTCTATCCTGTCAGCAAGATTGCGGGCGGTAATAGGGGAAATTCTGCAGCAAGACCAGAAGGGTTTTATCAAAGGGAGGCAGCTGTCTGATTTAACGTATGATCTTCTCGGGGCAATCGACATAGCCTTGACCTTCTCTCTCCCTTTAGCCACTCTCACCCTAGACGCGACAAATGCCTTTGACAGGGTCAATTGGTTTTACTTGGAGGCACTCTTAAAGAAGTTTGGCTTTGGCGAGGGCTTTTGTCGTGTTATCTCTCTGATGTATAGCGCTACTTCAGCGAGGCTCCTGATAAACGGTGTTCTGACCGACTCTGTTAAAATTACGAGGGGAACGCGGCAGGGATGTCCGCTTTCCCCCCTCCTTTTCGATCTTTACATCGAGCCATTTGCCCAGATCCTGCGGGATGACGAACACATCTTACCATTCAAGTTCGGAGAGTGGGAGAGGAAGACTGCATTATACGCGGACGATATTTTAATCTTTAAGTCAGACCCAGCCAAAGCACTTCCCGCAGTAATTAAGAGTGCGGAAGAGTTTGGGGGTATATCTGGATACAAAATCAATGCCAATAAAACTGAGATCATGGCTTGGAACATCCCCAATTTACATCTAGGGGTGACAACCTCCATGAGATACCTCTGCATTAGGGTAGTGCAAGAAATAGGGGACATCGCTCATCATAATCTAGAGCGTATACATAATGAGTGCAAGAGGCTAATGAGATCATGGACTCACCTTCCCCTGACCATCTTGGGTAGGGTTAATCTAGTCAAGATGTCTATCCTACCTAAATTTACTTTCATCTTCAATACCATCCCTCTGGCCTTTGATGGTAAATCGCTGGATAAAAGTCAGCGAGAAATCAATTCTTTCATATGGAATTATAAGTCCACTCGACTAGCATGGAAAAAGCTGAGGAAGAGAAGGGAGAAGGGTGGGCTCGCTCTTCCGGACCTGCAGTACTATGCATGGGCTTTTCAGCTGTCCCATACAAGAATGCTTCTAAAAACGCCATTGGGTACATCATCTGGGACAATGTTTAAAGCCATGCTGAAGGGATTGGACTTGGTAACCAACGGGTTCTTATTCAAATTTGGGGACCAGAATTTTTTTTTAAATATTCAATTAAAAATTCTAGCATCCTTAGGGACAGCATGGTCTCATATTAGGAAAAGAATAGGGCTGGCATATTATTCCAACTATGCACCGATATGGGAATCCCCCGGGTTTACCACTATGTTTGCAAGACAGATTGTCCATTCCTGTGAGGGAGTCCGGGGTGGTAAGATGGGGGGAGCTCGTGGTTGAAGGGAGGTTGAGGGTCTGGGAGGAATTACGGAAAAAGGTGGGCTCGGGCTTCTCCAGATTCAAATATCTACAACTAGAAAATTGGGCCAAGGTCTTGAGCAGGAAAGGCGTCCCATTGGGAAAGATCAGTAGTCTGGAACAACAGCTGGTAGAGCGCCCAGGGGGAGGCAAGGAGGTTGCCCTATGGTACTGGACTCTGTTGGAGGAGGTGGATGGAGACCTGGTTCTTCCAGATGAACTATGGGGTGAAGAGCTCGGGCTCCCATGTGAGGAGATATGGATAAAATCCTTCACCCTCTTATATAAAATTGTGAAACCAGCCTGGCTTAGGCGGAATCACTTGTTCACGCTACACAGGGCCTACCTCACGCCCCTGAGATTGTCTAATTTCCTCCCGGGAAAGAAATTTAATAAATGCAACTATAGGGAAGCATCGGACGTGCATATGTTCATGGACTGTCCCCATATAGCCAGCTTTTGGGAGGAAGTAAAAAGGTCCTTGGATTCTCTCTTAAACATTTCGTTGTCAATCACGCTGCCACTAATCATCTTTGGCCTCGAGGAAGGCATAACTGGCCAGGCCAGGTCCTTTTTATTTTATGCGATTCTACTAGCCAGGAGGCAAATTTGTAAAGTTTGGGTGGAGAATATTGCCCCGTCACACTCGGGCTGGCTAACAGCGTTATATGAAACATCTAAAGTGGACCTTGCTAGATTGGGGAACCAAAGAAATCTGGCCTTTTGGGACATGTTGGTTCGTTGGAGAAGTTGATCCCGGGGTTTTTTTTTTTATTTTATTTTTCCCCGGGTCCAATGATTATGCCTAGAATACTCCATGGACCAAGTACAAGGGTGCCCGTTGAGATATTGCTGGTCCGGCAGGTTGAAATATACCGAGATGGAGAAGGAGTAAGGGCGTGCTCGTACTCTATCCCCCTCCCCTCATTTCGTTTGGGATTCTTCTTCCGCCAGTATCAATAATCGTGTCTCAATACATGAGAGGGCAAAGATCTGAAGCCTTCTGGCATGTGACGCGCAAGGTGGTCGGCGATTCAATACGGAGGGCAAGGCAAATGAGAAAAAAAAAATGTAAAAAGAATTGCAACACTTTAATGGTAATCAGAATTTCCTTTTATTGAAAAGTTGGACCTAGTCTAGGGTCTGTACGAGTTTTGTTTCGAAAAATGGGAAAAACTATTTTTGCAAGAAAGCCAATGTTTCTTTCATAAAAATGGTAGTAACAACAGATTTGCTGTACTGTGATCACCATCTTCCAGATTTCAGGAAAAAGTTGAGCTATAAATTAATACCAATTTTTTACCACAGTTTTTGAATAAAAATGGGAAATGCTTTTACCTGTCAAGCGCCTTGCAAACCCAATGCTAAGAACTGAGGAAGAAAGCCAATATTGCAAATGATGACATGCTGGAGGTGGATTTTCGATAGCAATTAATCCTGAGAGACTCAAAAGATTGTTTTCTGAAGATGAGTTCTGAACCTCTTTTCACCATGAATACACTCAGAAAATACTCGGAAAATGTTTTTATGTTACATGAACAAAATAGTGGCAATAAAAATGATTAAGAACCAAACTATTAATAAAGAATTGCAACACTGTAATGGTATTTCTGAATTTCCTTTTATTGAAAAGATGAAACCAGCCACCTGCTCTACAGCTCTTCACTTCTTGCCTCCAGCAAAGTTGTCTCAGCCCAAAACGGGCTGCACAAGTTTCAAAAGTGGCCCATCACCCTCATACCTATGACAACAGAAGTGCTGTTCTATATGAATAAGATTGTTGGCTATCATTGTGCTTGGTAATTTTGATGTCCCAGCAGGCTGATAATGCTAGGGAAGCTCCAAGGACTTGACTTTGATCTTCACAAAGCTTCTTCTTTTTGAATTACGGCTTCCAAGGAAGTAAAAAATTCCTCTCCCTTGTACATGTCTGTACCCAGCTTAAATACACTTTTATAATGATTTTGAATTGAGCAGGCCTCACACTGATGTTAAAAGCTAGAATTAGCATATTAATCGTGTTGCACCTGCACTTAATTCCATAAAACTTTATAAACTGGGGGCGTGGCTACGGCGCCAGCGGGAATGGCCGCTCTTCAGAGGAGCTGTGTCGGCTAGCAGGCGGGATGGAAGACCTTTGAGTGACCATTTCGTCTTCCCAGCCGCAACACTGATGGCTTTTTCTTCATGCCGACTTTGTTTTTTCCTCACTCTGGCCTTTCAAATTCATTTTGAACACCAAAAATGACATTTATTTAGAAATATAAATATCGTTTGCACTTTCCCGGCAAATTGGTGATTATTATTCGCGCTTTAAGCTGCAGTTTCAATTTTGGCCGCCATATTGAGACTTTCTCCTTCAATGACTATGTATTTTTAATATATTTTTTCAGCATTTTCAACGTGTTATTATCTCAATTTTTTTTTTTTTTTAAATATATTTTTAGTGCAGGAATCAGCCAAAATTACATAGTAGATCTAAGACATTTTTGCAAAGTAGTACATAAGCAATAGACCCCCCCCCCCGTGGACAGCACCCTTCGTACACAGCCATTCAGCCCACAACCCGAAGGCCGGGCGGCGCCTGTAATGAGTCTACATTAGAGGGTCTGGTAGTCCGTTGATGTCGATCTGCATAAATAACGGTCTTCGTCTGCTTTTCTAAATCATCTCAAACCCCCCCCCCCCTATTTCCCACTCAACCCAACTCCCCACAAAGAGGCGGGGAGTAATCACGCAGTATGAAAAACCGGAGTAATAATGAAATGAAAGTGTCCTACGCTCCCCTCCATCTTTGTCCACCCCCCCTCACGTAACCCCGCCATCAGTGTGTGTCGTGTGTGCGATAAGAACTTGTGGTAGAAGGCCCTTTCCTGCTGTATAAAAGATCAGTGTAAGGTATGTCTAACGGGATCCAGGTTGTGCCATATCATCACTAAGTATGGGCGGAAAATCCGTTCCGCTCGTGGATTTTGCAGATTTTCGGTAAATTCGCAATCCGCGAGATTCGCGAATTTCCCGCAAAATCCGCAAATCCGCGAGCAGCGGATTTTATGGCTTGCTCGCACTGTTCGCGTGAGTTCGCGGCTTCCCAGTTCAACTTCGCGCCCCGCGAATAAGCGCTAAATTGCAGAAATACGATCTTAGCAAAACTGAAACTATTTACCAGGTTCAAAAGTTCAAGCTCATCATTAGTAGCCATTTCCTGTAGTGCTTCCTGAGGGGCCCCTCCAGAGTTCAGTTGCCTACTTGCAACTATTATGTGACCCTGCTCTGACCCTCAGAATAGTTACACATATGCCACAAAGGTCCTTAATTACAGCTAAGGGAGACAAGCAGGAGCCAGGCTGGAAGTTCAAATCCAGTGACACATTAATCAGCCCCTAATTCATTATTGTCAGTTGGGGCAGGGCAGGTGTTGTAACTAATTTTGCAACAATGAAAGCACTTAGCAAGTGCAAAAGATCACTAATCAGGAAGCACTAAGGAAGCAGGTGCCAGCTAAAAAAATATTCTGTGATACATTAATCAGCCCCAAATTAATTCAGGTCACTTGAGGCAGGGAAGGTGTGCTTTGCTTTGCCACAATAATGTACACTGGACAACCAGAGGGTGCTGTGATGAAACAGAGGGTGGCATGGGTGAGCCAGAGGGTGGCATGTGGTGACAGAGGGTGGCAGTGATGAAGAAGAGTGTCCCAAACAGGCTGGACACGTAGAAACAACAAGTTCGCAAAACTTGCGACCCGACAGGTAAGTTCGCGTTTGCGAAATTGTACAAAAACCCTCACGACCTGGCAGAAACCCGCGTGAAAACACAAAAAAAAATCCGCAAATTCGCGAGAATTCGCGGATTTTGCGGATTGCGAGTTCGCAAATCCGCAAAATTCGCGAACGCGAGATTCGCAAAATTCTCCCATGCCTAATCATCACTCTCGGAATCACATGTTATTATCTCAATACAAGATGTTTTTCAACATATATGCCTTTAAATGATTTGAGCATCTAACCTCGCATTATTTCTATTGTCTGAGTGAATTTATCTGTGCTATATTCAGGTCCTTCCAGTGTGCAGCCGTCTAGTCTAGGCTTACCTCAGTCTTCTTGCACTGCTCTTTTTCTCCGGAGTTATTTTCAACTGACTGCATGGTTCCTGTTCATCTTTAATATATAATTCTGTCAATGTAAATGCTGCATTTTAATAGGAACTCTCCTCAGCAGAGTGGTGCTACTAACATGTGGGTCCCCCCCCTGACCCAAAACAAGAAGTAAAAAGCTTGGGCGTGTGGCTCGATACAGACCTTTCGTTCACCACGCAAGCAAAAAAAGTAGCCGGGGCGTGCTTCGGGCTCTTGAAATCATTGAGGAAGATCCTGCCCCTCTTGCCCCCCCAACTCGCAAAAACTGCTAATTCAAGGCCTGATACTCTCTAGGCTTGATTATAGCAATGTGATCTACCTGGGCGCCCCCGAAGCAACGATGAACAAGCTTCAGAGAATTCAGAACGTCGCCGCCCGGATTCTCAATAATACTCCTGCCAGAGCCTCGGCCAAACCAGCACTAAAACTCCTTCACTGGCTCCCAATAAGGGAGCGGGTCAAATTTAAGGCCCTGTGCCTAGCCCACAAACTGCTACAAAATCAAGGCTCCCCTATTCTCAGAAAATTTATCAAACCCTATAAATCCTCTAGATCCCTCCGTTCGGACAAGGAGAATCTCATCATCACTCCCAGATTTAAGAAGGCACGTTCAGGCGGAAGACGTTTCTCAGTTCACACCGCACGCCTCTGGAATGCACTCCCCCGCGACCTGAGAATCGAACCACATTATCTAAGCTTCAGGAAGCGGCTGAAAACCCACCTTTTTCCCTAAAAGAAACTTGCTCGTCCGGAACCCCGAACTCCAGTTCCCCCCTCCCCTCCCTTACCCCCCTTCCTTTCCTGGCCCACTGACCTGTAGAGGTAGGGTTCTTAGCGCTGGGATACCTCCGGGTGACTACGCGTTCTATAAAATTTTAAAATAATAATAATAATAATAATAATAATGCCTTTGGAGGATATTAACCCATTTAGTGTCTCACAAGATCCTATGGAGGATTCAGCAAGTGATACCCCTTCTTTGAAGTGTTCCTCTTCACTTGTTTTGCGCCCGAATTTAAAATCTTCCTCTAAATTACCTTCTGCTACTTCAGGGAAACGTGTTAAGGCAAATCCTTCTTCTTCGACTAACTCAGCTTCTTCTATATCTATGGAGCTTTTGTTGGAAGAAATTTGTTCCCTTAAGCCATGTATGACAGAAACAAATTCTTGCCTTCAAAGCCTTGAGGACAATTGGTCGCACACTGAGCAAAAGGTTGATCATCTTGAGAAAACAATTGCATTGGTTCAAGTAGTAACTAACCAAGTTCCTTCCATGCACAGAGAGATTCAACATCTTAAACAACAAGTGTAAAATTTAGAAAACTGAAATAGGCATAACAACCTACGCATTTATGGCCTTGCAGAGGGTCTTGAAGGATCCAACACCATATCCTTTTTTCAGTCTTTCCTTCCTACGCTTCTTGGACTTCCGAACTCTCCATCTTTAAATATTCAACGTGCTCATCACCTGGGTCCTCCTTCACGTCTATCTACTTCTGCCTCTTCAGCAAAAAAACCTAGAGGTGTTATCTTGTATTTTGTGGAATACACTGATCTGCTCAAGGTTCTTCAAGCTGCCAAACAAAAACGGAAGATTACCTGGAATGGTTCGAATTGTTTCTTTACACAAGACTATGCTAAAAGTACAGCAGATCAACGTAAGAAGTTTCTGGAGATGAGACCTGCTCTTCGATCCTTAAATGCTCGCTATGGCTTGTTTCATCCTTGCCTTTTTAAGGTGACTCTTAATAATAAAACAACGAATTCGGAGGACCCGGCAGCGCTTCAGCAATTCCTTGACTCCTGCAGTAATGAATCAATGGACATCCTTTGTGCTTTATTGTTGACTATGCTCTCTCTACCTATGGATTGATATTTACTCAGGATGTTTTTCTTTTACTTATTCCCTGCTGTATCTTGTATTGTATATATTCTACTTTGTCCTTAGAGCTTTTTGTTATTTATCCATACTTTATTGTGTTTCCCGATGTTAACCATTAAGTCTTTTTGGTCTCTTTTAGATGTGGCACTGTGATGTCATCATCTGTGTGTCTTCATGTATCGCTTGGGATCTTTTCTCTCGCTACGCTTCTCTTCGGAGTCCTTGGCCCGGTATGCTGATTCCCTCATGTGGTTCCACCAGCCCCAGTCTCATTGTTTTCTTGTGATATGTCTTTTTGTTGTCTTTTTTCTCTGCTATTTGTCTAATTTTGAATTCATTCTTAATACCTGTCTTCATTATTTTTCCATGATCTCTTCCTTCTCTCTTTCCTTCTCATTTTCTCCTTTGCATTATGTTTTATACTTTTATACTATGTTCATTTCTATTTTCCTCCCTCTTCTCTTTTTCATTTTCTTTTTCCTGAATTTCTCTTACAATTTTTTACTTTTCAGTTTTTTTTAATTGCATACTTCGTTTTTGTTGTTTGATAATGTTTCCATATTGATTATTCAGATGTTTATGACATGCTTTGTTTTGCACTGTTTTACAATACTAGTGCATGTTTCTTCCTAATAGTCTACGTTTTGAGTTGTAACCTGGAATGTTAAAGGAGTTAATAATCCTATAAAATGACAATGAGTGTTATCGCATTTAGCTCTTTAAATACTGATGTTGCCTTCATTCAAGAAACCCACTTATCTGAGACAGAAGCAGTTAAATTGAAGAGAAGCTGGGTGATCATGCCTTTTCTTCACCAGCTTTGGGTAAGAAAAATTGGTTTGCCGATTTTATGTCATAAACAACATCAATTTTCAGTGACACATCAGGAAAATGATCTGGATGGCCGATGGGTAATTGTTCATTTGCTCATAAATCAAATACCTTTAGTGCTATTTAATGTTTATGCACCGGTTAATTTTGACAACCTTTTTTGGAATGAAATCTCTGACAAACTTCTTATAATAATAATAAATGAACAATATGTTGTCTTTGGAGGTGACTGTAACAAAATGTATGACCCCATATTAGACAGATGCTCATATGTAAAATTTTCTAATACCAAAATGCACTCACAGTTCACTATTACCATGTGACAAACTCTGGAAGGTGCTTTTAGACATGGGGTTCCCTAGTTACCTTTTGGAGCTGATTATAAGGTTGCATCAGGGAAATTACGCCAGAATTAGGTGGGGGGACCAAGGGCAACTAACAGAGGGGGGTCCACCAGGGATGTGTGATGGCTCCGACATTATTCTCCCTCTTTAATAATGGGATGGTAGACCATTTGAGAGAGGACTCTGTGGATGCCCCAGTCCTGGCGAGGGAGAAAACACCAACCCTACTCTTTGCAGACGACACCCTCCTTCTGTCTAAAACCCCCTCGGGCCTCCAGAAGTTACTAGATAGATTTAGTTTGTTTTGTGATGAGAGGGGCCTCACTGTCAATACTGCTAAAACCAAACTGATGGTGCTGTCTGCACAAAAGAAAGCCAGGAGAACGAATGAGTATTACTTTAAATGGGTCCCCACTTGAGGTGGTGGAGGAGTTTGACTACCTGGGCGTCAGGATTAACAACAGAATGAAATGGGATTCCCATGTGGCCAAAATGCTCCTGAACCTCAAAAGAGCCTCAGGTGCGATCCTGAGACACCAACGCTTATCTACCAGCAGACCAGTAGCCCCAGCTCTGGCAGCATATGAAGGCAAGGCCCTAGCTTCAGCTGTCTATGGTTCAGAGCTGTGGGGATGTGAGAACACCATTGACCTGGTAAGAGCAGAGAATAAGTTTGTGAGGGACCTGGTTGATCTCCCGCTTTCTACACCTTTAAAACCCCTCTTTTTAGACATGGGCAAACATTCTATTGCAGACGTGATGCGCCTTCGTCCTTTGTTGTTCTGGGTGCGCCTGCGAAGGATGCCAGAACTAGCAAATTATGCGTTGGTTCTGGATGAGTTGATCACCTTGAATAGTGCAAATAAGATACTGTGGTTAACCAAACTGAGTCAGCTGATTTTGAAGCTAGGTTTGGGTGAATTCTGGATCTCCCAGTCCCCTCCCCACAAGCAAATCATCAAAAAAATTTATTGGGACTGGGTACAGGAGGAGGAGGAAGTAAAATATGCAAAGTGGAGGGCATTAACAACTCAATTTATGGAATTCAAACCTTGTAAGAATCCTGAGCCCTTCCTAGATTTTATCCAAAACCCAAGGGATAGGTCTCTCTTCCTAAAAATGAGATATGGGATTCTACCCTTGAATAAGTTCACCGAGGGATGGAAAGGAAGGGGGTCTCACGCCCATTCTCTTAGCTGCGCTGGGTGCCCATGCACGAGCGAATCTCTTTCCCACTTCTTGTTCGCTTGTAGGGCTTACAAAAGACCAAGAACAAGATGGTTAAAACCGGTGTGTAGAGAGCTGGGAGTGAGAGAGTTCAGAACTGCCTTACGCATTTTCTTATCAGATACTACATCTATGTTAGTTGTATGCAGGGTGGCTAAATATTTAGCCAGCGCATGGTTTATGCGTGCAAGACTGTTAGCTGATGACAAGACCTAGGCTTGGGCAGCCAAACTGAAGTATATACCCACTGCTGTAAAATGTATCATTGAATTTCTCTGTTTTAAATGTAAATAGTAAATACTCTGAATTTTATTCTTTTAGACTATGAAAAGATATGTAATGAATATTGGATACTATATTTTTTAAAATATGTGTTTTTATGTTTGTGCTGTTTGTACTTTATGATATGCAAATATCGAATAAAGTAGTACAACAACAACTACTACCATACGTCGTAAGGCTTTAGTTGATATCTGGAGACTTTGTAACCCTGATTTACAAGAATACACCTTTTATTCTCCCCCCCATAATTCTCAATCGTGAATAGATTATTTCTTTTTCAGTAAACCTTTGGCACAACTTGTTTCTCAAGCTGAGATTGGTTCCATATTAATTTCAGACCATGCCCCAGTTATTGTTGATTTAGATATATTACCCTTTTCCCCTAATGCTGGTAGATGGAGATTTAATAATTCATTATTATTGGATCCTACTTTCACAAGCCAATTCACCTCTTTTGCTTCTGAGTTCTTTTCCTTTAATTCCACTCCTGAGTCTTCTCCTGTGATGATTTGGGATTCTATTAAAGCTGCGGCTAGAGGGTTTATCAATAAGTTTGTTTCTCGTAAGAAAATACTTTTTGAAGCTAAATCAGCTCAATTACTAACCAAGATTAAACATCTTGAACAATGTTTCTATCAATCTAATTTGGAAGCATCATTAAAAAATGTAATTGATGCAAAAATATCTTTTAATAAATCTACTACAGAACATGGGCATCTGCAGAAATGTTTGCAGGGGGGGGCAAAATGTTAACATCATCACCATCCTCCGACATGATGTGTGCCAGGTGGGGCACAAGAAACACTGGGGCGCAGGAGGAGCCATGGGGGGCAAGAAGCAGGCCACATATGATCTTATACACCATAGGGTTGTTGTGCCACAGCCATCTCTTTCTTTTGTGGCACCCCAAAATCCATACCTGCCCTGGTCCCTAAAATTACCCCTAGCACCCCAAAGCCTGTACCCACTCTGAACCCTAAAATTACCCCACCCCCCAAAACTCATACCCTCCCTGAACCCTAAAATTACGTCCCTGGCACCCCAAAACCCACACACACCCTGAACCCTAACATTACCCCCTAGCACCCCAAAACCCATACCCATCCTGAACCCTAAAATGACCCCTGCCCCCCAAAACGTATACCTGACCTGAACCCTAAAATTAACCCCCTGGCACCCATAACCTTTACGCACCATGACCCCTAAAATTGTGCCCCTGGCACCCCAAAACCCATACCCGCCCTGAACCCTAAAATTTCCCTCTTGCACCCCAAAACCCGTACCTGTCCTGAACCCTAAAATTACCCCCCTGATACCCCAAAACCCATACCCACCCTGAACCCTAAAACTATCCCTCTGGCACCCCTAATCCTTAACCCACTGGGTACCTTAAATTTACTCCCTGATACCTTAAAACCCACACCCACCTTGAACCCTAAAGTTACCCCCGGCACCCCAAAAGCTGAACACTACATTCTGATTGTATATCACACGATCTCCCTGCTCAGGGTGAATCTGCTGGTCCAGATTTTCTCACCCTGGTCCGGTTCTGCCCGCCCTTCTCTGGAGCTGTTCTGCCTGCCCTGTCCCTCTTCCGGACCCACCGAGCCTGCCTCCGTGCACACTGCCTGGACCTTCTCTGTCTGGCCTGGCTCTTTTTCCTTTGGACCTGCTGTCTTCACTGGCGGAGTTAGGACACAGATCTCACTTCTCTGATGCTGCTCTCCCTCACCCTTCACTTGCTCTCTCATCTTTTTTCCTCCCTACTTCTCGGTCTCTCTTTCCCCACTGCTTCTATCTCTCTATCTCTCCCCCTCTCCATTCACTCTCACCCCCCACTGTATCTGTCTCCCCGACCCCACCAAGTCTTCCTCTGTCGCCCCTCTCTCTTCCTCCTCCTCATGTCGGTGATAGGGAGCCCGGGGCCCTCTCTGAAAATGAGAGCAGGAGGTGACGTTCAGTGTGAAAGCACCAAGGTGTGAACTGGGAGAAGAGGCGGGGAAGAGGGTGGGCGGCAGATAGAGGGTCAAAGGGGGCACTGGCTCTCAGAGAGGTGAGAAGGGGCGGGGAGCAGCCTGAGGACAAAATCAACACCAGAGAAAGACGCAGGCGCTCCGCGAGGAGCCTGGTGTAAACTGAAGAAACGTACACTTCTTAGCACTACAAAGCAGCCGAAGGGCACCTTTCACTAGAGCCAAGAACCTGACCCATCGCGAACAAATAGCAGCCACCGTAGAAACCAGCGGTGTCATGAAAACAACAAAGGACAGAGATACAGACGACTGCTGCCGAAACCTGGAAGTACAATTTACACCTTTAACAAAAGGCAATTCCTGATGCAAGCACCACACGCCAGAACACTATAAATAAATAAATCTCCCATCAATGCACACCTGAGAGTGAATAAAAAGATGAGCAGCAAACTAAGGCAGTGACTGACTGACACTATGCTGGTCCTCTCGTAGTGTGCCCTATTGATACTTACTATGTCACCAGTCACTCCAGCATGGAAGAATTCCTTATTGATTGCTTCTCTGACCGTCACATGTATCTCACTGTCTTGCGTAGACTAATATGTTTTGTCGGACAAAATGAAACATATTTGTTTTAAATCTGTGTTTTACTTTATGCAGCTATTTTGAACCGTAAGTTTCTCTCAGAGAAAAAGGGTGGTTTCCTTCCACAAGGATGATATGGACTGTGTGCACCCACACCATCTTCCTGCAAAGCTAGCCCCTCCTCGGCCCGGCATCCACCAGCGCTCCAATGTGCAACAGCCATTTTACATATTGTGATCAGCTGGTTCCTTGGTTTCCAGCTACACTGAGAAATGGTTGTTGTGCGCAACGCTGACCCTAGAACATCTCATTGGTTCCCTCACAAACCTGATGTACTTGAAGCACCTGCTGCGCTTCTAGGTTAACTTAATGTTGGATTCGACAAGCAGAAGGCAGCAGAGGGGCCAGTGGAAGCAGGGAAGCCCCTGAAGAGCACATATTTCCCAACCAGGTCATTTCAAGTGGTGAAGGAACAGGCTGAATATTAAGAGCTACAAACCGACTAGCTTGCCAGAGGTTTCTAACAGGGATAAAGGCACAACATTTCCTATCCTCAGGGCACCAACATAGTTTTAATAAGTAGTCCATTGTGTTGCTCTTTACTTCGGGTACTGGACCAGTACCTGAAGTATCCTGGAAATCTTCCTGTCCTGAGGTTTGGAGTGTTAGTTACAACTTGTGGTGCCCCCTGCCTAGAAGGTCTAAGGATCTCTGAATAGGGGACCTCAATTATGCAAATCTCACAACCACTACATTTAGACCTTACATTCTTCTAAGCACCTACTGGCTATTTAGTTGGCTGCCTGTGTCAAATGTATACAAAAATAAAAACATGTGTTATGGCCATTTACAATGCTTTAATGTGATTAAGAACAACTGTGAACAGATGGACAGAAAAAGAGATTCAGCCCAAAGTTCAAAAAGGATGGATGGATGGCCTTTTTTGACGCGTTGCAAAGTACCTAATTATGGATTCTCGACTTTTTGTACTGTATTTTTGGTAATTAAGGAAGGGGATGGTACATGAAAATGAAACAGATGTTTCTTCAACCATTTTTTCTATATACCTCACAAATTACATATACCCTTTGTACTTGTGTTACTTAACTTTGTTACCTTTATCAAGCTCAAGCAGTCTTGGAGCACGTATGGCAATTCTAACATTAGATCACAGTCGAAGTTCGAACTGCTTGGTCATCGCTGCCCCACTAATCCCTTGTTTCTGACGTCACCACATAGTAACTTAGTGCAGGTGAGGAATGCAAACATTTTTTGGGCAGGATGCTACGGAAATATCTTTCCCAGTCTACTCAGGAGCACCTGCTACGCTGACTCATTTCTGTGTCATTGCATGACTCCCTGAGTTTTACTGTTTTCTCTCTCTGTCTCATTTTCACGACAGCGCGGGCGCAGACTCTAGTGCACAGGTTGGGAGACTCTTAAGTGTGCATGAGGCACTGCCCTCGTTTTAGGGCCCGCCAGTGGTGAGAGGTAGCTGTGCCGTCGTCAGCCAGATGCTTTCTTCACTTTTTCTGTCTACGGTCATCACAGAGGTCTGAACTCCCTGAGGCCACATTCACCACACAAGCACAGCCACAGCATCTTAGTCTAGAGCACACGGGTAAGGCAGGCCCAGCCATACTCCACCAATCACACTCTACGCTGTGAGTAGAATATGAGGTACTCAGCAGGGATACCCTAACAGCAGGGCCTCTGTAATTATGAGGCAGGGAGGGTCACATAAAGCGGCAGGTTTGAGTGAATTATGCATCAAGAAAAAGCAAATTATGTGGCACATTTTGTGACAGTATAACTTCATTTTGTCATTTTTAAACTTGTTAACACTGTTTGGGCATTAGTTGCACCTCATTAGTACTAGGTAAATACCCAAAGCTACAGAAAGTTGATCAGGCAACCTTTGCAAAGGACTTTCAACTTCCCGGCAACATGTGTTGCTGCATTTTTACTAACTTTTGAACCGTTTGAGCTAGAAACTATTTTTTTCTTAAACTCTGCAGATTATGCGGCAAATGTTGGACTATGCAACAAATGCAGCAAATATACAACTATGCAAAAATCACCGCACAATTGCATAATTCCAGTGGCCCTGCCTATTAGTCACATGGATGTAAACGTTCTGCTCTTTGGCTATCGATACCATTGGGCGGAAGAAAACGTTAAGGGACTAAAAAATTATTTTTAAAGAATACATCCCAGATTTGCATGAGAAATCTGTAATGTTGCGGCAATGCAGGCAAGTGCCCAGAACGAGTTACTCCTACCCTCAATGAGTAAGACTCAGAAGGGCTGTATGATAATTTCTATCATGGATACATCTTAGATATGCCTGCGCGTTGCTCCTCCTCCCTGCTCTGGACTACAGCGGTGACTACACATGGACTCAGCCCCTGTCCTCTTAGCATCCACGCTTCCTAGCCCATCTGGATATCCCCCTCTGTACTGACTTATGCCTAACACTTCATTTCCATTTGTTTTCTGTTTGTGTTATCTTTCTTGATAAATGCAAATTATTAAATCAAAAATCATCCATTGATGTCCACCATTTTATGTCAGAACGGTGCCTATGTTAAAATATACTCTTTTATTCAAATGTGACTATTCTTTCTGCTTAGTAATCTACTTAACAGCAACTGTTCTAGGCAGTCCATCACTATAACCCAAAAATTATTTGAAAAGACTTTGCCTCAATCTTGTTATTGTGTCTGAGCGCGCTATAAAGTCTGAGGTATCCTGGCGCTTCTGACTAAATTATAAGATGGAGGGGAAGGGGGCAGAGGGTACTCAGAAGGATCTAGAAAAGAGCAGAGTCTCCAGGTGTTGTCTAGATGTGACGTGCGATGAGATGCACAGGAGTTCACCTAAATGAGAGTGCCAAAGTGACAATGCAGGAAAATGAAGCCCGCGTCTTGTCCTACTGAGCATGTTAGTTGGTGCCCCAATGATCACCTCCACCACAGATTCTCTCACTAGCACCCTTTAAAAGTGACCAAGTCTCCATAACCACTCTCTCTTAGATGCATTGAATTAGTTATATAGCGCTACTCATACCATTAAAGTATGTCAGAGCTCTTTGCATCACACACACATTACACAGACAATCAATCATACTTGTGTAAATCAGTGTATAGGAAATGTTACATAAACCAATGGACTAAAAGTGTAGGAGTCACATGTCATCCATACTGGTAGGCAGAATAGTTAAGGAGTGCTTGGTGTGGAGAAGCACAAACTAAGAGTCGAAAAAGAAACAGCATCGTTGTGAGTTTTCTTTAATAATAAGAACCCATTTCTACCCTAATGACCCCTTTTTGCAACATTAAACAATGTTCTATACTTAGCAGAGTGTATGCACTTCTATGATGAAAGTTAATACCTCACTATTCTATATTAGGACTTTAAGTTATAAATTGCAAGTAACAAAAGGATGGCTCTTTTAAAAGCAGTAACCTGCTGATCTATTTACATTAAATGCACTCTGTAATCTACTTGGAACACGTTCTTTGCAGTAGACACATTAACCCTCTGTACTACCTTCACATAAGTCAAAAACCTCAACTACACAAAACTCTGATCTCTGGCCAGAAAGAACATTAATCACAGGACTCATCTTGACATTTTTGTGAGTTTGAAAAAAAGTCTACTATGCCAAGGATGTAGGGTTTCCCTTACTTTCTTTGTTAGGTTCGTATAGGGATTACGTTCCTGGTTCTAGCACCTTCTTTTTGGACTTAGACACGGTACTTAAATAGTGGTGCAAACGTTTTGCCTTAATCCCTATACATTTTTGTGAGGCCTGTTAATTGCAGGAGGAAAGGAACACGCAGCAGGTGCTTTTAAAATCATAATTAAGTTGTAAACACGGCGCCCCATGGAAGCCAGCACCGGTCGCACTGCCCTAGAGCTGGCCCTGGCAAGGGGGGGGCAAAAAGGGATGCTCCAGGGGGAGGGCAAGAGCCCCTCCGTGCCCCCTCTGCGGACGCCCATGCTACAGAAGCTGCATCTTCTTATCTTTTAAAGAGTAGCGCTCGTTACTATGGAGGTCAAAATAAAATAGGTAAACTTCCTGCTAGTTACTTGAAGATTCACCGGGAACGGACAAAGATAGAATCAATACGTAATGATGGAGGCGTATCTCTCTTTAAGGATGAAGATATTCTGAAGGAGTTTGTTTCTTTTTATTCTAATTTGTACACTCCAGAACACCAGCCCTCTTCGGAAGCTCTTTCTTCTTTCTTTCAATCGATAGATTCTCCTCCTGCGCATAATTCTGATTTTGCCTCCCTAGCAGTTGACATCACGTTATCCGAGATTAAGCATGCTGTTTCTAAATTAATGAGAGGGAAGGCTCCTGGACCGGATGGTTTTACTATTGCATTTTATGCTCATTTTGCATCATTCTTACTTCCTCATCTTTTGTCACTTCATCAATCTTTCATTAAGGATGGTTTTTCTTCCAACTCTTTCCAAGAAGCAATGATCTGTCCCAAGGAAAGTAAAGATCCAGCTTTCTGTAAAAATTATCGCCCAATCTCCCTAGTTAATTTGGATTATACAATTTTTGCTAAGATTCTAGCCCTCCGTATCGACCCCATCCTACCCAATCTTATTGGTCCAGAACAGTCAGGTTTTATTAAAGGCAGATTGCCCTCGGATAACTCTAGGGTTTTCTATAACATTTTAAGTAAAGCTTCTTCGCTTGACTACCCCATTGCTGCAATTGCTTTGGATGCTGAGAAAGCATTTGACAGGATTGGTTGAGATTTCATGTTTTATGCCCTTAAATGGATTGGATTTCCTTCTAAAATGATTTCTTTCATTTCTTTACTTTATTCTGGTCCTAAAGCTTCAATTTTTATTAATGGTAAAGTCTCTGCATTAGAACCTTTCTTAACAAAAATCAGGCTAGATGACGAAATTAGTGGTTTTAAACTTGCCGATTCCCAGGTTAAATTATCTGTCTATGTTGATGATACTTTGTTGTATTGCTCCAACGCTTCTTCTTCTCTTCCTGCCTTTCTTTCCCAAGTTGACACTTTTTCTCGCTTATCAGGTTATCGTCTTAATTCAGATAAATGTGAGGTTCTTCCTTTAAATATTCTTTGTCAAAAACAGGACTTTGTTTCCACTGGATTTTCCTGGAACTCCTCTAAAATAAAATATTTAGGTTTGTGGTTTTCTCCTACTATTTCAGATACCTTAAAAGAAAATTTTGATGTAGTTACTAAAAATCTGTCTACTTCCATTGACAGATGGCACCCTCTTTTTCTTTCGTGGTGAGGTCGCTTAGACTCCATTAAGATGATGCTTGCTCCGTTAATTTCTATATCTGTTGTCTATGATTCCAGTCCATATCCCGGGCTTCTATTTTAAAAGAATTGACTCTCTGCTTAACAAATTCCTTTGGAAAAATAAAATTCCTAGAATAGCACTTAATGCACTTAATGCACTTAAAGCTGACAAGTCTTCTGGCGGTCTCAAATTTCCTGATTTTAAATCCTATCATTATGCCTTCTCTCTCAGACAATCCTCGTGTTGGCTCTCTCTGGATCAGTGTGTTCATCTTCTTATGCTCCTTATCACCCTCCTGGCCTCACCCATCTCCCAATCCTTCATTGATTGACCTGTCATTAGCAATAGCCCTTCACTTAATAACTTCTAATTAGAAACAGGCTGACAAAGTTACCTTCAGAGCCTGGTGGAATGCTGTTTGCTTTCATTATAGACTGGACACTTGCAACGTTTCTCCCATATCTCTCGCCATTAAAAGGGATCTTTTATGGCTTCCTTTAACCACTTATTTTACTGATATTGCTTCAAAATCCGCAACTTTAAATAACATTCCTGATGAAGTTAGAAAACCTCCATAGATTGCTGTTGTTGTTTTTTTACTAATTTTAGTCGTACGTTTTACATTTTACTCCTTTCTTTTCTCAATTATTATATTTGAATTCATTTTGATATTTGAAGTAGAAATTCAGGTTCGCATACTACTGTTGTTATTATTATTACCTCAAAATAATATTGTAATAAGATTTTTTGACTTTTTCTTCTCCCTCTTTTCCCCTCATGTTTTCCTCTTCCCTTCCCTTTTTTCATATAATAGTCTAGGTCTTTTGTATTGTTTCCAATTTGTATATTTAAAAAGCATATTATATGATTATTTGTATATGATATTACTTCTTATGTATGCAAATATATCTTTTTCTTTCAAATAAACTTTAAACTTAAAATAAAACGTTAAAAACAATGTGGAAGCACATATATGAATAATTGCCACACTATCAAACTACAATAAAGCAAATATTATACATCATACATGTGCAATCAACATTACATGCAGTATTCATCTATACGTGGGAAACATGCAATTGAAAGAAATTAATAGATGAAATAGATGAAATCCAATGAGGGGCACATAATAGAAAATGCAAAGATTATGTCAGTAGTCAATTCTTCCTATATTTTGTGATTTCAACGTAATTGCAGTTTGTGGTGGAAACAGGTGTGAACACACATGACTGAACCTTGAAAGATAAACATTTCTGGAATGTGGACAAAATTCCAAATTCAACAAGTATTATTTCGAGATCATTCATGGTTTTCCCAAAGAAACTAATCATTGAAATACAAAATAAATCAAAAAATAGATAGACTAAAACGGTAGTTGGTAATGCAATAATGAAAATAAATAGGATAAAACAACAGTTAGTGATAAATGTTTCAATTTAAATTATTTATCCCATTTGCCGATTTACAACAGTAACATATATTTATGCCTGTCAGACCCTACTGGTCACAGGGATATGACATGCTTGTTGGTTGTCCAAAAAAACACAATGTGGTCAAATCTAATGGAAGAAAAATGGGTATGATGGAATGTTCTGTGAAACTGCCAAATATAACGGAAATAAGCTGGGAAAAAATGTCTTTTTACCAATTGCCAATAAGTGCGGAGAATCTTGAACGTGTGAATAATGACTCTCATTTCCAGGGAATTTAAAATAAAGTCCAAGAAACCTACCGCTAGCAGTTAAATCCTCGCAGCCATGGGAACCGGGGGTCCTATCTCCCGACCACCAGTTCACAAGCTAATAAAATGTCAGTTTAAACCTGCAAATGAAATTAAAGCTGCTACTATGTTATATGGGCAGAAACTCTCCAGAGCAATGCCCCAAACTCTCCAAAGCACACTGTAGAACAAGCAGGGCATCCCAAGTAAAAGAATAAGAAGAAGGGAAGGGAGCTTTGCTTCAGGGCATTGGGCAGCGTAAAAACAAACAGCGTAGTAGGCATGTAGAAGGCAGGTAATATGGAAAACAGCAGGCATGCAGGCATGGTTAGTTGCTGAAGAAAACTGTGCTTTGAATAAATGCAAATTGGAGGAATCAGGTTTTCTTCTTAAAAGGAATTTTAATTTAGTAATTCTTTTAATTAAGCAGTAAGTCAGTCTGGAATTATTATGAAGGTAACAGCAGGGACTGGACTTATTTAGAAGAAACGGCGACCATTGGATTGGTCACTGGTGGGGCTCGCCAATATGCTTAAATCAGTTGAATGTAGAATATACGAAAATGTTACCTTGAAAAGTTTGAGTTGAAAGTCCATCACAGAAGCTCATGTCCTTGTTAAAAGTTGAATTTGAAAGTCCATCACAGTAGTAGGCTGAAGGTCGCCCAGATCGTCGCCATAAAAAGTGTAGTGAGGATTGAATGATGAAGGTCCAAGTAGATGATTGAAGAAGTAATTTATTAGAAGTAAGATGGTACAAGGTACATTCAGGAATAAGTAATATAATGAAAAGTAGAGCCCCACCAGGAGCAGGATCATCTCAGCCCCAGGTTACAACTGACTCAGTGAGGGAGCATTCTATTACATCATCAGCATGGTAGAATTCCAATGTGCTAGGGAAGAAATTAGATAAAGAAAAAGAGAGAAGCAAAGACACTGCAGTTGCCCTTTACTTAACTGGCACAATTAAGTTACTTATAAGTCCCTTTTAGTTGGTGCCAAGTGCACTCATTGTACCACCCACAAAGGTAGCCTCTTAAAGCATGTCCCAGGCCTATCACTACAGCCTGTAGTGCAGTTTTAAATTGGACCTTTTGCCAAGGTTAAACCTTTTCTTTTAATACTCATAAGTCACCCCTAAAGTGCAGCCTAAAGACTAGTAGGGCAGGGTGCATGGCCTTTTTAAAAGTTGTACATGTGTTAGATATGGGGGTCTCTAGTTGGAAGAGGTAGGCACCTTTGACCAAATAGGGACCCCTGCTTCTAGTCAAAGTAAGGGGGACACACACTTTTGATGACCCCTGCTCACCCCTTGGGTAGGTTGGCACCTGCAGACTGGTTTATCCCAAAGGCAATGTGTAAAATATTTCTACTGAAAACACACAGTAATACAGTGATAACACCACAAACGGACACCACACCAGTTTAGAAAAATAAAGTATCTTTCTCTAAAACTCAACAAGACCAAAACAACAAAAATCAAACATACATGTATTAAAATTGATCTTCAAAACAGTTATTTCAAAAATAAATATTGTAGAAAACAAATAGCTCCACTTGGGGTTATTTCGATATTGTGACAGCAATAAATCCAAAGTACTGTGCCGACCGTGAGGTGCATGGCTTCGGGCACAGAGTCACAGGGACCCTCAAACAAACAGTACCTTGGAAAAGAAGTCTATGATGATGCACAGCGTTGTGGAGGTGAGGCGTTGGTGCTGAGGTTGAGGCTGGCCCCCTGGCTGCCATGGAGGAAGCGAGACATCGTGTTCGCGAAGAGGCACGTGTCGAGTCCAGGACAGGGCAAATCAGTTGCATCGGAGGTGAGGCGTCTGTCCCGGTGACGATGCGAAGTCAGCGAGTTCGTGGAGTCACCCTTGGTGGTTATGGACACCGCAATAACAGAATGCAGTCGCTGGCGAGGACGGAGTTCATGCAAGTGCTGGCGTCAGGCACGGACAATAACTGCAGGTGTTGGCAGGCACTGATGGGCATAGGAGCTGTAGTGCAGGCCAGGTGGTGCGCTGTTCACTTCACGAACTGTGCCCCTGGCCTCAGTGCAGGTCGCAGTGTCAAAACTGCGGTGCTGATGGCGTCAGAGACAGGTTTTCTTGCTTCTCCTAGGTTTTTGTAGTTCTTCAAGTTCCTTCTCTTTTCCAGCTCCCAAACAGTGGCAACAACCTCCAGAGGCCCAAAACTGGAATAGGCACCTCCTGGCAGGTCAGATCTCTCTGCAACAGAGTTCAGGGGAGCTGGGGGTGAAGTCTTTGTGGCCCTGAGAATTCAGAACAGGAGGTCATCATACTCAGGCCCTTGGAGATTGTTCGGCAAGCAGGTTTACAGCAAAGTTCCAGTCTTTGTATTTTTTCTTGGCAGGAGCAACAATTGCAGGCCAACCCCACACAGCACACAGAAAAGGGGTATTACTCGTCCTCACAGCGCTTCAGCTCTTCAACTCTTCTCCATGACAAAGATTCCTCTTGAGTCCAGAAGTGATCTAAAATTCTGAGGTTTTAGGTCTACTACTTATACCCCATTATGTCTTTGTTTTCTTTGTGTAAGGGTCTCTGCGCCCAGTCCAGACCAGTTGTGTCCTCACTGGTGCAGTATGACCACAGGGGGTGTAGACAGCATTGTCCTAGGGAGACAGGCCCCATTCAGGTGCAAGGAAATCTCCTCCCACTGCTCTAAATGCTGCCAAGCCCCATTCAGCTCAGCACGGAGTCATCCAGGAAGGGCCAGGCAGACCTCAACCCCCCAGTGGCTGTCTACAATAAATGAATGCACATCCCCAGCCAGTGTCACTCCAAAACCAGCCAGTCAATCCACAAACAGGCAGAGGAACACAGAATGGTTAAACAAGAAAATATGTCATTACATTCTGAGTTCAAAGAGAATAAATGTTATTTCTCCATCTTGTTCCAATGGGAAGTTAGACTTGTAAGATGTTACAAAGTATCTCCCATTAACAGATAGCCTTTCAATAGAAAAAAACTAAATTGGCAGTATTTTACTATCAGGACATGTAACACAGACCAGTGCATGTCCTACCTTTCACATACACTGTACCCTGCGCGTATGTTGGGCCGACCATAGGGGTGCCTTACATGTAAGAAAAGGGAAGCTTAGGGCCTGGCAAGTGGGGGCACTTGTCAGGTCAACATGGCAGTTTAAAACTGCATACAGACACTGGAGTGGCAGGTCTGAGATACCTTTTCAAGGCTACTCATGCCAGTGGCACAATCAGTGCTGCGGGCCCACTAGCAGCATTTGATTTACAGGCCCTGGCACACTCAGTACACTCTACTAGGGAATTACCAGTAAATCAAATATGCCAATCAGGGAGAACCAATGGTAATAATACTTTACACAGGTACCAATTTCACTTTGACACTGATCAACAGTGGCAAAGTGCCCAAAGCATCTAAGCCAGTAAGAATAAAATCCGCCACAGCATCAGAAATACAGGAGGTAGAGGCAAACAGTCAAGAGAAACCACGCCAAAGATAATAAGTCTAACAAAATGTGTTTAAGTTTTACATGTCCTGGCAGTGCAAAAACTCCGAAAGTCATTTTTCCCTGCTGTAAGCCTCTCTCTCCCATTGGCTAACGTTAGGTTACCACATTAGACTTAATACATGCCAACTTCAGATTGGGAACAGATAGAGAAATTATGTTTACTCTCAAATGACTTGTAATTTAAAGTCCTCTCCAATGGCAAAGTCAGATATTAAGTTACTACTCTGAAAATTGCACTTTAGAAAGATGGTGCTTTTCTGCCCAAACCTACTGTGCCTTTCAGCCAGTGTGCTGGGTTACATGATAGTGGATGCTCTGCTGTTGCAGGTTGTGTATTGATTCCAGAAATGGGAACAAAGAAGGCCTAAATGAAGTTTGGACCTGCTTTCCTTGAACCCAGGCCACCCAGAGCGATTACAATGGTTAGTTGGCTGACCTACTGTGTGAGCTACTGAACCATAACACGCTTCCAGAGAGACCTCCCTGCAACTGCTCAGCTGGCCAGTACAAACTGGACCTGCCTAAGCCCTACTGTGTCATGTAGTTCCTAAAAATCTATATAGGATCTGCAAGTTTAGACAACATAAACTAAGCGATTGGTGTCCAGACTGATTCTAGACACTCCCAAAGGATATGCTAGCATGTAGACAAGTTAGCTCACAGTTCCACTATAAGCCCAACAACCTTACCAAGAAGCGAATAGTTTCTGCCAACTATCGAACATGACAACCTGACTCCTCATGGGATCTTGGAAACAGTACACTACTTTTTACTGAGCCACTTGTGCTCACTTTGTCTGAGAGAGATACACAAAATAAACAGTATTCATTTAACCAGCATCATTCTAGTATAAAATAAGGGTGATGCAACAACCATTAGACAGAAGCAGACATATATGATTATCAACAGAGTAAATAACATGTAGAATTCTACCACAGTGTTAAAGCAGTGAACATATGCCGGCATATAGATACATGGCAGTAATCATGTGTACTCCTTAGATGCTAGCCCTAGCTAAGTGTACCTAAGTGTACCTAGCATGTATGTAGGTGGAAAGCCGAGAATCGCCCTAGGATAGAGCCAACCCCATTAGCTGATGGAAGAGAACAAAGGAGCCCGTCTTGGTCTTAAGTTGGACAACCCGCAAGGGATGTCAGACCACTGTGTGCGGGAGTGTCTGTGCGCAGGGACGTCAGCATGAAAGGTTCTCATCTGGTTTGCCTAGTGAAGATGTGGTACGTATATACCCAAAAGGTACCCTCAGGGGTTCACCCTAGATGTGTCATGGTACTGTGGGCATGTTGGCCAAGGATGACGAAAGCAGTGTCTTTTGTACAGAGTTATTATGCAGAAGATGCTAATCCTGCTGTGATATTAAGAATCATCCTGCATAATAAATGAGGCTAGTTTTCAGAAAAAAACAAACAACATTTATTTGATAACTAACTAGGTAAAAAGTCAGCACCAGTACCGTTATGTAGAGCAAGGTAGGACAAATTTAGGTAAAAGGCTCTGCAACTACCTAGGCCTATATTGAAATACACTGGGGCTCATAACAGCTGCTGGCCTCTACTGGAATGAGTCCTGATCTCCAGAGGTGACCTCTAGGTCCTGGATGCATGGCAGGTATCTGTGGGAACTCATCAAGAAGAAAAGGTGAAGACAGAGATGGTTTGGGCTCCTTGAGACTGCGATGTAACCATCTGCACAACCACCAGCACAAATCTCCAGTGATGACTAGGATCTGTGCTCAAGCTGTGTACATCTACGAAAACCGACCTGCTCTTTGCACCAAAACCCTCCTCCTCACAGCTCCTGCCAATTCGTATGTCACCCTTCATGCTGGACTTGAGAAGTTAACTGTTCAGTTGGACTAACGAGATTCTTGTATATGGCCCACGCTCCATCGTGCTCAGCCTGAACGTGCGACTTTCCCCCTGTCTAGGGTGACTGCCAGTGATGCTTTTTTACTCTATTTTCATCTACAACTTCGAAAACTCTTATCTCCAGGATTGCTGTTTGGATTTTGTTCATTTTGGTATAATTGTATTTATTAACAAGCATTTGCAATGCAATAGTTTTCGCATTTGCAAAGTTTAAAGTTATTGGTATTGTAAATGGCAATGTCTTTTATGTATTTAATTTTTAAACCAACAAATAAATATAAGGTTTGTTATTATAATGTCAGTAGGTGAAGGTGAACATAAAACGCTGCTAAAGGAGGAGCTCTTGCGGAATGCTCTAGTTTTTAAAGGGCAGTGTATTTGTTAGCTGCTTAAATAATTTTATATATTTTGTAACTTAATACAACAATGTTTTCACCAAAAAAAATGTTTACGTGCATGATACACACCAAAATATATGCTGTTTAATTAAAGCAGGGCGGGAGGAGGTGGAAATTGTGCTATACGGTAGTAGCAAAGTTTACGATGTTAAATAGAAACACCCTGTCACTCCTATCACCGCACACAGAGATGTTACCAGACTTGTCGCCTATTTCTTTGCAGCCGGGCTTCCTTTGTTCTTATTTTAAGATGTAAACGGATGCTGCTCTGATGTATGCAACAACAAAATATAGGCTGTTTAATTAAAGCACCATGGGAGGAGGCCCGGATTGTGTGTCTCGTGTTAGGAGATTCTCCCATAGTGAAAATTAACAAGCACTTCACACACATGGTATGTACATAAACTAACTTAAGGGTGCCAGGCCCCCCTGTGCAGTCCATGACCCTTTCAGATTAACCAAATAACTCTTTTACCCCCTACAAAAAACATCACTGACTCACAAATTGAATAAGGTCACATGTTATACCACTAAAGGTCCCACCAGGTGGCAGATAAATAGTTTTTTTCGAGCCTAATCATGTCCATGCTGAAAACGAATCACGTTTATTTCCCCTAGCTGTTTTTGTACATATGCTAACAAAAATAGTGAAAAAGTTATTGTTCTATGTTTCGCCATGGTGCGAAGATCGTTTTCCTTCTTCGTCTTATACAAGCATAAAAAATGTTGGAAATAGAGTTGCTCCTTCATTGCATCTGTGCACAATTTCATATGAGCTGTGGTGTGTGAACCCTGTATGTGCCCACCCTCGGCAGAGGTCTTTTAAGAAAGCGGGCAGGCGACACAGAGGAAGGCCTACTGGTCTTTCAAAGGTAGCTGTCTATTCGCATACCTCTTCGTTCTGATGTGCGTCTGGCACGGATCCAGCCCACTGGCATTTAAAAAACACTGACCTGTGTACTGTCAAAAAAGTGACCATTTCTCAAGAGCCTTAGATTCTTCAGGGGCTAGTAAAGATCTTTCCTGAGCCGGACATGGCGCTCACCCATTCACACCAGGATTCTGAGGCACCGACGTATCGGGATATATTAGCATGACATATAAGGCTAACTCTCTCACAGTCCCTCTGCCCTGTCGGAAAACCTACGTGCTCCGTCGGTCCCATTTTAAAATGCGTCCCACACCCGGCCTGGCCATTTATCCAGTGAGGTGGACTGGAGCTCTGGAGGCCTCAGGCCAAGTTTGAAAGTCCGGGGCTGCTTCTGTTACCTCTAGCAGCTCTTTCCGCAGTTCACTGAAATTAGTAGCAGCATGCACACGGAGCTTCAAGAAACAGAGAGGGAATGGGGAGAGAGTTCGAGAACAGAAAGGGAGGAGAGAGGTGCGAAGGAGACAGAGTATGATGGATGGAGAGGCAAAAAAGCGGGGCTGGCTATAGCAGGTTTGTTGGTTGCTTTCGGTTTCACAGTCTGGCAAGGATGCCTGGCACTCTCCGGGAGTTGACCCCCATTTTTATTGCAAAAATGAGCAATAGGTGCCCCAATTGAAAATTTAAAAAAAGTCAATAACAATCTCCATTAGGCCGGTGCCAGCATTAGCTTTGCACCTTAGACCCGTGATACTTTCCATCTACCATGGGTGACCTAAAAGTAATTTTTTCTCTAGGATGTGAGGGTCAGCATTTTGTCACTGGTGCCTGCCCCTCCCACCCCCTACCTACAGTATGCCAGAGGCAATATTTTATCACAGGTACCCTAATACAAAGAATTACTGAAAATATGCCAAAACCGGCTGTTTGCTATGGGTGTCACTTATGCTAAAAATTACCTCTAGTGTGTCAGTAAATTGAGAAGGGCCCCTTAATCCAAGAATTCCATGTATACGCTAGTGCCAGCATTGTGCCATGGTGGCACAAATACCAAGTGTAATCCCTAGTATGCTAGGGCCACACACTCATGCGGACTCGTGCTCACTCGGACTCCCACTTCTCCATTTACCACTCAATTACACTCCCCTCTCCACTCAATCCCCCAACACTTATTCACATTCATACAAATTCTCACTCACTTTCTCAGTCTCACTCTCTCATTCATTCGCATACTTTCCCTTTTACTCATTCACTCTCATTGTTCCTCAGTCTTGTTTATTCCCATTGACTCACTCGCACATTCTCATCCAGTTGCACTTACTGTCACGCACCACTAGTCCTTATTTTTAAGGTGTGGGATTTCTCGATTAGAAACCGGAGCCCCACCGAACCAACGGGTCACACAAACAGTGGCGATCACCTTATTCTTATATTGAATATCAGATATGATTATCTTTGTTTTTTGTAAAATAGCTCAGCGGGTGGACTGCCTGCTGCAGACAGTAATGGATCTCCACGAGGCACTCTCCTCTATTCACTGCTCAATGGTTATGAAAAGAATGGCACTTGGATAATGAAAACCGACTGTTGATACTCAGGAAACATGATACCGGCGATAATTAGTGTTGATGTAAAAGTAACTGTAAGCATAACGGTAAACTTTTCAAATTCCTTCAGCGTGATCATCATCTTCCAAAAGAATAGCCCCAGGCAGTCCAGAGAGAAGGGCAAACTAATGTTCTGACAGTCTGACTAGATTATACCACACGAGAAATAGTTTACCCATTAATTAACTAATTGCTGTCACGTTTACTCACGAGAAAATAAAAATATAAATTATACTTGTGATTGCTTTGCTTAGCACAAAATCCGATTACCAGAGCGAAGGCGCACACTTTGAGAGGCGTTACAAAACTACGGTGAGCACCGTACGATGGCGCCGATTTTATGCACCTCAGGAGAGTGAAGGCTGAGTCAACATGCCACATCCAAGCGCCCAGATATGCACACTCGGCATTTCCACAGCACCTACCGACATCTCTAGGTTCACCCATCGGCCCTTCGAGAAGAGATATTAAAATACTGAGCTCCTGCGCCCCGCCATTCCTGGAAACTCACAATTAGCACTCTTAAAAGAAGTTCGTGGGAATTTTGTGAAAATTAAAATCTTAACGAAGTTTACAAATGGATCGATTTTAAAAGCATAGGCGCCCATTTCTGAAACACAAGTGAAACAGCTCATCCTCCAGTGAAGGAAGCAGCTCTTAGATAGACGTAATCACAGGTGTTGTTAGACTCCACGCTCAGTAAAGAGAAGACGCTGCAGTCTGTCCTGGAGACCACTGTGCCAGTTACCCACCCCAGGACCGGCCTGGCACTGCCCTCCTTGCTTGTGTCCCCAGCTACAAGATACTCCAGGGCGACTGGTGCAAAGGCCCTTACCTTAATAGTATAGTCTCCGTTCACGGTCAGGCGCCTTTAAGCGGTTTCCTCTCAGGCTTCAAGAAGTGCAGTCTCTCCTCACAGCCCCCCCGCCCCCCAACCCCACCTACAGTCCGCAGCAAGAGAAACGAAACCAACAACAGGCGAGGGCGGAGTAGTGAACAGACCATCGGAAACAACACAGAGCCTGCCAGATGAGTTTACCTCACTCAGCAGGAGGGGCGCATGACGCAGGCCAAGGGTCCATGGTGGTTATGCAGTGCCAGGGGTTACCCGCCAACGACGGCCACAGGGCATAAATCAAGGTTAGGCGCGAAACCACGGTTGTAGCGCAGGAGACGCCGTCGACATGCGCTTGCACGTTGGCTGTCCCTGCGCTCGCTGTGCTGAGAAGACACGCCGAGACGAGGTAGGCTCTATGTGCGTGCGTGTGTGTATGCGCGGGGGGGGGGTGTTCTGCATGTGTGTGTGTGTGTGTGTCAGTGTGTGTATGCGCGGGGGGGCTGTATGTGTGTGTGTGCGTGCGTGTGTTTCTGCTTCCAAGGAGCAATGGGAGACAGGAAGCGCGCGTGACCTGATCCGTTTACGCGCGCGTGCACATCACTTGTCTCCTGTCTCCCTTGACTCCTTGAAAGCAGAAACGATCACAATAAGTTTCGCAGCGACGATCGCTTCGCGATCGTTTCGCAGTGCGAAACCTAAAAATGACTCTGTTTCCAAAGTTGGTTTGGAATTTTCTTGTGGGGTGGTTTTACTTTATTAATGTTTGTGTGCTGCATGAATACTTTACACTGTTCCCAGAAGTTAAGCTTATGTGCTTTGTCCATCCTAGCAGGGCGTTAAGCGCAGGTATATTTACTGACTTTTGTGGTTCACCTTGACAAAGATTGTGTTAAAGATTTGAGTGGGGCTTCAGCTTCCACTCCTCCCAACTGATAACCCATTGTCTTACGCTGCTGAACTTGCTGAAGTTTTACTCTAAATATAATCAGACCAAATTGCATTGATAAACAAGTACTAGTGGAAAAGGGCACAAATATTGTGGGATTGGTTTTGAAGCCAACAAAATACACTTTGGCTTCCCTATACTCAAAGAATAGACCATTGTAATAAAGAAAATGGTATCCAGTGAATCTCACCCGGAACTGAGCTGTTCAGTTTGCCTCCTGTTGACACTGACACATGTCCCTACCATACATTATGACGGGACAGAGAGGGATTGTGGAAGGAAAACAATGTTGTGCCTGACCGGCTGTGAAGTAAGACAAGTACTCTTCCTTACCACTTACACAGCCATTTCTACCCTCTGGTCGACTGGATCTGCCTTGAAATGTCTTAATTAGGTGGAGAAGACCATGGTGAGGGCCCTGTGAGCCCATTCTAATGAAATGTGTCTATCTAAGCTGTACAGTGACAGCCACTAGTTCTGCCACCAGGATTTACCAGAAATTACCACTAGAATTAACTGTGTCAGTAGGTTCTTCTTGGTTTTAGAGCTACCAATCCCTGAATGAATGTTACTACTGCAATACGTTGTACGACACTCAGATGCTAAACACCACTGGAACATTCTTTTTTTTGATAAACCTTTTTATTCAAAGATAATACATAAAACAACAAAAACCAAAAAGCAATGCATTACATTAGTCTAGACTTCCAAAAAGCACAATACACGGTACATATACATATATAGTCATTGGGCAATGTTACAAAAGACACTCATTATCGATCCATATTTAGAGCATTAAATATCTTCATCGTCCACCACTGGGGAGGGAGGGAGGACTACAGGAGTGCATAAAAGACCTCTAATTTTTTTCCAAGGGCCCCATATTTATGTCCATTTTTGTGGGCAACCCCTACTTTCATAAACGACCCTCTCAGCCTGCATGCACCAATCCATGTCTGACGCCCAATCCTTATAACTCAACTGTACATCACCCCTCCATGTTCTAGCTATATTGCGTTTGGCCACCATACAGCAGTGGAACATTCTTGACTTTTAAATATGTTTTAATAAAAGCGTTGCGTGATGTTATTCGAAGATGCAGGCTGTTTTCACTGAGCATCATTTTGATAACATGAGTTCAATATATTAAAGTGAAAAGACGATGCCTGGTGTCTGGAGCGGAACTGCGTTTTCCATCACATCTGCCTCCTCCTTCAATTACATATCGGAAATTGGATTAAACTGATCGAACTATATTAACAATCAAATACGGAAACTCTTCGCCCTCCAGAAGCCGGCTCTCCGATGCGCCCTGGATTCCTCGCAGACATCTTGACAGACAGTAAAACTGTATTGATTCGCGAGACAATTTAGAAAGCAAGTTGCCACGTAGGACAGACTAAGCCATTCTGAGGGATGGCAAAGTAATGACTACAGCAGAAAGCGGCAGAGCCGAAATCTAATAAAAGAAAGGGAAATAAACCGCATGCGTTAGAATATTGCTTGCTGCTCATCCAGAGGGGGGATCCGTGGAGAATTACCCGCTGTGCTCTGTGTAATAAATGATAAATATCGTATCTCCGGCTGAACAGCGTCATTGAGAGCCGCCAAGCAACGTCAGTTTTGCTATGAGTTTAAAAATTACCTCTCCAAATTAGATTTCCTCCCGTTATTCGACAGACTGCGTTCACAGGGGCAATGTTTGTTACAAAGAATTTACAGATGCAGGGTTGCATTATGCTCTGTTTCTATAAGGTTGCTGTTGCAGCGGTACATATGTTAAAATACCTTGGTACAGTACCATAATCTCCGGGGAAGGCACTATGTAACGTGCACTCTGTAAATAATGTAATTACAACATGAACAGCTGCATTGCTAGAAGAGGTGTGATGCTAAACATCTGAGCGCCCCCATGCCCTTCCCTCATTAAGACTCATCCGGGGCACTGAGCTCCCGTGACACCCGAGCTTGACTTTGATGTATAGGTTGCATTTAATGACGAACATGGAAACTCATTTTATGTGAAACTTCAGGGTCTTTTAGACAGTAGCGCATTTGCTGTTTATGAAAATAAAAAAGTGGTTACTGTTTATTGTCATTATTGAAAAGAAACGTTATGGCTTTTGAGTGTCATTTCTCCTCAGATCCCTAATGCATGTCCTAAGCCCTGCTGAAGGCATTGAAGAGCTGTGCTTTTATAGTACAGATTTCCGGGGAGATATTTCGGCTGATTTAGAGTTTTGTTGACAAACCTTTACCTAACATGAACACTGGCAGGTTTATTCACAAAGGTAACTCACACTTATGAACAATTTATAGATGTACTTTTATACTATTAAGTAACTTTACTACGTACAGCTATTTACACAATCAGAATGTAAAATTTCTCAAAAGTGTACACTTACGTTTCTCCATCCCCTGAAAAAGGTTGTGGAGCCAAATTTACGAGTGTGTCTACTGCAAAAAAGAAACAGTCCTTTAAATGTAAGTGTGGAAACTCCCTCCCATAACAAATAATGGAGGTAGGGACTTAAAATAAAACCCCACAGGAAATAATGTTAAATTACATTCAATTATGTAAAATAGTTAAGAATATAAATAAATATGTTAGTGTAAAAAAATTAAAAAATAAATATGTTTATTATTTAATTATAGAATCTCCTAACAACCTTTTTTGAATTTATAAATTAATGTAACATACTTTTTTTATTAAACTGCTTTTATTTATTTCTATACATCACTTGTAATTAACTACTAAACATATCGCAAAATGCAGTTTGTGAATAAGCCCATGGATATATACTTATCGAGGACGTTTATGTTGATAGTTCCCACATACTTTACCTTCCTGACTTCCTGGAGGCATTCTTCAGCATGGCAACAACACTCAATTTACTTATTAGACACATATATGTATCGTCATTAAGATATTTGACTCTGGGTTTAAAGAATTACTGTTTTTGTAACCAGTCTGCAAAATTAGATTAACCTTTAATTCTTTGTAAATTTTATACCCTGATTTTGTGATATTTCCACTTATTGCTTCTTCGATATTTCCATTTATTGTTATATTATTCTGGTTTCTTTGACAATCGTTGTGAAACTACACATTCTGGGGCAGTAATACTCAAAGTACGACCCAGGGGCCGCTTGTGGCCCTCCTGACATTCACACAGAGGCGCCCCTCCATCCATTAGGCCAGAGGAGTACCGCCCTCCTGCTGAAAGTGCAGAAAAAGTGAAAAATAAAACGAATGACCATGTTATTTTTCGCTGCACCAGCCAGAGCAGTGTTAGGGGGCGGGGCTGCTGCTGACTGGCAGGCGGGAAGTGATGCTCTCTCCACCAGTTTACATTGCACATGTCTCTTTCGCCAGCTGTCTTGAGACTGCCTGCCTGGCAGGCGCAGTGCAAACCTCTCCACCCAGCTGTCTTCCAAAGCTGAGTGGAGAGCAGGTAGAGGTCCCCTATGCATGCGGGAGCATCGAGGCAGCCTGCTCCAGCCAGTCCTGGCGCTGCTCTCACGCTGCTCATCTGCAGCATGAGACCAGCATCAGGATTTGGAGAGAGTAGCTGACTGAGGCTCCATGAGGTGCTGTTGCGCTGACTGCAGCCAAGACAAGGACGAGGAGCGTGGGTAAGTACATTTTTCATTGTATTTTTATCTTCTTGGCCCACTGACAGGCACTGTGAGAAGCTCGCTTTGCCTTCAGCCTTAATTCCAGAGCTCTCAGTCAGGGCCTGTTATAAAACCTGTTAACGAGCCATGAGTGAGAGCTTTGGAATGTGGGCCTAAAGGTGTTGTGATTTATCACAGTGCCTGCCACTGGGTTTGGCACTGGCTCAATCACCCTCCACTTTGAAGGGCCACTGACCATCACTGCCTTCACATGAGGCCCTCCTGAACTTCACATGCCTGCTGAACAGCAGCTCTGGAACTTCTGTAATTTCTAGAGAGGGCACTGCCATTCAGAAAGATTTTAAATGAATAGTTAAACGTTTATTCACATTTAAATGAAAAGAAGCAAATAAGATGCCCTGCACTACTAACTTCAGCAACACATTTACCTTTAAGATATGTAGCATTAAACGTGAACAAAATATGATGAAAGCCTCTTCAAATTTCATAAAAGTGTATTTTATTAACATGCAGAGGCATTTCACCTTAGTACATCAGATTTTATCAGTGCATTAAGAAGCATTTTTTTAAATTGATAGTTTTAAAAATGACAGCAGAAATGTTCATGCCTCCTCCACCCTGACAACAATGCAAATAGTGAACAAAGCGGTAAATCAGTAAATCACCAGGGTCATGTGGACCCCTCTGGGTGGCCAAGGTAATTATTATATATAGGCAACATTATAATTAGTTAAGTCAAACACTGGAGAAAGTTTTGTAGAGCACACATCCAGAGCTCGAGTATTTCAAGGTGCTCTTATACATGATAATGAAAAAAGGAGGCAAAATTAAATTAAACAATTGTCTGAGATCACACAGTTTGGTCAAGTGTGGAAGCCGGGATTGATCCCAGATTTTCTGGCTTCACATTGTGCAATTCTGTGTCATTCCAATTCAGTTTTCAAGTTGCTTTCTTTTTTCTCTTGACTCTCCCAAGATAGGCTTAGCAAGCAGAGAAGGCTTACCCCAAGTAGCGGTAGAGAGTCAGCAATTTAGATACTGCATAACACAGTTGTCAGATCTATGACTCTTCTAGAGACTAGGGGCTGTATGGAATGAATTTCTCAAAAACATTCCATGTCTCTCTCACCAATCCATGTACATTCTTCTCTTTCCCTATGCCCCCTCTTTCCCTGTTTCCCACAAAGACCCTGTCCCACCCTGCTTGCATCAATCCGGACCTCGGGCACACATCACAGACGGTACTTTGTGGCCCCAGGGAAAATATTTGTGAGTATCCATGTTCTAGAGTTTTCCTAGGATATTTATGTTAGAAACAAACTATTCTACTCACATGTAACAGAATATGCAGTGATGAACAACTGCGTTTTGAGGGGGGTGTCAATATCAGTTTTTGTCTTGAAAGAATCAACAATTGCCGCAAAACACGCGTTGGATGTAATATTGCAACTGTATTTGTATTTTCCTTTCAATTACTTAATATGGATTGTTTGTTAAATATGCTGTAGCCACATGAATGTTATACACTAAGAAATGGAAATTCCATATATGAATGAGACTCTATATTAGCTTATATTGTGATCTTAAGTGATGATTTTAGGGATATGTGTCGGCTTAAAATAAATTGGAAAATCCAAATGGGAACTGCAGTCTCGATTATCTAGTTTTCGGTGCCTTTCCATGTGCTTATCTAAGTATATTGTTTGTTAACTTTTTTGGTTTTATATCAAAATATAAAATATAATTTACTTTTATATTGATTAACATTTTGGTGTTTTGTTGTATTGTTTGCTGCTTTTTGTTTCATTATATGTTTCATAATACAAATAAATGTCAAAGTAAAGAATATTGACATTTCTATTTTTTAGGATTGCTGGCTTTTTTGGGCAATTTGGGTTACTTTTTAAATATATTAATTCATCTTAATCAATTTGTTAATTACATTTTTTGATGCCTCCTTTTTGAAAGGTTAATACATTCTATGATTAAGTATTACATTTCAGCTTTGGGTTTTTGCTGAAAATGGTTGGAAGTGTACATTAGGGGCTTGATTACGATGTCGGGCGGACTTGTGTCTACCTGTCACGTCTTGATCCTGGGACCGATCGACCTCTAGTCCACCCTCCAGTCCAATAAACCGAGCAGCCGATTATGATGCGGCCCAGAAGGCTTTGACCAGTGGTCGGAGCCTTTACGGGCTGCATCGTAATCAGCCCTTAAGTGTTTTTAATTATTTTATGCCTAAACTGTTGTCTGCACTTGAACCAGTGAGGTTAAACAAAGCAAAGGTGAGGTGGTGTACTTCCCCATGTAGGAGTGGGCACCAAACGAACAGCATGTTTGTTGGCGGTCTACTGACCAGAAATAGGGAGAACCCTGCACTACTTATAGCCGATGCAAGCGCAGACATGCAGTATTACGAGCACTACGCTGCACATACTGCTGAAAATTGTTAGAATTGCACATTTAGGCCCCCATTAGGATGACAGGCAGACTTTTTCTGCCCGCCATCCCATCGGAAAAAGGGACCGCCCACCATAAGGGTGGGGGTCCTGTGGGGGGTATTAGGATGTGCCCTCCACTGTGGTGGGCACATCCTGCATTTTTAGCATTGTGGCGGGCAGTGCTCTCTGCACCGTCTGCCACAATGCTAAAAATGCATTAATGCATTTGCATAGACAAAGCGGCAGGCACCGCGCGGTGCCTGCCGCTTCGTTTATGCAATGCAGGGGGGTACCACAGGTACCCCCCCCGTGTGCACCCCCACCTCTCCTTCACTCTGGGGGCCCGCAGGGGGCCCCCAGACTAAAGACCGCATGCCTTGCCGCCGCGGAAAGCCATCTGCGACCAGGGCGGAAAAGCGGCGGATGGTATTTCTGTCCGCCATGGTCCCCCCGCCATCCTAATATGGTGGGGGGGAATTCAGGTGCGGATGGCGGCGGATTGCACCCGCCAGACTGGCAGTGGCTACCGCCAGCCTGGCAGGGGCTATCCGCCCGCCATCCTAATAGGCCCCTAAGTGTTTTTAAGTATTAATATATATATTTTTAAAGTAATTTTTATTGTAGGCATACAATGCACAGACCAGGATACATACAGTTACAGTGCTGCTCTAACTTATCACCAACAATCATTCTTTGTCATGGTATACACAGCCTGCGGGCCCACAACCCGGAGGTCAGGCGGCAACAATTGGTCGATCTTAGTGTTGTCTGGTTGCGACGTTTAGCATCATTTGTTTCCGCATTAAAGTGTGTATGTCTACTTTTCTTTCCTAACTTAACTAAACTAAGTAGCCCCCCCTCCCATGTCCCTAAATAGTGCCATTCCCCCACCCTTCCCTCCCCCCTCCACCATCTGCTCATATGGTCTCGTGTTAGAACAATCTAGGGTGTGATTTTAAGGCTGTCAATGTCTAAGTGTGCGATGCGCTCGGTAAATCTTGGGTGCTATTCCTGTCCGCGCTGTTGTTCTCATCTTCTTCCGTTAGCATGCTATCCCTAAGGGCCTGTACTAACGCCTCCCAGGCTGTCGCCATCTCCAACGCTCTAGGGTTAGGGTTTCTACGCGCTAGCTGATACCTGTGTGTGCTATCACAAGCTGCCCATTTGAGGAATTCGTTGTACCATCTCCTGTGCATTGGGCCTGTTCTCGCCTTCCACTGTCTCGTTATTTCCCTTTTGGCTATCATCAGTCCCATATCCACGAACTTGCTGGAAGTTTTATTTTTGGGCGTGTGAGGGAACCAATGCAGAAGGCATACCGCCGAGTCGAAGTCAATGGCCCTTTCCATTACTTCATTCAGAGTCTCTCCTATGGCCTGCCAGTACTCCCGGAGGGCCGGGCAAGACCATAGCATATGTTCCAGCTCCCCCACCGTTGTACAGCGAGGGCACGCCGACTCAGCTACCCCAAAATATTTCTTAATTCTGCCAGGGGTCATGTAGGCCCTGTGCAGCACGTAGTAATGGATAAGCTGAAATCTTGCGTTTCTCGTGCTATTACGGGCTCGGCGCACAAGTCGGGCCCAAGTCGTTTCAGGAATATCTTTTCCCAGGTCAGTTCCCCATTTGGTCTTCAGCACCGTGAGGGGCAACAGGTTTTCGCGGAGCATTCTTGAATATAGGCACGTCACCGCCTTAACCGTCCCAGCCGCCATCATAACATACTGGCAAGCCATGGACGTCTCGGGCTCCGTTAGGCCCCTTCCCCAATGCGCCTGCATCGCTCCGACCACCGCCGAGTGCAGGAGGTATCCTCCTCGTGGCAGGTCAAAGCGTTCTAGAAGGTCTTGATATGGGAGTAGCGCCCCGTTTTCATAGAGGTCTCCTACCACCTGTACACCCGCTTCTTCCCATTGCTGCAGCTGCGACCAGTCGCCCCCGTGGGGCAGCGCCGTCAGCATGCCCAGGGGTATTTCCAGGGCATACGGACGCCTTATCCCCGCCCGCCGTTGAGAACGGTTCCAGCAAAGCCGGAACGTCTGCTGCTCAAGTGTCAGGTCTCGGGTAGCGATCTTCTGCTGTAAGGCTATATAGGCCAAGACATGTCTTGGCGTGCCTCTTGTCTCCTCGCCGTCCGGGCCCCGGTACAGTCGCGCCACCTCCTGCGTGAATGTCTGCAGTTGGGCGGCCAGATAATAAAGTTCAAAATCTGGTACCGCTAACCCACCCTCATCTTTTGGGCGGGTGAGCGTCGCCAGCGCTACTCTGCACCTGCCCGCCCCCCACAGGAACGAAGTCAGCTGGGATTTGAGTTGGCGGAAAAAGGAACTGGGGATCCAGACCGGGAGTGTCCGAAAGTAATAATGCAATCGCGGCAGAGCAACCATTTTTAACAAGGATATACGGCCAGCTACAGAGAGCGGGAGCGTGGCCCAAAAGGCCATGTTGCCTCTCAGCGCTTGCATGCAGCGACCAACGTTATCCTCCAACATGTCCGCGGCCGTATGATATATATATACTCCTAAGTATTTAAGACAAGTCGGTTCCCAGTTTAGTGTGGGCCGGTGGTCAGGACGACCGGTGTCCCTCCGTAATGGAAATAAGCATGTCTTCGCCCAGTTGACCTTTAGGCCCGATATAACGCCAAATCGCCCTAGCAATCCCTCTGCTCCTTCCAGCGTTGTTGTGTCATTTTCGAGAAATAACAGCAAGTCGTCGGCATATAGCGATATAAACTGCTGCCCGTCCCTGTTACCTATGCCCTCGAAATGTCTTCCCGTCCGGTCCTCGGCCGCTAGTGGTTCAATTGCTAGTGCGAACAATAGGGGGGACAAGGAGCAGCCCTGTCCGGTGCCCCTCTCCACCGGGTATTGTTGCGAGATGAGGGGCCCTATCCTCACCCTTGCCACTGCCGCCGCGTACAGGACACGCATCCACTTAATATACCCTTCTCCTAGTCCGAATCGGTCCATGACCTTATACAAATAGTCCCATTCTAGACTATCGAAGGCCTTTTCGATGTCTACGGATAGGACAAAGGGCACTTGATTCGCAGCCTGTGAACACTCCAGTAGACGTGTAAGCCTCCTTATGTTAATCGTCGTGTTCCGGGCGGGAATGAATCCATTTTGGTCTGCATGTACCAAGCCGGGCATATGCTGTAGAAGCCTAGCTGCTAGTATGGAGCTCAGTATCTTATAGTCAGCGGTTAGCATGAAGAGTGGCCTGTAGATTAGATGGCGAATTCTAGAAAAGATCCATATACCAAATAACAATGGGGGAGATAAAATAAGGAAAAAAAGAGAAGTTTACTGGATCTTTTCTTTGAAACCGTTCACCCATGGTCTAAATAATGATCTACCGTGGGAGAATGCGACACTGTAATAAATTTAGCAGACAGCCCCATTATTACCATTTCTGAAACATGATTACCTATGCATAGGTCACATAGATGTATTTCTACTTTCGGAATAACAAATATAACTAAGATAATGACTTCAAAAACGAGTAATAGAGACCTTCTCCCTATGATTTCCCATTCGGAAATACTGGAAAACGTTCCCTGTAGATTGCGTGGTCATGAGTGATATAAAGGAAGAGGAATGTACCTTTAAGAAGTATGTAACCTAGGCCAACCAATTAACTGCCTGGTTATATAAACCAATCAGAAAGTATGTGACAAATCCTTTGCCGAAGTACTAGATGACGCCGGGAACACATCCGGTCCGTGTGACTCTCTGCCGAATACAGGTAAAATTATATCAAACTCGAGAGTGTTATGCGTTGTTGCATTAACCCGACAATGCAGCCCGTTTTTGCGGGACTTTAACAATCTTTTATAAAGGACCCGTAACTAATATAATGCCCGATGTAATGCCTGATGTGCTCCCCCCTTTTTTTCATCAGATAAATGAATACCAAAACTTTGGAGCACACCCGTAATAACACCACATCGCGCCGCCGATATTTTCTACTAGGGTGCAAGATTCGAGCAGGGTAAGCCGTGCAATGCCTTTGTACGATAATTGCTCGCCAACAACGAAATGCGGCTCTGTTATTAATGGACCATTATTTATTTGCAGAGAACCATCGCTTTCGTAATTAGAGCTACGTGTTTTGCTCAACTACATTGCCAAGCGGTAAAATATTGTCAGCGACCTAATTTTAACACCGCATCAGTGTAGAAACTTTGGAGGCAGAAGCGAGACCTATACTATCCATCTGGATGTGTTTGTTGAAATAGGTAAGGAGTACATATATCATTGGATAGGTTTAGTATCTTAGTAATGTTATTATTAATAGAAGTAAATACTAATTTAAGGATATCCTCATGTTTCAGACCATTGCCATAGACACACCTAAAATCGACATGGCATCCTGACAGTTTTCTAGTCGGCCTTTTTAAATAGGTAAGCATTACAACTGAAACATATACTACTATAAGAGATGTCAACTAGGATCTGGCAGAATAGGTTTAAAATAGACAACTAAAGTGCTTTTTCAGTAACTGTACCTATTATGAGAACTAAAACAATGACGTTTTAAAATGGGTAAAACCGGTTTAGTTGCAGTTTAATTGTACTAGTATAACAGAATAAATTTAGCTACATTGTCTCATTACAGATGATCATTCATCTCGAAGTATTTCTACAGTGATTACACGCTGAACCTAAAGTGAAGGGTCATCCCAATTAATTAGAATACTCCCCCTTTAAAAGATTTATAACAAACTGGTAAGCGTGAGTCACAGTAAAGAGTCAGAAAATGTTCTCTCCTCTTGATGTAACATTCCTGCCAGACTAGATTAAATCCTCTTTATCCCTTTTCTTACTTTTTCCTTTGTTTCATTTTCTTATCTTTCTACTGATCGTCATGAAACCTATATGAATGTATTTATGGTATTATTACAAGGTGAACAGTATATCCAGAGAAATTGTCAAACTGTAAAAGCGGACCATATTGAATGGTATCATTATGTATACATAGCCATGCTTATGTTAGGAATATGTCTAGTATGTATGTACATATGTATTAAATGGTATTAGTATATATATATATATCTATGCTCATGTTAGGAATATGTCCAGCATGTATCTATGCTCATGTTAGGAATATGTCCACCATGTATGTATGCATTGAAACAGAATTGGGTTTTATTTCTTCTGGTGTGAAGATGTCGAAAAGCTAAAATATATTTCAAGGCGGTATCATCATTGTACGTTTAGAACCACTATCTAGCACACATTATCATGTTTAGAGTAGAAACTGTTTTTGCACTAAAATACTTCATTATAAAGAATTTTTAAATATATTTTTTTACAGCACTACGATGGTACAGTCCTGAGGAAGACACGGCTAGGTGTCGAAACGCGTAGACAGGAAACCATCCAATAGTTTTTATATCTAAAAAGTGTTTTGTATATGAAAGAATGCATATGATATAATGCCAAAATGTTTTACTAATTGTCAATAATCATGTATTGATTTTATCAAAAAATATTTGTTTTATGATGAATTAAATTGTATTCTATGTGTAAAAATAGTAGTTGATTATTATTTGTGGGGTGTTCACCACCTTTCATGTGCTAGTAGGTTTTGAGAAGTTGCCTGGGTGTTTTATTCACACATATTGTTTACCCTGACCCAGGAAGTCTATTCTTATCAGGGGGTCCTTGTTTCTCTACATACAGAGTGGCCTGTAGGATGCAGGGCTACCACTTTCCCTACCCGGCTTCAGGAGCGGTATCACTAACGCCTCCCACATTGATTGGGGCAGGCGACCCGTTGCCCTGGCCTCCTTATAGATTGTCTGGAGTCGTGGCGCTAAAATGTCTAGATACTTGCTATAAAATTCAATGGGAAGCCCGTCTAACCATGGCGTTTTGTCGCGGGCCATTTTTTTAACCGCTCCCCTGATCTCTCCCAGGTCAATGTCTCTCCCCAGATCTTTTGCCTGTTCCTCATCTAGCTGGGGCAATTGGAGGCCATCTAGAAAAACCTCGGTCTCATTCTCTCGGTCCCCCGGTTCGCTTTTTTAGAGGTCCTCATAATACTTTTGGAAGCCATCTAATATCTCTGTTTGGGAATAACAGGTGCAGCCCGCTTCATCTTCTATAGCTAGTATAGGGGAGCATCGCTTCATGGGGTTCGCCAACCACGCTAATAGTGTGCCGGCCTTGTCCCCCTCTACGTGGGTCCTAAGCATGTACGCTCAATGGTCGAAGGCGCGGAGCTGCTCCTCTTTCACCGCCACCGCCTCTCTAGCCGAACTAACCTCCTCTTGGAGGTCGGGGCGGCCAGGCCGTATTTTTTCTACTTCCCGCAACTTGGAGTCTGCCTTACTAATATCTTCCAGCAACACCTTCTGCGCGCCCACGTATTTTGTTATACACTGGCCCCTCACCACCACTTTAAAAGCATCCCATTCCATCGCCCTAGTGGCCGTCGTCCCCTCATTATCGGTAAAGTATTGGGTTATACCCTCCTCCAGTGCCGCATGGAACAACGGGTCTTCCAGGGTCTCTGGTCTTAATTTCCAGGTCGGCACTCGAGGCACCTCGGTCGCCCAGGCCAAGTTAATGATTAACGGGTTGTGGTCCGAGATCGTCCTCGTTAGGTACTCTGACCAAGTTACAGCTGGCAACACGCCCTGCGAGCACAATATCGCATCAAGCCGGACGTGAAGGTCATGTAGGCTGGAGAAGTGAGAATAATCACAGGTCGTTGGGTGGTGCGCCCTCCATACATCAGTCAGCCCCCATCCCTCCTGCCATTCCAATCTACCCTTTGTGAGTCGGTGAACAGGGGAGTCCCTCAGTGGTGGGTGGGACCTATCCAGTGTTGTGTCCGCTATGGAGTTGAAGTCCCCTCCCATTAGGATCGGGCCCGCCAGGAAGTGTGCCAGTGTCCCCGACAATCCTGTTAGGAAGGCCATCTGCTCCGTATTCGGGACGTATACGCTACACAGGACTATGTCCCTATCTCTCAGCCTGCCTTCTACCACCACGTACCTCCCCTCTGGATCTACTAAATGTCGTGTTGGTTGAAAAGGTGTGCCCGCCCCAATCCATATCAGTGCTCCCCTAACGTACGCTGAGTAAGAAGTGTGAAAGACCTGACCCCTCCATCTCCTCTGAAGTGCCATCCCCTCCTGCTTCGTGAGATGAGTTTCTTGCAGCAGCGCGATATGGACCCCCCTTTCCAATTAAGTAGGCGTGTACCTTATGTCTTCTTTGCATCGTGTGAAGCCCCCGCACATTCCTGGTCATGCACTTCAATACACTAGCATTAGCCATTGTCCCATAAGTCAAGTCGCTGTCGCACATCAAATCTCAGCCCCTCACAGATGGTGTCTCCCCCCAAACTCCACTGGGTATTCCGAACTTTCCATCTCCCAGACTTCCCTGGAACAACAATCGCCAAACGTGGAAAAAGTCCCCAACAGTGTGCCCCCTCCTCCCCCCCCAATATTGGACTATTAGATCCCATCCAAACTAATACAACTTTCCCAATCAGTGTTGCTACAACATGGTCGTAACCGTGGTTGCCTTAAGGGCTAGTGGAGCGCGGCCAAGGCCAGAAGGGAGCCACGCAGGCTCTTTCCCCGCACGCTCCCTTAGGTTCCCCACGATCAGCAGCAGGCTTGAAACCCAGTTCGCAGTCCCCGGTCACCACACTCTTTAGTTCGTGAAGTTCTCGTTGGCAATCCTGCCCACTACCTGCCAGCTCCGAGTCAAATATTCCGGATCATCTCCGATGTCTGTGGCGTCACCAGCGGGCCCTTGGTACTGTGTATTCCCGATAAATCCGATTCCGAGCCCGAGGCTGAGGCGTGTGTCTCTGTGTCCGTGCCCAGCTTGGATTGGGAGCCTCTGGATCTTGCTAATGTTTCCACAGCTTGAAGCGCGGCCTTTTGCTCTGCTTCAGTTTGTGATGCCGATGGTTTCCGAGTTCCATGTCGCCTCTTGCGCAACCGTTGCGATTTCCGTAGGCCCATTGGCGCCCGTTCTCGTTCCTGTTCTCTTTCCTCTCGGACCTTGGCTCCATCAGTGCCCGCCTTATATGTGTCCCACCACTCCCATGCGTCCGCTGCCGTGCCAAAGAAGTGTGTCTTCTCATTGACCACCACCCTGCGCTTAGCCGGGAAGGGCAAGGAGTATGGGATGCCCTCTGTCCGGAGCTCCCGTTTAAGCGATAGAAAGGAGGCCCGCAATCGCTGTGTCTCAAAGGTGAAGTCAGGGTACAAGGTTACTCTGCTGTTCGCTATTTGAAACGGACCAGTGTCCCGGGCTCTCTGAAGTAGGAGGTCCCTGTCCTTATAATGCAGCAATTTAGCAATGATCGGTTTCGGGGTAGGCTTGGTTTAGGCGGTCCGGATGGGACCCGGTGTGCACGCTCTAGGGTGAAGAAGGGCGACAGGCCCTCTGGCGCCACCACAGTCTTGAGCCAGGTATCGAGGAACTCCACCATGTCCTCCCCTTCCTCCTTTTCCGGCACTCCTACGATACGGACATTGCTTCGCCGACTCCTATTTTCGGCGTCCTCCGCTCGTCTTTCAAGGACCTGGATACGATCCTGCAACTGTTGCAGCTCAGAGGGTCCAGCAGGATCACCTTCCGCCATATCGGAGGGCGTCGCATCCTCAGTTTTCCCCTTCGGCTTCACCATGTTGCTCAGCCACCTCCTCCAAGTGCGTCCTCAGCACCCAATCCCCGATCAGATCCTCTACCGATCTCCGGACTTTTTTACGGGCGTTGGATCCTAGTTATGGGACCGTCGCGTTCTCAGCCCCTCTCTTCTCTGGATCGTCCCTGGATCATCACCCAGCTCGCCTGTCCGCTTCGTGTTTGAGGTCTTCGGCAGATCTCCGTAGGTCACTCGGGCCAAGACCGATCCAGGGCTCTGTAGCGGTCCAGGAGTGCTCACCGCCGGCTCTATCTTGCGGTTTACCGGTAGGGCGGGTGCGCGGCCTGTGTTCTCGTGTCTCTGCCGCCCCGGCCCCCACTTGGCACAATACGCCGGTCAACCTCCTTCACTGTTGTAGGGGCGCTTGGGCTCTTCCCTAGGACTGAAGGCGGTCGTCTCCTCCACCTCCGATAGCTCGAGGCTCGGTCTTCCACCCTTTCGCCTCTTACAGGGGGGAGGACTTAAGTCAGCCCCCCTCCAGGGCGTCTCGGCCTTACTGATCCACACCACTCCTCGACTCTTCGCTGGCCGTAGGTCTGCACGTCGTTGGACTCCGTTCTTCTACATGACTCAGCAGCCCGGGTCAGTCTCTGTTCTCTGGCTAGACGGCTCGGTGGGCAGGCAACCCTTTCGGTATTTGTCACCCGAGCCCGTCACTAGGTCACTAGGTCACCGAATCATGTTTGGCAATGTTATCCGGAGTCGGAGCTCCGGCTCCTTCAAGGGGAGAGGTGGACCGGCTGCTGGTCAACTTTTATCACACCTCGACCGCCATTTTGGGAGCTTCTTTGTTTCAATCCGTTTTGAGTCGGATCAGCACTCCGGCGTCAAATCTCTGGCAATCGGCTCCGTTGTCAGTTCTCCGTGTGCCCCTTGAGTTCATCTGCCAGAGCCCTCAATTTTCCGGGGCAGTCGTGGGTTTTTCTGCACCGATTTTCAGGATATTTGTGGGGATCAGGCACGGAGTTCCGAGCTCACGCCGCCATTCCCTTCGGCGTCCAAGCCACGCCCCCAAGTATTAATATTGTTTGGTCTTGAAACCAACCAGTGAGGTTAAACAAAGCAAAGATGAGCTTGTGTACTTCAGCATGTAAGAGCGGGTCACTGAATGAACGCTATCTTTGTTAGCAGTCTAGTCGACCAGAAATAGGAGGAAACCCCTCACCACTTAGGGAGGATGCAGGCACGGACACGCCTTAGGCAATCCCATTTGCACCAGTCCGTGCACCGGCCACGCACAGTGCCAGTCATGCTGCCGGTTTGGAAAGAGTCCCTAAGAAGCTAGGCCTCCATATTGAATCCACAAAGCTCCTAGTTGTACAATTTCTTCCAGCAGAAAAACACAAAATCAACAAACAAACATTAACTACATGGCTGACAGAAGAAGTAGTCCATCACATAATTAACTCTACCCCCAAACTCTCACCGTAAACCCATTCCACAAATTTAAACAGGAGTCAATACAAACACAAGAGAAGTCACAGGTGCTGCAGAATAATAATGAGCGACAAAGGCCAGAATGTAAACATAGGAGCTGACCAAGGCAAATAGATTTGGCTTCCAGGTACCATTAATGCAAATAAGGGTGATTGACATATATATATATATATATATTGATATATACACAAACTTAAGATGGGTAACATTCATATGCTCTTATGGAACATAGCTGGAGCAAAAAAATGGCTTGTAGATTGTAGTGTAGTTCCTATTTTCCCTATAGGACCTGCGCATTGGAATAACATAAACAGCAGTGTAGACGTAGGACTGAGGTCTTCTAGGTCTCTACTGACTATGTTAGACTCAATTTAGGTTTGCGCCAGCTAGCTCAGAGGTCACTGGAAACTTTCTTGACTGAATAGGAAGTGATCAGCTTCCCTGGCTCAGACAAGAAGGGATTCAGCTTCCGACAACCGCATAAACATGACAACTTTGCTCCCTCAGAATAAGAGTCAATCTCTAGAGTCGTGTGAAACAATAGACAGCTATTTCACTCAGTCAGATGTGCATATTTAATTTCACCAGGGTGCAGAGAATAGAGAGACAGGCGTTTTCAATAAAAGGTATTATTTATTGAGCAGTCTTCCTTCTCATGCAAGAGAAATGAATTGCCACAATTGCAATACTTAATGTAAAGTAAAGTACGTACAGTAAAAGGAGTATTATGAAATAATACTGTAAAAGCATTGATATGGTTTCTTAGCCATAAGACACCTTAAAATGGATAAAATATATATACATATATACATAGGCTAACGTGCTCAACTGGTGCTTCTAAACTATGCCTACCCCGGTGTACCTGACCTAAGCCTAATACGTGGGAAGGAGTAAGTAAGTAGCAGTTTAAGTTAAGTAGGTTTGTTGCCAAGGATCTGTTCAAGAATTCTCTCTAAGGGTTTAGTCAGCACTGTACCTTGGGAATAGAATGTAGGAGGTCTGCTATCTCTCTCTCAGGACCCGATATCCCAGTCACCCGCAAGAGCAGGCTGGAAATGCCGGAGCTGGATTTTCTCGGCAGGAGAAAAGACAGCGTCTTTCTCAGCGCGTCAAAGAGGAGGGGCAGCGTCCGTCGGCTCTCCGCGTCTGCTGGGCTCTCGGCAAGTAGATTAGCTGCTCTGCTCCAGAACCACCACCGTGTGTTTGCTTAAGGCAACATTGGTATATTTATACCTGAAAGGTGCCGAGTTTGACGTAAGGTTTGGGCATAAGACGTCAAGAAAGATGTCACTAAGAACTGGCCGTTCTTACAGTGCTCGCAAGAGTTCTATTACAAATCAAAACAAGGCAAGCGGGGATTTCCCAGGTTGCTGGAGGTTTGGTGTGTCGAAAGAACTCAGTGTGCTCTCTAGGAATCTAAGGAAGTAGCTTCTGCCATGCCTTGGGCTGTAGGGGCGATTTACTGAAATATGGATCTGATTCTTGTGCCATTATAGGGATATTATTGATTATAGCCGTACAGGGGCATAAAGTCACAATATTGAATCGGGTTCCTAGATAAAACACATCAAGATGGCACGCCTCTTCGAGATTTTGAAACGTGTGATATAATTGCCCTCCAAGAGACATGGGCTCCAGAGAATTTACCCTTAGTTGGCTTCATCCACTACACAGTAGCTGCGGAAGAAAAAGAACAATACGGTCGTCCTAAAGTGGGCCTGTCCACAGCACTAAATATCAAATCTGAACAGCTAGTCTCTCCAGACCCCAGTGTGCAACTGATTACATTTACTCACTGGCTCACAGACAATCCCGAGACCGGTGCTGTTAATTAATACAGAAGCCCGTCCAAAGGTGAGGAAAAAAAAAGCTTTCATCGCCCTATTAATCAACACAATTTCATACATAAGATGAACCCATCTTTCGTCGGTGGTAGTGCTGACAGAAGATTTTAATTCCAACTTAATTTATACTCCAGATGCAGATTTTATACTAGCAGCTGACAATATTTTCTGTAATGTTAAGCCTCAATATCAACCCAGGACAACTCGTCCTGACAGCACAGGTCAACAGCTTGCAAAGGCATAAGAATATCTGGGAATGAGAGTGGTAAATGGTAGATCAACGGAAGACACTCCTCCTAAGTATACATATCATGGAGTGAAGGCACAACCCATGCTTGACTTTACAGTAGTTTCATTACTGTTAATGCCAGTTCTCTCACAATTTTCAATTGGATTTACTACTCTGAGTGATAACTTTTATCAACATATTTACTTTAATCCAAACCTACCTAAGCATCAGGCTACCCAAGTAATGGAGCGAAATATCCACTTGATCGATCTAAAATACCTTAAGTGGACAAACAAAACCATACAGGGCCTCCAAAATACAATAACAGAATTATTAAAAGTCACTGGCCACAAGAGTCCCAACATAACTTCAAGCCTGGTCAAAATTGACATACGTGATGACGGTAACAAAAAATATGGTGCTAAGAAACAAAGATCGCAAACAAACAACAAGCGAAATTAAAATCCTGAATTATGAACTAAAGAAAGCCGCCATCAGGAAATTAAGTACAATGTACCTTGACCAAACGGCATGGGATGCTGTACGTCAGTTATGGAAAGAATATAAAAAGAAGCTATGGGCAGATAAAAGAAACAGAAATGAGATATTCCGATAAAAATTACTATTCAGTGCGAGGCAAACCAACTCCAGCACCTTTTGTGAAAAATAAACAACCTGAACAGACCAGTAAATGCCATAACCTCAAAAATACACGAACACGATTGGGCTGAATTTCTAACGAAGAGAATTATGGAGAACACGATTCCTGTGCACCTGCCTCTTAAGTATTTGGATAGCTCAACTCATCAAGACAGAGCATTGGCGATTGTAAATACAGCAAATCCTAATTGTAGGATTGACGGTACCTCTATTTTAAAGGTAAATAAAACAGACTTGTCTTCTTACTCAGTAGAAGAAATAATCAACGTAATACAGAAAGGTAGAGGAGATAGAGCACCAGGGCCAAATGGCATTCTACGAGCTAACTTTAAATATGATCCAGCCTTTTGGAGCAAACATCTGGTAACACTCTAAAAAGAAGTAGAATTACTAAATCGGATACCATCCACTTGGCAAGGCTCAATTATTACACCAATCTATAAAGGGGGAGATAGAGCTAATCCAACAAATTATAGGCCTTTTGCAATACTAGATGTGGTAGCAAAGTGCTGTTGCAGACTTTCTGCGTAAACACAGAACTATGTGTAGGATTATGGGACCTTTGTATATAAGGACTGCGTCATCCTACCACCTTAGTACCCATGTGCCCAGGACCGACTAGCTATAGTGTCTCACTTACCCTCCTACTCACTCACAGAGGAACAATTGATTAGACACTCCAGAACACAACACTCCTGACTCTGTCAGGAATTGAGGTTGCAAGACACATCCTTTTGCTCACACTACACAGTAAGACACACCCTTTCGCTCACACTCCACTGTGCACTTGTCCACAATAAGATCTGACAGAGACACAAACAAGTTTAAAATATTTATTTTAACTAACGTACTCTAGTATGCAGTATATGTGCCACAATAAGCAGAAAAATGCATAAAACAAATACGGCCACCATAGCAAGTAATCCTTAAACTATAAAAGGAGCTGCCATAATGAAAGGCAGCATAGCCTAACCTCCCTCCCCTTGTCTAGAAGCAGTATGATTATATATTAGAAGATGTCTGAGAGTTATCTGCAGACCCCGTACCTCAGTCTATAGATAGTAGATCAACATCATAGGTGCTATCATGCTCTTCTCCCTGGAAAGGTCCCTCTCCACGTGTTTCCTACCTATCTGTGTATTTCAATAAGATCACAGTACGTATGTTCAAAGAACAGCTGCATCTGTATGTTTTGTCTAGGTGCTTAGGCTGTAGTGTAGTTCCTATATTTCCAATAGGCTCTTCGCATTGGAATAATATACCCTATTGTCAATGCATCAACAAACCGTTAAACTGACAGCACTATGCTTCACCATCTTAAAGTGGCTTAAGAAAATATTATGGATGCTGCCTATATCTACCCAAAAAAATGTTGTTCACGCCCTCGTCACTTCACGACTAGACTACGGCAACATCCTTTATCTGGGTTGTAATAAATCCGTGATCCGCAGACTTCAGCTAGCCCAGAATTCTGCAGCAAGGCTCCTCTGCAGAATCCCCAGATTCTCCCCCATTGCTGGACATTTGAGGGATCTACATTGGCTCAGGGTGGAGAACCGTATCAAGTTCAAAGCCCTGAGCTATATGTATAAAATCAAGACAGGCACTGCCCCTCAATATCTCCAAGCACTTGTCTGTCCTTATGTTCCATCCCGCCAATTAAGATCTGTAACCAAGGGTAACTTTGTGATACCCAGGATTAAACTTTCCAGAATGTGTGGGAGATCCTTTTCCTACCTGGGTCCTTCCCTCTGGAATACCTTGCCTTCCATCATCCGTAAAGAAACTAACTACACCCTCTTCCGCAAAACCCTTAAGACCTGGCTCTTTGACCAATAACTCCTGCTCACTGTTCTGGTTTTTGCTGTCTGTCCGCTATGGCGCCGGGATACCCTTTTGGGTAGCTGAGTGCCTAACAAATTTAAATAATAATAATAATAGATATGACATAGGACTGAGGTCAGTATGTCTCTATCGAATATACTAAACTTAATTGTGTGTGCCAGCTAGCTCAGAGGTCACTAGAAACTTTCTCAAATACACAAGAAGGGATGAGTTTCTGACAACGGCATAAACATAACAACTTTGTTTCCCTAGAACTGGAACAAATATCTACAGAGTCGTGGAAACAATAGATAACTATTTTACTCAGTCAATCGTGCATGCTTCGTTTCTACAGAGTTGCAGAGAAAATAGAGAGACAGGCGTTTCAATAAAAAGGGTTCATTGAACAGTCTTCTTTCTCATACAAAAGAGTTGAACTGCTACAATCGTTAGACAGAATGCAAATGTTACTGCGTACAGCGTAAACAGTAGTATAAAATAATACTGTAATAGCATTGTATGGTTTCTAAGCCATATAAAAATACATACATAAATAACACAGGCTAAAATACTCAACTGGTGCTTCTATAATACGCCTACCCCAATGTACCTAACTTAAGTCTAGTACCAGGGAAGAAGTAAGTAGCATAGGTTTAGTTTTGCCTAGAATCGCCAAAGGTTTCTCTAGGTTCTAATCAGCTCCATACCTTAGAATGAAGGAGGTTTGGTATCTCTGTCTCGAACTCGATTTCCCAACACCCCGCAAGGGGAGTCAGAAACATTGGAGCTGGAATCTCGGCAGAGGAGGACAGCTTCCTTTCAGTGCATCAGCTGGAGAGTCGGCTTCCTTCGGCACTAGCTGTAGCGAGCTGCGTTGGGCAAGTAGGTTGTCGAACTGCACCGAACCACACTGTGCTTTGGCAAAGCAAGTAAAGTTATATTTATACCTTGAAGGTGTTTAGGAATGCCACCTTTGGCGTAAAGTCAGGCATATGAATGTCATGAAAGAACCCCCTAAGGAATAGTTGTTTATGCATAATAATTAGTTTCTTGGAGAAATCAATATCCAGGCTAGGGGAAGTACCTTCTGCTTAAGAGTCTGTTTTTCCAAGAAATTGTTGTGATATTTGGTGAAGGGATGGAAGTAGCCATACCTGTATTCGGGTAGCATGGGCTATGCCTAAATAAGGGCTTGATTCTATGCCTATATAAGGGCAACACAAATTGTACCTATATAAGGGCATGAATCGGGAAAATTAATTCGGAATCTAAAACGCCATACAACACCCACTCCACTTTCTTATGTATGACTTCTACTAAATACTAAGTTCTAAACATGTATAAACGCATCTAAAAACTATCTATACAGCAAGTGTTTAAAACCCACCCAAAATACATAGAAAATGCATTGGTACTGGTTGTACACAAAACGAGCATTGGTGCTGTACGCATTCAAAGCAATGTTTCATTCGAAGCATATAAATGACATTTGAAATGCTATCTGAATGAATCAGGAAAATATACAATTATCAAATGGCCTGTAAATACAGAAGAAAAAGGATGCCGAAACCATTTCATGTCAGATTTACACAAAACATTTTGTATGTGGACAAGGTCAAATATTGTCTCAGGAAGTTTTTTCAAATAATTCTTGTTCTCTATGAAAAGTTCTACTTTAAGCAGATTACTTGTGCCAAAAAAGGGAAAAAGAAAAATGTGGAAAAAGAAAAAAAATAATCATAGGAAAAAGAGTCCCAAAGTTAGAACTCTGTTTTGAAAAAATGAAGGTCGAAATCAAAGTCTCTCAGAACACTGTATGCCAAATCAAAAGTCATTGTTTGCATTTGGAGAAAACATCAAATATTCTAAGTCTGTAAAAAATGTGTCTACCATAGTAGGTGAAAGTTGGATTACCTTGTTTAGAAGATTAACCGCACATAGATGTGAAGCATCGCCAACAGCATTGGTCGCATTAGCAATGTTCAAATCGCATGGTACCTGTGCACCTGTTGTTTGCTTTCGTACCTCAACAGTAGCATTTTGCGTCTGTGAGATCTCAATGAATGCCGTCATCAGAATTGGTAGCCGCTGGGGACAACACAGTGCATGGGCCGTTACTGGTTCAAGCAAAGTATCAACATCTGTTGGCATGACTGATGGGAGTGTGAGACATGTGTCTAACACGCATTCTTCTCCGCATAGCAGACAGAGCAAAACAGGTAAGATGCAATCTTGCCAAATTGGTCTGAATGACAGAAACCATGTGGTATTTAATTCTCGTAGACGAGGTAACCCCAAAATTTGGACGACACGCTCATGACACTTCATCGCCAGTAGAGTTGTCTCCATGGAGAACTGGGTGTCGTTTGTGAATTGGTTTGGCATATAGCAGCAGGTGGGGCAAAAATAGTATCCCTGCAGTGAGTCCCAAAATGAGAGGTAATCCGCCAAACACAGAGTGCGCGAAGGTTGGAAATATTACTAGGACTGTTTTAAAAGGTGCTAACAGTCCAGAAAATACGGTCTTAAATACATGTACAATACCACTCGTATCAGACTTGTTTAAGATACAACTTAACATTTCTGAGAAATGAATAGGGCAGTTTGTAGTTAAGAGGGCATGTACATCGGCAAAAGTCCTTGCGACTTGCAGATCATAGCTTTCTTTAGCCGAAGTCAGTGGCACGTTTTTTTGCAAAAGAATGGCTTTCAATCTGCTTAAAGTATCAATTCGGATAGAAGAGATGTTCAGTGAAGGCCATAAAGGTGACTCCCTGTCTGTCTTGGTTTTAGGAAACAATACTTGCATACAGCAAGTGACCCTGGCTGACACAGTTACTAGATATGGCATTCCTGGCAACATGTCACAGCAGCTATGATCAATCAACAGAAGGTTACGCCCATTCGAGAGTTGTCCAAAAATTGGATCAATCACCGTGGCAGGTGAACCTTGCAGGTGACAGGATAAGTTGTTAGAGAAACCATCGGAGGCCCCGTGTAAGTTTATACCCTGACGAAGGAGAGAACCGCTTAGTGCGTTTTCACAGTTTTTCCCGCTACTAAACACTTCACATCCCCCACTCCAACATCTATGTGTGTACGGTAATTCCCAGGATGTCTTGATGTATTCCTTACCCAACCTTTCATATGTGCCTGCTGGTATATGTTTTAGGCAATCCTGAAAATGGAAAATTGTAACAGGCAGATAGAACGTTGTTGCGACTGACCATGTTGCAACATGACCAAGTCCTGTTCCATGATGTCTATGGCAGAAGACACTATGCTGTCCAATGAATATATCATAGGACGACAGAGTTGTAAACCCATTTTAAACCACAGAGAGAGTTTTCTCTAAATTAATACGATCAATTTCTCGTATTCTTTCTGCAGTCTCTGCTTGCATAATCTTCCATGCTTCATTATAAGCAGCATAGATACCAGCATATATAAAACGTTTATGACGCAGTGTTCTTGGTCCTAGCAAGAATTCCCTAAGATCAGCGCCATCTTTAAGTAAAGATAAGTGTTGTTTAACATCCTAAGTGTAGATCTTTGTAGCCAATCAAGACAGAGCTTCCCTACACTGTATGTTGTAACTATTCCTGGATGATGTCTTTGAACATATCGTGAGTCTGGCCTATTGAATTTGAAACCCTGTGTTTTGTTCAGGAATATGTCTTGACAGCTGTTTGTGTCTGTGGGCCAGATTAACCATTTATTCCAATCTGTTCTGTTGTGATGCAAAATAGTATGTACGTCGACATCCCCCCTTAAAGTGTTTTTGCTATTAGGTATAGGTGTAGGTATGGACGGTTTGTGCATGTCTTTGATCTTGGCAAACCCACTGCAAGACGTCTGTTGGACAGTGGCATTCAAAAACATAATTATCTCAGGGATGATACAGGCTCTAAACATGGCTTCTATCCCCTGCACTTGCCACTCTTTTGTGCCTCAGGCAGTTTTTGTCTCAATGTTGTCTTTCCAAAAGTCGAAACCTCGTGTAGACAGCCGAGCATAAAAGGTTGCAGAATAAATTTGATTGGTATTTGTCAACATACTTTTCATTCCTGTACTGTTTACATTTTTAAAGTAAAATGATTCTGTATTGGATACATTGAAGCTTGAAAAGTACAAAAAATTTCTAGTAAATGTTTTTGAGCTACCCTTTGGTGGTGTAGGACAATGTTCCCATTGGTTATACATTACCTTCTAAATATTCATGATTAGTGAATACTGCAGACATTTCTAGGTCTGAAATCATATTATTAACAGGCTCGCGGTCCCAATCATCAGAAAAGGTACTAGATGAAACAAAGTCTCCAAGGAAATCTTGAACTGGTGTGAAATCTTCAACAGTTCCGACGGACCAAAAATGTCATAATCAGATCTGTTCCAAGCTATACCCCCTGGTATGGGAACGGCTGTGATGTACACTGATGACAAGCTTCTTTGTTCACGATGGGATGATTTGTGTGGCTTGAGGAGTAAGTTGATGTTCTTACTTGCTGTGTCCAATTTGACATATCTTCCATTGAACAGCATTCCCAAAGTTATTACTAGAGTCAACCAAATTAGAAGAAAAAGCACACCCAACACAATCCAAAGTTCAATCCATGGTGAAACCAGATAAGTCTTTTCCAGGTGATGAAAAAAGTCTGTAGCTTGTTCTTTCAAAGTTCTTTCTATTAGCGTTGTTTCAGGCTCGCTTAGAACCTCTGAAAATGTATCAAAGTTAATGAAGTAGCCAGAGGCAGTTCTGTCAATTGTTGTGATTGCATCAGGATTCATTGAAATCGCTGGAACCACAGGATCACTTGTTACATTTGTGTAGTCAGATGCTACTTTGTTGTAGACTGGTGTTTCTTGACGAACTGTTCTTTGGATTTCAAGAGGTACAAGTTCCATAGCTTTGTTGCTTAGTCCTTCATTTTGCACTGCAGATTCTTCAAAGGTGATGAGTCTCTCAGTTTGAACCTCTTGGATAGTAGCCAGAGCTAGGTGTCTGCTACATTGGCGGAGTCCACTCTACTGCTTATGATCGGCCACATGATGTGGTTTGACCAGGTCGATTGACACAAACCTGTTCTCCTTTTTACCAGCAAGGGGCAGCAGTAATACTGTTCTTGATCCGTGGATGGCTAGGACAGGTACTGGTTGTCTGTAAGAAGGCCCAAATTCTTTCTTGTCCGCGATCTTTTCTCTGACTAGATCATCAAGCTTTGGGATCCAGACAGGCCTTGCTGGCACAGTTGGTTTTTCTTCAGCGGTTGTTGGCTACAGGAACACGTTACTTTGTTTCGTTCTTATTTCATTTAAGTCCTGTAAAACAGCCAAACGGTCTTTGATATTAAAAGGCTTTTGGTCTACCACTGAAGTCTGATAATCGAGGTCCGCTACTAACATTCTTGTCCCAAAAAGGACTTCATATGAAGTGATACCCCCTAGAGAACTTCTTGGCAGATTGTTAAGACTACGTTGGACACTTATTAGATGTTTGACCCACCCGTCACCCGAGCCTAATACCCTAGCTGTTATAGATTGCTTTATGTCCCGTTTTTTTCTCTCCACTACCAAATTTCCCTCAGGTTGGAATGGACTAGAGTACCGCAATGCAACGCCCAAATTGGCCATGGCTTCCATGTAAGCTCGAGAGCTAAATGCAGGACCCTGGTCAGAATGTAGCATGCCAACTGCATATGTGCCGATAAAGACTCGCAAATCGTTTATAACAGTTTGAGCATCAGCCAAGTGCTGAGGCCACATCCAAATGAATCTTATCTTAATATTTGTGGGATTGCATTTGTCCATAGGGACGTCTGCGTGTAGATAGTCAAATGCTTTCTAAAATAGTGTCTGTACTGGGCTGGCTACGCTGTAGTCAGGTATCTGGCGGCGTTCTGTGCTGCAATCTCTGTTGCAGTTAATGCAGTCAATGACAAACATATGAATGTGAGCATTCATTCCTGGCCACCAGTATGTGTCTTTTACATTTAATATAGTTTTAGAGATCTCTTGATGTATCAGACCCTCTCCCAAATGTGCTTTGTATATCAAAGCTACCCTATGTTTCCTGTTTGGAATGACCCTATCCCCCACTCCATGGATTCGAGTAAAAGGAACAGAGTTTGCATCAATTATATATAAGCATTCGAGTGGAAACTCATTAGGTAACGCTGCACCGCTTCCTTTGCTTGTGGCATTGACAGCTAGCATTATTTCGCCGTCTATTTTCGTTTTTGAACAAGGGATTGCAGCTACGGAAGCCGTTTGTACAGCTGCCTTCGTGGCTTCATCAGCCAATGAATTCCCTTCAACGTGAACGCCATCACATTTATGACTCAGTGTATGTATCATGTGAGTGTTTTGTAGTCCTTGTCATAACTGAACTACTTGTTCCCAAAGCATTTTATGCTTGATTGTGCCACCTTTTGCATCTTTGTAACCGTTTTCAATCTAGTTCTGCAAATATTCATTGTATGATTGAACACAATGATATGAATCGCACACTATGAGTGTGGGGAATTCGCGGTCCGTATTTTCAAGCGCCATCTTGAATGCTTGTAGTTCAGCTCGCTGAGCTGTACAATCTCCTAGAGATTGCGTTTTAGTGACCATTGGTCGGAATTTGCCATCGCGCCAACGACCTTTAATGATCATGCACGCCTCACTATAGGCTTGTTTACCCCCGTAGCGGGTTGAGCTGATCCGTCAGTATAAATTATACATTCATACTGCCCTAGAGGCAGAATTTCAGTAGGCAGAGGACATTCTTGTTCATGTTGTAGAAATGCTTGTGTTTTCAAATAAGGATCAAAAACGTACTCAGCGTCTGTTGCAGCAAGAGAGTTAACCCAGTGTATCCATCTCAGATTTAAAGCTTTGGCATTAGGAATGCTCGCTTTTGTTACTGCCTCTAAGGTGGATACAGGTGTAACGACCATTATGCGCTTACCCTCTGCAAGGGCTCTCTCTTTTGCTACAGCAGTTTGAACAGCTGTCAGAATTTTTTCTGTAGACGTGAATTTCATTTCTGCTTATTTGTACGAGTGTGAATTGTAAGCTATTGGTACTTTTTCACCTTCGTTAAAAGTTAAGTACATGAATCCTCATTGTCCAGGAATGATTGGATCACTATGATGCGTACGTTTACGCATGTTTGCATATATTTAGTTGCTAACATGTCTGTTTGAAGTGAACGCAAAACTTCTGTGTGTTTTTGTGTCCAATTAGCTGTTTTAAAATCAAGTTTGATTAATTCGTAGAGAGGTTTAACCCTTTCTGCGTAATTTAGAAAGTATGTTCTTCCGAAATTCAGGAAACCTAGATCCGACTGTAAGTTTTTCAGTGTTTTTGGAGGTTGGAGCAACGCACAATTCTCTAGAAAGTTTGCTGCCAGGCTTTAGCCTTTACTTGATAATTCATATCCTAGAAAAAGGACATTGAGGTGGGCAATTCTTGATTTCTTAAATTGAATTTGTACCCTTCAGAGGCGAATCCCAGTATACTGGTGTTCACCCTGTTCAAGTGCCTATCCTGTCGTGTTCTTATCTAGAACCCTAATTCGATATTCCTGGTTTACGCCCTTGTGAGGTTCTAATCAATATGTCAAATGTCCTGACAACAGCATAAGAATCAGATTCATATTCAGTAATGGCCCATGCAATCCAAAGCACAGCATGGCTACTCCCATCAACTCCTAGAAAAGCACACCGCGTTCTTTGAACAAACCAAGCCTCCAGCAGCCCGGTAAACCCCCCCTGTTTTGATTTGAACAAGAACTCCTGAAGTCCTGCAAGAACTGTTAGTTCTTGGTGACGTCTTATGTCCAACCTTACGTCAAACCCGGCACCTTTCAGCTATAAAATACCAACAGTTGCCTTAAGCAAACACACGGTGGTTTGGAGCAGAGCGGCCATCTACTTGCCTGAGAGCCCAGCTGATGCGAGTGCCCATGGAAGCCGCCCCTCCTGTTTGACGCACTGAGAGAGACGCTGTCTTTTTCTCCAGGCGAGAAAATCCAGCTCCGGTGTTTCCAGTCTACCCTTGTGGGTTGCTGGGATATCGAGTCCTGAGGAAAGAGATACCAGACCTCCCACATTCTATTACCAAGGTACGGAGCTGACTAAACCCTTAGGAGAATTCTTGATGCAGATTCTTGGCAAAATTATCTTAAACCAACTTAACTTAGCACTGCTACTTCCTTGTCCCTTCCCACGTATTAGGCTTAGGTCGGGTACACCAGGGGTAGGCTTAGTTAGAAGCACCAGTTGAGCCTTTTAGCCAATGTATATATGTATGTATATATTTTATCCATTTTAAAGTATCATATGGCTAAGAAACCGTATCAATGCTTTTATAGTATTATTTCATAATACTACTTTTACTGTACGCACTTTACTTTACTTTAAGTATTGCAATTATGGCAATTCATTTCTCTTGCATGAGAAGGAAGACTGCTCAATAAATAACACCTTTTTATTGAACACGCCCGTCTCCCCATTTCTTTGCAATCTGGTGAAACTAAGTATGCACTGTTGACAGAGTGAAATAATTGTCTATTGTTTTCACATGACTCCTGGCCCTTTTACCAACTTCACTACTAGCCTCACTGAAGGCTTAACAGAAGCTGCTCTACGTAGGGACAACTTTATGCTTTTAGGTGACCTAAACATCCATTTGGATGACCAACTTGACAAAGGAGCTACCGACTTTTGTCAGCAACTACTATCCCTCCAATTACACATCAGATCTAATGCCCCTACCCACCATAAGGGCCATTTATTGGACCCTATTTTTGCCAATTGGGAAGACATTGAAGTTAAGGCTCCCGTCCCTATTCCTTGGTCTGACCACCTTTTAGTACCCTTCATTATAAATATTTCTGCTGGCAATACTCAAAAACGTACTAACTCTAAATATATGAGCCGTAAATGGTCTGCATTTTCCAAAGCCAAGTTCCATACTGCATTGACTAAAGGCGGCAGACCAGGAGGTGAGGATGCTGATACGGCGTCAGATAGACTAGAAGGCCGCATTATTAATGCCTTAGATGAAATAGCCCCTCTCTGTCAGAAAAACCTCGGCAGCAGACCCCAGAAATCCGCCCCCTGGTTCAGTGATGATCTTCGCTTAGCTAAATCGCAATGCAAGCAGTTAGAAAGACAGTGGCGGGTGGCATACCTTGACCAAGCTAAACAGAGGTACTTAGACAAACGCAGAGAATATCATAGCTCCATCAGGCGTGCTAAAACAACTTACTTCTCAGGTAGGATAGGAGAAGCCAAAAACTCCACCAAGGAATTTATAAAGAGATCTCTTTCTGCGGCTCATCTGCTGACCCGTCCTCGGTTTCAGAGGAATCCTGTAACCACATCGCTGCTTTCTTTTCTGACAAAGTGGCTACCATCTATTCCACTTTCTCAAGGGGAAAGAAAAAGGGAATTGAGTTCAAAGAAAACACACAGGAGGTTGGGGGGGGTCAACAGGCTGGACCATTTTTCCACTCCATCCCCCAACAGGCTCCAGCAGATATGCCGCTCCATTAAGTCAGGATCCCCCGTGATCCGGCTTCACCTAAACTTCTTGGAGAAAGTATTGAGATCCTGGAACCCTATATAAGGGATGTTCTGGATCTTTCCTTTAGATCCAATACTGTCTTCAAAAAAAAAACAATCTTAGTTGGGACAGGCTAGACAATCTCCGCCCCATTTCCCTCCTCCCTTACCTGGCCAAAGTGGTAGAAAAGGTGGCAAACCTCCAGCTTATGGCATTTGTTGAGTGAGCAAGCTAACCTGCTACATCCTACTCAGTTTGGCTTCCGGTCCCGCCATTCCACGGAATCTGCGTTGCTTATGGCCGCTGAGACCATCAGGCAAGGGGTAGATGAGGGTCATACTATGGCCCTCATTCTACTTGACCTAAGCGCAGCATTTGACACTGTGGCACATTATACTCTGCTACAGTGTCTTAACAAAGGTGGAGTCACGGGGCAGCGCTGAGATGGATTCAATCTTTCCTCACCGACCGGGGTTTTCAGGTCAGACAAGGTGAACATTACTCGCATATGTTCAATCTTAATCAAGGGGTGCCCCACCCTATTTAATTTGAACCTTTATGCTTCCCCGGTGGCTACCATTGTGGAATTCTATGGTATCCAACTAGTGTCATATGCCGATGACACACAACTAGTCATCTCACTGTCACGGGCACCTGATGTCGCGGCAGTCAGCTTCAGTCCTTGCATGCAGGAGCTTGCATCCTGGATGTCTGACAACTGCCTGAAGCTGAATGGGTCCAAAACCGTGGTAGGGGGTGGTCCGGATGTGTGGTCCTCGGCATGGTGGCCCGCATGTTTGGGCTCCACTCCAGTGCCCTGCCAACAGGCGAAAAATCTTGGGGTAATGTTTGACTCCGCCCTGACATTTGCTCCCCAGATAGATCGTGTAGTTGGGATGTGCTTCGGTATACTCAAGAGTCTACGAAAGATCCTGGACCTACTTCCTGTGGGTGCCAGACAGACTCTGGTGCATGCCTTGGTTACATCAAGACTGGATTACTCCAACCTCCTCTATCTGGGAATAACAGCTAAAAGCCTCAATCGTCTCCAGGTACTTTAAAATGCCACAGCCCGGCTGGTGCTGAGGCTCCCAAGAAGAACGGGCTCTAGAGTCGCTTTGCAATCCCTCCATTGGCTTCCAGTCAAGGAGAGGATTATTTTTAAGGAACTATGCATGTGTCATCGTATCATCGAGGGCAAGACGCCATACCCCCTACAATGCCTTATCACTCTCTATAGACCAGGACGTAGGCTTAGATCCTATGGCACCGGGCTACTAGCAGTCCCCAAAATTCATAAAGCCCGAATGGGAGGCAGATCCTTCAGGCTACTTGCAGCCAAGAGCTGGAATATGCTTCAGATGGAGCTGCGTCTCGAACCTTCTGAGGCAAAGTTCCGCAGAGCTCTCAAAACACATCTTTTACACTCAGTACTGATGTAATCTCCCTGTTCTGGCCACCTCATTCTCTCTCTCAGCGCGGGGACACGCCGGTGCGCGTAAGCCAAGCGCTTTATAAAATTCCCAAATAAATAAATAAAAATACTCTTATTCTGAGGGAGCAAAGTTGTCATGTTTATGCGGTTGTCGGAAACTGAATCCCTTCTTGTCTGAGCCAGGGAAGGTAATCCATCCCTCTTCATTCGAGAAAGTTTCCAGTGACCTCTGAGCTAGCTGGCGCAAACCTAAATTAAGTTTAACATAGTCAGTAGAGACCTAGATGACCTCAGTCCTACGTCTACACTGCTGTTTATTTTATTCCAATGCGCAGAGCCTATTGGGAAAATGGGAACTACACTACAATCCAAGTCATCGTCTGTCAGATAAATGTCATCTTCATATGATAATGCTTCATCATCATACTTTTGTAGTAACTCTGTTACCCTTGCTGGAAATAACCCAGAACTATTTTTGAATTCCTGAGGGAGACGACAGAAGTGACGCTGTGTCCCCATGATTGAGAAAGCGGTCAAATACCTACTTTCAGGTGCAATGTTTTGACAGAAAAAGCCGTTAGAAATATATAATGTGGTTTTATATTTTTTATGCACAATGTTATTCATTAGTGCTGCACTGTGTGCATTTTGTACTGCAAAAGTTTTGCAACCAGAGTTTAAATGTCTGTAATCCAAAGTAGACAATATGTATTGTCTGGTTTGGGGACAGAAAACAAAGGATTGTTCATTGACGAGGTGCATGTTTCAATCTCCCCTTGGTATTCAAGTTGATCTATTTAAGATCTCCCTGACCTGTTTTTTTAGCTTTTTGCTTAACTGGGTACTGCCTTTGTGCAGTTGGTAGATTTTTCAACTGGATTTTATGGTGAGTAGAATCCTCATCCCATCCTACGGGATTTTTGTATAATGCGGGAGCTTGGGCAACTGCCCATTTCCTGGCATACGTTTTAAATTAATGGGAATGTGGTTGTAGAAGGCTGGCATAATGATGCTTCGCCATGTGGGCACTTCCTGACAAATTGTGGTGGCCAGTCGTGTTCAGCTAGAAGAATGTCATACCCCTTAGAAAGTCGCTCCCAAAAGAGTGCTCTCACTTTTCTTGGTATGTCTCCCTCCATTTGGAGTGTTATTTCGTATAACTTATGTGGACAACTAACCCTTGTATCTGCAGTTTCAACTTTGATGAATTCATTCAAGTCCACTGTCTCCACATGATCCTTCAAGATCTTGAGAGCTTATGGTGACTTCTGCTGCGCTGTCCAACATTGTCTGAGTTCATTCCCATTCTTGAGTTGTGCCCTCAACATCCTCAGCATGTCTAATTTTTAGACCTGCTACCTTCTTTTTGGTAGATTGAGGTTTCTTGTTTTTCTGAACGTGTTGATCGTCCTTGGACTTCACGCATTCTTCCTTGTTTTCTGACCGCCCTCTTCTACCGGATTTGTGAGGAAGACTGAAAGGTACGAGAGGAACGTGTATCAGTATCTTGATATCTATCAGGTTTTCTCAAATTATCCCTATTCCTGAGGTTATACCTCCTTTTAGAGGGCTCCTTTTGAGGAGACCTACCTCTTGAATGAGAACGCTTTTCTTTAGAAGTTTGGTTGCTATTCTCCCACTTCATTTTAGAAGGAGTAGGAGTGTTTTTAGTAAAGACCTTTTCAGGACTTCCAGACAGTTGGGGTTTCACTGGTTTCCCACCCAGACTGTCCCTGCCTAATTCTTCATAGGATTTTTCAATTATTCTGGCTAGTTCATGTGGATGCTCAGTTACATCAAATTCCCTTAGATTCTGGCGGATCGCCACGGATGCTGCTTCACCTTCAATATTTGCTAATAATATTGTTGAGACCTGTTTGAAATCTTTCAGTAATTTCATACCCAGATTTAAAGCAGGCTCTGCTCCGTATTCATTTTGAATCTGTTTCAGGACATCTGGTATTACCGACATAGACGGAACACTGTGTGTTTTAGTGTAAATAGCAGCAAAGACTTTACCCCAAGTGGAGCAGTCCTCCAGATGTGGTGTGATCCCCATAGGTGTTTTTCTCATTAGGGGTTAGTATTAGGAAATACTGTTTTTTGAGCTATCCAGAATGGAATTTTTTCCCGTTTTGCAGGTAATTTACCAATGACTGAGTGTAGAGTCTGTGGTGTAATTTTTCAGTATGTTCCCCTGGTGAGGGTATGTTGTGGAAACATTATAGCAGGTTGTACTGTAAGAGTCCGCATGACATATTGAACCAATTGTCTATAGATTTTGATTAACCCTTTTAGTTGAGTTGGTAGCTGTCTAAGACTGGCCATGTTGCTCCTGGTCTACCTAGTGGACCGAGCCTGGTAATGTGATTTAAATTTTATAGGGCGCCTTTAAACCAGAGCTCTTGCTCCTGGTAAGTTAGTGGAATTTCTATATCCTCGAAAGGAATGTATTCCTCTGGTGGTTCATCTTCATTGTAGAAGTGAAACACATGTTTTACTGGATTTGCTTCGGGGAAGACTATCCATGAATAGAATACCTCTGTCTGTTGATATTCATGTGCCTCTATCACAAAAACTATCCTACCTCCTTTTGATGTTAGGCCATTTTCTATAAGTTTTATAGTGATGACTTTCCTTAAATTTATAGGAATGCATATAGCATCCTCGTTGGTTTCATTAAAACCTGTTATGGTAAAAGCTGCTGGATCAGCCGCAGCTCCACCGTTCTTGGTGTTGTTGCCATTATTCGACATTGTTTAATGAAAATTGCAGAGCAAGTTTCAAGGAAACATAGATAAGGGGCACTATATTTTTGGAACACTGTATCCTTCAACGTTGAACAAATCAAAAAGCTAATACATAGGATTTTTCGTCCTACTCAGCTATGGCGGATATTACCCACTCCAGACATCTACTGCAGTATGCAGATGACTTTCCTTAAATGTATAGGAATGCATATAGCATCCTCGTTGGTTTCATTAAAACCTGTTATGGTAAAAGCTGCTGGATCAGCCGCAGCTCCACCGTTCTTGGTGTTGTTGCCATTATTCGACATTGTTTAATGAAAATTGCAGAGCAAGCTTCAAGGAAACATAGATAAGGGGCACTATATTTTTGGAACACTGTATCCTTCAACGTTGAACAAATCAAAAAGCTAATACATAGGATTTTTCGTCCTACTCAGCTATGGCGGATATTACCCACTCCAGACATCTACTGCAGTATTACAGAAAAAGGGGTCTCTGAGAAAAGCACGACTGAGTTACTTTAGTTTCTAGTGTTAAATTAGTGCCTTACCAAACGTGGGCACCATGTAGTGTAGTTCCTATATTCCCAATAGGCTCTGAGCATTAGAAAAATATACCCTATAGATATGAGGTCAGTATGTCTCTATCAAATATACTAAACTTAATTGTGAGTGCCAGCTAGCTCAGAGGTCACTAGAAACTTTCTCGAATACACAAGAAGGGATATGTTTCTGACAACCGCATAAACATGACAACTTTGTTTCCCTGGGACTGGAACAAATATCTTCAGAGTTGTGGAAACAATAGATAACTAGTTTGCTCAGTCAATCGTGCCTGCTTCGTTTCTACAGAGTTGCAGAGAAAATAGAGAGACGGGCGTTTCAATGAAAAGGGTTTATTGAACAGTCTTCTTTCTCATACAAGAGAGGTGAACTGCTACAATCGTTAGACAGAATGCAAAGTATAATGCATACAGTGGAAACAGTAGTATAAAATAATACTGTAATAGCATTGTATGGTTTCTAAGCCATATAAAAATACATACATAAATAACACAGGCTAAAATACTTAACTGGTGCTTCTAAAATACGCCTACCCCAATGTACCTAACTTAAGTATGGTACGAGGGAACAACTAAGTATGCATTTGACTCTCTAGAGTGGATATTCCTGCTGACGCTTTTCACCCGAATGGGATTCAGCCCGTTGTTTACAAAGCGGATTAGTATACTTTACAACAGCCCGACGGCCAGACTGCGAGTAAACGGGCAAGTCTCCGCTCCTATTGATATAACAAGAGGGACTAGACAGGGCTGCCCCCTATCGCCATTACTCTTTGCTATTGCGACGGAACCACTGGCGGCACGAATGAGGCAGCACCACACACAGCGTAGCATTGGTTTTACATCACGTGGTCTGCTCGTGTCCATGTATGCAGACGACATTACCATATACATGATGAACCCGGCGGAGATCTTTGACCCACTAATGAGAGAAATAGTAAGATATAGTGGCCTCTCTGGTATAAACATAAACTGGTCGAAGTTGGTGATGTTGCCCCTAACTGATGGTACAAACAAATGCCACACCGAATTCCCAATAGATTGGGTTACTGATGACGTCAAATACTTAGGTATAAGGATAAGCCGCACGATTCAGGGTATATGGCTATCCAACTATGGTGTAGCTATGGAATGGCTAGAAAGCAATGTGACGAAATGGAAAAAGCTACCATTGTCGTTGACGGGCCGCATAGCTATCACAAAGATGGTGGTGCTGCCTAAACTGCTATACCTATTTGTAAATATCCCCTTGCCGCTTACAGTGGCATATTTTCGCCGACTTAGATCCGCCATTATTGAGCTGGTCTAGGCGGGCAAGCAACCCAGGGTTGCCTGGAAGCTACTGACACTTCCCTCCCATCAAGGGGGTCTCGCAGCCCCGGATTTCGAACTATACGCATACAGTGCACAGGCCCAATATCTACATTACTGGCACCACCCGACCCCTTACCAGCCCCACGTGGCTATAGAGATGGACGTGGCGGCACCCTGTCCACTAAAGGCAGCCTTGTACCAGAAATACAAACGTTCACAGACGGACATAGATACAGTGGAGGTGGTGCGTTGGGCCTGGTCAGGCATAGCAAAACGGGTGGGACTAACAGAAATATATGCTCCGAGCATGCCGTTGGAGGGTAATCCATTGCTGGGACCACTGACGGACGCGGCGGTAGCACAGCGGGCGCAAAGCTGCGGGCTGAAGGTGGCAAGCGACTTATATCCAGATGATACTTTCCTGACCTTACAAACTATGAGCGCATCGGAGGTGCCTACGGCCTCAGAGCTGCTGCTATATTATCAACTGAGGGCGGCGTGCAGACACCAATATCCTATGTTCCCTGCGGCACCGCCGACATTGTCATCTCTGGAGGATGTACTTTCGAATAGCTCCTCTCGTAAACTAATAACATGCATATACAGAGTCACACAGAACACTGCACCTGTTACACATAGTGACTCAAGACTGCAGTGGGAGATGGAGGCTGGCGTTTGTATCACAGAGAAACAGTGGACATTCTGCTGCACTCAACTTGAACACTTATCTCCAAACTACAGACTGCGGCAGATACATTTTAATTACTTACACAGAATATACCGCACACCCAAACAGCTATTCAAAATGGGATTGCAGGCTGATGCAACTTGCTGGAGTTGTGGGGAGCAAAAGGCTACGTTTTACCACTTAGCATGGGTATGCGGCCCAATACATAGATTTTGGGTGGCAATCTTCCAAAAGATAGGGCAGATAGTGGGAATGGCAATGGACCCGGATCCACTTGTGGCCCTCCTCGGATTTGTGATGGGCGTGCCCAGTGCATCCCGGAGGCTAGTAGCACTTCTTTTACTGCTGGCCAAAAGGCAGGTAGCGATTCACTGGAAACAAAAAGCTCAGCCGAAAATATCAAGCTGGGTGGGCTCGGCGGTATACTGTAAAGACCAACTGACTAATTACTGGGAATTAATGTCACAACGTTCGAGGCCGGTAGACATTTGGCAACCTTTGGTGGCCTGGATGGCAGGGGCGGTAGAGGATGAAAGTGAATAAACGGCTAAGGGGTAGCTGTACTTTGCCATAGTGGTGATGGAGGCGAGAGGTGCCACGGGGTGGAAGTGCGGATGAGGTTGACGAGGAGTAGACGTAATGTTGGGGGAGCTGTTGGGTTCGGGCGAATGTAGTGTTTCAAGGGCGGACGGGTTGTGGTGGAATGTATGAGGTACGAAGGTGGATGTAGTTTTGGGTGAGAAAGGCAAAGACCAACGGACAGAGTACAACCAAAACATGGACATTCGTACTTGTCACGGACCATCATCATATACTAACCGCCTCTAAGTATTTAGTTAGTTAACATTTTACATACGTATGTTGGAAGTCTGCACAAGTGTACAGAACTAACCCGCAGTTAGCGGTGTAACGCTATGCAAATAAGCTGCCTGCCTCCGGGTTGTTGGCTGAGTAGCTGTGTACCACTTGTTACAAATAATAAAGGTTTTTTGAAAATTAAAAAAAAAAAGAATTTACAAGACGCTGACCTGAGTACCCTACCTAAATCTCACATTTTCAGTATATCTAATAAAACTATTGATGGCACTCCGCTTAGGAAAACTACCATCAATAGTAGACCAGCCGAGCTGGATATATAAAGGGCCCACAGCATGCCAATGTTGTGGTAGCAAAAAAGAAGATCTTACCCATCTAATCTGTATGTGCCCTAAAATTCACAATGCACAAGTCACTTTATTAAGGAAAGCCCTTATTTTCTGAGGAATAAGGACATGTAGAGTTGCTATAATACAAGGGCTAGAGCAGTCAGATCCCCAAATGACCAGCAAGCAGATAACGTTTCTCAGACTTCATGATCAGACTTTGAAAACCACAGCCTTATAGGAGTATTTATTTTATTTATTATATGTACATTATATACTGTAGAAGTCATTGCAGTAAGTGTACTCATGTCTCTGACATTGGAACAAATGATTATTTTACTCATCCTTTTTTTACAATAAACTATTACGCCATACACTTTTTAACATAAAGTAAAGTTAAAAATGAAGACGGTTAAGTTTAATTTTCACTTTGCACATGGAAGGAGTGTGTAGTCCAAAGCTCCAACCATCTGCAGCAGCAAAGACTTGCACATTGTGACCACATTTGACATGGATGTGTGGAGTTTAATGGGAGGAAAAGAGCACTATGTAATCCAAATCAATTACTGTCAATCATCATATTATCCTGTATCAAGAACAAAGTTTTCTTGCCTTCTGTCCTACACTCTCGGATTTTAAGATCCATCATTATGAGCATTTTGGGATGTATATGAACTCTACTGATCACTAGGACCATGTGCACATAGTCCCAAATGTGAAATCTTGTTTTGAAACTAATAAATAATTTATATTGTAATTTTAATTGATGTTTGATGCAAAAATTGTTATTGTTTAAATTAACTAAACAATAAACATACTTACACTTGTCTGCTGCAGTCGATACGGTCAACCATGATATTCTCCTGGATAGGCTTGCCTCAATTGGAGTGAAATGCATGGTGACAAAATGGCTGCAATACTACCTGCCTAATAGACAGCAGGCCGTAGCCCTCCCACCATACCAATCTGAATTCAGGAAAATTAAACATGGCATCCCACAGTGAAGCACAATTAGTCCAATGCTATTCAACACATACATGAGCCCACTGATCTCAATCATTAAGTCACACAAAATTAATTTAGTCTACTATGGCGATGATACCCATTTTAGCCTGTCCCTGGAGGGAGCTCAAGCACTGCCACTTGATATCTTTCATGAATGCATCGTTATATTACTGCAGCAAGGCTTAAAGACAATACATTACAGTTTAATGGTGACAAGACAAAGATTTCATGCTGCCCAGTTTTGAAAATTCCATGTTCCCTTCCGTCTAATTTCTGGCCCATACGATCATATAAGTCCCAGGTACCCTCGAAGACAGTTCGAAATCTGGGACTAATCTTTGATAACAAGCTCAGCCTGAAAACTCAAGTGAATAAAATGGTGAGAATCTGTTTCTCCCTCATCAGAGCCTTACGCAATATACTCCCAATGCTCCCAATCTATTCCAGAGCTCTAGTGGTTAGAAGTGTAATCCTGAGCCGGTTGGACTATTGTAACACCATGCCTCTGGGAGCTCTGAGCTTCCTAATCAAGAGATTACAGAGACTGCAAACGGTAGCAGCCAAGCTGGCCCTAAATAGACCAAGCAGGTCATCTGCATCTCAATCCCTGAAGGAACTTCATTGGCTCCCTTTGGTACAGAGAATAAGATTTAAATCACTCTGCATAGTATTTAAGGCTCTTCAATACCCCCTTACAAAATAGGTTTAACTAGCATGCCTTCAAAAGAATTCTACATTCCTCCTCAGCTAATCTGGCAAGCAGGTCAGGTTTAACAAAAACAGATCTGGAGGAGCAATCATGATTGAGGCAGCTCGGCTCTGGAACAATCATCCAATATCCCTGAGACAGCCAGGGGAGTTAGCATACTTCAGGAACAGACACTTCACTGACCATGTTGCTAAAAATTACTAACACACTTTTCCTTGCGGGACGATGTGCCCATAGTTGAGTAAAACAGTTCCAGGATGCCAGTGGAGTGACAGTGCACTCTATATAAATACCCCAAATAACTAATAAATACAAAAATAAATTGTGTAGGTAGAATATTTAAAGAATTATTTATTAAGTGTTAAGTAATGTGTTGATTGTTTTATATGTTTAAATTGTTATTTGTTTACTGTATAGGTTATTACATTTTGTACTTATGTATGCATTCTTAAGTTCAGGTTGCGGTGGGTGGATTGGATGGGTAGTTATTTTAAATACATTTAATAATTGATATTAGTTGATTAAAGTATTATTTTTTCATTTTATGTTTTATTTTCCACTGGATTTTATATTTAAAATTATAGGTTTAAATAATTGTTAAAAATATATTATACTTTTACTTGGGTTGCATCATATTTTGTTGAGTTGATTGTGTCCTTAACTATTTTGGATATTTTATATAATATTTATATTTGCTAACATTTCAAATATTTTATAATAGACAGAATTGTTTTTAAGTGTGTGTGTGTGTGTGTGTGTGTGTGAGTTTTATGAGTGAGTTTTCATTTTATTATTTGTTTTATCATTTTATTACAATATTTTTTTTATCATTTCATTACATTTTGTAATTGCTTTTAAAAATTCTAAAAGGTTGAATTACTATTTTAAAAATGTATCATAATTTAATAATTTTTAACCTCATCGATGCTTGAGATATTCTTCTCCTGTCCTGGGCCATAATAAAACTGGGTGTGGTCATGACAAGCTCAGCTCGTCATGAGCACACGAGCACCGTGCCTCATGACGAGCTGAGCTCGTCATGAGCATCGAAGGGGTTAAAAATATTTTTTAAAGTATAAATTATATAACTTGGATGTAGTGAATGTGAACCCTCATTTATATACTCTTTCCCCAATGTTTGTTAATTTGACGTGAGAATAGTTATTATGACTTCCACATGGATTACATTTTCCCAATGTTTGTTATACTGTGGTTAAAATGGTAAATTTGACGCTCTTAAATGTATGCATTTTCCCCAGCGTTTATTATACTGGAATAAGAATAGTAAATCTGACTGTTCCAGAATCATGCACTGGAAATAAAATTGTAAATCTGACCCTCTCCAATATATGAACTTTCCCCATTATTTGTAGTATTGGATTTAGACTAGTATGTCTAAATTCCATCATTGAATATATGCACATACTGCAATGTTTGTTATACTGGAGTTAGAAAAGTAAATCTGCCCTCTCTTCCCTGCACATTCACTTTCCACAGTGTTTAATTGACTGGAGTCACAATTGAAAATCTGGCTTCTCCATGTCTGCATTTTCACTACACTTGTTAGACTGAATTTTTTGATCCCCTCATATATTCTATTTTTATAAATGTATGTTATATACATGCAACAACAAAACCACAATGCACGTGAAAAACGATTGTGCCAAAAAATAACTTTTCCACATGGGTTTGTGGAGCAAAAAGTACCACTAAGATATGAGCTAAAAACATGTGTTCATGCTTACCTATTTGTGGTACGACCAATGAGGTATTATCTATGTGATGTGTATTAATTGTTTTAAAGTGTTAGTGTATTTTCCCAGCCAATTTGTATTTTTCTTGCCAATTTTTATGGTACTTACATTAGGTGTGCATCATGTAAAAATATCAGAATAATATAGTGACGACCACGATATGGAAAACTATAAACCGCACTTGAGGTTTCAATTTGTCTCTGTAGGGAGAAGTATGAATAAAGATATTACAAGAAGAAAGATATAGTTTCATCTCAGAGGCTCTACATTTCATGAGAGCATGTAAATTTGTGACAGTGCCCAATCAATGGCTGACCTCAGTCAGGGGTATCCCATTCATACTACAGCTAGATAGATGATGATACACAACATTACTGCAACTAAAGGAAAGGTTTATGATTCACTGTAACTCTCATGTTTACTTCAGGCAGAGAGGCCTCTTCAGCAGTCCAGGCAGGCCTTATTGTAATATGCACCTTGAAGAAAATAAACCCATTACTTGCAAGCAATCGGTTTCATACTGTGATCCAGGTGAGTGGTTTACGTCTCCTGGATTACTGTAATTCCTCCTACCCTGGTCTGCAGACAATAGTTCCATGTAGACTGAATGCTGCAAAAATGTCACTGTACAAATGCAGGACGACAGCTGAATATTATTACTCCATCAATGGTTGCGAGATACACAGAGCATTCTGTATTATAGAAAATAGGTTTTAGGGAAAATAACTTCTGTTAGGGAGCGCTAATGATTTGAAAGGCCTTAGTATAAAGTGTAGAGCAGTAGAGACACTGCAGATATGTACATGATCTCCTACAAGACTGCCCATAGGAAAGATTGAACTAGTTGAGTCAGTGGTATTTGAATTTGCTGCCATTAAAACCATGCAGCAGTATTTAAATTTATCAGGGGTAAATCGCACTAGCACTTTATTATGTCAGTGATACAAGCTGACAAATATTTCCATTTCTAGTAAAAAAATATTTTTTGAAATACCAGTACTAACAATGAAAATACATTATATGGTGCAAAAAAGTTGTTGAATACCACTCCCACAGCACCTACTGTGAAATTGATGTAGTCCTTTATAATAGGAATAAACATGCAAATGTCATGGAGTGCTTTTACTAAAAATGAAAACCTGATGGATCATATCTAAAAATCAGTACATACAAAGTAATGCATGCCCCAATGCTCTTAAGGAAAGTCAAATAATAGATTTTTTTATGAGATGTCAAAGTTTGGGCCTCTTTTTACAGGGCAGCACACAAAAAGATTAACTCTCACTTTATGCCTCTTTGGGAAAATCTAAGCTGTCAGCAAGATTCAATACTGCATTCTCTTGGAACATTGAAGAATCTCTGTGTTAAAAAGTGAATTTGTGTGACTTGAAATAGCAAATTTAGCTCATATTTCACAAGTACTGTGCATGCAACTCCATACTATTTATCCAAGAATTAGAGAAGTATTTGAGACTGAAATCCACCCAGAGGAAGTTAATTGCTAATAAACACTCATCACGATACTAACACTGATCAACTAAACACTGCATCCATTTCACTTTCACAAACCCACCATACGCCACTGCTCCCACCACCTTCCCCACAGAAGTTGGAACAAAGTCACAAAGAAAATCTCACCACCTCTCGACATCCGCAGATGCCAAAACCTCAGCACACAACCTGCACCTATAAATCGCCAACTATTCCGACACTGTGAAACACCTCAAGAATGCCCCAGGCAATCAACACTCAAAGAAAGTCAGCTGGTTCACTCCTGCGCATTAGGAATCCAGACTCCCCTGAAGATGACTCCAGAAAAGATGAAGGAACAACAAAACCCCAGAAGACCACGCAGCCTTCAAAGCAGGCATCACTGTACACCTCCTCCTTCTCAAAACTACGAAGAAAATTGCCCTCCAAGACAGAACCAACACCAACACACACAACAGAAAATAATTCTATGGCAGGACCGGAGGCTTCGGATTATGCCATTCTTTCTATCGCTTTATTTTCCACAGCAGCAAGAAAAAACATAAACAAACTACTTTTCCCATGAACATCAGGGAAAAAAACAAAATCGAACATGAGTCCTATCACAGTGTCCATGCACAGGCAGCTCCCATCATGCCCTGCTGTCGCTTCCTCTTCCTCTTTCTTCGCTGCTCAGCAGCAAGTTAAGTCGGTTTTTTCTTCTCTCCTGGGTTTGTCGGTTCTGTGGATTGAGCGTTTTGTCCCTTGGTCAGGCGCTTGTTGTGTTTTTCCCTCTCACAGATTCCCTTTCGATCGCGGGACGCTTTTGCGCTCCTCACCCGATTCTGGTGCCCAGTAGTGCGCCGTGCGGTTATCTCGCCGCTAGGGGTCAGTATCTCGGCTGCTGCAGGCGCGCCGTCAGACGCTTTCTTGAGCATTTTTGGCGCGTGTAGCCTGTACCTGGCCACCCGGTTCTGACACCCTCAGGGGTCGCAATTTAGGTTTTCCCTTTGTTTCATTGACACCCTGTTTGGGTTGTATTGTGAGTTTGAACACCCTACGGGTTCATAATTGTGCCGCTGTTCGGCGTGGGAACGCTTCACCGGGTGGCACCCCTGAATTTTGAGGGCTGCAGCATTCCCAGGGGCTAGTCCCCATAATTGTGTGCCTTTGGCCACCCATATCCCTGGGACCTCCCCAGACCATAGAGTGCCCTTCGTGTCAATTCCATTCCCTTTGCCAGACCTCTCTGCCCTTTGGAGCCTAATTTAGCTCACTATGCAGAGGGAGTCAGACCAGTATACAGAGGAAGACCCTCTGAATTACGTCCCTTTGGACAATGACTTTTACCAAGCGGTCGACGACTCGATCTATAGGGCTGTAGACCAAGCAATGGTACCCCTTGAGCAACGGCTCTCGGCGCGGTTGGATGAGGCATACGCTAAGCTAGCTGCTCTTATTCCTGCGCCTGCCCCGGCCTCAGGCCCGGACAAGTCCCCGCCTCCCCCTCCCCTAAGAAACCTTGTATGGAGGGGGTTGACCCTACGGCTTTCGCGAGGGTGAAGAGTGCTTTTCTGGCTATGGAGGGGTCCCAGCCCCCTCAGGTTCTTCCCGTGGAGATACCGCCACCTACACCTCATACTATGTCTCCGGAGCCGCAGCAGGACGATGATTCTCCGGACTCGGAGGAGGAGGCATGTTCCTCCAGGTCATGGCTTCCGTCTCAACCGTCCACCTCCGCAGGTCCTTCGGACATGTTGGACCCGGACGATATCGTCCACCCCAGGTCGTCAGAATGGGTCCCATGCGATAAAGTGGTCCAGTATGTCGCAAATCACCTCAGGAGGCCGGTGGATAAAGATGCCAGCAGCTGCCTTCGGGCGGAGTGCCCTCGGCCCTCCTTAGAGGGTAAGGTAGCCATGACTCCAGACATCGATCCAAAGATGGCTACATTCCTGCGAAATTCGTCAAGGATCCCCGGAAGGGGATAGACAGGTCCTGGCGTACATGCCAGGACAAGTTACTTGATGCTGTAGGCCCCATGACTAAAATTCTGGACATGGCGAGGGAAGCCAAGGTGTCGGGGGACATGATTTCCCCAGAGGTTCTGTCAAATTGGGCCCGGCGCGCCATCATTTTTCTGGGCAATGCTAACTGTGCCCTCTCTACGGAGAGGAGGAGGTCTCTCCTAATCAAAGTGGACCCCAAGTTGGGTGACCTCGTCTCGTCCGAGGCTGGCGCTGTGGCCCAGGGTGGGTTATTTGGAGACCCATTTATCAAGGAGCTCGGTAAATTTGTAGCGGCTTTCACCTCCTTGGACCGAGCTCAGTCCAACATAAAGAAGGTCTTCGCCCCTCGTGTTTTTGATAAGGCCGGGCGAGGCAGAGCCGCTCGTTCGGTCGAGGCGCCAGCTCAGACAGAGGACAAGGCTCCGGACACGGGCAGTTTCAAGACAATGCCCGTTTCAACAACTTCTACCCCACCAGAGGGCAGAAGTTCAGAGGACCTGGTGGTCAGAGAGGCCAACAACAGGGCGGTGGACGAGGTCAGTGTGCTACCTTCTGCGAGCTTGCGGGTAGGGGGGCGATTAGCGCAGTTCTTCCCAGCGTGGGCTTCCCTTACCAGCGATGCCTGGGTGCTGCAGACAGTGCAGGGCTTCCAGTTGGTGTTCCATGGCCATCCGTGTCAGCTTCAGCGTCCTCGGCCCATTACCTTTTCACAGCGCGATGCGGCTTTGGTGAGCGAAGAGGTCGCTGCCCTCCTCTAAAAAGGGGCGATTTGTTGCGCTTGTGAACACCCCACCGGTTTCCTAAGCAATCTCTTCTTGGTCGACCGGTGATCAATTTAAAGGATTTCAACGAATGGCTGGTGTACCGCCATTTCAAGATGGAGGGGATTCACCTCTTACGGGATGTGTTGCGCCCGTCCGATTGGATGGTCAGGCTCGACTTAAAAGACGCTTACTTAGCGGTCCCGATCTTCCCTCCACACCGTCGTTTCCTCCAGTTCAAGTGGGACGATCAGGTTTACTAGTTCACCACACTACCTTTCGGACTATCCTCAGCGCCGTGGTGCTTCACAAAGGTGTTGCGTCCGGCGGTGGAGGCCTTACGGGCTCGAGGTGTCAGGATGATAGTGTATTTGGACGACATGCTGTTCATGGACCAGTGCCCGAGACGCCTGTGGTCTCAGTTGCAGTCCGCGGTCAACCTTCTTCAAGGTTTGGGTTTTGTTATCAACGAGAAGAAGTCCCTTCCGGTTCCCGTCCAGTGTGCGACCTTTCTCGGTTTCAACATAGATTTGGTGTCTTCGACCTTGAGTCTACCCGCCAGGAAGATGATGAAGATAAGGCACGAATTGCGCCAGACTCTGGCGAAGCCATTGATATCTTTACGTCACATGGCGCGGTTGGTGGGCCTGTTGTCGTCTTCGATTCAGGCTATCTTTCCAGGGCCCCTCCACTATCGGGCCATGCAACGCTTGAAGGCGTATCATCTCAGGAAAGGGCTAACATACTCTCAGCTAATGTCGTTGTCAGACGACGTGAGAGACGAGATGAGATGGTGGCCGTGCGATTTTTGGCTCAGCTCCCGACATCATGATAGAGTCGGACGCCAGCCGTTCAGGCTGGGGAGCAAGGTGCGGGGATTTTTCCACAGTTGGCGCCTGGTCCGCTTTTGAGCAATCTTTACATATCAACTGCTTGGAGTTACTAGCGGGCTCCTTCGCGGTGCAGTGTTGGACCAAAGACAGGGTGCAGTCCTGCGTCCTTTTTAGGATGGACAACGTGTCGGCGGTCCGTTATATCAACCATTTGGGGGGCACCAGATCCAAAATGCTGGCGGACCTCGCAAGAGACTTTTGGCACTTTTGCCTGGACCATCAGGTGTCGGTCACGGCGGAGTATTTGCCGGGGCGACAGAACGAGGTAGCCGATTGGCACTCCCGGAACATCCTAGATGCCAGCGTGTGGAAGCTGGATCCTCTTCTGTTCACCAGGCTATCGGAACGTTGGGGTCCCTTCTCAGTGGACCTTTTTGCGTCCCGCCTGGATCATCAACTCCCGAGATATTTCAGTTGGCGCTCGATCCAGTGGCGGAGGCGATGGATGCGTTCCTCCAGGACAGGTCTAACGAGCAGGGGTATGCGTTTCCCCCATTCTCGATGATAACGCGCGCGTCGGCATTGCTACATCGCCAGTCGGCGCAGGTGGTGATGATCACTCCATGGTGGAGGTCTCAAGTTTGGTTTCCAGTTCTTCTGGAACTTTCCTGGGATTCTCCAATCCTGCTCTCCCACTCTCCTCACATTCTCCTCAATCCAGATGGAGCTCCCCACAGGTTGGTCCAAGAGGGCTCTCTGCGGCTGATGGCCTGGAGGCTCTCAGGCGTCGTTGGACGCTCCCGGGCCTTTCGGGAAAGGCAGAAGACTTGCTTTCCAAAGCCTGGGCTGACAGCACGGCCAAGCGATACAGATCTGCATGGCATAGTTGGAGTTGTTGGTGTGTGCAAGGGAATTTTGATCCCGTGGGGGCAGCTGTAGTCCATGTCCTAAATTTCTTGGCCGAACTGGCTCAGGAGGGACTGGCCTACCGGTCGATCAATACCTTCCGATCTGCGATTTCAGCAGGGCATGACTTGGTACAGGGTTCTCCGGTTGGGGAACACCCTTTGGTTTGTAGACTCCTGAGAGGAATTTGCCTCTCATTGCCGCCCGAACCTCGGTACTCCGTCCTGTGGGACATGAACAGAGTATTGAATTTGTTCCTTTCTTGGCAACCAAACAGGTTCCTGTCTTGTAAGGAGTTGACTGCTAAGTTAGCAATGTTGTTGTGCCTGGTATCTTGCAGACGGGTCTCGGATGTGTGGGCTCGTGATATCACGGCCAGAGTTTTTTCTGCGGATGGAGTTTCTTTCACTGTCAGTAGACGGACTAAGACCCTTACTAGGGTATTTCATACCCTGCATTTCAGGACTCCCCTAAACTGTGTGTTGTGCAGTGCCTCCGTGCTTATGAGGATATGACTGATGATACTCGCCCTCCGGATGAAAGACAGCTTCTCATTGCCCTACGGAAACCGTACAAGTCTGTTACTTCTCCAACAATCGCCCGTTGGGTGCGTTGGGTAATGCAGGAGGCGGGGATTGATACCAAACAATTTGGCGCTCACTCAGCGAGAGGAGCTATGCCTAGCCTTAGTGCTGGTAAGTTCCAATTCTATTAAGGACTCGGAGGCGAGGATTATCCCCCCCAGAGACTTCCTGGAAGTGGACCCTCCCCGTTTGCAATGTAAGTAAATCTTTTATGATGCTTCAATTGCTGATCTGCTGTTGCTCTGCATTGTACTGTTCTTCATTTGAATGATGACGCTCTGTTGGAACGGACTAGATCTGACGGGGTGTTCTTTTGCAGGGACTGAAGGTTCCAAACAGGATGTGTGATTGGACCGGTATATGGGCTTCGCGCGAAGGAAGAGGAAGCGACAGCAGGGCATGATGGGAGCTGCCGGTGCATGGACACTGTGATAGGACTCATGTTCGATTTCGTTTTTTTCCCTGATGTTTATGGGAAAAGTAGTTTGTTTATGTTTTTTCTTGCTGCTATGGAAAATAAAGCGATAGAAAGAATGGCATAATCCTCGCCTCCGAGTCCTTAATAGAATTGGAACTTACCAGCACTAGGGCTAGGCAAATTCTTACTTGTCACCATTGTCAAGGAGTTTGCCAAACCCAACATCAAGACCACAGGCGTCCCACCCTCCCAAGACCTCTGCCACAAATTCAGCACTTTTTTCCACCACAAAATCAAGCAGATCAATAACAGCTTCGACAGCCAAGAGCCTCCCACCAGGCCTGCCACCTCCGCACCCACCGACATCGCCCCCAACCAATCCTGCTTAACTGGACCCCAGTCACCACTGATGACACTCTCAATACCAGGAAGAGCATCCACTCCGCAGCCCCCTCAGACACCTGCCCACACTACATCATCCAACGAGCCGCCACCTCCATCAACTGCTCCATCGAGATTGCCACCTTCCCCGATGACTGGGGACACACAGAGATCAACCCCTAATAAGTCCTCCGCCGACCTGACAGACCTCGAGAACTTCAGACCCATCTCCCTGCTCCCCTTGCCAGCCAACGTCATCAAGAAATACATCAACACCCAACTCTCTGAGTTTATCGGGGCCAACCACATCCTGTACATCTCCCAATCCGGCTTCCAAAGCAACCACAGCACAGAGACTGCCCTCCTCGCTGCCACTGACAACATCCTCTCCCTCCTCAACCGGGGCGAGACAGCAGCCCTAATCCTCCTGGACCTCGGAGCCACCTTAGATACCATCTCCCACTGCACTCTAAGCACAAGACTCCACAATGCTGGCATCAGCAGCAAAGGCCTAGACTTGATCTGCTCCTTCATCACTTGTCGAACACAGTGAGTCATACTACCACTCTTCCTCTCAGAACCCACAGAGATCAGTTGCGTAGTGCCCCATGGTTCATCCCTGAGCCCCACCCTACATGGCCCCACTCGCTGCCATCGTCAGGAACCACAGACTCACTATCATCTCCTATGCATACGACACTCAGCTGATCCTCTCCCTGACTAACGAACCCATGGCCACCAGAGACAACTTCCATGATGGGATGAAGGCTGTCACCACCTGGATGAGAGACAGCTGCCTCAGGCTCAACTGGGACAAGACTGAACTCATCCTGGGACACACACCCTCCGCTTGGGACGACTCCTGGTGGCCGCTGCACTAGGAACACCCCCCCCACACTCACAGAACACGCAGGAAACCTCTGCATCATACTTGGCAGCTCGCTCACAATGAACCACCAGATCAATGCCGTCTCCTCATCATGCTTCCACATGCTTCGCTTGCTTCGAAAAACCTTCATATGAATCCCCACCGAATCCAGAAATCACTCAAGTGCTCATCAGCAATACAGACTTGACTAAGGCAACGCACTCTCCGCCAGTGTGAACCAGAAACTCCTTAGAAAACTAAAAAACTTTCAAAACGCTGTAGCCAGACTGATCCTCAATATCCCCTGCAGCAGCCACAGCACCAAACACCTGCGAGAAGTCCACTGGCTCCCAGTCAACAAAAGAGTCACTTTCAATCTCTTCACACATGCCTACAAAGCCCCCATGACACAGGACCAGCATATCTAAACCACTGTCTCTCATTCCGCGTACCCACCAGACATCTCCTCTGCACCCAACTGACCGTGGCAACCGTTCCAAGGATCTGCAAGACAAGGATGGGAGGAAGATTCTTCTCCTACCTCTCCGCCAAGACCTGGAGCGCTCCACCTCAGACAAGCCCCGTCGCTGACCTAATCAGGAAGGATCTGGCTCTTGGACCGAACCTGAGCGCCCAGGTGGACCAGCAGCCCCCCACCTCATCGCCTTGAGACACTGAGTCGAGTAGTCATGCTATACATATCATGAATAATTAATAATAAGAAAGTTCTGGAAACAAGGATTTTAGATGTAAGGTAGAAAGAATCAAGAATTTACTTGGGTACCCATCCCATTTAAGAACTGAAACTTTCAAAAAAAGAATTATTATTAAAGACAAACAAATTGCTCTCCATCATGAACAAGGGTATGTAAATAATTGTTTTTGGTCAAGGTAAAATGTAGATCTTTCTGAAATACAGCAGGGTTGGTGCTTCTGGTCATCATTATGGTGGATGGAAGTCTACAGCATATGACATCCAGAGAAACCATAAGCTGGCCATTTTGGGGGTGTCCATTATAAAACATTCATCTTGGTACAGATTGTTTATTGCTTCAAATCCTGATGTAGTCATTGCGTGTAATGGAGCACTACTCACCTAAGCACACCAATTTAGGACATATTTTACATCTCCCTGAGCCACTTTCCTAATCAATTAATCATATTTTTTTCATACAACACGAGGAGAAAGATCAACACAGCCTCCATATGGACGATTGTAGTTTAGTGCATTAGCCTACTGCAATATCATTGACCACGTGCTGGGTAGATGGGTGGAAATAAAGAGACACATCTGCCTGTTTGTGCCTTCAAAGGGATTGCGACGCGTGTATGGTCAGCACGTCTTATCTTATCTAAGCTCACTCGATTTACTCTGGAACATATTTTCCTTCATTTTAGACTGCTTTCTTACTCATTGGGACATATTCTTTCTCATGTTGCTTAGCACAACAATTCTCGACTTACACATTCTCAGCTGAACGACACCAATGCTCTAGGTGTTAATTGGGGGCAAGGCCTTGCTGCCTTCATGTAAAGGGCCACGACGTGGATGCGACCTGCTTAGCACAATAATTTTCGACCTGTCGTGAGTTCAGGTACTCCTTGCAAGCCACTTCGTATATTCTCAACCATACTGCCTAATCGTCAGGCTTCCTACCTTCACCTAAATTCTGCAACACACTGGTATGATTCGATGGTTTTTCAAGTACAGCCTTAGCAGAAGGTCAGCCAACTGACCCTTAGAGTCCATTTCTTTGTACTGGGTACATCTGGGAGCAGATCCAGCCTTCCAGGTCTCCTAACAGGTCCCAACAATAGGTGCAGTCCTTCTTCTGTCTTCCACATGTCCAAAAGTGTTCTGAAGAGGGTGCCCAGGGATGGCATATGTATGCCTGGCATTTCCCATCCGATAACGTAAAAGCTCCTAAGGGTAACGCTACTCACTTTGCAGCAGTTCCTGTTTGGCCTACTCCAAACAATTGCACAGCGTCCTTCTCTACCTTTATACAACATGGCAGAACCTTTCTTCTGACGGCAGAGCGGTTTTCAAACAACCCTCCCAACTATCTCACTATCTCACTAATCCAGGAGCAACTTATTTTACTCATTGGAGGGGCCCATAGCACCACGAGTCACAATCACACTCACACAAAACCACACTGCCCCTGAATCAGTGACATGTAGACGAGCTGCTGGATATGCAGGGTACCTTATTAACCTATAAATTACCTGTATACATTATATACATTAACATTTTCAAATCCTCAACAGTCATAAGGAACAAACATTAAGGTACTCCGCTATTTGGTCGATGGACCAACTAGCAGGAATCAGATGATGGCGATTAAGTCCAGCTCAATCATAATATTCCCATGACTTTTAACATTAGATTGTCATGACTTTTATTTTAATAAACACAGACTCGAGTTTATATTTTACAGATTTTTATCTAGATTCATTAGGAGAGAATTTTAAATTGTAAATATCTTATTATTATTATTTAATGCATATTAAGCAAAGAAAATGAAAAATACTCATTACCAATTTTCAATAGAGCGATGACTGAACTGCATAGAACAGGTTCCCAAGCTGACTGTCTTTCTAACCTCCTCAATGTCTCCCTCCCGACATAGAATCTCCACAACAGATCTTGTTTCTTTTCCCAATCAAAGTTTAAAGTCCAAAATATTTCAAAGTCTCTTGCACCAGAAAAAGCATCCAAACCGACAGCATGTCGTGGTGTGAAAACAAAAAACTCAGGGGACCAACCTAACCCTCCTTCACACAGGCTCTTATATACCTTTTTTCTAACTATCTAAACCCAAATTGAAACTTTTAGGGTCCACACTCATCTCTCATTGGTCCAGTAGAGAAGTGGTGATGATCACCTCATGTCCTCCTTGCTTAAACCAGTTCGTAAAAATGCAAAGTCATATCAAAGTTTTCTCTTGACTTATTGTTCACATTGGTACTTGTCTATCATTTTGTATCTATTCCAAAACACTCTGGTTTCAATTTTCATCCTTTCCTAGACTTTTAAATGCAGGCAACTTTGGCACAACTCCCGTTCATAGGCTAGGCTGACCTTGACATCTCTTGCTCCCGACATAGGCCATACACTCATTCGCACATTCGTGGGGTCCATCTTTGGATTTCATTTCCACCATTGTGTTTAAAAGCTACTTTCAGACTAGGCCGGGCAGGCGAAAATGGGAACTAATATGAAAACAAACACAAGAGAAATTAGATATCGCAAATAAGCCCTTCTGTTTACCTCCCACAATTCTAAATTTCCCATGTTAAGTGTTATCTAGCGAAGCTAAATTATATGCGATTTTTGCTTACCATCTGCATTCTTTTGCCAAAATACAATTCTACCTTAAGCACAAAACACATGCGTTTACTCAGTTATATCTACGTCATCATAGCTCTATATTAGTTTAACTCATTGTTTTTATTAGTAAATTAGTTTTGCAAAACAGCAGTTAGTTTTCCCGTTTTGTGTCTAAATCATGTGCATTTTGTTGATTAGTTTACATGTTTCACACAATTAATATTATTACAGTTATGAGGGAACAATTTTACAAGGGGTGCAAAAATTTTTGTTTCTCCCCTGCTCCATCACTTCCCATGGGCAGACCCGAGAATTGTGGCCAGAGAAATAAGCAACCCACCCTCTATGATCACTGAAAACTGGTTCTGGGGCAGCTGCTTTCTCACTGCGATTGATGCCTGGCTGACTGGGAGCAACAAGGATTGTGCAGGCCCAGGTGTTAGCTACTACTGCCTGCGGCAGGGTTGGGTTCTGTTAAGTTAAGTAAGGTCTTGGGCACAGCTCCGATGGTCATCCTTTCAGAGAAAGAGAACACCTCCACACACTCAAGTCCATTCCCTCAGCTCTGGGATCAAGTTCAGACTCAACCAATGGCAGCCGCTCCATTAGGGCGTAGGAGCGACGCACTACTGCTTTCTCAAGTAAGAAAATCAAAAAATTAAATGGTATTTTAAATTTGGTTGGGGTTGGGGGAGGGCGGGGGGTTATGCCTGGTTGGGGGTGGGCGGGTGGGCGGGGTGGGGAGGAGTGGCTTGTACCACTCTGAGTGCCCTCACTGTTTGGTTGGCCCTGGGGCTGACCAAAGTAGCCATGCGCACTCTACAATTTCTCTACTCGAGCGCTAACCCTAGCATGTGGAGTTAGGTTGGATACAAACTCCTGCAGAGTAAGTCCCAATTGTATATGATGGCCTTTCCATCCTGGAAGCTCTGCCAGCTGTCTTCATAACTTAGGACATACTAGCACCAGCAGTCAAAGTGATTATATACTACAGTTTTTTAGAAGGTTGTGCTGTAGTTTAAATATAAAGTTAGTCAAATGAAACTTGCCACAACATCCAAGTAAGATTTCGCTTATTTAAAATTAATTAATAAGGCATTGAGCCGGGAAGGGCTGCCCCTATTAGTTTCATGCATTAGATCTGAAAATTCTTGAAGCGTTTGTGCACTATGCACTCTGTGTGTCACTACGTGTGCATGACAGTGTGAGCAATGGTGGGGCTACGAAAGTGAAACCACACTATTTCTGCTTCTGCTTACTCTGTAAGGGGCTGGAGTGAATTTATTTCCTGAAAACAGCAGCAGAAAGGAAAAAGGAGTACGGACATTTTGGGGAAACTGAAATAGCGGACGGTCTACGACCAAGAGCCACAGGTGCGCTCGGAGGACTGCCGGGAGTCAGTTGTTCTGCTATCGCTTGGCTGTGGTTTGGGGATGGTGGCAATTTTCTAGCATCTGTAAAGGAAGGAGATGACAGGCGGAGGGGTGACAGGAATGAGGGGGGAGGTAAGAGGCAGAGGGTTGATAGGAACCAAGGGGGAGGTGACAGGCAGAGGGATGATAGGAACCAAGGGAGAGGTGACAGGAAGAGGGATGATATTGGGCGTTGGAGCAAGCCTTGGGCTAGAATCCGATATTGATATAGAAAAGTGTTTAATCAAATTGAAGAATGACTCGTGGGGGCTGGGCTTTAACATGCTGGCCGTGGCCCTTCCTGAGGTGGTAAAAGCCCTCTGGGGCCGCACGTGCCCCCCGGAGTGCAGGGCCAAGCTTTGGGAGAAGGTGCAGATGTGGGTGCTGAGCAAGCTGCTGAGAAGGGAGCAGCCTTCTGAGGAGAACCACACCTGGCTCCTGGAGGAGCTGGACCCCTAGGAGCTGGACCCAGAGGGGCAGGAGCACCTGCAGGGGAAGATCAGGTCCCTCAGTTAGGCCATGGGGAGGCTGCTGGCCAGCACAGCCAACCTGGCCCTTGCTTCGGAGTGGAAAGGGCCCCGGATGCTGCCCCTGGTTAGATGGGGGGTGCCCTGGGCCAGAAACAGCTCATTCACGACCCAGGAGCGAGGGAACCAGGGGAGGCTGCACCAATGCCTGTCTGACCTCAGCATGAGGGTATCTGAGGAGCTCTCCTCAGGGGCCCTAGGGGATCTCTCCACCATGGAAAAGGAACTGGCGCAGCTGAGATCCCAGTGCATGCAGCAGACCTCAAAGGTGGTGGCCAGGATTGAGTACACACTGGACCGGAAGATACCTGAACTAAGGGAGGTGGCAAGGGTACACATTTCACCTGAAGGAAACCAGCTGCTGGCCAGAAGAACATCAAAATCAGGTCTTGCAGACACTTCCTTCCTTTGGGCTCCTTGGGGTGTCTGTTAAATCAACACTTTAAAATGCTGACTTAAAAATCAGAGAACCATTGACAAAGCACAAAAGTTTAAATGTGTTGTCTAGTCATGGCACGCAGACCAGCAAACTTACAATAGTCCCAGAAATCTTTATAACCTACAGTCACTGGAAATCAACCTTGTAAGAAATGTACTATTAATGCATAAGGTCAAGACCCACGGGGTACCTAGTGTGTAGGGGCCGGGCCGGAGACTGGACAGGGTCATCAGACCTCAGAGTGGTTGACCTCTTCCTGCTTTCTCAAATTTGTTTGAAAATTCACAATTTGCCCACTCTTTTTTCAAAATGTTCTTGAGGGGAGAACACCCCGAACCCCCAGTAGGTGGTTCGGGTTCACTTGCTCGCCGCAGTGCAGTACGACAACTGTTTTATGCCTCACCACTTTCAAATGTCACCATCTGCCACTGGACTCTTTTTTTTTTTTTTTTTTTTTTTTATTGATGTCTTGGATGCACCACAACACAGAAATATACTAACATATGCCGAGTGAGTTCGGAACCAGACAAATTCGAAAGAAAATATGAATAAAAATACATTCCATAACATTCCCAATATTCGTTAATCAAAATACAATTCCCATATTTTCTCAAATTTCCGAACCGCCCCAATTCTTTGAGCATAACTTTGTTCACATTTTCTAACTCTCTCCATTTTATGGCGCCATTCTTGTACCAAAGGGCAATAGTGTGAGCGCCAGTTCTGAAGTAATAATGATCTAGCCACAGCCATAGCTATATACAATAGTTTGACTAGTTGCCCGGTTAATATCAGCTCTAAATCAAAGCCAAACAAAATCAACTTAACATTCTGTGAAATCATAATTTTCTGTTGATTTTGAAGAAATACAAAGATATCCTCCCAAAAGGATGCTATTTTGGAATAGAAAGCAATAATATGAGACCAGTTGTCAGGATTATAATGCAAGCACCGGAAGCAATTAGATGAGCTATTGGAATACATTTTAGAAACAGTCGCCGGGGTATAATACAGGAGCCACTTACTAAAAAACAGCATTCTGCGCCAATTAGCGCCTCTTAGTACAGAGAAGTTCAGTCTATTCATTTTCTGCCACACAGTAGAAGTTAATGATAAATTTTCCTGCCCTTGCCATTTATGAATTGCTTTAAGATAAAGATCCGGGGCCTTATTCTGTGTTAAAGAGCGTTTTCACTCCCCTGGTTTCTTCTCATGTATAGAAATAAACAGTTCACTAAATAGCTGGACAGGAGGAGAAAGAAGTGTAGGATCCAGTTGACGCAATACACTGTAAACAGTTTATATGAGCCTAACATTAAAAAGTTGCCTTGGACCAGAGGAGCCATATCTGAAAGGGTAATCCAGGCCCCATCTTTCATAAAGTTTTTTAACATTGTAAACCCTGTACCATGCCAATTTTCTACTATTTCCAAACTTATATCTGTCCCTAAAAAAGAAAATGCGCTATATAAAGAGGAAGTTAGATTAAGAAAGGGGAGGGAATATCTTTTAAGCATTGCTGCGCGCTTCTTAAAAAAACAGTTTAAGACCTTGTAACGAACCAGTTTGGGCGATTTAAATATTTGAAGAGGAGAGGGAATCTGAGTCTCTCGGCTAATTAAATAAAAAAAAGTTAATAAAAAGTTTCTGGTTACTGTCTTTAAATCTCGCTAGGAGTTGGGCTAAATACGCATTGTAATAATCTTTCAGATTTGGAAGAGCAAGCCCTCCTTGCTCCTTATCCTCATATAATGTATTTAAAGCTACTCGTGGGGTCTTTTTGGCCCAAATAAAAGATGAGAACAAAGATTCTGTTTTAGCGAAAAACGATCCGGGTAAAAGACAGTAACCAGAAACTTTTTATTAATGGTTGCGAACAGAAAATTAAATAAAGGGAGAACTGACATTTTGATTAGTGCTACCCGTCCTAAAATAGATAATGGTAGAGGGTTCCATCTTTCCAACATTGAATGTACTTAATAAAGAAGGGGCACAAAATTTAGCCTGTAAAGGTCTGAGGCAGAAGAAGAGAAAAGAACCCCTAAATATCTTTTCGGTTTATTATTAATACAAAGTCTTAGATCAGGATCGAGTTCAGGATCGGAACCACCGCAAACCAGGATTTCAGTTTTCTTTTTATTGATACGATATCCGCCAAAAGCTTCAAACTCTTCAAATATTTGCAGAGCATAGGTTTGGCATTGCAATTCAGGTTTAATTAACCAAATTATATCGTCTGCGTATAATTTAATTTTAGGAATCAAAGTAATATGGCGAAGAATATAAGCAGATTTCCTAATTGCAGTTGCTAAGGGTTCAATAAAAAATGCAAATAAAACGGGAGAAAGCGGACATCCTTGTCTGGTACCGCGTTTAACCGGCACCAGGCCCACAGACTCTGCATTAATAATAATATTGGCTTGGGCCCTTGAATAAAGGTTCTGAATCAAATTTATAATAGCTACTGGAATCCCAAAGTAATCTAAAATAATAAAAAGCGTTTCCCAAACCACCAAATCAAAAGCTTTTTCAGCATCGAACAGTAAAACTAACGCAGGTACCCGTCGTGTTTCAAAATAATCTAAAGCCTCACTTAAAAAGTGAGTGTTGGATAATAATTGTCGGCCGGAAATAAAGCCATTTGGATCTGTCTGAATCAAATCTGAAGAAAATGAATTGAAACGAAAAGATAATAATTTAGTGATGATTTTATAATCCGTGTTCAATAACGTAATAGGTCTATATGAATTTGGAACATTAGGCGGCATGCCCTTTTTTAGAAAACTAACTACGGTTCCTTCCCGGAATGAATCAGGGACTGAACCACCATCCAACATAAAGTTTACTAAATGCACAAAGAGTTCCGCAAAAGAGCTGAAAAAAATCTTTAAAAATTCTGTTGGAAGCCCATCAGGCCCACATGCCTTACCTATTGGTAGGTCTTGCACAACCCGCTCTACTTCTTCTCTTGTAAATGAATTAGCCATAGTAAATTGTTCTAAAGGAGAAAGAACAGGCAGGGAAATTTTGGCTAGATAATTTAATAACTTTTGCCGATCTATAGTGGATTGAGTATTATAGATCTTCTTATAGTGTGCAACCATTATCTCTCCGATTTCTACAGATGTATCTATTAGAGTACCCGGAGAATTTAAGGAATGAATAAGATTAGAAGCAGCTTGCTCTCTGGCCTGCCACGCCAGGAGTTTGCCGGTGAAATTACTCTCCTCGTATATCTTTTGCGAACTCTTAAAAAATATCTCTTCACTGAGGGTATAGAATTGTTGACAAAGTTCTCTTTTTGCCTTGTTTAATCGTTCCTGAATAATACTAGCTGAGTTTTGTTGCCTAAGAACAGTCAAGGCCTGAATTTTTTGCTGCAGAGATTTATTCTTATTTTTGGCTGCTAAAGAGTCTGCAGTGTCTCTCCCAATCACTAACCCCCGAATATAGGTCTTAAGAGAGTCCCATACACAGTTAAGAGGGGCAGTTCCCATATTACGACTGATGAACTCCGAGATCTCACTTTTAATATCTGCCACCCATGTATCATCACTGAAATATTTTTTGTTAAATATCCAGTGTTTTGAAGGTCTAACCTTATCAACTAATGCCAGTTCCATAATTATCATCAGGTGGTCCGAGAAACCATTATGGAGCATTGTTTGCCTAGGGAGCTTTATTTGACGTGAGATGAGAAAAAAAATCGATCCGAGAAGAGGATTTAAACCTGCCAGACCAGCAGGTGAATTCTTTTTTAGAAGGATTCTGAGTACGCCAGGGGTCACAAAGATCAAATAAAGACATATTAATATTGATCTCAAGGATTTAAGTTTGGATTGTTTCTTCAAGTGAGTAGATGAGTTCAATTTTGCATTCATGGTAATATTGAAATCCCCGCCTATAATGATCTCACCTTTAACCGTTAAAAGAGATTGAAACAATTCCTCATAGATGTCTGGTCTATCCTCTACTGGGGCATAAAAACTAACCAAAGTCACAGGGCTTACTCTATTTGGAATAACACATGTAGCCCAACACCAGCGACCTAATCCCCCTTGTTCTGTGTGGACAATCTGGACATTTAACTTCTTACTAAAAAAGAGCACAACACCCCTCTTTGACTCCGAAAATGAGGAGAATCCTCGATAAGACGACCAGGCTTTGAGCATGGAAAACTCCTCAATTTTTGACATTTGGATATGGGTCTCTTGTAGCAGAATCACGTCTGGTTGTTCAGATTTGGCCCATAATTCTATTGCGCGCATTTTTTTCCTATTATTTAATCCATTTACATTGAAGGAGATAATTTTCAGACCCATACTAAAAGAGCATATAGAGCTGCAAACGAAACCCACAGGGCCCTTAAGGATCCGCCTTCTGAACAATATTCTAAACTTTTTTATAAACAACATATACTTTCCAATGCATCAGTTCAAAATTCCTAGCGTTCATAGCATTGCACATATCATTAACTAAAAACATCCAAGACTTTGTTTGCACCATACCCCCACCCCACCTGTGGCACTACTCCCACCTCACTACCCCAAGCTAGCAACAGCTCCATACCCACTACCCTAGGGTGTTGTGTTGTACACCCCCTAGCCCTTCTGTGAACCTATATCCCCACTCCATCCCACCTCCCCCCCAGGGCAAAGAAGAATTCCAAAATAAAGATCATGAACAATAATGGCATTAGCTCTTATGGCACTAAAGAAGAATTTCAGAATAAAAATCAAACAATAATGGCATTATCTCTTGTGGCACTTTTCGGTCAGCGATATTCCCTTTAGCAACTCCTGTGCCTCTTCAACATCAGAGAGCATGTAGAATTTTCCTTTGACTAAAACTTTTAGCTTTGACTGTTGTGCTATCTGCGCTTGTGCCCCCTTAGCCTTAAAATGTTGTAGTAGTTTCACAAACTCTTTTCGCCTCCGGGCAGCTGCAGCGGACATGTCCGAAAATATCCTGCATTTGTTAGTTCCATCGAGTAAGAACTGTCTTTGTTGGATAGCTTTGGACAAGATTGTTTCCTTAACTCTAACATCAGAAAAATTTAAGAGAATAGTGCGGGGGAGCGTAGAACTAGGAAACGGCTGAGCAAGGACCCTGTGAGCATGAGTAATCGTTAAATCGCCTTTAAACTCAGGTACCACCCTCTGTTGCAAGAAGGTAGTAACCCAGTTTATCATATTGGATCCCTCCACTTCCTCTGGAACCCCCACTATTTTAAGGTTAGACCTTCGATTATAATTCTCTAACTCGTCCAATTTCATCTCCAATGCTTTGGAAGTTTTAATAGCAGTTTGAAAATTTTTTGTGACCCCAGTCATGTTGTCTTCCAAAGAGGATATTCTGCTCTCTGCCTCTTGAAGACGAGTAGGAAGAGAAGACACAGAATCCTCAATCTTATCCAATCGCTGATGTACAGCACTCAGTTCCTCCATTTGAAACCTTTTCATTTCACGTATTTCATCAAGAATGAGATTGAGCATATCCTTGACTGTCATCAGGTGCTCACCCAAAGTCTCAGTGTCCATACTCAGAACTGGGCTGAGAAGGTCTGAAGGACCCAGAGGGCAAGTGTTACTCAAACTATCCAAAGAAGCTACAGTATTGCCCGGAACGTCTTGATTATGGCAGAGCAGGGGAAGACTTTTTACCTCATGTATAGAGGGAGAGCCCAGATCAGCCTCTAATATTATATTGGTAGTCTTATTGATAGTCTTATTTGTAGACAAGCCCGTAACGGCGTCAGTAACAGTAGACATTTCCAGAGAATGGCTTGATACCACTAGTACTTGAGACCCGATGGTCGGAGACTTGGACGGAACCTCTAGCGGAGCTAATTTAGACACTGAGGTCGATGCGAGTTTTTTCTCAAACAAGGGGAATTGCCTTGGAGTCTTTGAGACTGATAATTGCTCTGCTGGGGCTACTGCCAAACTGTAGAGCTTCCTTTCTGCACCCCATCTGCAGACTCGACTGATACCGTATGGTCGCTTGGACTGGTTAAATTAGAAAAGTTTATAGGCGAATCTTCCTCATCATCGCCAGAGCTCACAGGGGAGGACACCTCCTTATCGTTCTCTTGATCGACAGCTTTTGCGGCAGCTTCTTTCGCTTGTCGCCGTGCTTTGGCTTTAATCCTAGCGTTAGTGAGTTTACCCATCTTGTGAGCTTTTCCCCCGGATTGAGATGTTCTTCTCTTTTTTTTTTTTCTCTTCCTACTCCTCCTTAAATATACAGTGGGAGAGTGGAGAGTGGAGAATTGTACTGTAGTCCAAATAAGAAACTCCCTCTGGAATTATCAGCTACCAGTGTAAGTTTGAAGGCACCTGATTAAAAGAGAAAAAAAAAAGACCGAAAGCCAGGGGATTCTGGGTACTGTAGTTCAAAAGTACACTTCGAAGCCTCACTCACCGCAGTTGCATTTTCGTTAAATTTTGTCACAGAAAACGTTGTTTCGTTAAGTGTAGAGTGATTTACCCTGGGAGTTTTGCTGCCTCCTAACACTCGAAAATCAGCGTTATACAGCAACAACACTCAGTCCGTTGTCCATTCATCCGCTGTGTCCATCTGCCATCCGTTGTGATCTCCAACTCTCCCGACTGTGTCTCAGCAGCAGGGCTCTAAAGATGCCAATGCGCCCAAATCACCGTAGCTCCGTTCTATTCGGCAAATTCATCCCTCTTGAATTGCAGCTCAGCCGAGAAACCGTTTACTCCAGCACCTTTTACAGCTTCTCAGCTCCCAGCTTCCAGCTTCCCAGCTCCTGTCGTCACAACACTCCCGAAGTCGGGTGTCAGGAGTGAGAGAAAAAGCTCGCCGTCCGCCAGCCAACAAATGCTCCAGATACCGAGACCGATTCTGCCTTCGGGTGAATCCAAATGAGAGAGCGGTCAATTTCAGCTGCGTTTAGTCGGAAACAAGATACCAGATACTGCAGCTGGTTCTACCTCCGGGCAGTAAGGAAGGCGGCCAGTTCCTGCCAATTTTTCCGCCAAGGCTGCTGAGGCCGTGAGACTGCCGCCTTTGAGAGCACCAAACACAGCACTTTTTCTGTCAAGGAAGCTAGGACCGTAAAACTGCCATCTTAGAGAGCACAGAGCACGCAAAACCTTCAAAGAGCTCCTGAAATGCGTCCGCTAGCTGCCGCTGCCATCAGCCTCCTTCAGGGCAGGGGAAGGGGAGGGGTGAGGAAGCCAGGTGCACAGGTGCTACGTGGAGGCGTGGAACTCCACTGTAGCGGCCACCGTCCACATTGCTGAAACCTTTGCCACTGCCACTGGACTCAAAAAGGAACAATTTGCCTCCTGTGTGACAGTTTGAAGCATATGTGATTCCAGAGGATTTAGGCAGGTAAAAGGTGACTTTTTAAAAATACATTTTGTAAAACATTTATACAAACAAAACTTTAACAAGGAATCGGGTTTGTATTAAATATTTTAAAAATTCCAAGAATGAATTTGGTAGCTGGTTCCTAGGCGGCTAAACTAATATTTAATTTTAATATTATCTCTCAATGCTATCCTATAGAATAGCTTATCCTGCCACAGTGAAACTAACGTTTAAGGCCTTGTCACTGTAAAGCTATGCTTAACATCAAACTTTTTCATGCCCTACTTTTAAATGTCTTGCACCCTGCCTTATAGGCATTTCCTAGGGGTGGCTTATGAATATTTAAAAGAAGGGGGTTGGCCTGTCAAAAGGGGTTGTTTTGGCAGTTTTAAAACTGCAAAGACAGGTTACAGTGGTAAGCCTGCAGTCATGTTTTGCACTGTCACTCTAATGGCCCAGTGTGTGCAGCAGTCCATTATATTACTGACATTTGGCCTACAGGTCCTTGATAAACTTTGCATCATAAACCAGGATCTTCTGCGTGAGGTAAATATTTCAATTTGGTGTATTACCATTTTTTACATGTTTTAGGAGTTAGAGCACATTCACCGGGCCTGGTTAGCATAGCCCTGGTGCTTACAAAAACCAAAAACAGCAGCAGCGGTTAAAAAAAAATGGAGGTGATCATGCAAAAAGAAGAATGTCCTACAGTGATATTCAACATTCCCTCACCGGTCTAGTATTGCATTTCTTTGTCAAACCTCTCTGCAGGAATTAGAAATTGTTCTGTAAGCAGACTTTTTGTCTCATTTTTCCCCTTCTGCTTCCTCTTCTGAGGACTGTTTTTTATCCCTCCAAGCAAATTCTGTAAGCATCAAGTATTCATGGTATCTAAATGGGCTTTGACCCAAAATGTGATTGTCCCGATTGTAAGATGTATCATTATTCAATGAATATGATGCACTATCTTCCTCAATTAATGTCTGTTCTATGTTCTGTTCATTCTAATAAAGACGATCATACTTTTAAGAGAACGTGTATAGTCTGAAAAATTTGTAGTCAAAAAGATGATGGTTAAATTCGAGTTGCCTGCATAATTTATCTTATTGGCATTGTTTTAATGCAGAACTTCTGAAATGTTTTGATTTTGTAACACTGAGTCTAATTGCTAATTCACTACATCGAATTCTTTGATGGCGTGTTCTTATCCACAGTGGCATACTTGATTAATGTTTACATCAGCCTCTTTGATGCTTCGGTGAGGCCATTTCCCACTGCTATAGACATTAGTGACCATAGTCTATGCTGCACGAGCAGAGAGGGAGTGGTGTGATTCTTTTTGTGCATCAAGCACATACATTAACTCAAAAAACAAGTTATTTAGAGTTAATGTAAGCTCTCAAGACACCAAAAAGAAGTCCACATACCCCTTATGCGCTCATGGAGCTTAGAAAATGGCCTCTTGATACAGCCACAGGCCTGCATAAATTTTAAACTCAAGAATTCTGCAACCTTTGGAATATATAGTTTTGCACATTGTTTTGAATAGACACAATCTTCCAATATGTATTAACCTATTTATTTCCACTTGCGGTTCTCACTAATAATAATAGGCTCTGTGATTCCGTACAGGTTTTGTTAGTTGAATCTTGTGTGGTGACGACTTAACTTTTAATGTTTCTTGGGCAATGACAGACATCATTATAGAATAAGACGTGAAATCTTTGCAAAAGACAGGAACACCATGTGTAAAAATCACAAAATAATGAAGTCATACAATCAAGAAATGTGCCATATTATGCCGCATAGTCTGCCTTTTCTTGTCGCATAATTTAGTCAACACTGCTGCATAGTTTGGTGCTCCCCTGCAGCAACATTCCAGTTGCCCTGCCTAGGATTGAAACGCCAATAAGTATCCGGGAAGTCTTATTCTGAGCTATCTCAAGCCAGATTTAGAGATAGGCTTGTCAGCATTCTATATACAAAGTCTTCCACAAGACGTCGGACAGCGACTGTATTAAAACAGGCTACTGATAATCTTATCTGCTACAGGCCTGTAGATTAAACCATGCGTGGATGGATAAACTAAGATTAATTTATTTGTGTGTTTAATTTAGTACACGTGTTAGATCTGGGGGTCTCTAGTTGGCAGAGGTAGGTACCAATGGCCAAATAGGGACCCTTGTTACCAGAGTCAGAGTCAAAAATACTTTATTCGATTAATTAAAATCATAAAAGTATACTACAAACACATTTAAAAATGGGATAGACATACATTTCATTCATTTTTCGACCAATACTGTACAACATATAGCATACATTATAAAAAATGTAAAAAACGTTAAAAGAACATTTGTGCAGGGTAAATCAGGTTCAAGTATTACTTTTTACTTTGTACAATAAATCATACACCTTAAATAAAACATCACTTTTGGTTCTGTAGGTAGTTCATTGCCATTTTCAGAGTACTTTAAAACTACAGGGAACAAAATTATACAATTCATAAGGAAATAGGTTGTGCTAACCTTATTATTTACATGATTCATTCAGCTGTTGAGGTGTTCAATAATCTAAGTCGTTTAGCTCTCATAGCTGCTACCAAAAAACTTGCAACCCCAAACATTACAATGGGGGTCTCCATGAGTTGTAAAAACAACATTGCGGGTTTCACTTGCATAAATCCCCTGTTCCTCAAAAGTGGTAGTATATATTTTTCTCTCCCCTCCGCAAAAAAGGGACAGAAAAATACCCTTGTTACCAGTCAGGGTAAGGGGGAAACACTCTTTAGATAACCCCTGCTCACCCCCTTGGTAGCTTGGCACGAGCTGACAAGCTTCTCAATGACAATGTGTAAAGTATTTGTACCTTCACTCACAGCAACACAGTGAAAACACCACAAATGGACTCCACACCAGATTAGAAAAAGTTTACTTTATCTAAACTACACAAGACCAAAACGACAAAAATACAACATACACAGTTCAAGAATATAATTTCAAAAGAGTTCTAGGGTTTGCTTCAAAATAATCCACAGTTGCGTCAGTTTTAGACCAAAGTACTTGTAGATGCGACAAAAGTTCCTAGCGGAAGCTGCAGCGTTGAAAAACAAACGATGCGTCACTGCTGAGACACTGGGGAGGCGATGTGACAGCCCCGCTTCATGCAGCGGGTGTGTTGCGGCGAATCCAGTCTGTATGGGGAGAGATGCGATACCTTGTATGGATTCCCGTGCCCAGGTTCCGTAGGAAGCATCTCGCACAGGCATGATGCGACGATCTTCGGGACGATCTTCGGGAGGGCGACGATTTCCAGTGTGGCAACAATGCGGCGCGCCGCGTTGATCTCCTCTCGCGGCCCCTCGATGGGTTGGCTCTGCGATGATGTTCACAGTGACGTGATGCGGTCCGCAAGCAAGCGGTGTGACGATCTCACCCAGAGACGATACTGGCAGCGACAGGAATCTTCTCGCACCGGGGCAATGCACTCCGCAAGGGAACGATGCGTCGGTTCTTGCAGCGGCAACAGGTGCTGCGAGGATCTTCGCGGTGACAGGAATTCTTTTGTATTGTGGACGATGCGCTCCGCAAGCGAGCGATGCATGAAAATTGCAGATCTTCTATTCTTCTTGTCCAGCTCCCCAAACGATAGGCAACAACTTCCAGAGGCCCCACAATTGGTTCAAGCACTCTAGGGAGGGCAGAACTCACTCAGCATAGTTCAGCGGGAAACTGGGGGTGAAGTTTCTTTGTTCTGGGACTTCTTAACAGGAGGCCAGCTCTCCTCAGGTTCTTGGAGACCTCTTCAAGCAAGGGGACACAGGAACAGCAAAGTCCTTACCCTCTCCTTGGCAGCAAAGCAACTGCAGGTCAACCCACAAACACACAGCAGGACAGTCCTTCCTCTTCAGTCTTCCAGCTTTTTCCTTGGCAGAGGTTCCTTCTTGATTCCAGAATGATTTAATTTTCTGTAGTCTGGGTAGCCCTTTTTGTTCCCAGTCTTTCCTTTGTTCTCTGGAGGCAGAGATGCCTTGGCTTAGTCAGAACCAGTATGGTCAGTCCTGGAGCACTTTGTTTTCCTGACTTCTTCTTTCCTTTCAGAGAGAGGGGCAGGGTCATCAGCTTCCCAGCAGGAGGTGGAGCCAGCATTGTGGAAGGCAGGCAAAGCCCTATTCAGGCCCAGGTGCTATCCCCTCCCACCACTCAAGATGCAGATGCAGCTATTCAGCCTAGGGCTGACTAATCCAGCCTCCTGGGGCTCCCCAGCCCCTGTCACTCACAAACCAGACAGTCAATTCACAAACAGGCCAAGGCACACAGAAAGGTCAGACAAGAGAACAGCCACTTTCTAAATGTGCTGTTCTCAAACACAGGATTTAAAAACCATCCTTCCTAAAAGACAGGTTATTAAACTCTGAGTTCAGAGGATACCAGACTTTAATTTTCATACTTGCTCCTATGGGAAGATATGCAGGAAAACATTATACACAGCATTCCCCAATAGTGAAAAACGAAAATGGCCGTAATTCACTACCAGAGCATGTCACACACACTAGTACATGCTCTACCTTTCACATACACCGTACCCTGCCCAGGGGGGTACTTTGGGCCTTCCATAGGGGTGTCCAATGTGTACAGAAAGGGAAGGGTTAGGCCTGGCCAGTGTGGACACTGGTCATTTCAGCATGGAAGTTAGCAACTGCACACAGGCACTGCTGTGGCAGGCATGAGACACCATTTTAGGGATACCCTGTGGGTGGCACAATCAGTGCTGCAGTCAAGTCAGGAACATTTGTATCGTGCACATATCACATCTGAATAGTCTCATGGCGCTTGCAGACGGCTCTGACAAAGTGAACAGGTGATGGCTTAGTTTCCAAAAAGCCATGTCTTCAGCAGGTTAAGAAAGCAGCTATGTTCAGAGATGGTATGCAGATGTGAGGGCATTTTGTTCCATGATGACGGGGCAAGAAAGGAAAAAGCTTGGCCCCCATTCCTGACAGTGTGAATTCTGAGAGGGGTAAGCAATGCTTCATTACTGGATCTAAGCATTCTGCATGGCTGATACCAGCTTAGCTTTTGTGACCAAGACTTTGGACCATTTCCATACGTATACTTATGAACCAAGCATAGGGTTTTAAAAAGGATCTGCTTTTTCACTGGAGGCCAGTGGAGGGCTTTTAAGCAGGGGGCATTTTTTGAAAGCAGTAGGGCGTTCCCTTCGTCCATTCGGTTTATAATTAGTCCCTGTATTAATGGTTTACTTGCCTCAATAGGGATCCATTTAAAAACCTTCCGCAAACTGCACATTGCACCAAAACAGGTGCCAGTGACGTGATCGATTTGTTTTTTTTTTATGGACAATTGGTTGTCCATGTAAAAACCAAGATTCCGCACCGTTTCCTTAGGGGTTGGACAAAGGCCTTGATTGGATGGCCACCAGTCATGTGCCCAATGTTCCGCAGCTTTGCCAAAGAGCATAATCTCTGACTTGCTATCATTTAGTTGGAGATGGTTTGCCCTCATCCACTTCTCAACATGGGTTATGCAATTTTTAAAACGCTGCTTGGTTTCATTTGGGTCCGGGCCTAAGGTGATCAGGATCTGAGTGTCATCAGCATAGGATATGACATCAAAGCCGTAGGCTCTGACCACCTTAGCCAGTGGTGTCATGCACACATTAAAAAGCGTTGGGCTCCAAAAAGAAACCCTGTTGTACTCCCATCTCAACAGGTCTCTCACATGCGATGCTGTTTCCTATCTGAAGAGTTGTTACACAGTCAGATAGGTAGCTGTTGAACCATTTAAGGGCATTTCCTCTGACACCTATCTCCCAAAGCCGCTGTTTTAAAATGCTATGGGAGATGGTGTCAAAGGGGGCGGACAGATCGATCAGGGCGAGGATGACTGACTGATGTTTGTCTAGGGCCAGTCTGATGTTATCAGTGATCTCGACCAACACTGTCTCCATACTGTGCGCTGTCCTGAAAGCAGACTGCGAGAGGTCTAAGAGTCCACGGCTTTCGAGATGGTCCACAAGCTGTCGATTGACAAGAGATTCCAGCATCTTCCCGAAATAGGGAGTAGTTAGATAGGGCGGTAATTTAGGAGAATGCTGGGATCGGCCGTTGATTTCTTTAAAATTGGTCTAACTCTGGCTGCTTTCCATATTGTAGGAAAGTCCACCTCCGAAAGTGACTTATTAAATAGACAGGTTAGTCTCTCCAATAGTACCGGAGCAATAATGGAGAAAAGTTTGGGAGGAACAGGATCGGTGGGGGAACCAGACTTTATCTTCTGCATGACAGAGGAGACCGACTTGCAGTCACATTTGTCAAATTCATTCAGAATATGAGGGGGATCGGGTAATGGACTGGGCAGATCTTCAGGATAGGTGCTATTTTGTTGAGATATAAGAGAATGATGGATAGCTGTGATTTTTTCCTCAAAGAATTTAGAAAGAGTATCAATACAATCTTGAGAGGTAGGTATTGATGACTGATTACTCGGAGTTGTAAATTCCTTCAAGATTTGGTAGAGTTCTTTAGAGGAATATTCTGCCTTATTTATCTGGTCTATAAGGAATCTTTTTTTTGCAAATTTTATTTCATTCATGTAGCCATGATGCAGGTTCTTGTATGCTTTGCGGTCGGCCAGATCTTTACTTTTGCGCCACTTAATTCTCTGCAGTTCTGCATGAGAATTTTATCATTCTTAGCTTATCAGTAAACCAAGGGGCGGTTCTGGTCTTAATCTTGACATTACTGAGAGGGGCAATTTTATCTAGTGCAGTCAGAATAGCAATTCTAAGATGTTGTGCCGCTTGCTTTACACTGGCTTCTGGGCCTATATGGTCTGAGTAAAAGTGCTTTAAAAAAAGGGGCAGAGTGATTTTACGCCATGGCCTACGCAATATGAGTTCACTTTCCAAATCAGTTTTAGTTGCAGTTATAGGAATAGCGAATTTCAATAAGTAGTGGTCTGTCCATAATAACTGAGTTGGGGGTTCCACCGCTATTCCAGATGAATTAGAGAAGAGAAGGTCCAAAGTATGACCTGCGCAATGAGTGGGACCTACGACCAGCTGAGCAAGACCGAGGGTGTTCATATTAGAGATCAGTTTCTCAGTGTCAGAGTTAGATAGCATAGTAATTCAAATCTCCGATTAGGAGAAAATTGTCTGAGGCTAGTACATGCGGCGCAATGATCTCTCGCAATTTGTCAGTAAAATCTCCTTTTGCTCCTGGGAATCGATAAATTAAAGCCTCTCTCCAGGAGCCGTTGGAGGATCCATTGATCTTAAAAATGCTTATTTCTGTATGGCTATAGACAAGATTTTCCAGGACAGTGATGTTTAGATCGTGTGTGGAGGCAATTAATAAACTGCCCCCTCTCGTCTCTTTCCTATCAATTCAGATTACTTTATACTGTGAAGGGAAGGCAATGTGTACATCAGGGGAGGCCAGGTTTCAGTAACAAAGCAGATGTCAGGGGCTACTGAGTCTAAAAGGCTCCATATCTCTAGTGAATGTTTAGCGATGGAACGGGCATTAAAATAAATTACACTGAGTTGCCTAGGAGCACTAAGCTGATTTAAACATGGAGATGTGATAGCCTTATTCGGGCCGATAGGTTGGACTGAGCACAAGATTTCTTGGATCCTACATATTTCTGCTGCCATGGCATCCGTAAATTCTATTGAGGAGGTGTTTAAGTTCTTTATTTCTTTACTTGAGTATTTGAGATGTACCATGATACCTCTGAGTCAAAGAGGTGTCCCAGGTGCTAAAAAGTGAGGAAAATGATACAGGGGTCCTGACTTTTGGTCTACGGACAGGTGCGTACGGGCGCAGATGGGCTTGCCTTTGGCACGCTGCTGTGCGCGTCCGCGGCCTTCTCCTGGTTATAAAGGAGGTGTTGTGGAGAAGCTAGAGCCCTACCCTGCAGCGTCCGGTAGCGCAACCGGAAGTGATGGATGCCTAAAACGACCCTCCTTTCAAACGGCACAAGCCGTGACGGACCGGGGTCAGTGGCAGTAACTTTGTGTTTGGCTGTCAGGAGAACAAGCAAACTGGTAAATACGGCACAGATCTACAATTAATTAAAAGCAAGTATGGACAAATGCGTTTTCACTTCAACAGTATTTGTGACTAGCGTTAATTATGGCTAGGGTTACCTTCATAAATGTTTTAAAGAGCAGCAGGTGAGCAGATTTTTAGAGCGCCGCTGTGCGCATCCGCGCCCTTCTCCTAGTTAAGTAGGAGATGGCGTGGAGAAGCTAGAGCGCTACCCTGCAGCTTCTGGTAGTGCAACCGGAAGTGATGAATGCCTAAACGACTCTTCCTCAAACCGCACAAGCCTTGACGGACCGGGGTCAGTGGCAGTAACTTGGTGTTTTACTGTCAGGAGAACAAGCAAACTGGTAAATACGACGTAGATCTAAAATTAATTCAAAGCAAGTATGGACAAATAGGTTTTCACTTCAACAGTATTTGTGACTAGCGTTAATTATGGCTAGGTTACCTTCATAAATGTTCAAAAGAGCAGCGGGTCATCAGATTGTTAGTGCGCCGCTGCACGCGTCCGCGCCCTTCTCCTGGTTAAGTAGGAGATGGCGTGAAGAAGCTAGAGCGCTACCCTGCAGCTTCCGGTAGTGCAACCGGGAGTGATGGATGTCTAAAACGACCCTCCGTTGAAATGGTATAAGCTGTGACAGACCCGGGTCAGTGACAGTAACTTGGTGTTTAGCTGTCAGGAGAACAAGCAAATTGGTAAATATGCCGGAGTTCTAAAATTAATTAAAAGCAAGTATGCACAAATTCGTTTTTACTTAAACAGTATTTGTGACTAGCATTAAATATGGCTAGGGTTACCTTCATAAATGTTTAAAAGAGCAGCGGGTCATCAGATTGTTAGAGTGCCGCAGGCCCACTAGTAGCATTTGAATCACCAGCCCTTGCACACTCAGTGCACTTTACTAGGGACTTCCTGGTAACACAATTATTCCAATCATGGATAACCAATCACAATAACAATTTATACAGAGAGAATATGCACTTTAGCACTGATCAGCAGTGGTAAAGTGCCCAGAGTCCTATTGCCAACAACCACGGGTCAAGAAAAACAGGGGAGGAAGAATCAAAAAGTTTGGGGATAACCCTGCAAAAAGGGCCATTTCCAACAACAGGTCTGCTATTATTAGCAATATAAATAAGCAATGCTTTCTATTGATCAATGTAATCATACCCAATGCATTAACCTGGGAAGGATGAATGAATGAGTCAGCCTGGTTCAGATTCGAACTTGTGCCCTGCAGACTATGCACCAATGTCAGAAGCAGGCACTTCATTGAATGAACAGCGTTGGACATGCCATCAAGGGCATGAAGGACTTTTATTTTTGTACTGGAGCATTCGCTCAGCCTGTCGGAGCTTTGATTTGTTTTTCTTGGCATCTATGAACTTTACAGTCTTTCATCTGCAGGCTTTCCCCAACCTGTCAAAGACACAGCTTTACCTGTCACATGTATTTGGTCAAAATAGCCCTTTGCACTCGCCTATCTATATGCAACTGCAGATTTTTTTTAAAGGCATTGAAAGAACAATAGAAACGTAAAACAGAACTCAGAGAAATGTGAAGTGAACTGTTCACTTTAGGCTTCTCGCGTTTTTATGTTACAAACCAATTATAGTAAGTTTGAAAGCAAATTACGAAATAGACAAGTTTTAAATTCTTCCACTTAGCTACAAATCAATGCGTATTTCGTTTAGTCGTCTTTAACTGAACATAAAAAAGATTAATAACCAATACAGTAAATTAAAATTTCAATTACATATGATTTATTATAACACTACTTCAAAAATTCATAATTACATAAAAAACAACAAAGGAAAGACGCAATAACCCTTATTACATTATATCAATTTCTTAAAAACTCATGCACACCTCCAAGTAATAGGCAAATGTTGGGCCCCTAATAGTAAGGATTAGCGATTGCTAATAATATCCGCAAATGGCAGGAAACAACAGTAAATAACATGCCCTGGTAGTAAAACTTTTAGAAACAGATGTTACGCTCTTAAACAACACCTGAGTATTTTACAGGCTGAATTATTAGGAGGATTGTGTATTTATCTGCAATTAATACCAAACATTGGGGCTGATTACAATGTCGGGCAGACCGTCAGGGGCAGTCTGCCCTACAGACAGACCATCGGTCTGACTGCCACATTACAATGCAGGTTGTCGGACCGCAGAGGTCGGGAGAAGACCGCTGCCTCCGACAGGATGCAAGATCCCTTCAGGGCAGCGGTTGGGAACGTTTTCCTTCCATGGAGGCGATGTCTGAGCAGGCACTGCCGTAGGGATTACAATTTACCTTTCCTACTGCCTTTTCAATGCGGTCCGACCGCCATGAGATGGCAGTCAGAAACAAACTTTGGGGGCCCTAAGCAGGGCTCCAGTCCCTCGTGGGCCACTGTTAAGTGGCCCTGGAGGCACATATAGTGCCCTCATGAAAATCCATGCACTGTGTGCAAGGCACCACATGGATGTGCACAAAGTGCCCTTTAACACTGAGGCTTGTGCTGCAACCATTTCCTGGTCCGCAGCACAAGCCACAATGTGAAGGTGCACTTTTCTGACCAACAGCAAGGCGGTGGCATCATGATTCGGTGGTCAGCCTGACAACTGCTTGTCGGGGGGACCCCTGACTGCTGCAACAGCGGTCGACTGTCCAACCATTGAATATCATAATCGGCCCATTATACGGATGAAGAAGGTCAGGAAATTCTGCAATTAACACCTTCTTAAACACATACTGGCAAATTGATTACTCCAGAACAGATTCACAAAAATGTGTGAGAGATTTTTCCCAACAACTCCGCTAAGCCTGTCGGACTTCTTTGGCGACTGCTTATATAACCAAGATGATAAAAGTAATAAAGATGACTGTCGGAAACAGAATCTCATGAATCTTGATGTGGGTCCGGAATATCAAGTATCAAATATTGTACTTCCTGAATATCATAGTCAACATAAAAAAGACAAGAATATCAACAGGTAAGTATTGTACAGATTTCTATACCTAACTCCACAGATATGTACCTTGAAAATATATAAAAATATTCAATGTAGGTATATGTGGAAATAAGAATAGTAATTGTATATCTCCCTCTGTGAACTTGCCTGTTAATAGTATTTGTGTTACGATTTTAAGGTTAAGGTAGCACACTATTTCCTACTCAATATCCCATACTACAACAATGAATGTTTCTCACACAGTGAGACAAGGGCTAGAAAAGTTATCTTTGTGATTTTAACTCCAAATATCTGTCTGCTAATCGAAATAAAGAATTTAGAGCCAAGTGTACTAAGCACTTGACCTGTTGCAAACACTCCAATTCAGTGTTTGTGGCCATTGAAATGCTTTTTAGGAGTCTAACAAGATTTTCTGATTCCTAAAATGGGATTCTGAATGGATACTGAATCAATATCTGGAAGAAACCTTTTGTAAGTGGCCATCCCAAATACCATATTGGTGTCTTGTATATCCATATTTCTTACTGAAATCCGGTTTTAAAACATTTATATTTTACAGACACATCAAAGAAGGTGTTAACCCCTTGCATGCTCATGACAAGCTCAGCTCGTCATGAGCTCCAGTGCTCCAGTGCTCATGATGAGCTGAGCTCGTCTTGGCCATTAGAACGCTCGCACGCTGGGATAATTCCCCTGCTGAGTTGAACGTTCTATTGAAAAGGGTGTGATTCACAAAAAGAAAGACTCCTTACACTTTGTGAATGTAAAAAGAAAAGTTTGTTGAAGACTAGGCAGTGGTCCAGGACCACTATCAGCTCATAAATAAACACAACTAAACGTTTCTTCTTAAATCCAGTTTCCCTTCCTTTAAGGAAAACAGGCTGCATTTAAATAAGAAAAATTTGATTTATTAAAAAGCAATCACAGACATCATGGTCTGTGGAGTAATCAGAAGGAAGCTGGAACTGAAGATTCTTAAGTTACTTTATTAAATTAGGATGTTAAGTCATAAGTTATAACGACAACCTCATCAGGAGCAGCTGTCCTGCTGCTCAGCCCTCACCCAACTGACATTCACAGCACATCAACATTCCAATCATCTAACATTCCACAAGTCATACATACAAGCTGAGCAGCAGGAAGATGTAAGATACAACATTATCTCTGACTACAGCATGCTACCATCCTTACGTGAGGACTCATGGCAGTGGATGCATGGTCAGGCATTTCGAGGTCGAAGATGTGTTGATAGCCATGGTTCTATTCCCTTTGAGGTTTACACATTAACTTGGGTGGTACACCCGCAATAAAGGTTTTGCAATGATCTAAGTAGAGAATACCCATATGAAGCACCAACGTGACATTGTGAATAGCATTCAGTAGAGTGCACTTATCTGAAAGCTAAAGTGCTGGATGGCAATTTATGTGACAGATATGAGTGTGCAATAGCTGCTGCTTTCAAACATCACATATTTTGTTAACATTTCCAAGCTACCCAAAAGGCAAAACTGGCAAAGTTCTAAAAAGGGGAATTTTAAATAGGATTCATACACAGATCACAGCTGATTGTTATTCATTACGTGGAGCACATCCACATTTGTTTACATTGGATAGTCAAATGTCAAATATAGGTAGTAAGTTCACTTAAGTATTTTTTTAAATAAACACAAGGAGTAAGCAAATCATTGTGAGTTTGCTAAATTAATGCTTGTAATAGGTTTATATGTAGCATGCATATTTGCAAATGTGATCTAATTGTAAGCAGTGCTGACGTACCGTACAGAAAAGGTGCTCAGGCGGAGAAGTGTAAAAGTGCAACAAAATGAGCAGCATGCTGATCCAAGTTCTATTATCCATATTCAACGCAATTTTTCATAGAGACTCCTTTGAAATTTTGAAAATCTATTCAGCCATGTCAGTAGCTTTCAGCGTTTTGACCCTATGAGGGAGAGATCCATACCTTTCTTCACGATAACGATTCAAAAAAGGGGGTGGTGATGAACAGAGTGTCTGAATTAAGCAGACCACTCTTACCCAGTCCAAAGATCAGGGCTTGATCCATCACCGTTATTTAGCTCACTGCACCATCCCAGCTCAGAACCTGGCTATATGCAAATTAGTCTGTCCCTGGCCCAGTGCATCATGGGAACAGGGCAGACCAAACTACCAAGCCAATTCTTAACCGGAAAGGAGACAAGCTTCCGGGGACCGGTTTCTGGCATTTCAGCCGTGATCGGCCCGGCTTGCTTGAATCCTGATGGTGCAGTGAGCAAGGGACTCATGTCTGAGTATACCCTGCCACACCTATAGTGGCCAAAAACGATCCAAAAAAGGGGGTGGTGATGAACAGAGTGTCTGAATTAAGCAGACCACTCTTACCCAGTCCAAAGATCAGGGCTTGATCCATCACCGTTATTTAGCTCACTGCACCATCCCAACTCAGAACCTGGCTATGTGCAAATGAGTCTGTCCCTGGCCCAGTGCATCATGGGAACAGGGCAGACCAAACTACCAAGCCAATTCTTAACCGGAAAGGAGACAAGCTTCCGGGGACCGGTTTCTGGCATTTCAGCCGTCGTCGGCCCGGCTTGCTTGAATCCTGATGGTGCAGTGAGCAAGGGACTCATGTCTGAGTATACCCTGCCACACCTATAGTGGCCAAAAACGATTCTTCACGATAAGGCGCCTCAGACTACTACAAATACAAGTACAGAATGTTTGTAAAATCCCAAGACAATCAAAGTTGGTGGATTAACTGAAACAAAGACGTCAGTTTTTCAGTAAATCTAATTGTCATGCATAAGCAGTCAGTACAAAAATCATGTCAGAATGTTAATTATTGTCTGTGCCCGTCTTCACTTAGCTGGTCCTGAGATGTATATTTCTTCTAATCTGTCAGAAGATGCAATAGTCAATGAGATTGAATGCTTCTAAAATTTCTAAAAACACTAGGCTCTCTTACTTATACCATAAGCTAGATTCCTGAGATCCTCCATGACTAAGATGACAGACAGCTGTCTACATTGTGGAAAAAAAGCCAATTTGTAGTAGATCTTTCGGGTTTTCGCATACATTGAAGGTTTCCAGATGACTTGGTATGCTTAGCAGGACCGAGGCAGTCCAACCAACCATACTGCTGCCTATACACTACCGCAAAACCACCTGGCTATTGCTGGACAATGGCAGACCACCACCGCTGAGTCCCTGCGAGTGAGAATTGTTATCGAGACCTTTGAAAGGTTTATCGTTTCAATCAGTGACACAATATCGATCCAACAAATATCGTGAAACACAAATATCAGAAATGTAATATTAAGAACAAAAATATTGACTCCATATACAGAACTATAAAAATCACTAATATTGAGCGCTCAAATATCATTAACACAAATATTGTTTTTTTACATATATCAATAACAAAAATATCGGAAACATAAATATCGATAACGTACCATTTCAAAAATATTGATCACAACAATATCGACTATAAAATTATCAACATAACTGATAAATTCAATAAAAAAGAGCTGAAAGCCAAATTTCACATAAACCAATCACTTCAAATAAACCCGAAAACTTATAATTAACATTAATACTTAATTTTAAATATATGACACCCATAAACATAGTACACCTGTAAAATTTACAATAAATCCATGTAAAACATTATTATTTATTATAAACATTTAAATTCAAATAACAATATGAAATATTATAGCAGAACAAATAAATTCATAGTCAAATAAATACAATTATATATAATACTACTAAAAGAAAACAAAAAAATTAAAGAAGCAATATAAAAGGCATAACAATTAAGGCAAATTATTACTTCAATAATGACAAACAATGCAAGCGAGGGAAACTCTGCTGTATTCTTGCTACAAAAGAATATACATCAAAATAAGTATCTCTACAAATACTTATTCAAGTAACTAATACTTACTATCAAAATTAAAATTAAATACTCCTAAACTAAGAAATTATTAATTAACAAGTGAATAGTAACATGGGGCCTTATTCCGATGTCGTGCGGAAGGCCATCTGACAACTCGTCTGCTGATATGCTCGACATCTGCTCCTGCGGTCCCACTGCAGTGTCATGATGCGTGCAGTTGGAGGTAGCAGGCGGAGAAACCATCCGACGTTTTCTGACGGGCTCAAGGAGCCCATCATACCTTGGATGCACAGTAATCTCTACAATAGGGACGGTGCCTGCTTAAGCACCGCCATAGAGATTACAATGTCCCATTCTGTCTGCCTGTCTATGGCGGTCCGACCGTGAAGGCAGTCGCATCATTATTAGGTAAGTGGGACCTCCGAATCCTTGTGGGGCAGTACATTTCCAAAACAAAACATACAAGTAAGTAAATAAAATAAAAGTAACAGCATTTTTAAATATATAAATAACTAACATGCAAAATGTGACTATAATATATACTCATATTATTAAACTACTTACAGGTATGATGACAGAAGCCGCATAATGTATCACTTCTCAAAAAGGAAAACAGTTATACAGTCATATGGGCTACAACTGCAGCCAAGAAAGTGCATCTACAGACACTATAAAATGGAAGTATATTAAATATTATTATAATGCATGCTATGGAAAGGCGATGACAAAAAAAATGCTGTAAATATTGTAAAAGAGCATCACCACCCCTAAATGCTACAAAGCGACTAATTACGACTTTGGCAGTCTGGGGACTGTTATCGTGTCGGCGTATGATATGCTGCCCGCCGGCTGGACAGTCGATTGGCCTTATTTCGATGTTGCCAGTTTGCTGAATGAAAGACCACCGGAGCACCACCACCACTGCCAGCCATTCGCCAACCACCTAACGGTGGTCGAGGAAAAGCAGCTGGCAGAGGGCGGTGTGAACAATTTCACTGCTGCTCGAATTATGAGTTGGCTTTATGTCGATTCAGTAGAATCAAAGGAACTGGAGAGCATACTCACCCATTTCCTTTTCTTCCCTTCAGTCTCCCCATGTGTATCCCTTCCTCCAGGGCCTCCCTTCACAGCAGCATTTTGACCCTGAAGTAAATGACCCTGTTTGTGCTTAAATCCAGGTAAGTCTGTTTTGTGCTATTTACCCATTGACTGGACTGGACACATTTAATCTTGACTCCATCAATGGGAAAGTATTGGTAGCAGGCATTGTTTTGTATGTGCCATGTATATGTGAACATTCAACACTTGTGCAGTCAAAATATACACACGTGCTACGAAGCATATGAAAAATATATTCTCTGCAGTCAGAAACACTTCTACTGGGCCAGCTGGAACATCGTAATGTGGTGGGCAGGAAACCGCCGCCACAGCGGTATGGTGGTAAGACTATCAAACTCATAATCAGGCCCAGAGATAGAAGTTAGAGTAATTGCACAAGACATAAGATAGGCAAGCACTAGTTCTCAGGAACCCACAACCAAAATCATTAAAGACATTATACCCAATGAACATATAACAGGCCAACTACCATCTATTCCCACTTTAAAACATCTAATTACACACACTACAAAAGCCTGTAGTTCCTAGAAGATACCAGGACATAGACATACCAGAGCATTTAATAATTCCACATAAAGAAGAACCCTTCCTCTTACATGAAAATAAAAATAATGAAAAATGTATCATAATCTCCACTGCAAACAACCTAATGAAACATACGGAATGCCAAACCTGGATGAGGGATGTTAACAATTGGTTTATAATAAAATAAAACAGATTTCCTATTAAATAAAAAGTAAACTCCAATTTCTTGTTGAAATCATTGCTAAACACAAATCTGTAAAAGAAAGCATTAAACCATCAAATCCATCTTAACATATCAAAAATTCCTAAACAACATTATCCCCAACTTTTAAACATCCACTCTAAATATTCCCTACCCTAAATAAACCTTTAGAAATCTCAAAAAAGTGATTAACCTTTTCCAAATAGCAGTAGCACCTAATCGCAACTTGCCTCCTGTTAAAGGGACAAAATAATGTCAATAGGTTACAAAATAGAAGTAATGTGAAAATGTATATTATACAAATACGAATGAAATCATTTTTTCTTTACAATTACAAAAAATAAATAACTTTATTTAGTCCACTTTAAAATTGCTAATATTTTATTTTAGAAATACATTTCACAAAATTTAAAGAATATGATAAATTAAAATTGTCAAAAATTAAGGGCCTTATTAGGAGTATGGCAGTCCGACCGCAGTCACACTGCAGGTCTGCCCACAATAGTCTGATTGTGGTGGTTAGACCTCCATGAGACCGTCAGCTCTGCCGATATCAAGGATCCAGCTGGGCCAGGGGCCTGCAAACGGCATCAATATGCTGGCAGTGCCACTGCTGGAACCACCAAGCATATTAGAAGTTACCTTTTCACTGCCCTTTTCAAGGTGGTGAGCCTGCCATGTAAAGGGTGGTGGAGAGGCATTTATGGGCTGGATTTGTGCCTGGGGGTACATTCAGGTGAGACCACCACAGCTCCGCCCGCCCAACCTGAATCCAACTCTGAATCCGGCGGGTGGGCGCACATTGGCATTGGCGGTCCTCCTGTGGACAGAGCGGTGACAGTGCTAAAAGAGGATCGCAAAAGTCGTAATAAGGCCCTAAATGTTTAAAAATATGAGTGACATCTATTTATTCTAATACAGTTGGGGAAACTGTTAAAAACTAAAGATTTGGTATTTTCTATTCCCACTCCAGTCTATACCAACTGGGAGAAGGTGTTGGACACTAAAGGGGTGACACTCGCTATTTCCACTCCAATCTAAACCAATTTGGGGAAGGTATTGGAAACTAAAGGGGTGGCATTTACAATTTTTAGTCCAAACTAAACCAACTCAGGGAAGGTGTTGGACACTAAGGGCCTGATTATGAGTCTGCAGGTCCAAGGACCGCCATACTCATGGTGGCGCAGTGGTGGAGGTCCAGCCCAATTTTCAGTTGTGCGGTCGGACCGTCCTGGGACTACCAATGCCGCCAGGGAACCATCACTCCCTGGAGGTGGCATGGCGGTCAGAGGCTGCAATATGCTTGGCAGAACCGTCGCAGTCCCACTAAGCATATTACAAGTTTCCTTTCTGCCAGGTTCCTTCTGCATGTCAACCCTGGCGGAAAGGAAACAAAGGGAGCCCCAGAGGGCCCACTGTGCCACCTTGGCTGGAGCATGCACAGAGGGGACAGAACATGTGCCCCCAGGTGTGCATGCACAACAGTACTGCAGAGCATGAACTTTTCAGTCCATGCCATGCAGAAAACTTGTGAGGCATTCCCATTGCGGTGCCTTTTTTAAAGGAACAATGACCTTTGAAAAAGGCACCACCCTGGGAGCGCCACACTGCTCACCATTCAGAAAAGGGGGTGGTGATGGACAGAGTGTCTGAATTAAGCAGACCACTCCTATCCAGTCCAAAGATCAGGGCTTGATCCATCACCGTTTTTTAGCTCACTGCACCATCCCAGCTCAGAACCTGGCTACATGCAAATTAGTCTGTCCCTGGCCCAGTGCATCATGGGAACAGGGCAGACCAAACTACCAAGCCAATTCTTATACTGGAAAGGAAACAAGCTTCCGGGGACCGGTTTCTGGCATTGCAGCCGTCTTCGGCCCAGCTTGCTTGAATCCTCATGGTGCAGTGAGCAAGGGACTCACATCTGAGTATACCCTTCCACGCTTATGGTGGACAAAACGATTCAGAAAAGGGGGTGGTTATGGACAGAGTGTCTGAATTAAGCAGACCACTCCTACCCAGTCCAAAGATCAGGGCTTGATCCATCACCGTTTTTTAGCTCACTGCACCATCCCAGCTCAGAACCTGGCTACATGCAAATTAGTCTGTCCCTGGCCCAGTGCATCATGGGAACAGGGCAGACCAAACTACCAAGCCAATTCTTATACTGGAAAGGAAACAAGCTTCCGGGGACCGGTTTCTGGCATTGCAGCCGTCTTCGGCCCGGCTTGCTTGAATCCTGATGGTGCAGTGAGCAAGGGACTCACATCTGAGTATACCCTTCCACGCTTATGGTGGACAAAACGATTCAGAAAAGGGGGTGGTGATGGACAGAGTGTCTGAATTAAGCAGACCACTCCTACCCAGTCCAAAGATCAGGGCTTGATCCATCACCGTTTTTTAGCTCACTGCACCATCCCAGCTCAGAACCTGGCTACATGCAAATTAGTCTGTCCCTGGCCCAGTGCTTCATGGGAACTGGGCAGACCAAACTACCAAGCCAATTCTTATACTGGAAAGGAAACAAGCTTCCGGGGACCGGTTTCTGGCATTGCAGCCGTCTTCGTCCCGGCTTGCTTGAATCCTGATGGTGCAGTGAGCAAGGGACTCACATCTGAGTATACCCTTCCACGCTTATGGTGGACAAAACGATTCAGAAAAGGGGGTGGTGATGGACAGAGTGTCTCTTGACTGGGTAAGAGTGGTCTGCTTAATTCAGACACTCTGTTCATCACCACCCTCTTTTCTGAATCGTTTTTGGCCACTACAGGTGTGGCAGGGTATACTCAGACATGAGTCCCTTGCTCACTGCACCACCAGGATTCAAGCAAGCCGGGTCGACGACGGCTGAAATGCCAGAAAACGGTCCCCGGAAACTTGTCTCCTTTCTGGTCAAGAAATGGCTTGGTAGTTTGGTCTGCCCTGTTCCCATGAGGCACTGGGTCAGACTAATTTGCATATAGCCAGGTTCTGAACTGGGGTGATGCAGTGAGCTAAATAACGGTGATGGATTAAGCCCTGATCTCTTGACTGGGTAAGAGTGGTCTGCTTAATTCAGACACTCTGTTCATCACCACCCCCTTTTCTGAACACTGCTCACGAGACTACTAAATAACTTGTAATCAAGCTAGTGGCAGATGGCCAGTCTCGGCGGTGTGGGGGGGATGAATACTGCCCACCCTCGCACAGCTGAAGCTCATAATCGGGCCCTTAAGGGGTAACACTAACTGTTACCACTCAATTCTAAACCGATTTGGGAAAGGTGTTTCACACTAAAGGGATGAAATGTATTGTTCCCGCTCTACTCTAAACCCTCAGGGAAGGTGTTGGATAGTAAAGGGGTTACATTTACTGTTCCCACTGCAATCTAAACCAATTTGGGGAAGGCGTTGGGCAATAATAGAGTGACATTTACTATTCCCACTACAATCTAAACCAACTCAGAGAAGATCTTGGATACTAGAGGTGTGACACTTACTATTCCCACTCCAAACAAGCCACCTCAGGGAAGGTGTTGGGCACTAAAGGGGTGACATTTACTATCCCACTTCCATCTAAACCAATTCAGGGAAGGTGTTGGACACTAAAGGGGTGACATTTTCTGTTCCCAATCCAAACTAACCCAACTCAAAGAAGATGTTGGACACAAAACAGGTGACATTTACTGTTCGCACTCCAATGTAAACCATCTAAGAGAAGGTGTTGGACACTAGGAGCCTGATTACCAGTCTGGCGGTCTGAGGACCTACTCCATGAAAACCCAGGTGGAGAGGAAACAAAAGGGGGGTCCAACATGGCCCCCTTGTAACTCCCGACCATGTGTTTGCAGAAGGTGGGGCACAACATATGCCCCCCTGTGTGCATGCACACCAGTTCTTACCGTGCAGGAACTGGTTTTGGTGCTCCTATTACAGTGCCTGTTTTAAAAGGAACCGCTGTGGGAATGCCAAAAAAAGCCCGCTAGACACAAGATTAACTCGTAATTTGGAGGGCAGCCTGTCCATGGTTTTAGCAGTGCGGTGGAGTGTGAAACTCGTAATCGGTCAATAAAGGGTTTACATTTATTCCACTCCAATTTAAACCAACTTAGGGAAAATTGTTGATACTAAAGGGGTCACATTTACTATTCCCATTCTAATATGAACCAATTTTGGCGAAAGTGTTGGACAGGAGAGGGGTTACATTTACTATTCCCACGCCAATCTAAAATAATTTGGGGAAAGTGTAGGACAGTAAAGGGATGACACTTACTATTCCCACTCCAATCTAAACAAACTTGGGGAATGTATAAAGACTTAAAAATAAAATAATTCCAATTAAAAATAAACCTTTTTACATACAATAGAACATTTTAAAAATGAAAAGTACACAACAAATACTACACATTATCATACTTAAAAAAACGTATGCATTCGTCTCAAATGTTATAACACACTAATTTAAACTATTAATATAGAAATTATTTTAATTTTACTAATAAAATCTCCCAAATTGTATATCTCCCAAAAATATATATCAATTTAATGTAAACAAATTCATAATTTTAATTGTAGCATAAATAAATGCAAATACAAATAGGTCGGGAAGGGAGTGTCGTGGCGGTCTCACAGCGGTGTTAAAGAAAATATATAAAATAATATTATTCATTTTAAAAATGTAATCATTTATTTCCGCAAAACATTAACAAATATTTTATTTCACATTAATTCTTTTCAAAATATAAAATAATAAAACTATTTGCTTATAAAAATACCATATCTTAAATTGCCGCCGTGGTTAAGGCGTTAAAAAAAACTTTAAAATATTTGAAAATTACAAATAAAACATTTCATTAAATAAAAAATCTAAAACTCAAAAATTAAGAGTCCGATTACAATGTGGCCCATAAGGGCTACCACCAACGGTCGGACACTTCCGGAACGCATTGTAATCAGCACCTTGTTTTACTTTCCAACCACCGAATTACAATGCTGCAGAAGGAAAGTAAACTGGCCAGTCATTCCGGCTGGCTTCCAACAGGCTTAAGGAGGCCGTCGACCAGTCGGAACCGGCTCGTAATCCCAAAGGGCAGGCCTTTCTACCCTTGGCATTACGATGCACGGTTTCTGGCATGGAAACCATTTCGGAATGCATTTTTGGGGGACCCAAGCAGGGCCCTCTTGGGTGCGCGGCCTCCAGTTGAAAGCAGAGGGGGCATCTATGGTGCCCCCCTGTTGATCATTGCACCCTGTGGCAGGCACCTCAAGCACCTCCCATTTCCCCATGGGAGCATGTATTATGGCTAGGCCTGGGCGGTAAATTCCGTTCAGCTCGTGGAATTTGGGTAATTTGGGTAATTTCGCCTTCCGCAGAGAACGCACAATTGCCCAAAATTCAGCTTTCCCCGACTTCGCAAAATGTTTTGCTTGTTTGCGTTCTCAAAATGCGTGTTCGCGAGATATTTCCCCCAAGCACACAAACAGCAATTGCGAACAGTAAAAAAGCATCGCGAACAAGCAATTCCGTGTGTTCACTGAATTTCTGCGTGTTCGCGGAAATTTTTTCACCTTTTCGCAGACTTTTGCGTAACGTAATTACGCAAATTCTGCCCACCCCTAATTATGACCACAGTGTTTGTTTGCATTCTAAAACTACATTACATACTATTTCATACTAAAAAACATACTTATATCCAATGATTTTTACTATATCAATATTGATACATCAATATTTAAAACAAAGCTTAAAATTTTATTTTTGACATTGATGTTCCTGTTCACGATATATATATAAAATCATGATATTGTTTGAACAATACTTGTACAATACAATATTTTTCACCCAATATTTTTCCCAATACCTTATTATTTACATCTGATTATCATGCTGATTCTAATGTGGGGATCCTTGCAGGTAAAACTGTCTTCTTTTATTTATATATACCTTGTGGTGAAATCCTCAGGTGCATTAGTTCAGCTGCACCAAAACAACATTGAAGCAAAAAAAAAAAATCAAAAATAAAGTCATGAACCATTATGTAAAGTGGTGAAAAAAAGGAAACCATTGTGCCAAAAAGTGATAAAGGGCATCAGGAAATATGATACTGCCAAAAAATGCAAATGATGTCCATAAGTAAATTATGGGGAAGGATAAAGTCAAAGTTAGGCTAGGGGACTTGGGTGGCTGTGATTTAAGGGTTGATTGTGGGTTTGGCGGTCTTACTGCCATGCAGCCACAGCGGTCCCAAGAAGACCGCTTCGGTGGCAGTCTCCCGCCGTATTACGATGACACTGATGTCACCGCTGGTATTTCTAATGGCGGGGAATATTTTTTCAGAATGTGTCAATAAAAGTGTGTAAATTTTGACTGCACAATTGCTCAATGTACACATATGCATGAAACATGTCAAAAATACCTACTACCAGTACTTTCCCATAGTTGGAATCTGGACCATATACGTCCAGTCCTGTCAATGGTTAATTAGAACAAAACAGACTTGTCTGGATTTCAGCTCCAACAGGGTTGTTTTCTTTGGGGTCAAGATGCTGTTGTGAAGGTGGGCCCTGGAGGAAGGGATCCACGTGGGAGACTGAAGAGAAAAAGGAAATGGGTGAGTATGCACCCCAATTTCTTCTATTCTGCCGACTCAAAGCAGGCAGTCTTTCTGCCTCGGTCGGCTCGATGGAAATTCAACTTGTAATTCTGGCTGTGGTGACCTTGCCTGTACTGTCCTGTGACAGCTGCTTTCCCCATGCCGCAGTTGTGGCGGTCAGCGAATGGCTGCAGTGCTCATGCGGTCTTTCGTTATACAAACCGCCAACATGCTGCGAATACAGTGGATGGAACGACCAACTAGGTGGCAGGGTTTCCAACGCATTTTTGACTGCGGTTTCCTTACCACCAAACTCATAAGTTAACCCTTTGTCTCCGTTTTAGGCCTATTACAATGGATCGCAGGTTGAGTAAAGCCTAGCAATTTGCCCTTGTTAACAGCTGTATTTTCTGATTTTGTCCTAGAAATCAAAGTCAAAATCCTACTGAAGGATAAGGCAGGTCACTTTGTCCCAGATGTGCCTCATGGCTCTAGTTACTTTGAATATAGGATTCTACTGAAGCACTAAGGACCTGAGGAGGAGTTTCAGGGTCCGACCGCCACAGTTGTGTCGGATTCATTGCCGCTAACTGAGCGGTCCGTTCAGCATATTAAGATGTTGTCGGATTTCAGAATAAAAGACCACCGGGGCACCGACGGCCATTCGCCAACCTCTGCAGTGTCGGCCGGGTGAAGCAGCTGCCATAGTGTGGAACAGAGAAGTTTCTCTGCTGTCTGAAGTACGAGCAGGCTTTTCAATGAGCAGACCATGGTGGTAGGACCGCCTGTTTCAAGTCATCAGAAACTAAGGTTGTGGGGTGCATACCTATCCATTTCCTTTCCTTCCCTTCAGTATCCGATATGGATCCCTTCCATAAGGTCCCCCCTTAACAGTAGCATCTTGACCATTAAATAAACAACACATTTGCCACGGAAATCCAGGTAAGTCAGTTTTGTAGTTTTTTCAAGCCTTCAGCAACACTGCACAACTTCACATGTGTCATGCAAATGTGCACATTTGACACTTATGCAGTCAAAATATACATACATGCATCAACATATTTGAGAAAACGTTCACCACTGTCAGAAAGACTGCCACCAGCCTATTGGAAAAAACACAGTTGATGGACAGAATGCAGAACAATGTCTTACATTCACCCCAGTACAAAGATCTGGGCCTAAATCCATCGTTTTTTTGCACTCCACACCACCCTAGGTCAGACACTGGCTATATGCAAATCAGCCTTGACCCTGTGCCTCATGGGAACAGTCCAGCCCGAACTACCAAGCCATGTCTTTCCTAGACCGGAATCAAGCATCCAAAGACCGGTTTCTGGCTATCAGCCTTCTTCAGCCTGGATAGCTTGATTCCAGTGATGTGGAGAGCCTGGGGCTCACGTCTGAGCATACCCAGCCCACTCGGGGTGAAAATTGCAAAAAACACAGTTGATGGACAGAATGTAGAACAATGTCTTACATTCACCCCAGTACAAAGATCTGGGCCTAAATGCATCGTTTTTTTGCACTCCACACCACCCTAGGTCAGACACTGGCTATATGCAAATTAGCCTTGACCCTGTGCCTCATGGGAACAGTCCAGCCCGAAATACCAAGCCATGTCTTTCCTAGACCGGAATCAAGCATCCAAGGACCGGTTTCTGGCTATCAGCCTTCTTCAGCCTGGATAGCTTGACTCAAGTGATGTGGAGAGCCTGGGACTCACGTCTGAGCATACCCAGCCCACTCGGGGGAGAAAATTGCATCATAATGAGGCGGCCGAACAACAGTACTGCATTACGGCTGTCGGATCGCCGAACTTGTAATCAGGCCATTAGTTTAGGAGTTAAAAGCTTAAAATCTGTAGCCATAGTGGTTAAATTTTCTCGAGGAGTCACTTTGCCACCTTTTCCCACTCCTATTCTCTTGTACCTAGTTGCACTTTTCAATCTTGAAATGCATCAGTGGGGCAGCGCTGGATACTGTGGCTGGATAGCATTTCATGAGGCTAGATACCTTCTTGTAGTGATCCTGCTTTGGTCCAGAACTTCTCACCAGAAAGCTCTGAGTGAGAAAACTTCTACTTGGAGTGCACCTTCATCAGATACCTTTGGCACGGTATCACAGTCCCCCTTCAGTCAAATATTTTTCAATCCCCAAATTCAAAGGATTCAGAGATTATGTCTCCCAATCATTAATAAAGTTCATAAATTGCTTGGGGACACCTTTTATGTAAAAAGGAAATAGAACCAGCAGGAGGCAGGTTCTATCATTCTCTGCAACCAGAGTCCAGCCAGTGTCTAACAGAGACGGTCTATAGGTTTTTCCCAAAAACACACCTCTTGCCCATTTTCTCTCCATGGACTTCAGGAGGCAAAATTGCCCGAATCAACTCCAGAGCAAGACAGAACAGGATATCTGAGTTCTCAGTCCTCCCTCACGCAGACAGAATTACTCTGACAACAAGCAGTTGTCTTCCACTTGTTTGCTCCATGTCCAGTAGTGCCCAGTTTTCTAGGAGAGGCGATCACCGAGATATGGACCATCATTGCAAGTTGTCTGGAGTGGTATCCTCCTGGACGATACCTCTCTGGACGACAAGCTATCCTGTGTCTCAGTGTCTGGAATTAAAAGGTCTACAAAATCCAGACCTGATCAATCTAGGGTCAGAGATAAATTCAGAGTATACTGAGGATCTGCAGGGTCAAGAGGCAGCAGGTGTATCCAGACACCGCCCACCTGCATCCATCATTAGCTCCCCTCAACTAAAGTTAAAGGCCCTCTGCCCCTGTCCGCCACCCCTATAGACAAAACTTGCACACAATACACAATCTTCTTCAACAAGGCCGTAAATAGTTTCAGATTTGGGTCTGTGATATCCTCGAAAGATTATACTAGTGCGATGTGGAGGTCTAAAATGTTCTCATACTGGGCCCATGCCAACTTTTCAGTTTGGCATCTGACTTACGGCCAAAACTATCCAAGAAAGCACTATCAAGAATCCCAGAAGGCTATTTCAGAGGGTTTGGCTACACAACCATGCCCATAGTCTTGCCTATCACAAAGTGGTTCTATCCTCTCCCTATCAGTGACACCCTATTCAAATCGGTCTTGTTGCCATGGTATTTACTGGGTGACTGTTTCTTGTGTGTCAGAAGCCAGCTTATAATGCATGCTCAAACTACGTATTTCCTCTAACATAAACATGAAATCTTTTGCAATTCCTAACTGTCATTTGTGTGTGCCAGTTTGTCCAAAAAGTCACTCTCCTACCATTGGATTCCTCTGATTAGTGCAGCTAATGCCAGTTTTAGGAGCTAAAAACCAATATGCAGAGATAAAAATGTTTGTAAACATGATAATTCTGATATTTGTAAAACATTTGGTTAGAGTTGCAGTCACAAGGCCTCATTGGAGTTGTACTCACTCAATGTTGCTTGCCCATGACTTGAGTAATGGTAACCTGCATGACCAGTGAACCTCAGTAGTGACAAAGCAGACCAAAAGATGTGTAGCATATTAGTTAGAGTTGGAGTGAGAGGGCCACATGGTAGTTGTAGTCACATCAGTATCAAGTCAAGTCAAGTCAAAAGGTATGTTTATTATGACCTTAGTCATTTAAACAGGTGCAAGAGAGTATCAAAAGTTAAAACGTTCACATAAAGACATTTAAAACATTATAACATTAAAATCCGTCAAATATAAGTTAAAACTCTTACACACGCTTCTTCCTTTGTCGACAACCATAAAATTGCATTTAAATTAGCATTCTGCATTTATGAATAAAACCCATTCTACCTCCTTCTGCTAGACTGATTTCATTAGTTTAAAATGCTTTAGCATATACATGTTATTCCCGGTTTCTTAGATCACTCAATGCTGCTTTTATGTATTTCCCAAGAGCAATCGCAATATCGATGGTGGGTATTTCAGTTAATAAGTTAGCTGCCTGCGCTCTAGAGCTTATAGCATATTTTAGGAACACGGGTCGTAACCACAGTTTCCGCTGTTCCAGTAATAACAGGCAATCAAGAAGGATGTGTACCAGATCTCCTTTGCACTCCAAATTACACTTACAACATCCATTTTGATCTAACAATTTCTTTTTCAAATCTTTATTTGTTAACAATGGGTTTATACCAACCCTCAGCCTTAAGATCTCTTGCCTAAGGCCGCTGTTGGGAAGGATGTCTAGGTAGGGGAACCAGTTGTTATTTAGCCAAGCGCCCATCATATGTGTTATTGATTTCTTTTTCGCTAAATATTCCATATCAGTCAATCTCGATATTTCCTTCCCCTTTGATTTCAACTCACTCCTAGTACAGAGGAGTTGATGTGTTTCCTGGTTCACCTCGACCTTTAATTTTTTACAAATTTGGGTAACTCTTTCCCTACACATTTTTGCCCATTTTAGATTACTCAATAGGATTTCCTTCTTGCACCATTGTGCTACTTTTTGTCCCTCAGGGTCTTCCAGTCGTTTCCAAAGTCTGAGTATTGCCATTTGAGTTAGTGTCTCCCAGGACTTTGTGCCTATTTCCCTTCTTATGGCTTGCACCATAGCAGATTGTGGGAGAGAGAGGAGTCCTTTGTGGCATTTTCCCTCTACCAAGTCCCAGGCTCCTTTACCGCTCAAATAAAGGATTTCTGCCCCATACAGAACTTGGGAGGGTATCATTGCCTCAAAGGCCCTTAGCATTGTTCTGTGCGACATCTCACCGTAATCCCTATTAAACATTTTTAGGCCGCATATCGATGTGTGTGCTTTGGCTTTTTGTGTATCCAAGTGCGTATCCCAGTTTAGTCTTTTGTCAAACCATATACATGGAGAAGTGTGGCTCACTGGTTAGAGCAGGCAGACCCTGAAGCAGAGGTCAGACCCGGGACCAGGGTTCGATTCCTGACGCGGCAGGGTGTTGAGCTCAAATGTCCACGGACTCGATAATTCTCGCTTCGGTGCCTGACCTAATCATGGGTTCACACTATGCAACTCTGGGCATTAAGCTTGCTTAATCTCCACAACGGCCCCCCGCGGCGGGATGCCTGGCTTTCACCTTGGGGATCCCCTGTAGGGCCTATCTCACAGGGAAAAACCAAGACAGGTTCCCAAGGCAAGCGCGGAGATACCCCTTCGGGGGTCGATTCTGGCGCTATATAAGAAATGCAATAATAATAATAATAATACCTAGGTAGCGATACTCATTCACCGTCTCCATTTTAAGCTCACCTAGGTACCAATTGAATCTGGTTAATTTTTTCCCAAAGCAAAGAACTTTAGTTTTATCCAGGTTGACAGTTAGAAATTTATTAACACAGTATGCTTTGAAGGCATTAAGCTTACGCTGGAGGCCTATCTCTGTCTGATCTACTATAACCAAGTCGTCTGCATATAATAGGCAGGACACCTTGTTTCCGTCCATTCTAGGACTTGCACTACCCTCGACCTCTAGATGGGCCGGGAGGTCTGACAGGAATATAGAGAATAACTGCAGCGCTAACACACAACCCTGTCTTAGACCGTTGCTGATGGGTATTTTTTGCGTTAAAATGCCCTCCGTATCTTTGATGACTTGCGCCCAGTTCTCATTGTGTAGTTCCTTTATTATTACCAGAAGGTCACTCGGGATATTTACTTTAAGTAGTGTTTCCCATAGGCATGCGCGATCAACTGAGTCAAATGCTGCTCGGAAGTCAACGAAACAACAGCACAACTTGCCATTTTGTTCCGTTGACTTCTTCGCCATCGCCCACAGTGCAAACCCATGGTCTATAGTTGAGTGTCCTTCTCTGAATCCTCCTTGTTCTATAGGGACAATCTGGAGCTCTTTTACCCATATGTTGAGTTGGTTCAATACAATTTTAGAGAAAACTTTCTCTCCTATATCAAGGAGGTTAATCAGGCGATAGTTTTGTGGTGCCTCCATGCTACCTTTCTTATGGATGGGCCTAATTATTGCACCCTTCCAGTTAGATGGCATTTTGCCTTCTGTTAATATTATACTAAACATCTGTGCAAAAAATCTTGCCCACCAATTTATGTCTGACTTTAGAATTATTGCTGGAAGATTGTCCGGGCCTGCTGCTTGGGATAGTTTCAGCTCTCTTATTGTATCTTCTACTTGTTTTACGTTAAATTTAGCTTTAAGGTCTGCTGATATTTCCTGCCATTTATGTGTCACTACCTGGGTTATAGGGGCTCTTGCCCCATACAATTCCCTAATATACTTTTCCCATGCGGCCTCACTAACTACACATTTTAGTTCCCCATCAGAAGGGCTAAGGGCTGCCTTTACCAATTTCCAAAATTGTCTTAGGTTTTTTTCCTCAATCGCTTCCAGCAGATTTGACCAACATTTCTCTTTAAATGTCCTTTTAGCGTCATTTACCATTTTTTTATACTCTCTTTTTAAACGGATTACATGATCCTGTCTCTCCTGGCTGAAGTTCTTTTTTTGTTTTCTTTGTGCTGCCCGGATCTCCCGTTTTTTGGATTGACACTCCGCTGAAAACCATTTTACTCTTTTGGGTGGTTTTCCACTAGTATTTTTGACCCTTTTCAGTTCTATTCTTAAACACCAGACAACTTCCTCTAGTTTTCCTATGAACCAGTTCAGGGTTTTATTCTCTAGGTTTTCCGGCTTTATTTTAATTTGCATAGCTAACAGTTTTGCCTGATATTCCTCCGTGAGTCGTGTCGTCACACGTCTAGGGTACTCCACCTCCTGGGGGATCACTTTATCTCTGGGTAAACTTCTTCCCCCTCAGTATCACTTTAGCAACTCTTGACAAATGGTGACCTGCATAATAAGTGAACTTCAGTAGTGACATGGGAGACAAGTGAGAAGGGGTTAAAGGAGTCTAGCATCTTAGTTAGAGTAGCAGTCACAAGACCTCATGGTAGTTGTAGTCAGTTTAATGTCACTTTAGCAAAACTTGAGAAATGGCAAGCTGCTTGACTAGTGTAGATCAGTTGTAACATGGCAGTCAAGTGAAAAGGGGCAAAAGTAGTCTAGCATCTTGGTTAGAGTTGCAGGCACAAGGCCTCATGGCAGTAGTGGTAGCTTTTCTATCTGAACTTACCAAGACTTGACAAATGGTAACCTGCATAATTAGTGAACTTCAGTAGTGATATGCGAGACAAGTGAGTATGGGCAGAAGTAGTCTAACATTTTGGTTAGAGTTGGGTTGAGAGTGCCTCATGATAGTTGTAGTCATTTCAGTCTCAAGTAAGCAACACTTGACAAATGGCAAGCTGCATAATAAGTTAACTTCTATAGTGACATGGAAGACAAGTGAGAGAGGGCAAAGGGAGTGTAGCATCTTGTTTAGAGCTGGTGTGATAAGGCCTCATGGTAATTGTACTCACTTTAATGACACCTCCCCTTGTGTAATGGTAACCTGCATGACTAGTGAACTTCAGCAGTGGAATGGCAGTCATTGAGAAGGGGCGAAATTAGTGTAGCATCTTGGTTAGAGTTGCAGTCACAGAGCCCTCATGGTAGCTGTAGTCACCTCAGTCTCACATTAGCATCACTTGACAAATGATCGGTATACCATAGCTGTTGGCAACATGCATTTGGGATGGACCATACATTTACATTTTCACACATATCACGGGTCCTCCTGGATTGATATTTTGATTGTAATGCACTTACAGACAGCATTGCAACATCTGGCATGTCATGAAGTTGGATACATATGGTCTTATATGCAACAATACACATTGCCACAGACAAACCAACATCTCAGATACTTTGGGCATTGCATGTTAGGAAAGTATATGGAGAACAGAATATCAAAAGCAGAGTTGAGAGAAAACAGGACATTGTTATTGAAGTGTAACTTATGAGAGTCCCCTCCCTCTTCTATTTCTATGAAGCCCTCAGTATGCAGATGGCCAAGACCTTCTCCTCCCTGGGTAAAAGTTGTAATGGTGCTCTGGGAGGGCCACCGCCAGTCCGCTGAGCCTCCAAGTTGGTGGCTGTTGTACTTGGTATGTAACCTCAGCCTAAGGTCATTCAACCTCTTCCTAATGTTGCCCTGGGTGCGCAGGGGGTACCAACAGCATTCACTCTGTTGACTATCCTGTCCCACATTTATTTTTTGTGGCTGAGAGGAGTTTGCTGGACTTGGGACCCAAAAATGTTTGGCTCTACTCTAATGATTTCATCCACCATGACTGTCGAGTTTGTCTTAGTGAAGCTTGTTTTTTCCCAGGCATGGTGAAAAAAGAATGTGTGAGTATATGAATGAAAAAACAACAAGTGATAGAGGTATAAAAGTGCAAAAAAATATTAGACGTGGTGGAGAGTACTAAATGGGAAGAGGAAAAAAGGGGTGCCTTATCTAAAAATGCTGAGCACGACTTTCTGTCTGTCTTGCTGTGCTGCAGTTTGGAAGCAAAGTATGCTGGTCAGAGATAGGGTGTGTTTTGAAGGCATGTCTACTTGTCACATCACATCAGTTGTGTATTTTTTAAATCCATCCAATTGTCACTGTTGTGTTTTATGTGGCACATATGGCAGTGGTCAACTGCCGTTGGGTAACCATAGTTTGTTGTGCACAGCAAGTACGACTGTGTAGTCGTAATATGCTCGGCAGGTGGAACGTGGACCTGGTGGTGGTGTCATTGGATGTGGAGCCAATATTTCAAACCACTGCAGTCCTGCCGGGTAGGCCAGCATGGCTGCAGTTGGCAATTTCAGACAGCACAACTTGCAATACTCTGAGCAATAGATGGCCAGCTCAGCGGTGGCTCGAACGACGCAATCGAGGTTCTTGGGTAATCAGACCGCCGAACTCGTAATCAGCCCCTAAGACAGAAGCATTCAAAGAAAGCACATGACTACAATTTATTTTACAGGTTCTCGTTCTTGGTAAATATATGGTACACTTGCAGATCTGAAAGTGTGTTACCGCACCCAGCACATGTGATATTAACGTCAATATACCCTTAAAAGGAGAATAACTTTGAGAAACTAGCCAAATAAACCTCAGGACTGCCTCATTTCTCCAGCAATTTAGGAAAGTACTTAAGACCTGGCTGTTCAAATGAACGGATCACCAAGAAGCTGCTAGCAACTCTTCATGGATCTTGAGACTCTCATGAGTGATTTGCCGCACTTTACAAATTCTTGATTGGTTGATTGATTGATTGAAAAATATGTCCACATTTATTGGCATAAGATTAGCAAAAGCTCCTTGTTGGTGCAAATATGTATGCCTCTCCCTAAAAAACAATGTAGCATTATCACACACTTGTGATGTAGTAACTCCACATTACTTCAAATAGTAAAAAAGTTTTAAATGCGTAGCAAACCACTTATCACATATTTAGCACAACTTCTGCACACTTATGAAAGTCTCTAAATTAGGGTCACAAAGTAGAAAACCCATTACATACATTAGCCATCAAACAGGCTCTATTTAATCCTGACTAGTAGAGCACAAACCTGAAAGTATACATGTATGTGGGATGATTTTATTTGCATTTTGTTTCTTTACCTAAGTACAGGAGGGCACTGGATCAATAAAGCATGCAAACATTTCAAGAATTACACCAGGTGGTAAAAATAAGATATTGAACCATTTCAAAGACTGTCACAATGATAAAAAAGTTTAAAAGTTATTCAGATGCGGGGGGCGTGGCTTGGCAGCGACCAAGATGGCTGCATATTCCTGCGGCGCTCCGGTGGCATACCTGAAGACCGCTACACATCCGTCACTGATCCTGTAAATCCACGACATTGCACACCAGGATTGGACAGCTGACATCCTCCGACGCCCAACGGTGTGTTTTTCGTCCGGATCCGACCCCGGGAAGTCGAGTACCGGGGATCGGCGAGTGCGGGCCTGGTGCGGCCTAAGCGGTGGAGGCCCACCAGTGAAGCACCGGACTCGAGTAGAGAGCGGGCCGCCTAGGAAGCGCAGGTGGGCGGCTGAGTGGCGCAAGACACAGGGGGGGTCGCGAAGTAGCAGAGATCCCCAGTGAGGGTGACACCGCGGTTGGAGCACCCGCTCCCACCTCCTGGTGTGTGCAGGTGTGGTGTGCTGCCCTCTCCGGTGCCGCAGTGAGTGGACTGCCCCCCCCAGGGAGCGGAGCCATTGAGGATAGGCTGGTGTGGCGGCGCCCCTACCACGTGGCTGAACAAGGCGGCAGAGAGGCCTCAAAAATCCTTGCTAGGCAGCCCCAGGATATGGTGGCAGCGGGGCGCACTAATTCGTGGCAGTAGCAGCGGCAGAGGCCCTTGGTGACCACGGTACCGAGCCTGGGGGTGACAACGGACAGCGGACCGGTGGGTGAGGTGAGAGACCCCCGGCAGGCATCCCTAACGACTGACAAACGGCCGGCTGGCATCAGTGGGATAATCCTGGTCTGACGAGGGCCACCCCTGCCTCTCCCGGGTGAGGTGGAGTGCGGAAGGAGGCGGAAGGGCCCAGTGGCGGGCACCATATATCACGCACTGCCATGAGAAACAAGAAGTCCACGGTGACCCAATCTAACACTATGGACAACTACACGGAGGAAAAAGGAGGGGGAGCCGGGTCCCACCCCGGGACTTCGGAGGAGCCCCATGAGCCATCCCGGTCCCCCATAATGCAGGCCATACAATCTTTGGGCACCACTCTGGAGTCCAAAATAGATAAAATGTCTATCGAACTGACGCTTCAACGGGCCGACTTGAAGAAGACGTCCGAGAAATCCACACAGAACGCCACCGCCATTACGTAACTACATGGTGCTACCAAGCAGTTACAACAACAGGTCCAACAGCTCACACGCCAACAGAGACAGATGGCGGCGCGGCGGGAGGACCAGGAAGGGAGGGCCCAAAGAAACAACCTGCGGGTGGTGGGAGTGCCGGAAAAAATGGAAGGGGCTAGCATGGAACTGTTTGTGGAAGATCACATTTTAAACCGCCTGCAACCCAAAAGACTGTCTAAATTCTTCGTCGTAGAGCGGGCGCATAGGGCGACGATCCCACCGCCATGCCCAGGGGCCCCACTGCGCACCATCATCGTGTGGATTCTGAATTACAGAGACAGGGATGGAATCCTACAGGCAGCCTGGCAACATGGGGACATTCGTGTGGACAACGCCACAATACGCCTCTTCCCAGACTTCACACTTAAGGTCCAGCAGGAGCGCCGTTCGTTTGATGCCGTCAAGAGAGAACTGCGAGAACGCGGAGTTAAGTACATGATGTTCTTTCTGGCGCGGCTCAAGGTCTTGGCGGAAGGGAAATCCTTTTTCTTCACCACCCCGGATGAGGTGCATGCCTGGCTTGAAGAGCGTGGCCAGCAGTGGAGGGGCCCGGAGCGTGGGGGAAGTTGGAGAAGCACGGCGCCCCAGTCCCCGACCTCATCTGTGGGATCAGTGGGTGGTGCAAAACAACGACAGGAGAGTCCACGCCCAGAGAACGGGAGGAGGACCCGCAGCCTTTCGGTGTCTCCGGGGAAAACATCACTTACAACGCATTTATTACAACGCACTACCATTACAACGCAACCATTACAACGCAAACCATTACAACGCATTGCGCTGGGGGGCGCTCTAGGATAGGGAATATATTTAATTTACTATCCAACACCTTCCCTACTATCCACGGGGACTGGAGTTTGAATAGTAAATTAAATAAATCACTATCCAGCGCTTAAAAGCACTATGCGTTGTAGTGGTATGCGATGTAAAAACCGCGTTGTAACAGCAGGCGTTGTAATAGCCTGCGTTGTAACGACACCAATCCGTCTCCGGACCTGGGGTGACATGAAGGACCACAATGGTTTGGACTGACCGGAAATCGTGGACACGTAATGTATATGGGGGCTATTGATACTGGTTCTACAGGCCCATTGAGGGATGGGGGTCTCAGAATGTATGGGGGACATGCGAGGGACAGACTTGAAGGCCCGAACATTATTTGCTGTTGCTGTTACTTTTATACCGTGTGGGCAGTGAGCCCCGGTTGAGTCTCCTGGAAGTACTCTTTCATAATGGGACGCTGCTTCAGACTAGGGCAACCGGTGGAGTAGATGATGAAATGTAAAGGGGGGTCGGACGGGAGCCCCGGATGCTGGACTTGGTTGCACCACTCGCCCCTGAGTTTTTTGTTTTACGGGCTACAGGCACTCTGCTTGTTGGGGATGTCTGGTGCGGTTGGCCGGAGAAGCAGGGTAGCAGGGTGGGGGGTGGACGAGGGGGGGGATAGGGGGTTTTGTTCTAGTTCTTTTTGTTTGTTTCTCTATTATATGGTTGCTCTGACTCCATTGACACAAACAGCTGGCGGATGGGAGGGGGTGGAGGGGAGATTTGGTTACTAACCATTATAATTGGCGGGACTGATGGCTGGGCTACACACGACACGGACGCAACACATTGATATAGTATCCTGGAATATGAATGTCCTGCAAAACAAAATCAAACGCACTGTGGTGCTTCAATACCTTCGCAGGCACGCCCCTGATGTCGTACTCCTACAGCAGACGCACCTGTTAGGGAACCGCTGCAAGGCCCTAGACAGATTTGGTTACACCTTACGTGCCCACTCTGGCTTTACTACGGGCTCCAGGGGAGTAGGGATCCTTGTCAAAAACTCCCTGCCACTGGTCCTGGGGCGGTGTTGGTTGGATCCCCTGGGTCGCTATGCGGCGTTGTCTGCACAATGGGAGGGCCTATGTTACCTTTACATTACTCCAAAGCACCACACAACTACTCTCCCCGATATTCGAAATTTGCTGTTGGAAATGCCCACGGGGACACTGATCCTGGGAGGGGATATGAACAACGTGATTGCTAGGGAATTGGACCGGCTGCCGCCTCAACTGGGTAGAGGAGGGGAGACCCACCTAAGGGACTTTGCACAAGCACTGAGTCTGGTGGATCTCTGGAGGACACATAACTCGCAGGCTAAACAATACACACATGTCTCTGTGGCCCATGGCTCGTCTTCCAGGATCGATTACATATTCACACGGGCAGACTGCATGAGCCTCTTCAGGGACGGACATCATAAAGCTAGAGGGATATCTGACCATTCACCGGTGGGGGTTCAGATGGTGGGTCCCAGGCGAGATTGGAGTGTTCCCCCTCAGCTTGATACCTTTTTATTTAAGGACAGGGAGTTTCAGGAGAGGTTCCGGGAGAGTGTGGATCATTACTTGGAGGACAATATGAGATCTGTGAGCTCCCTCGGGGTAGTCTGGGAAGCGTACAAGACAGTGTCCAGGGATTTTGTGCAAGCCGAGGTTGGGAGACGGTGCAAAGAAAAACATGTACAGGTGGCACAACTAAAATTGGAGCTTCATGCTCTGGAGGATAAGATGGGGCTTACCCAGGAACAGGGGCAGGACAGGCAGCATAAAGCACGCCTCCTAAGCAAGGAGTTAAGGGACGTTCTGACGGAACAGGCATGATCACATGCACTTGCCACCCAGCGGTGGGTGTATGACTTGGGACACAAGGCAAATAAAATGATCGCCTGGCTGGAAAAGAGAGATCGGGAGCGCAGTTGGGTACCGGGAATAGAGCGACCGGACGGGTCGGTGAGCACCACTAGTGTGGCGATTGTGGAGGAATTCGCACGCTACTATGAGGAGGTCTACCGCTCTCAAACGACTAGGTAGGAGTGGGAGTGACATGAATTCCTACCCCCCTTGCGGCTACCCGTACTGGAGTCTGATGACAGGGATATTTTGGAAGCAGATATCACAGCCAAAGAAGTGGAGGAGGCCATGGGGGACCTGCAGACAGGTAAGGCTCCGGGACCCAACGGGTTCCCGGCAGAAGCGTTTGGGTGCGTGGCAAGTCACACGGCACCACACATGTGCAATATGTTCCATGAGGCGCGAGAGACTTGACAGCTGCCGAGGGATTTTCGGCTGGCAACGATCGTAGTGATCCATAAGGCCGGTAAGCCGCAGGGGGAATGCAGCTCCTACAGACCTATCTTCCTCCTCAACTATGAGACGAAGGTCCTCGAGAAGATCCTGGCCACGCGCCTGGGTGCGGTGGTACAAGCACTGGTCCATCCGGACCAGTCGGGCTTTATGCCCCATAGAAGCACGTGACTCAACCTGCAAGCAGTAATGAAGCGACCGGTAGTGCCGGCGGCACTGCTATCTCTTGATGCCCGTATGGCTTTCGATAGCGTTGAATGGGGTTACCTATATGCAGTTTTAGAGAAAGCTTGGATTTGGTGACAACTTCTGTGCATGGGTGAAGCTCCTCTACACAGAGCCACTGGCGAGAGTCCGGGTTAATGGGGCTATGGCATGGGATTTCCAACTGAGGCGCGGCACGAGGCAGGGCTGCCCCCTTTCCCTAACTCTCTTTGCCCTAGCGCTGGAGCCACTGGCGCGTTGGGTTCGAACGGACCCTGGAGTGTGGGGCATATACCTGGGTAGTGGATGGGAGGAACGCATATCGTTATATGCCGACGATATTTTGCTGTATGCCCAGAGATCGTCTGAGTCCATACAAAGGCTGATGGCCATACTGCGCACATTTGGGGAATACTCCGGATATCACATTAACTGGAGCAAATCCCTGCGCTATGTCCTGGCGGGGCCCCAGCCTCAAATTATGGAAGACTGCGAGGGCCTAATCTGGTGTACAGAGTTCAGGTACTTGGGAATATGGGTCACACCATCTGACACCTAATTCCTCCATGTAAATGTGCAGATGTAACTGGAACGCCTTCACAGCTCTGGGGCAAGACTCCTACTTGGCGGCCTTATACTCTAAAACCAGACGCAGTCAGACCTTGCCTCCCCAGACAGCGGTGGTGGTAGAGGTGTGGAAATGGGCAACAAAGTCACTAGGGTGGGAGGCGAAAATTACAGACCATACACCTTTGTGACAAGGCGACTTCCTTCGGGAGGTTGTGAAGCTGCGAGACCTGCGCCAGTGGAGCCTGATAGGCATAGACACGCTGGGGGACGTATGGATGAGGGGAAAATTGGTAGATTTCGCAACTCTACAGACGGAGTTCCACATGGTGATGGGGATTTCCTGCACTACCAACAACTCAAACACGCCATACATGCACATCTGACGCAGGGGGAACAACTACCTGAATATGCCCCACTTGAGGATAGGCTACTGCTAGATCCTATGATAGACAAAGCTATCTCCCTTACCTATAAAAAGCTTGTTAATAACCTTCCGGACACACTGGGACCATTGAGGGAAAAATGGGCGTCGGATCTTGGCTTATTGGAAGACGATGAATGGAACGAGGCCTTGCAGTGCCCTAGAGAGGTTGCGATCTGGGCTAGATTCAGACTGGTTCAGCTGCGTATCCTCCATAGGTCCTACACCCCCCGGACGGTGCAATATAAGATGGGGTTTGCAGCTTCGCAATTCTGCTTAACGGGTTGCGGAGAGGAGGGCACCTTCTTTCACATTCTATGGGACTGCCCCAAAATCAGTATTGGGTTCAACTGCAGGAAAATATGGAAGAAGTGATTGGGGCAGTGGTGCCGCTGGAGGCCCGATGGCATGTTCTGGGGGTGACAAGTAACGTTACCTGGCTCAAGGGGGACAAGATATGGCTAGCTCTTGCCAGTATGGTGGCCAAGAGGAACATAGCTCGCCTCTGGGGGAGTGACCTGTCACCAACGGTACAGTACGGGAATATCGTCGCAAAAATATCGACTTACCTAAATATCGCTGCAAAAATATCTACAGGAAGAAATATCAATGACAAAAATATAGTCTGACCAGAATATCGACAGACAGGTAAGTAATATCGTTAACATTAATATAGTTGTAATAAATATCGTTTACAAAAACATAGTTTACAATAATATCGTTTTTTAAATAATTATAAGTAATGTAGTGTTTTTAATGAGTATTTGTAGATAAAGTAGTATTTTTAGTAGTATTTTATTAGTTAATAATGTATTTTATGTTGAATTTAGTATTAATAATTCCGTAGCGGGTTGTGGGTTTATAGGGGAGTAGGGTGGGAAGTAATTTAAATATAATGAAATAATAGATTAATTAATGTTTTACATGAATATAAATAGTGTAATTAATAACAGTTAATTAATTTCAATTAGTTAATTGATTAATAATTATGTAATTAATTATGTTAATTTATTAATTAATTTTAGGTGTGTGTACAGGATTTTTTTTAGTTAAAATGTAGTAAATTAATTACAATTTAATTGAATAATTATTTAATTAATGATTTAAAAAAAAAAAATTATTTTATAAATGATTAAATACATTTAGTAATTTTTACCCCTACGCTATCCAACGCTTTCCCTACTGTTGCCCCCTCTGGAGTGGGAATAGTAATTTTTACTTCTACGCTATCCAACGCTTTCCCTACTGTTGCACCCCCTGGAGTGGGAATAGTAATTTTTACCCCTATGCTATCCAACGCTTTCCCTACTGTTGCACCCCCTGGAGTGGGAATAGTAATTTTTACCCCTACGCTATCCAACGCTTTCCCTACTGTTGCACCCCCTGGAGTGGGAATAGTAATTTTTACCCCTGCGCTATCCAACGCTTTCCCTACTGTTGCACCCCCTGGAGTGGGAATAGTAATTTTTACCCCTACGCTATCCAACGCTTTCCCTACTGTTGCACCCCCTGGAGTGGGAATAGTAATTTTTACCCCTACGCTATCCAACGCTTTCCCTACGCTATCCAACGCTTTCCCTACTGTTGCACCCCCTGGAGTGGGAATAGTAATTTTTACCCCTACGCTATCCAACGCTTTCCCTACTGTTGCACCCCCTGGAGTGGGAATAGTCATTTTTACCCCTACGCTATCCAACGCTTTCCCTACTGTTGCACCCTCTGGAGTGGGAATAGTAATTTTTACTCCTACGCTATCAAATGTTTTAATTAGTAATATATTGTATATTTTAATTATATGTATGTATTATTTTTGTTATATAAAGTAATGTGTTAAATATATGTATATGCCCACATTTATTAAGTTTATAATTAAAAAGTGTAGTAAATTTGTTTTAAATAGTTAAAAAATAAAAGTAATGTAATGTATTTTGTTAATAGTACTTATATTTATTTATTATTTAATGTAATTTTAATTATTTTAAAAAGTCGATATTTTTTACATCTATATTAATTACAACGATATTTTGGAGTCGATATTTATGTACTTACCTGTTTAAGTATAGTGAGTCGATATTTTTGTAAACGATATTTTTACAACTATATTTATGTCAGCTATATTTTTGTAATCGATATTTTAACACCCTACCGTCACCAACGGTGGAGCAATGGGAGCGGGACCTGGACTGTTGCCAAAGGGCAGAGAAAGTTATGTATAATAGCCGGGTATGCCCTAAAAAATGGGGGAAGATATGGTTGGCATTTAGACGATACAGGGGGGACTAGTTGAATACCCAGACGGATCACCACTGGGTCGAGTGAGGCCCTTATTGGAATTCACCCTCTGATTGACACGCTCTGCCAGCATTTACTGGACCCTACTGTCTGAGGGACCACCCATCCACAGTCGCAAGAGGGAATGGCCACGAAGCGGAGGGGGGGAGGAGGAAGGAGGATTAAGGACACAGCACGGGGGGGTCTGGGCAGGGAGGGTGAGGTTGCCTAAACACAGAATTTTTAATTTCGTAAGGGGTACGCTATGGGGGTAGGCCAACATGGATCTCGCCAAGTGATTTTTATATTTGTGTGATGTAACTGAACCAATGCACTTACACTGCTATCTGATGTGTATTTTAATGGAGCTGTTATGTATCAACAAAAAGATTTTTTTTTTTAAAGTTATTCAGATTCAAAAATGAGAATGACCTCCATACCTTAACGATGTCTTTTGGCAACAGGTTCCAGGATTTTAGATGTAGGTCACTGAATGATTCCCCTTCAGTGAAATGTTTATTAAATCTGAATTATTTAAATTATTCGTATTAGACAAATTGCAGATTTCAATTTTAGGATGATGGATGGGTGAAACACAAAACATTTAGGAGCTGATTACGAGTACGGCGGTCGGATCATCACAAGACTGCCGCAACCACACTGCTCAGGAAATCGGTGCCCTTTGGAGGCGGTTTTGCTGCTAGCACAACTGTGCCAACTACGACCTGCCTTTTCACCGAATTTTTCATGGCAGGGTCCCCGCCATGAAGAGGTCAGCGGAAAGGCAGTTAAGGGGCCTCAAACAGGGTCCCAGGGTGAGTTTGCATATTGGGGACTGGGCATGGGGGCACTTGCATAGTTGGGGGTGCACTGTGTGCCATGCACAATATGGTGCACGACACACAGTGCACCTGACATGCAAGTGGCGCTGCACTGCAGCGGCACGTACTTCAGGTTCTCCTTATGAGTCAAAGCATGTTGCTTCCATTCCACCACCGATGATACACCACCAGCCGGGCAATAGTGTCATAATACAACGGTTGGGATGCCACTGGCTTGGTGGCTTACTCCCCACAACTGCATTGGCAGTCAAACGGTCAGACCACCAATCTTGTGATCAGCCCCTTAGGAAGTGTCAGGAATCAGTTTGATATTGCTTCTGTAAGGAAAAATATGAGAAGGAGTGATTTTGTAAAGAAAAGCAACATGTGTTTCAGATGTCAAGTGATCAGTCATTGGAAAACAATATCAAGTTTAGTGGTAGATTAGTTAATTCAAGATGTCCGCCATTTTAGTTTAAGTATTCTAAGCACCTTGTGTTTGAACATTCTTAGAATCTCTTTTGTTCACTGTTGTACAAGGTCAAAGCTGCGCACTTCAATTTAATCTAAAGAGGAGACTAACTTCTCAATCGCCATCTCCTCAGTGTGAGTTTGTGTTTTGAGATAGGAAAGATAATTCCTTTCTATCATTTGGCTGAGGACAATTTCTGGAAAGTTGAGCAGTGTTACTGTTCTGCTCATCCTCCTTTTTCGGACTCCAGGGCTGCCTTAGTTGGAGTCTGAAGGATGGAGCAGTGTACCCCTTCCTGGCGGTCACTGTTCTCAGCCTCTAATCCTAGGGACCCATTAGGATGGCGGGTAGATTGCCCCCACTAGGCCGGTGGTAGCCACAGCCGGCCCGGTGGGGGCGTTCTGCCGCCATCCTGCCATGAATGACCCCCACCACATTAGGATTGATGGGGGGTCCGCGGCGGACGGAAAGACCGTCTGCCGCTTTTCCGCCGGTTGACTTGTCGACCAGGCGGAAAACATACATAACATGGTCTCCATCCATATTATGATGCAGGTGGCAATTGGCCTTTCCATGGTGCAGACTCCGCCATGGAAAGACATGCGGTCTTCTCTTTGGGGGCCCGTTGTGGGCCCCCGGGGGTTGCGGGGGGTAGATGGCTGCACTTGGGGGGTACCATATTTGCATTCACAAGGTGGCAGGCACCGCGTAGTGCCTGTCATCTTGTGCTCATTCCCAGCATTGTGGCTGCTGGTGCTGTGAGCATCAATTGGAGTTAAGCACTACTCCCCCGTCAAACTTGTGGCTACCATCCCCCATTCGGAGGTGGGGGAAGTGCCAGGTAGCACAAGGAGAAGCCTGAACAAGCTCTGCCATCAGTAGCCATTGAGTTAGCAGCCCAGTTGCAACAGAGACACTAGATCCCAGTTGTGGCAGCCCTGCCGTGTTTAAGATTTCACAATATTGCATGTGGTTGTCTACTGTGTGGTGGAGAGGACCAGGGCCTTCACTGACAGTACACTGGAGGGCCACCTATCAAAGTCAATGTGAAGCCCATACTTTGATTACATTGTGAACACATGTAGCAACTGTAACTGTGCAAATAACTTTGTTACCTTGGGGTAGCCACTACAATAGCTTGGCAGTGCTGAAGAATATCAGTCCGCAGCCAAATGTTTTCTAAGCCCATGCAACACTACGCTTAGAAGTCAATGAGTAGCAACAGTCACATAACCTGGTCTCTGGGGATCAGTGCTGCATTTGAGCTGGTGGTTGAAGGTGGGGTTCTCCAGCACTCATTTGTCGGTACCAGAACTTATATTTCCTCAGCAGAATTTGATCTAGAGCAAGAGAGAGAAAAAACCATAAGTGGGGGGAAGGAAAGAGGATGAAAATATGAATTGACTGTGGCAAAGGAAAAAAGAAGGGATGAAAAAGAGCATGCATGACAGGGAGTGCTTGTTGGTGGATTAAGGAATCATAGGGTGAAATCAAGACTATACAGCCTTGGTATTCAACACCCCTTATATTCTTGGCACCTGCTGCTGGCTAATGGCACAACTTTGGGTAAGGGCAATCAGTATTTTACAAATTGAGCACTGTGGGGACCATGTGTTACCTACTCAGTGCTCCGCTCTAGGTGGTTGTGTCCCCTTCATGGCTTCTACAGCACTGTGGAAACACACAAAAACCATCTTCAGGAAAGTAAATCGTGCAGCAGAGTTCATTCAAAATGCTTTCACCAAGAATATGACTTAGAGTCTGCAATTATTCTCGTGTTGCATACATACTTTTCTTTTGAGTGACTCGGGATCTGCTAGCCTGGCTTCAATCTATAATTTTTTCTGACAGTCCTATATTGTGTATGAAAAACACACATTATTTTATGATTCATACCACATCACTTGTATGCGGAAAAGTGTTACACATTCATATTTTCAGAAAATACAAGAACACCCCATTATCGATGAAATACTAAAATCCAGGGCATCTCTTTACAAATACATTTGAAAGTAGTGAATGACTTCAGTCAAAATAGGTGGTTTACAAGAAAAGCATTATATAAGTAAACTCTATAAGCTATATATTTTTCCTTTCCAAAGGGGGAAAAGCATTTATTATCATGGTCTTGAAAGTTAAATGTCTCACATGTGATAAAATAATTGTGAGTACATTTAGACAATGAGAACAAGGACTGTGAGCGTACGGCAGAAATGTCATGAGAAGAAGAAAGGAGAGAACGAAAATATGTGCAAATGGCAGTAAAGATAAAAAGGACGATAATTTATGAGATATTTCAAATGTGTCACCATATTCCTACTTGCATTCCTTAAAAGAAGAGCAAGCCGGTGAGAGGGGCTGCTTCGGAAGGCGGAGATCGTCTCCCTGTAGCGTTCCCGGGAGCGGCGGTCACTGTGGGTGCCGGCGGCTGCTGGGGAAAAGAGTGTCGCTGAAGCCTATCCTTCCCTATCTTAACACACATACGGAAGAGTGGTAGGGGCCAGTGAAGTTGTTACCCGTGCGCTCACAGACCCTGGCGGCTCTCCTCCCTTTTCCCCCGTGGAACCTAGATGGACAGGGGCACAAATTACACTGGCGTAGAATGTAGAGGCCGGGTCACAAGCACTACCGGCGGCGGCACGATTGAAGTCATGCTGGTATAGCTAAAGTTGCAGCGTATGAACGCTGTGGGCAACACCCTAAACCAGACGCTATAATACTTTGCCATTTTTGCGGGTGTGGAATACGGAGGCCAGGTCACAGGCACTACCAGCGCTGGCAGCATTTTAGTCATGCTGGCATAGCTAAAGGCGCAGCGTGTGAGTGCTGTAGGCGAGAGGGAAGAAGACCCTGACTCCAAAATGGCGGCCATCCTTCCCATTTTCAGGTATGGCCCGGGGGCACCCCAGAGGCACCCTGAGGGGGGAAAGCAGTAATAGCAGGGCCCTAGGAAGGGTCTTAGCAATCCCTGAAAAGGATCCAGATATGGGGCCCACAGGGGTTTTCACTCCTTGCCTGACCGTAAGATGGCCGCTAGGGTAGACTTTTCACCACTAGGAGCTCTGAACCTGGAGTCTGTCCCTTCCTCGCCTCTCTTCTCACCATCTTTGTCCCAGTGGCCAGCTGGAGAACATTGTGGAAGGCTCTCCCAAGTAACACCAGGACCAATGTCTCTCCAGAACTTACTTCCCTCCTCCCCCTCCTCCCTACGCCCCACTCCTCTCGAGTCTTGACTTTGGATCACCTCCTGTTCCTCTCTCTATTCTGGTGGAACCTGAAACACATACATGGCCAATTACCTGTGGATCTGCACCAACAGCTATTGGGGAGATTGGTTCCGGCACACCGCCATGGCCATCACCTACCCAGTCGGACTTCATACATTAGTCTTGTTTCTTTCCCACTGCTGCTTGTGCTCTGTAATTGTTTTCCCATTTAGACCTAGCTGTTTGGCTGATGCCCAGTGGAGATTCCTGATAGCTAAAGAGAAGATGGACTGTGGACTTCTCCCTCAGTCGTCACCTACCCAGCCGGACTTTGGGCAGACCCTCCTTCGTCTCTCCATTCTACCTAACTCCTACCCCTTTATCCCACCCCCTTACCCTTCTAAAATCCATATGTCTAGTCTTCTACACTATTGAATTTTTTTTCTAGTAACTGGTGTAACGTGTAACTGAAGTAATTTTATAATTCCTGTGGAACCTTATGTAAAGCGCTCTGATACCTCCGGGTCTAGCCAGCACTATATAAAACTTTTTAAATAAGTAAATATAACTAACAATGCTACATTGTGTTGGCCCTTCAAGGAAGAAATAAAAATGACTCAATCTCTCTCGCTTTCCTTGCTTTGAATAACATTTTATTTTGTGGTCGTACAGTTGTTAATAAGTGTTTATATGTTTACCCTGATAAGGTCTGTTACTCTATCAGTGGGGATTATCAGTTATTATAGGTTTAAACCAAAACCAGGGTACGCCTAACAATGATCTTTAGCTCCTGCAGCGCCGAGAAGTACACCTTTCAGTGCCACTCAACAAAGCAGGTCCTGTCCTAGATAGTGAACTCAACTTGCTCAATGAAACTAATGCACAGCCTGTGTTCCATATCAGCTCGTGAAGGAAATCTAGGTCTGGAGGTTTGATTAATCACTATATTCCTGTTTTTAAGGATGAATCATTTTCATTGGGATGCCATTTATTGCTTGAGAAAGCTGACAAATTAAGAGTACTGGTGTCTAAATTGCGTTTTCATTGCTTTCACAAGTGTCATCTGCTCAACAGCAGCCAATGTCAGATCATAACACTGATCAGCAGTGATAGCTCCTCAAGCTGTTTACCACCCCCAGCTAATCCGTCTGCCCACCAGTTTCTAATCCTCATATTGCCCACTAGTAACCACTTTCACACTGCCCTCTAGTGCAAACATGTGAAACAGTCCACCAACAGCCCCATCTCATTGTACCTACCACTATGTACTCGCTCATCAAACTGATCATCAATGCCAGTTCTCCAGTGCCCAGCAATGCAAGCTTACCACATTGCTCACCGGGCCAGCTCATTACACTACCCACAAGTACTAGCTCAACACCTTGTCATGACCACAAGTGCCATCTTCTTGCACTGTCTACTAGTTGAAGCTACGCATACTTTCCCATAGTGCAGGATCTTCACACTGCCCACAGTTGCCAACTTCTTATTATTCTCCTCTGTACCATATACTCACACCGCCAATCAAGGTGCCCACCAGGGCAGTGTGAGGCTGCTATTGAGACTCACTCTGTGCTGACTCATTGAAATTTTCATGGTGAATCAATCCTGCACAGCCTTTCTGCAACCTTTCCATGCCCCCATAATTACTTAAGGATGCAGTCTGTAGTGCCCTTGGTAACAAAAGCTGGTGCTCCTCCTGCAAATAAACATTCTCATCAGTAATAGTCACAGGTATAGGGATGGACCTTAATGTCAGAGACTGAGCACATGCTTCACTGTCTGCCCCCTAAGTGGCAGCCTCAGAGCATATGGACAATACTGTGTTAGAGGCTGTGGGTGGCCATTTCAGCCAACCCTGCATCCAGCACTCTGCCTCAAAAGTAAAGTTCTATCCCGATTCCTCATTACCACAATACCCACTCATGGAAGTATGTGGAATGTTGCATACTCAGTTTCAGCAGTTACGATGCCTTTTCTAGAGCTTGTGATTGCTAGAAAGTGAGGCATTTCTGATATTTATCTTTTTACATGGATGTCATTGCTTGGGAATAAAGTGTCGCTTGAACTGTCACACATTTGCCAATGGACTGCCATTCATACACAAACTGAAAAAGTGAACATATCACACACAAGCAACATTAACACTAGGTAGCAATGTATAGAATTACTTCAAGACCTGAGGATGATGTATGGTAGCCTCACGGATGGTCCTACCAGAGAGGTAAGAAGGCAGCACCAATAGGGGGTAGTGCCAATTTACCCCCTTGTCCACATCCTATGTACAACGATAGAGGTGGACAATAGGGAAAAAGAAGCCACATGCAACCATACTCAACTGTAACTGACTAAATATACCAAGTGCGGTAATGATCAAGAAAAACAACACCTCCATTTACATCCTTATACCGGTATGACATAAAGGAGAAGGGGAGTAACAACTACTGCAAAGGAAAGTAATGCAGTGGTAAAAAAATAGTATGCTGCATGTTAGAAATAAGGTTTCCAGTTGACTGGGGTGTGAGCCCTAGTATGTCAGTAACTACAATTCTAGTCAGGGTAAGGCCCAAGCAAACCCCAAATTAACATGTGCTCAACCTCTTGTAGCTTGGAACAGAGCAGCCAGGCTTAACTTGAAGGCAATGTGTAAATCAAACTGTAAAAACACTGAAAACACCACACAAAAAGATCCCACACCAGGTTTAGAAAAATAGTATATATTCTAATAAATAAAACAAGACCAAACCGACAATAATCCAATTTGGAAAACTGGAGATATTGAATTTCAAAGTTTTACGTTAAAATAAAGCCAAAAAGCACAAAGTGTCAACAAGGGATGTCTAGTCAGCCTGGTCGGGGACAAAGTCACAAGTTCAGGCTGACTGCGATTGACAGCAGCCTGGCTACTGGGACTAGGTTGGGCCCACTGAGCAAAATACCTCCTGATTGTGGAGAGTTGTATAGATCAGAGACAAGAAGCGTTACATAGTTGAAGCAATGCATGGGTTCAGAGATGCGGTGAGAGCTCCTGTGTGTCATCATTGATGATCTCGTTAATGGCAGTTTGTGATGCAAAGCCCGGCCATCGAGGGTGCATTGCACAGCTGGAGCAATGCACCAGTTCTGATGAGCTGCAAGGCTTTCATTTGGAGGCCGGTGCCATCGTTGAGCTGCTGTCGACGAAGGATGCAAGCACCTGGATCAAAGATGCGCTGCGCCATCTGGGATGATTTGGTTAGGAAGATATGAAGGGCACAGTGGGCCTTCTACACAGGACTCAATCCACGCAACAGCAGCGACCCATCAGTTCTGCTCCAACATGTGTGGTTCAGCCCAGTAGATGTGTCGGTTTGGCTCGAGGATGTGCCTCTGAGCAAAGAAGTTGTAACTGTTCTGTTGGTAAGCACCTTGGGGCCACTTCCAAGGGTCCAGGACTCGGGCTGCACCACTTGGCAGGGTAGACTCACAGATGACAGAGTCCCGGTGCTGATGCAAGGTTGTCAATTTGGCAATGGATTATGATGTTGAATTTATGGATTTATGGGGGAAAGGGTAAGAACCACCCAAATAAGTTGATGATACAGAATGTTTGGGTGTGAAAAATGAAGGAAAAAGTTAAAACTAATGACCTGAAAAGGTCTACAGGAAGCATTTACCCCCATTTTGGAGGAATCCACAACATTTATGATAGAAATGGAGGGGTTGCATAGGGTATGGCAGCCCCACAGCGATGTAAAGACCCATCCACCCCCAGGCATGCATTGTCCATTGTGCACTTTCCAGTGAAAGAGAGTGTTGTCTGGGTATTTTGAGAGACATCAAATAATATCAAATTATACCATGTTTTAAAATGTTTTACTTTAAAGAAAAATTTGTTTTTAAATGTTCTGTTTTTTACAAAAAGTTCAGTTGCATGCACAGTCTATACAATTTGCATACTGAGAAAAACATGCTGTTGTATTTTCACTACCAAAAAGAACAGCACATGTGCCACAAATAAATGCGTTCTGTTGACCACAAGCAGATGAGACTGTGTGGGCTTGGATACCTTTGCATCTCTAGTTTTAGCTTCTGTCTGTGTACATCCCCTTGCTCTTTTCAAAAGACATAAAATCATTTTAATGAGAACACACTGTGCCTAAATAGAATTTTTCCACTGCTTGTCTCGAGATACAATTTTCGCTCTAATGAGATTTTCCCTGGGAGAGGCAGGCTAACTAATTTTAACTGCAGGCTCACAAAAACCTCATGCGCTGATCGAATCACTCGGAGAAACAGAGTTGGCACCCAGGAGGATTTAGATCTGGTTTGCCAGCAGTATTGGTAAAACCCTGCATTCTACTGTTCTCACTGAGGGACCGCTCACTAATGCTTGCACTGCACGCAGCTGTCAAAGCCTTTCACACAAGTGATATGATGTGCGGGCATCAGCATGTTCAGAGACAATATAATTGGAAGCTACTTGGATGGGCAAGACTGTGTAATTCATTATTTGTTGCTGAATACATGCTTCCCCCATGACCTCATTACAAGTTCAAATCCATTTATTTTCTTCTGAGGCGAATACTTCCAGTAGCTAAAAAGAGCCTCAAACTGGCTGCATCCCTGTAGGTCTGCATAGGATAGTGGCCCCGGCATATGGGGCCTAACAAAGGACACGGTATTTTTTCCGTTTTTTGTTTTTACTTGTTTTAACTTTTTCGTGATTGCTAATCAATATATGCCACTTTCCACCCACATAAAAGGGTAGTGGAAGAAAACGAAAAGTAGGACATTTGATCAGCTAGGACATACTCGACCATCCCCCAGGTTAATCAAAGTCCTGTTTTGCGAGTCCTTAATAGCGAATTTTAAGGATTCGCTATTAAAGACTCGCAAAACGGGATGCATGTAGAAATCGCAATCATTTTAGCGATTTCTACAGCTTACTTATTTGCGATTCGCTAATTGCTAATCGCAAATAAGGAATGGCTTTCCTATTCATTCCTATGGGCCTAAAGGCCCATAGGAATGAATGGGGAGTCATTCCTTATTTGCGATTAGCAATTAGCGAATCGCAAATAAGGAAGCAATTCCAAGGGTGCCAGGGTGCCCAAAGGACACCCTGTAGCACCCCTGAAATGTTAATGTACACTGGTGTTGCGCACACACATGTTCAAAGGACATGTATGTGTGTAACATACAACTTAGAAAAATGCACTAAAGTGCATTTTTCTAAGTTTTTGCTATTTACCACGTAGTTAGACTTCGCGGTAAATAGCGGCCCCAGATAGCGATTTCGCAATTTTAAAATGGTTCATGAATTGCATTTAAGGAATCTCAAATAGAGATTCCTTAAATGCAATTAATCGCAATTTAGCGATTTCTAGATTTGCGTTTTTTGCATTTGGGATGATGCATCCCAAATGCAAAAATAGCGCTAGCAAAGGGCCAGATTCTCAGAATCTGGCCCTTTGCGAGCCGATTCTGGCTTGATGAATCTGGCTGCATGTTCCGAACGGTTGTCACCCTGGTTGAGATGCCCCCTGCTTAGAGGTGGTAGGAGTTCTAATACATTGTGAAAGCCTTGAAGGAGAAGGAAAAGATTTGGGGCCACACTTGTCAAAGAATTTCATTGCCCTTGCACAACATACAGGCAAAGGCAAACACAAGGGTGCCTATACTTTTAGTCGATTTGCAAGAGAACCTAACACTAGATAACCTGGGCATGCATCAAAATGGTACTCCTTCCCAACAGACGTGCAAGTTACGGAAAACACAGTGGCATGTGTTGCCGCTTTGTGGAAGGCCTTCACAAAGGTTGTCCGGTCACCATTCTGTTGCTTATTGCTATACTTTGTGTTAAACTGGAACTGATGGGGTAAAACCTATACCCAGACCGTGTTAAGAAGTGGAAATATGACAAAATAATGAAGTAATGCTATCACAACGTGGTGCATTACAATTCATATTTTGCCATAGCTTGCTACTTTGTTGGTTCCTCTTTTTAAGAGTGCTGCATTCGGCAGAACATTTATAAGGAGGAAAAAAGGCTTTAATGATTGTTTTTGTGCAGAAAAATGCCCATTCCTGCACACAAAAAAATCCTGCCTGCAAAGCAGGCTCCTGTGAACCTTGGTGCAAGGGTGCCTGCTTTGCTGCAAGGCAGCCCACAGTGCGCCAGTGCAGTGAGAGAGCAGGAATACACCATGTCTTGGTCAATATGGCGCATTCCTGCTCTCTATAAATGCTGCCGGAGTGCACTCTAATTATGAAACTAGTTCAAACAGTGGGTTGAATTTCATCCGAGTGCATCCCTTCCAGTGCGTCGTGTCCACTGACGCCCAGGTAACAATGAACCAAATGTGCTGAGAGGGAGGACCCCTCTGAGTTGGCGGGAGCACTTTGCTGGAAACTGTGATGTTTCTTAACAAACGTGATCGAGTTAATAAAGTTATCACACTTAATTTGTGATTGTAGTTTTTCTTTTTTTGGTTGATGTTTTCAAACAATAGACATTTGTCTACCAATGATATCTTGATATCCATATAGTGTATGTTCCAAGCGCACATTATTATACATCCCCATTCCCGCCCTCTCCATTTGATGCAACACAGCAGCTTGTCTTGCTGCACCGTGCTGCATCAAATTGTGATTAATTTGCCCCTTATATGTGGCTATTTGCATCACTCTATAGACCCATTAGTCTTTAGTTGGCCTTGCCACACTCTGGGGCCTCATTTATGAGAAATAACGCATCGCTGCGTGAAAGCAGCGATGCGTCACTTCTCAGTGCGCACTCCTTGCGACATTCCTGATCGTCATATTTAATGTATGGCGCATCATGTCGCACGGAGCTACAGATACGTCAGTATTTCTGACGTATCCGTAGGCGCAAAAGTGACGCATTGCTGGAGTGTGTCACAAAAGTGACGCAACTCCAGCAATGCGTCCTTTCACCTGGGGCAAGCCCCATGTGAAAGGGCCTGCGTCAGTCTTACGCCTGCTGTGAGGCAGGCGCAAGATTTTGATGCAATGGCGTCCTAAAAGTGACGCAGTGAAATCTCATAGATTTCACTGCGTCACTTCTACGACCCTTACTTGCGTCAATACACCCCCTTGCATACATTATACTTGGCACAGGTATAATGTGGCGCAGGGGTTTACAAAGTGACGCATCTACCTAGATGCGTCACTTTGTAAATATGGCGCAACAAGGCGCATTTTTTACACCACTGGTGCGTCACTAAAAGTGCCGCACCGGCGACGTAAAAGTGCAGCACAGCCTCATAAATGAGGCCCTATAGTTCTTACAGAATGCTAAGCCCCTCTGCCCCCCATAAAGTTAACCTTGACATCTGTGAGACTGTAATCTTGAAGTGGTACAAAGGCACAGTGCATGTTAGAAGCGATGCAACAGAAAATGACGGGGGGGGTCCTTGCAGGTCCAAGGTTATGATACTACTCCCACACGTATGGATCAACTTTACTTTTAGCTGTCTCCCCACTACGTCAAGGATGAGTCCATGACAACTCAAACTGGATAAGCTCTTTTTTTAATCATGCATGTGCAGTGCATTTACACTTTCAGCAAAGAGCTACCTCCCAAACATGCAGCTATTGTTCAACTCAGTGAGTGGTCCTCCTGTAGACAGTTAAGTGAAGGTCTCTGCTTTCTGTGTCAGTTGTTCCGACTGTCCATTTGCAGGGTCCAAAGTTCAATCGGTGCTGTGTATCAATCACTGAAACCATTTAAAGGGCAGTCAGAACTTGCTTGCCCTCCTTCCGCAGGCTCTTTTTGTTGTTCTTCCATCTGATGCATACTTCTACCTCATTGATGCCCATAAGTTGCTACCTGAATGCTCATCACCACCAAGGCACGATCCACAATGCTGCAATATTCCCTCAGACAGCATATGTGGTCCAGTATACATTTTCACCCGCGGCACAGGCAATCCTTAGGGTTTTGTTCAATGCTCCAACGAATCTTTCATCTCCCATTTTGGCTTCAGGCCTGTGGAGGTTGAAATGTATGTGCTTGACATGCAGGAAAGAAAGATACTCAGCACATATTTGCCACTGAAATGTGTGACCTTTTTAGTGGGCAGCTCTTGAATTAGGGCAATGAGAGGACTTGCATTTTTCTATCTTTAACGTTATTTTGTTAGCTATAGTCTGTATTATTTCTTCTTCTGAGTACTTTCTGTTGTCTTCAATCAAGTCCAAAGAGGAGTGGCCATTTGTCATACTTTGTAAGATCTTCAGACAAATATATATAAGAGGGGTCTGCCCCCTTTATCTACCTATAAATGCGACCAGATGCACTCACTTCTCTTTGGATGGAGGAGAGCATGCACTGGCAAATCTTTGCCTTCCTAAAGCACTTGATAAATGTACATACACCCTAGGCCATTGTGCTGCACATTTCTTTATCATATCCAGGGCCACTGGAATCATGCATAGAAGAACCAATTATGAGGCAGGGTTAATTGAATTATGCAGCCAGCTAGGGTAAATTATGCATCGCAAGGTACCACATTTTGTGATAGTATTACTTTATTATTTCTACTACTTAACACTGTCTGGGTATAGGTTTCACGCCATTAGCACCTGTTTAACAACTAAATATAGCAAAAAGCAACAGAATGTTGACCAGACAACCTTTGTGAAGGGCATTCTTCAGAGAGCCGACGGCCCGTGTTTTTAGCAACTTTTGATCCGATTGTTTCTAGAAACAATTATTTGGTGAAAATCTGCAGATTGTACTGTTTTACTATTTTTTATATAAATATTGTTATTTTTTTTATAGCATGTACTTTTAAGTGATTTAGAATGTTTCAGTTCATTTCTGTAATTTATTTTGTTGTAGCAGGTTGTTGGGTTTGTAGGGAGATAGGGTGGGGAGTTAATTAGGTAATAATTCACAATATTATTTATTAAATCTTATTTAAATATATGGTTGATATTTAAAATATAAATTATATATTTGGAGGCTGTTAGGTTTGTAGGAGCATAGAGTGGGAAGTACATTTTGTAATAAATCATTAACAATTAAATATTATTTGTTAAAATATTTAATTAATTTTTATTATGTAATATTTATTTCACTTATATTTTTGTTGTGGGCTGCTAGGTTTGTAGGGGTGTAGTGTGGAAAGTTAAGTAATAATTAAATAACTATAATTTATGCATTGTTATTTAATTATTTACTTGATTTTAATTATTTAATTCATGGAATACTGATCTATTTGACATATATTATAGTTGTATGATGCTAGGTTTGTAGGGGTATAGGGTGAGAAGTTAATTAAGCATTATATAATTAAATAATTATTATATTTAAATTTATTATGTAATTGAATTTTAAATATGTAGTTCTCGAATACTTATTTATTTTAATTTTCTTTTTGTTGCACTCTTCTAGGTGTGAAGGTTCTAGGGTTTGTTATATATTGATTCAAAATGTTTTATGCAATTGATTTTAAATATGTACATTTTAGAATACTTATTTTTCTTAGTTATATTTTATGTGCATGATGCTAGGTTTGTAGGGGTATAGGGAGGGAAGTTTGTCCCATCGCTGCTAGGTCCTTTCCCCCGTGCTAAGCCTTTTTTTGGCTATTTGGAGTAGTTTGCCCTTAGGCCCCTGTAACTTTTTGACCACTAAAGATATCCACCCCAAATTTCCATCCTTTTCTTCCAACATCATGGGGATTCTGAACCTACCCAGGGTTTGTGGATTCCCCTGGAGGGGACCCAGAAATTAGCCACAATACAGCTACATTTTGTTTGTTTTTTTAAACAAAATGGGAAAAAAGGGTTACAGATGAAAACGTCCGTTTTTTTTTCCTGCAAATATTATCAAAAAAGGAGCTGTGGTGCAGGAATCACCATCTTCTCAGCTTTCAGGTACAAGCAGACATTTGTCAGAAAACTAAACATTTTTACACAGTTTTGGCATTTGTCTGGGACATAGCCTATTTTTGCTATTTTTTGTGCTTTCAACCTCCTTCCAGTTAATGGTAGAAATGGGTATGAAAGCAATAATGGATCCTGGAAAGCTATACATTTTAGAAAAGTAGACAATACTCTGAATTCAGCAAGGGGTCATTTGTGTACATCCCTCAAGGTTTCCTCATAGAAACTAACCAATGAATATAATAAAAATTAAAATTAGTTTAAAAACAGCCATTGTGTCAACGTTTTCACCTGTAACTTCTTCTAATTATGACAGTTGTTTTTTATTATCTATAGAGGTATATAGCAATTCATTTGGTAAAATATATACATGGAAAAATCGGTATAAGAGACACCTATGTATTTCCTGAATTGGAACGAAATATAGAGTTTAGAAACAGTAGATATTTGCACATTCCGAAATTGTGAGTACCCATACTAGCATGAGAGTTATAGGTCATTTTTGTAAATGACATCTTTTTTACACATTGTCTTTCATTCTGAAGGCAGAAATGCATCGAAAGTCACACATTTTTGCATTTTAGAGTGAACTGTGGAACAGTACTTGATACATTGTCCACTAGGGCTCTATGGCAGGATATTTTGCAAATGTATTGTGTAAATGCTTGGAATGGACACAGTTTCATAAAGATTTATAATGATGAAATATGCAAAATCACAATTTGCTGCCATGGTGATAAGTGACGAGAGTTACATGATTAGGTAGATTAAACTACCATATAAATTTGGTATTTGGATCATAAAGGTTAGTGTAGAAGACTACAAAGCTGCCTTACACATAATGTTTTTACCTTCAATAAGAAATAATATTTGCAGAAACAAGGCACGGAAATTGGCCCCTCCATTGCCCCCACTCATGCAAAATATGTTCATAGGTTTGTTAGGATAAGGAGGTGACCTGGGCCAATGAGAATAAAAAATGACTCCAGAAAATAACACTATGGACAAGATTTAGAGATGATCTCTTTATTTTGTGGAAAGGAGATGAGGAGGATCTGAATTGCTTTTAGGAGAAATGTAATCATAATGACCTCAATCTTCAATTGCAAGCACTTGCAGTCAGACCTACTGTGATTTTTTAGATGTGGAATTTAATGTGGCTAACAACCAGTTGACAATGAGAATACATAGGAAGCCAACTGCTACAAATGCCTTGTTACACGAAAATAGTGGTCACCCAAATGCTATCAAATGGAGCATTCCATACAGTCAGATGTTGAGGGCTAGAAGAATATGTTCGACTGATGAGCAGTTTGACAAAGAGATACATAACATGCTTAAACAGTTCAGTAAAAGAGTATATCCTAGGAGAGTCTTGGAAAACACAAGAAGAAGAGCCAGAGAAAAAATGAAGGAACAGCTGTTATATCCACAAGAAACTGATATACAAAAAAAGACAGCAAAGTGAAAAGATTATTTTTAGGTACATACTATGGCACAGCCTAGTATTAAAAACTATACTAAGAAAAAGATTGCCACGTGTTGAATAAAGATGAACATTTGAAGGGCATTGTGAAGCTAGGCACACAAAAAAATGAAATAGTTGGGAGATCTGCTGACATCCAGTCATTTTAACTTTGGTAAACACAATAGAATTTGTTTTTCTAGCAATATGAGGGGCTTCACAATTGTAGTTCCTGCAAAGCTTGTTGTTATAAGTTAAATTGTAAAAATGATCGAAGTTTTGAAGGCAAAATGGTTACAATTAATGACAGATCACTTGTAACATGGACCAAGTAATCTATGTTCTTAAATGTGGATGTGACATGCTATATGTGGGCAGTACTATCAATAAATTGAAGATTCGGATTTTACAACTTATGAGGGCAATCACTAATGGCTTGTCACTTTTAGCAAAATCATGAGCGATCATTGGCACATTTTTGATAATATGGGATCAAACATATCAGAACTTATGTAAGAGGTGGTGAGAGAGAGAAAGAACTATGGAGACAAGAATCACAGCTCATTGAAACATTGGGAACTGAAACCCCTTGGAGTCACGATACTGATGCCAAAATGTATGTTCGTTTATGATTGGATATGTCTCACCACTGGATGTTGCTCTTTTTTGCCACAATGATTTAAAGAGCTATGGATGACGAGAGTTGTTTAATATCCTTTATTTTAGGGCCATCTCTGAAAGGGAACATACATATTTTAAAGTATATTATGAGCTGTTTGAAATTTATAGGAACATTGTATACAGGATTTATTCTTTCTGCTCTCTCCTTAGTCTTTCAATCAACATATGAAAAACATGTGAATTAAGAAAGCATTGCACTCTTGAAGGAAAGATTGGAGATGTGGAATAATTTAACATGTTTACATATATGCCTGATGCACTTGATTGGATACATTCCCTGAATATCTTACATGTTAGAGACAGAACATGTTAAATGAGAAGAATGAGATTTTGTTTATTGAGAATATTAACTTGTATTGTATTAGTCTGTAAACCATTTGTCCTATATGGATAGATGGTGTGAATTATACTTTAGCATCTCTAAATAAGTGTTATTTTGCACATAGCACCATGCACAAATGATCTTTGATATTGTGGACTTGAATGCGATTTGGCATGTGTATGGTATTGAATGCAAATAGACATTGAACATATGTATGAACTTGTTTCAACAATTTATGACATCTGATATACAAGAAAATAAAAATGAATACATAAATGGTTTATGGCGTTTATGGCGCCCCAGCCGCCGCAGGGCCGCCGCAGGGCTGCCCCAGCCACCGCAGGGCCGCCCCAGCGCCGCCCCAGCCACCGCAGGGCTGCCGCCGAGCCCCCAGGCTTTTCCCGCCGGTTTCCCACGAGACCCCGCCCCCCCGCCCGCCGATTGGTTCCCGCGCTCCCCGCCTCCCCGCAGACCCTCCCTCCCGGCTCCCCTCTTAAGGGGACCCACAGCGCTGCCCAGGAGCGACCACTGCGCCCTTGGCCTGGTCGCCCCCACACCACCCGCCTGCTCCTCCTTACCTGCTGCCTGAGCCTCGCACTGCACGACGCCCCAGCCGCCGCAGGGCCGCCGCAGAGCCGCCCCAGCCACCGCCCCAGCCACCGCAGGGCTGCCGCCGAGCCCCCAGGCTTTTCCCACCGGTTTCCCACGAGACCCCACCCCCCCGCCCGCCGATTGGTTCCCGCGCTCCCGCCTCCCCGCAGACCCTCCCTCCCGGCTCCCCTCTTAAGGGGACCCACAGCGCTGCCCAGGAGCGACCACTGCGCCCTTGGCCTGGTCGCCCCCACACCCCCCGCCTGCTCCTCCTTACCTGCTGCCTGAGCCTCGCACTGCACGACGCCCCAGCCGCCGCAGGGCCGCCGCAGGGCCGCCGCAGAGCCGTCCCAGCCACCGCAGGGCCGCCCCAGCGCCGCCCCAGCGCCGCCCCAGCCACCGCAGGGCCGCCGCCGAGCCCCCAGGCTTTTCCCGCCGGTTTCCCACGAGACCCCGCCCCCCCGCCCGCCGATTGGTTCCCGCGCTCCCCGCCTCCCTGCAGACCCTCCCTCCCGGCTCCCCTCTTATGACGCCCCCAGAGCGACCGCGCAGCGGACGCGCGCAGCGGGAGCACCGATTGAGCGCCGAAGGTGCGCCAAAGGTAAGCCCGTCTACGCCCGTCCGCGCCTGGACCGCGCCCAGCGCCAGGACCCCTGGCCCTCGCAGACCCCTGCCCACCCGCCGGACGTACGACGCCGCCACCCTCAACGCACTCAACACCGGCCGAACCCCTGGATGCTACGAGCCACCCCGAGACACACCCACGGACCCTTCACCTGCCAGTCCTGCAAGTTCACCTGCATCCGGACCTGCACTGCACCAGCACCCACCAAGCCGAACACCAGCAGCAACCACCTCAAGTGCATCCTGCTCAACACCCGCTCCGTCCACAGACACGCTGTCCAACTCTGGAACCTCCTCGACACCACAGCTCCTGACGTTGCCTTCCTCACGGAAAAATGGATGAACGAATTCTCAGCGCCCGACATCGCCATCGCCATCCCAGAGGGCTACAAGATCATCCGGAAAGACCGCGACAAACAGACTGGAGGAGGTATCGCCATCATCCACAGGAACAGCATCCACATCTCGACCAACACCGACGACACCCTGACAACCGCCGAACACCTGCACTTCCAGATCCACACCGACCCCAAGACCACCCTCAGGGGCACCCTGATCTACCGACCCCCGGGACCACGCACTCAATTCAGCGAAGACATCGCCGACTTCATCAGCCCGCACGCCCTCCCCTCCGCCGACTACATCCTCCTCTAGGACATCAACTTCCACCTGGAGAACAACAACGACCGCAACACCACCACCCTGCTTGACAACCTCGCCACCCTCGGACTCAAGCAGCTGGTGACCACCCCCACCCACCTCGCCGGACACACACTCAACGCCGTCTTCTCGTCCAGCAAAGATGTCGCCTTCAGCCACGCCGCTGGACTCCACTGGACGGACCACAGCTGCATCCACTTCACCTTCAGAAGAACCACGGTCCACCACCACCAGCAACAGGCCGCACGAAGAAGCTGGAACAAGATCACAGCCGACCAACTCGCCGCATCCCTGAGCCAGCACCCTCCCGCCAGCTCAGCGAACCCCAGCCAAGCCGCCGACAACCTCACGAAATGGATCTACACCTGCGCGGACGAACTCGCCCCTCTGAGGACCCCGCCCAGCAGACCCGGAAGCAAGAAGACCCAGTGGTTCACCGACGAACTCAAGAGCTCCAAGAAGTACTGCCATGCCCTCGAGAAAGCCTGGAGAAGAGACCCAACACCGGACAACATGACCACCCTCAAGCTCGCCACCCGAAAGCACCATCAACTGATCCGGGCCACCAAGAAAACAGCCTTCAAGGACCGGCTGGACAACAATGCACACAACAGCAAGGAACTCTTCAACATCGTGAGAGAGCTCTCCAACCCCAACGCCGGAACCAACGACATCACCCCATCGCAAGACCTCTGCAACTCCCTCGCCTCCTACTTCCACAACAAGATCGCTGACATACACAACAGCTTCAGCACACAAACAACGCTCCCCACGACCACACCAACGCCCCCCACCACCACCCTCAACGCCTGGACACCGATCAACCTCGAAGACACCATCCGCACGATGAACTCCATCCACTCCGGATCTCCAACCGACCCCTGCCCTCACCACGTCTTCAACAAGGCCGACGCTGTCATCGCACCCCACCTGCGGAACATTATCAACACCTCCTTCGACACCGCCACCTTCCCTGAGAGCTGGAAGCACGCCGAACTCAGCGCTCTACTAAAGAAACCAACGGCGGACCCCACCGAACTCAAGAACTACCGCCCCATCTCGCTCCTCCCGTTTCCAGCCAAAGTCATCCAGAAGACCGTCAACAAGCAACTGGCAGCCTTCCTCGAGACGACTGGATCCCTCGACCCATCTCAGTCAGGCTTCCGGGCCAACCACAGCACCGAGACCGCCCTCATCGCTGCCACCGACGACATCCGAGCCCTGCTGGACAACGGAGAAACAGCGGCCCTCATCCTCCTGGACCTCTCCGCGGCATTCGACACTGTCTGCCACCGCACCCTAGTGCAGCGCCTCAGCAACATCGGAATCGAGGAGAAAGCACTGGAGTGGATCATCTCCTTCCTCGCTGGAATGACACAGAGAGTCCGCCTCCCCCAGTCAGATCAGAAGCCACGGAAGTCATCTGCGGCGTCCCTCAGGGATCCTCGCTCAGCCCCACCCTCTTCAATGTCTACATGAGCCCCCTTGCAGCCATCGCACGCCAGCACAACCTGAACATCATCTCCTACGCCGATGACACCCAGCTGATCCTCTCCCTGACCAACGACCCCGCCACCGCCAGAGCCAACCTACACGAAGGGATGAAAGACGTGGCCGAGTGGATGACGACCAGCCGCCTGAAACTGAACACAGACAAGACGGAAGTCCTCATCCTGGGCTCCTCACCCTCCGCCTGGGATGACTCCTGGTGGCCCCCCGCCCTGGGCAACTCACCCAAACCGACAGACCACGCATGCAACCTGGGCTTCATCCTGGACTCCTCCCTCTCCATGACCAGACAAGTCAACGCCGTCTCCTCGTCCTGTTTCAACATCCTGCGCATGCTACGTAAGATCTTACAGTGGATCACCACCGAGACCAGGAAGACGGTCACCCAGTCCCTCGTCACCAGCCGACTGGACTACGGCAACACCCTCTACGCCGGAACCACCGCCAAGCTCCAGAAGAGACTCCAGCGGATCCAGAACGCCTCGGCGAGACTCATCCTCGACGTCCCCAGACGAAGCCACATCTCCAGACACCTGAGAGACCTGCACTGGCTCCCGATCAACAAAAGAATCACCTTCCGGCTCCTCACCCACGCACACAAAGCCCTACACAACCAAGGCCCGACCTACCTCAACAGCCGCCTCAACTTCTACGCTCCCAAACGCCACCTCCGCTCGACCAGTCACGCCCTCGCCGCCGTCCCCCGCATCCGCAGAGCAACAACAGGAGGAAGGTCCTTCTCCCACCTGGCCGCCAAGACTTGGAACTCCCTCCCGACCGACCTACGCCTGACCCAAGACCACCTCTCCTTCAGGAAGAAGCTCAAGACCTGGCTGTTCGAGCAGTAGCGGACCCCCCTCCCCCCAAGCGCCTTGAGACCCTCCGGGTAAGTAGTGCGCGATATAAATGCCTATGATTGATTGATTGATTGATTGATTGATAGACAGAATTTAGAACATTAGTAAGCTGGGGGAGAAATGGAGGATATTTTTTGTCAAACAATCCGGCAAGTTATGGCTCTAGTGCTCAAGGGCCATTGCAAGTGAGAAAGGTCCTGTGTGAGTGTACATATATATATATATATATATATATATATATATATATATATATATATATATAGAGAGAGAGAGATTTATAGATATATATATATACAATTACCGCTCCGGCGCTTGTGACCACCAACGGAGAAAAACACGAACTCCAAATTAGCATACACTGCTGGCTGCAGTGACTTTATTAAATTACAACTGGTGCGAAAATGTCGGGCAGGATGACGCGTTTCGGCTAACGTGTAGCCTTGCTCACATAATCGCGCTGCTCAAACAATTGTGTTTAAATACATTCATTGATTGTGCTCAGGTGATAAGTTGAACTACACAGATGAAAACAAGTGAAAACATACTGCGAGTATAAACTACAAGTCTGTCTTCCAAACACGTATTGTCTGCACAAATGCAAATATCACACGTTTACATGTGAGATGATTATATTATAGCAATTGATTGACAAATAATAACAGTCCTAATACAGTGCTGATAGTTTGGAAGGTGACAGAGAATATTCCTTAGTGGGTGGCGTCAAAAAAGATTTTTGTAACTGTCCCAATACAGATAATCTAAGAGTAGTGCTATGTCTACAATCAAAGTTCTGAAAATTCACTGGGATAAACAAGTCATTTTGTATATTTAAAGAGCATAAATTTGCATGTATCGATGTTATGATAAATGGTTATACAGGATAACATTTCAGAATATTAAACATTATGTGCTTGCATTAATCCAAAGATCTGTCATTGACACATTTAAGGAAAATACTCTTTTCATGAACATAATCACAAATCCAAAGTCCAAATTCAAAAATGTGATTGACATGTAACAACCAAAACAAGCACAGCTAGAACAGAAATTATCTGCATAAATTATCTCAAAAGGTTATAAAAAAAGTGAAAAAAGAACAAAGAACAAAACGCCATATAGTCCCAAATCAAGAATCGCAGAAAAGGAATAAATTAGTGAGTTTCAGTGGTACTGACGTGCAAGTGTTGTGACGTGTAGTGAAAACTTGTCACAGAAAAGGTTATACTAGACCAGTAGGTGTTTGACAAACACTGGAAAAACTGGTTAAAAAAGATCAACCCGAATAAGAACTATAAGAAAGGGGACGGATAGTGCCAGTATACAGAAAAAGGTTATTATTACTGTGGCCATATCCATCAATCAAATGAGACACTGATGTGTCAGTTGGGAGCAAAAAGATATTCAAATCTCAACAAGACCTACAAGGTAAGCAGGCTGAATAAGAATACAGACTGTTGTTTAAGAAATCTAGCGCTTTAAGAAATTCTAAGAATTCAGGCTTTTAAAGCTAGACCTGGCATCAGAAACACATTAATCAATCAAACCATATGGAGAACAACTTTTGCGAGTACAGAGAAATACCAATAGTACAAACTTATTAGCACTTTGTGATTGGATATAGTTTACAGAAACTACTAAGTTGTGTGATTAGAACCAAATAATTCTACAGAAAATGATGAATATCTTCACAGATGTTCAACCCGTTAGGGGTCTTACAGTTAAGCTTTAAAATATATTTGGTCTCTAATTGTCGCAACCTTTTCTCGCGATCACCACCTCGTTTGTTCTGGGGCATATTGTTGATTACAAAATAGTGTAACATATTTAGATTACCACTGTGTTCATCATTAATGTGGCGTGCCACAGGATATGTGACATCCGAATTAACAGTGGCCCGCAGATGCTGCAATATTCGTTGATAAACTGGGAGCTTCGTGCTCCCTACATAGCGGAGACCACAACCACATTGTAGCACATAAACCGCATGGTCTGTGTGGCATGTATAGTGTCCCTTTAGTTTAGATGGTATATTGGAGAAACCATCAAGGTATGTTTTGGTGTTGACACCAAACTTACATGCCCGGCATGTATTACATTTGAAAAAGCCTATACTAGCAGTGAGCCAGCTCTTGTTGATGTCTTGTTCTGGGCTAGTTCTGACCAGGTCACTACGCATAGATCTAGCTTTACGATATGTAAAGTTTGGCCTAGTTGGTAAAGTTTGGGCCAGGACAGTATCAGTTAGAACAATAGGCCATTGCGCGTTGATAATGCCTTTTATTGCTTTTGACTGTCTGCTAAAGGTAGAAATGAATCTGCATGATGGTGTCTTATTAGTTACACTCTCAATATCATGGGTATTGCCCACCGATACTGCTGTTGGTGGGGAACTTTTCTCCATTTCTGCATATAGCAGGTAATTTCTCTTTTGCATTCGCTTTTGCTAAAGCAGAGTCCAACAATTTGGCTGAATCGCCACGTTGCAACATTCTGCTTCTGGCTGCTAGTTGTGCTGTCTTCATTGCTGCATTGGTACTGCATGCCCTGCGAATTCTTAAAAATTCGCCATATGGCAACCCTGTGATGGTATGTTGGGGGTGAAAGCTGGATGCATGTATATATTCAAACAAAGTTGCTCTCACATTTAAAGACCCCTTTCACAACGTTGCTTTATGACATCTTTATTCGGCTGGCAGTAGCAAGCTGACACCAGTTCTCATTACGATTTTTGCAGCCATTAACACCATACGCGTTTCGGGGAAGGTTTCCCCTTGATCACCGGCTTGGCTCTGGGGCAGGAAAACAGCTCTGGATTTTCGCGGGTGATTTGTAGTTCATCGCTCCGCCCACATGGGTGCGTCCGCACTTGGCATTCTGGATGCCGTAGTCCTTAATCAAACCAAAGTGGCCTGGCTGTCCCCCATCTTCCAACATTAATTTCCAGTTAGGTCGCTGTTGCAACTGGAAAGGCTTGTTACCTTCTTTGCGCCGAGGCGAACTGTCACGTTGTTCTTAGTGTATGCCTCTCACTTAGAGACACAAGGACCCGCTGTCTATGCGGTGGGGAGTCCTCGTGACCGGAGCAGGCCACTTAATATTCAAACGAAGTTGCTCTCACATTTGAAGACCCCACTCACAACGTTGCTTTATGACATCTTTATTCGGCCGGCAGTAGCAAGCTGACACCAGTTCTCATTACGATTTTTGCAGCCATTAACACCATACGCGTTTCGGGGAAGGTTTCCCCTTGATCACCGGCTTGGCTCTGGGGCAGGAAAACAGCTCTGGATATTCGCGGGTGATTTGTAGTTCATCGCTCCGCTCACATGGGCGTGTCCGCACTTGGCATTCTGGAAGCCGTAGTCCTTAATCAAGCCAAAGTGGCCTTGCTGTCCCCCATCCTCCAACATTAATTTCCAGTTAGGTTGCTGTTGTAACTGTAAAGGCTTGTTACCTTCTTTGCGCCGAGGTGAACTGTCACGTTGTTCCTAGTGTATGCTTCTCACTTAGAGACACACGGACCTGCTGTCTATGTGGTGGGGAGTCCTCATGACCGGAGCAGGCCACTTAAAATTCAAACGAAGTTGCTCTCACATTTGAAGACCCCACTCACAACGTTGCTTTATGACATCTGCCCTGCTACAGATCGAGCAGGTCCGGGTGCTTGAAGGCAAGAGCACCGTGAGGAACGACGTCACCAATTCAGTGAAGCACGAGGAAAGGCAGCAGAGCTAGCGCTTCTGAGCACCGGCAACCCGAAGGTAATAGAAATTTGGAACACTGGGGGATAGCTGATACCAAGAAGGTGGAACTTACCGCAAAAACTACACGAACCAGAATGCAACACTTGTACACGCCCACAGGGGTGGGACTATGAATTTGAATGCAGGTAAAAACGAAAACCAGCTGTTCCTATTCCCACAAGCCCGCCAGTGAACAAGAGAGGACTACTCCAGAAACGCGTATGGCTAACAGGCTTTGAAGGACTTTTGCTGTGCCAATTGCGTTTTGCTCTGCTGCAGCTTCCTGAATAAAGATGGTTAATGAGAACGGCGTGTGTGGCGCTTCACATGTTTGAGCAACTTCGTGTTGAATGTTAAGTGGCCCGCTCTCGGTCACGAAGTGCCCCGCTACAGATCGAGCAGGTCCGGGTGCTTGAAGGCAAGAGCACCGTGAGGAACGACGTCACCAAATCAGTGAAGCACGAGAAAAGGCAGCAAAGCTAGTGCTTCTGAGCACAGGCGACCCAAAGGTAATAGAAATTTGGAACACTGCGGGATAGCTGATACCACAAAGGAGGGACTTACAGCAGAAACTACACGAACCAGAATGCAGTACTTGTACACGCCTACAGGGGCGGGACTATAAATTTGAATGCAGGTAAAAACGAAAACCAGCTGTTCCTCTTCCCACAAGCCCACCAGTGAACAAGGGAGGACTACTCCAGAAACGCGTATGGCTAACAGGCTTTGAAGGACTTTTGCTGTGCCAATTGCGTTTTGCTCTGCTGCAGCTTCCTGAATAAAGATGGTTAATGAGAACGTTGTGTGTGGCGCTTCACATGTTTGAGCAACTTCGTGTTGGATGTTAAGTGGCCCGCTCTAGGTCACGAAGTGCCCCGCTACCGATCGAGCAGATCCGGGTGCTTGAAGGCAAGAGCACCGTGAGGAACGACATCACCAATTCAGTGAAGCACAAGAAAAGGCAGCAAAGCTAGCCCTTCTGAGCACCGGCAACCTGAAGGTAATAGAAATTTGGAACACTGGGGGATAGCTGATACCACGAAGGTGGAACTTACCGCAAAAACTACACGAACCAGAATGCAACACTTGTACACGCCCACAGGGGCGGGACTATGAATTTGAATGCAGGTAAAAACAAAAACCAGCTGTTCCTCTTCCCACAAGCCCGCCAGTGAACAAGGGAGGACTATTCCAGAAACGCGTATGGCTAACAGGCTTTGAAGGACTTTTGCTGTGCCAATTGCGTTTTGCTCTGCTGCAGCTTCCTGAACAAAGATGGTTAATGAGAGCGTCGTGTGTGGCGCTTCACATGTTTGAGCAACTTCGTGTTGAATGTTAAGTGGCCCGCTCTAGGTTACGAAGTGCCCGGCTACAGATCAAGCAGGTCCGGGTGCTTGAAGGCAAGAGCACCGTGAGGAACGACATCACCAATTCAGTGAAGCACGAGAAAAGGCAGCAAAGCTAGCGCTTCTGAGCACCGGCAACCCGAAGGTAATAGAAATTTGGAACACTGGGGGATAGCTGATACCACGAAGGTGGAACTTACCGCAAAAACTACACGAACCAGAATGCAACACTTGTACATGCCCACAGGGGTGGGACTATGAATTTGAATGCAGGTAAAAACGAAAACCAGCTGTTCCTCTTCCCACAAGCCCGCCAGTGAACAAGGGAGGACTACTCCAGAAACCCGTATGGCTAACAGGCTTTGAAGGGCTTTTGCTGTGCCAATTGTGTTTTGCTCTGCTGCAGCTTCCTGAATAAAGATGGTTAATGCAAACGTTGTGTGTGGCGCTTCACATGTTTGAGCAACTTCGTGTTGAATATATATATATATATATATATATATATATATATATATATATATATATATATATATATATATATATATATATATATGACCAAGGCCTCTGGGAGGCCGAAACGTTATGCTGTCCGTCCGTTGCAGAATCAAATAACTTTTACTCACGGAAAAACTGGGTCTCCTGTTCTTTGGAGGCGCTGCGGTGAGATTAAGACTACGGAGTTGTTCGTGAGAACCTGTGTGGATGTATATATATATATATATATATATATGATTCACTGAAAAATAATAGGTTTCGGAGACGTTATAGTTAGAGATTAGCATTTAAAAAACCTTACAAATTCACAGAAAAATACATAGGTTTCAGGGACGTAATAGTTAGTTGCACGTTTCACTCGTACAAAACCATAGAAATTCGGCTGTTATAGTTAGTTGAGCTACCTATAACTCTCGCGCCCACAATGCACTGCTGATGACGTCACATATTACATCACTCATGACATGATCAGTGACATCACTCATCACATCATTGATGACATCTCAAATTACATCTCTGATGACATCACTGATGACATCATCCAGTGAATGTGTGTTTTTGTGAAAATTAAATATGTTTTATATATGTATATGTCAAGGTCGATTGAAGAATAAGTGGGTATATAAGTGTCTAAATGGATCATTTTGTTTGTGTAAAACTGATTGTATAACTGACTGATTAAGTGTATCTTAGTGAATATATGGGTTAGTGAGTAATATGTAAATGTGTAAATATCTGTATCAGTCTCTCAATTTGTGTATAAGTGGTTGCATGGGTTGGTGAGTAGCTACATGAGTGTCTATATGGGTTATTATTTATTTTATTTTTAGAATCAGTATGAGTGTCTGAGTTTCTGTGTGGTTCGGTGGGGGTATTACTTAGTGCATAGATGCATGAATGAGTGAGTCACTGTATGTATGTGTTGAAGACAGCAATTGTGCAGGACTGTATGGGTGGATGAGTGTGTGTATGGATGTGTTGATAAGTGAATGACTGTCTCAGTAGTGTCTTTATGAGTAACTACATATGTTTTAAACTAGTATATGTGAGTATTAGCGTATGTAATTGAGAATATGTGAGAGTGAGAGATTGGAAGCGTACCTGTATAAATAAGTGTGTGTTTCTATAAGTGATTGTTTAAGAGAGTAAGTATTTGTTAGTTTCTGTATAAATTAGTGCGGTGGTGTGTGTATAACTGTATACGCAAGTAAATGGATGTTTGATACTTTCTTTCCATGTGTGACTATGTGTGTGAGAAACTCTATGGATGAGTGGTGGTATGTGAGTGTATGTATCGGTGTATGAGTACATATGATGAGTGAGTACATGTATGAGTGACTGTATAGGACTGATTAAGATTTAAGATTAAAAACAATTTTTTATGGGAAGGGGGCCGCATGGCCCCCTCCCGTGGCCAATTGTGGGCCCTGGGACCCCATCCCAAGGGCCTGACCAGAAAGCAGAAAGCTATGGTGCAGCACGCCCAGGTGAGCGGGACTAAGACTCTTATTAACGGGTTCCTGCAAGCATGCAGTTTTCATTCAGCTGCCACTGATGAAAGGAGAGATCATGAAATGCGTCTGACAATACTTACATGAACAGAGGTGAAAGTCTTTCAATGTTGCTGCCGGTAAAGTTGATGTGTGGCAAAACTCCTCCTGTGTGGCATCTCCTTTTGGGCAACCTTTTGTGAATGATGTTAAGCAGCTAGTCCAGCCGCGGAGACGCCCTGCTGCTGGTCGGGCAGTCCAGCAGCTACTGCAATTTACGGGCGCTGTACGGAGGTGGAGACCGCCATTGCCGGTACATATTGGCAATATTTTAAGTACCGCACACTTTGTTTTAACCCATTGGGGTAAGACTTATGCAATATCCACCTGTAATGAAATATAATTGGGATGACAACCGGCGGCCCCCACTTGGGGTTTGATTAAGGGGACCATGAGTACCAGAAAGCTATGGTGCCGCAAACCCAGGTGGGCGGGGATTAAGACTCTTATTAACGGGTTCCTGCAAGCATGTGATTTTCATTCAGCTGCCACTGATAAAAGGAGAGATCCTGAAATGCGTCTGGCAATACTTACATGAACAGAGGTGAAAGTCTTTCAATGTTGCTGCCGGTAAAGTTGTGTGTGGCAAAACTCCTCCTGTGTGGCGTCTCCTTTTGGGCAAACTTTTGTGAATGATATCAAACCATAGGTTTCAGGCCTTATATAGTTAAGAATTAGCATTTAAAAAAACATTGAAATTGCTCCTATATAGTTAGTTGTACTAACTATATTTCGCGCACCCGCAATCCACTGCTGATGATGTCACATATTACATCATTCATGACATGGTCAGTGACATCACTGATGACATCACTGATGACATCTCAAATGACATCACTGATGACATCTCATTTGACATCACTGATGACATCATCCAGTGACTGTGCATTTCTGTAAAGTTTAAATATGTTTTACATACTGAAGAATGAGTGGATGTATAATTGTCTGGATGAAGGATTTAGTAGGCGTGTGACTGACTGTATGAGTGAGTGATTAAATGTGTCTTACTAAATGCATGGGTTAGTGACTAAACTGTCTGAATGTGTGCATCAGTATGTCTGTTGTTGTGTAAGCTGCTGCATGTGTTGATCATTAGCTATATGAGTGGCTATATGGGTTATTGATTGGTTGCCCAAGTATTTGAATGGGAGACTGAGTGTGTGTGTGGGTGGCTGGGAGGTGTGTGACTCTGTGCATAGATGTGTGAGCAGTTGATTCACTAGGTGTATGAGTTCAAGAGTGCATGTGGAATATGGACGGTTGACTGTGTGCATGGGTGTGTTGGTGAGTGAATGGATATCTCAGTGCTACATGGCCAAGTAAGTACATATGTAAAACACAGTGCATGTGAGAGTTGGCATATATAAATGACTATACATGAGAGCCAGTGAATGTGCGAGTGGCTGTATGGATCATTGTGTACTTGTATCGGTGTTTGTATAAGAGAGTAAGTATGTGTTAGTATATGTTTGAATAAGTAAGGTGTTGTGTGTATAACTGTATAGTTGAGGAAATGGAAGTGTGATTGATTCTTTGCATGACTGACTAGGTGTGTGAGTAACACCATCGATGAGTGGCAGTGTGTGAGTGTCCGTATAGGTGTATGAGTGCAAATGATAGTGTTGTATTGATGAGTGACTGTATGTATGAGTGATTCAATGGGTGAATGAGTGAATGTGTGTGTAGACCTAGGAATCAGTGAGTGCGTATGTAGTAACTGGTATTGGTGTGTCAATGGTTTCAAGAATGGTAGTCTGTATTTAACACTGGGTGTATCAAAGGTTATATTAGAGTGTGAGGAGGTGCATCGTATTATCACATGAATGATATCATCAGTGATGTGATCAGTGATGTCAAATGAGATGTCATCAGTGATGTCATCAGTGATGTCATTTGAGATGTCATCAGTGATGTCATCAGTGATGTCACTGACCATGTCATGAATGATGTAATATGTGACATCATCAGCAGTGGATTGCGGGTGCGCGAAATATAGTTAGTACAATATAGGAGCAATTTCAATGGTTTTTTAAATGCTAATTCCTAACTATATAAGGCCTGAAACCTATGGTTTTTTTAAGTGAATTTGCAAGGTTTTTAAAATGCTAATACCTAACTATATAAGGCCTGAAACCTATGGTTTTTTAAGTGAATTTGCAAGTTTTTTTAAATGGTAATTCCTAACTATATAAGGCCTGAAACCTATGGTTTTTTAAAGTGAATTTGCAAGGTTTTTTAAATGCTAATTCCCAACTATATAAGGCTTGAAACCTATGTTTTTTTCAGTGAATTTGCAAGGTTTTTTAAATGCTAATTCCTAACTATATCAGGCATGAAACCTATATTTTTTTCAATAAATTTCAAAGGTTTTGTAAATGCTAAATCTATTAGCGGATAACGTTTATATATGTTATTATCCTTCTGGGACCACCTGAGCAGTCATCTTGTTTCTCAGGAGAAGTGAGGCACAAGAGAGCACAAAACAAGAGTGGAAAACGCGAAAAGGGGGCAGGGTTGAGACCACCTGACCCCCTAGCTCCTCTCAGGGGGACCCAGAAGGACCACCAAGTGCAAAAAATGTTTTATTTTTTTTGTAAATCGCGTGGTACACGCACGGTACGCGTACTATACGCGTACAGTGCGCGTACCCCGCGATTGTATTTTTTTTTTGTCCTTGGGGGTCCTTTTGGGACCCCCTGAGAAGGGCCAGAGGGTTGGGGGGTCTCTACCCTGTCCCCTTTTCGTGTTTTACACTCTTGTTTTGGGCTCTCTTGTGCCTCAGTTCTCCTGAAAAACAAGATGGTGGCCAACACTGCCTGGTTTGGACAGTTTGGAATGCTGACAGTCGACTGCCAGCCAATCAGAAACTCACTCACGCACGTAAGGGTACGCGCACGTACGTGTGCGGTGCGCGGACGGTGAGCGCATATAGATATATCATTTGCTCAAATTAAATTTTCTCAACAACTCCTGGAGGGATTTTCACCAAATATAGAAAAGGCACTACTACATACCTGCCCCTACCATTTTGCCAAGTTTGGTGTAATTCCGTTCACCCGTTCGGGCTGTAGCCGTGTCTAAAGGTCCCATAGAAAATGCCATTTGAAAAATTTCAAATTCAATGTTCTCAAGAATTACTGGAGGGATTTTCACCAAACATAGCAAAGGCACATCTGCATACCAGGCCCTACCATTTTGCCAAGTTTGGAGTAATTTCAGTCAGCCGTTCGGGCTGTAGCCGTGTCTAAAGGTCCCTATGGAAATTAACATGGGTAAAACATGTTTTAGGACCCCCTTTCGGCCCCCGCTTGACGAATCCCCCCGAAACTTTCAGGGAAGGAGCGGAGCGGAGCTCGCCAAAATTCTGTAAAATTACACACAGATTCCTCAATCGGCGCCAAAGTTATTCCCAATAGAATGTTGAGCGCATATAGATATATAATTTGCTCAAATCAATTTTCTCAACAACTAGTGGAGGGATTTTCACCAAATATAGAAAAGGCACTACTGCATACCTGTCCCTACCATTTTGCCAAGATTGGTTTAATTCCGTTCAGCCGTTCGGGGTGTAGCCGTGTCTAAAGGTCCCATAGAAAATGGCATTTGAAAAATTTCAAATTCAATTTTCTCGAAAACTACTGGAGGGATTTTCACCAAACATAGCAAAGGCACATCTGCATACCAGGCCCTACCATTTCGCCATGTTTTGTGTAATTCCATTCAGCCGTTCGGGCTGTAGCCGTGTCTAAAGGTCCCTATGGCAATTAACATGGGGAAAACACATTTTGGGACCCCCCTTTTTTCTTGGCCCCCCAAAACTTTCAGGGAAGGAGCGGAGCAGAGCGAAGCAATTTTAATGAAAATTACACGCAGATTCCTCAATCAGCGCCAAAGTTATTCCCAATAGAATGTTGTGGATTTCCTATGGTAACTAGGTCCTAACTATATATACCTACTGGCGACCGACAGTAGGTAACACATGAGCAACAAGGTGCCACCAAGGACCGTCTTTGGTAAGGGCTTTGCATCCAATCTTGAAAATGGGTTGGATATAAATTGACTGTTTATGCGAAAAAATTAATGAATTATGGACAATGAAATCCGCAGCAGCATGTTTCAAGACACCGCCCATTGGAGGGTTTTTTAAACGGACATGCCGCGCAGACACCACAAGCCCCAAAATGCAACAGGCATATAAAGTCCACCTGGGGACGGAAAAGAAAATGATTGAGGCAGTGGTTGCTGGCGGCGTGCTAGGTGTTGGCTCACCTCTGAGGAAGTTCAAGTATTGAACGAAATGCATAAGGAAAAGGCCACATGCTGTTCGACAAAGAATAAATATCGGCAAAAAGAAAAGTCAAGTGTGCGACTCGTCTGTCCTTCGTGTGGAGGAGTGTTGGAGAATAAATAACGGCTTGGTTCCGCCGTAGAGTAAACGCACCACCCAAAGAGCGCCACAACGTTGCAAACGAACCTTTTTTGTGAGACGTGGAAACACATGAGCAACAAGGTGCCACCAAGGACAGTCTTTGGTAAGGGCTTTGCATCCAATCTTGAAAATGGGTTGGATATAAATTGACTGTTTATGCGAAAAAATTCATGAATTATGGACAATGAAATCCGCAGCAGCATGTTTCAAGACACCGCCCATTGGAGGGTTTTTTAAACGGACATGCCGCGCAGACACCACAAGCCCCAAAATGCAACAGGCATATAAAGTCCACCTGGGGACGGAAAAGAAAATGATTGAGGCAGTGGTTGCTGGCGGCGTGCTAGGTGTTGGCTCACCTCTGAGGAAGTTCAAGTATTGAACGAAATGCATAAGGAAAAGGCCACATGCTGTTCGACAAAGAATAAATATCGGCAAAAAGAAAAGTCAAGTGTGCGACTCGTCTGTCCTTCGTGTGGAGGAGTGTTGGAGAATAAATAACGACTTGGTTCCGCCGTAGAGTAAGCGCACCACCCAAAGAGCGCCACAACGTTGCAAACGAACCTTTTTTGTGAGACGTGGAAACACATGAGCAACAAGGTGCCACCAAGGACCGTCTTTGGTAAGGGCTTTGCATCCAATCTTGAAAAAGGGTTGGATATAAATTGACTGTTTATGCGAAAAAATTAATGAATTATGGACAATGAAATCCGCAGCAGCATGTTTCAAGACACCGCCCATTGGAGGGTTTTTTAAACGGACATGCCGCGCAGACACCACAAGCCCCAAAATGCAACAGGCATATAAAGTCCACCTGGGGACGGAAAAGAAAATGATTGAGGCAGTGGTTGCTGGCGGCGAGCTAGGTGTTGGCTCACCTCTGAGGAAGTTCAAGTATTGAACGAAATGCATAAGGAAAAGGCCACATGCTGTTCGACAAAGAATAAATATCGGCAAAAAGAAAAGTCAAGTGTGCGACTCGTCTGTCCTTCGTGTGGAGGAGTGTTGGAGAATAAATAACGGCTTGGTTCCGCCGTAGAGTAAACGCACCACCCAAAGAGCGCCACAACGTTGCAAACGAACCTTTTTTGTGAGATGTAGAAACACATGAGCAACAAGGTGCCACCAAGGACCGTCTTTGGTAAGGGCTTTGCATCCAATCTTGAAAATGGGTTGGATATAAATTGACTGTTTATGCGAAAAAATTAATGAATTATGGACAATGAAATCCGCAGCAGCATGTTTCAAGACACCGCCCATTGGAGGGTTTTTTAAACGGACATGCCGCGCAGACACCACAAGCCCCAAAATGCAACAGGCATATAAAGTCCACCTGGGGACGGAAAAGAAAATGATTGAGGCAGTGGTTGCTGGCGGCGTGCTAGGTGTTGGCTCACCTCTGAGGAAGTTCAAGTATTGAACGAAATGCATAAGGAAAAGGCCACATGCTGTTCGACAAAGAATAAATATCGGCAAAAAGAAAAGTCAAGTGTGCGACTCGTCTGTCCTTCGTGTGGAGGAGTGTTGGAGAATAAATAACGGCTTGGTTCCGCCGTAGAGTAAACGCACCACCCAAAGAGCGCCACAACGTTGCAAACGAACCTTTTTTGTGAGACGTGGAAACACATGAGCAACAAGGTGCCACCAAGAACCGTCTTTGGTAAGGGCTTTGCATCCAATCTTGAAAATGGGTTGGATATAAATTGACTGTTTATGCGAAAAAATTAATGAATTATGGACAATGAAATCCGCAGCAGCATGTTTCAAGACACCGCCCATTGGAGGGTTTTTTAAACGGACATGCCGCGCAGACACCACAAGCCCCAAAATGCAACAGGCATATAAAGTCCACCTGGGGACGGAAAAGAAAATGATTGAGGCAGTGGTTGCTGGCGGCGTGCTAGGTGTTGGCTCACCTCTGAGGAAGTTCAAGTATTGAACGAAATGCATAACTAAAAGGCCACATGCTGTTCGACAAAGAATAAATATCGGCAAAAAGAAAAGTCAAGTGTGCGACTCGTCTGTCCTTCGTGTGGAGGAGTGTTGGAGAATAAATAACGGCTTGGTTCCGCCGTAGAGTAAACGCACCACCCCAAGAGCGCCACAACGTTGCAAACGAACCTTTTTTGTGAGACGTAGAAACACATGAGCAACAAGGTGCCACCAAGGACCGTCTTTGGTAAGGGCTTTGCATCCAATCTTGAAAATGGGTTGGATATAAATTGACTGTTTATGCGAAAAAATTAATGAATTATGGACAATGAAATCCGCAGCAGCATGTTTCAAGACACCGCCCATTGGAGGGTTTTTTAAACGGACATGCCGCGCAGACACCACAAGCCCCAAAATGCAACAGGCATATAAAGTCCACCTGGGGACGGAAAAGAAAATGATTGAGGCAGTGGTTGCTGGCGGCGTGCTAGGTGTTGGCTCACCTCTGAGGAAGTTCAAGTATTGAACGAAATGCATAAGGAAATGGCCACATGCTGTTTGACAAAGAATAAATATCGGCAAAAAGAAAAGTCAAGTGTGCGACTCGTCTGTCCTTTGTGTGGAGGAGTGTTGGAGAATAAATAACGGCTTGGTTCCGCCGTAGAGTAAACGCACCACCCAAAGAGCACCACAACGTTGCAAACGAACCTTTTTTGTGAGACGTGGAAACACATGAGCAACAAGGTGCCACCAAGGACCGTCTTTGGTAAGGGCTTTGCATCCAATCTTGAAAATGGGTTGGATATAAATTGACTGTTTATGAGAAAAAATTAATGAATTATGGACAATAAAATCCGCAGCAGCATGTTTCAAGACACCGCCCATTGGAGGGTTTTTTAAACGGACATGCCGCGCAGACACCACAAGCCCCAAAATGCAACAGGCATATAAAGTCCACCTGGGGACGGAAAAGAAAATGATTGAGGCAGTGGTTGCTGGCGGCGTGCTAGGTGTTGGCTCACCTCTGAGGAAGTTCAAGTATTGAACGAAATGCATAAGGAAAAGGCCACATGCTGTTCGACAAAGAATAAATATTGGCAAAAAGAAAAGTCAAGTGTGCGACTCGTCTGTCCTTCGTGTGGAGGAGTGTTGGAGAATAAATAACGGCTTGGTTCCGCCGTAGAGTAAACGCACTACCCAAAGAGCGCCACAACGTTGCAAACGAACCTTTTTTGTGAGACGTGGAAACACATGAGCAACAAGGTGCCACCAAGGACCGTCTTTGGTAAGGGCTTTGCATCCAATCTTGAAAATGGGTTGGATATAAATTGACTGTTTATGCGAAAAAATTAATGAATTATGGACAATGAAATCCGCAGCAGCATGTTTCAAGACACCGCCCATTGGAGGGTTTTTTAAACGGACATGCCGCGCAGACACCACAAGCCCCAAAATGCAACAGGCATATAAAGTCCACCTGGGGACGGAAAAGAAAATGATTGAGGCAGTGGTTGCTGGCGGCCTGCTAGGTGTTGGCTCACCTCTGAGAAAGTTCAAGTATTGAACGAAATGCATAAGGAAAAGGCCACATGCTGTTCGACAAAGAATAAATATCGGCAAAAAGAAAAGTCAAGTGTGCGACTCGTCTGTCCTTCGTGTGGAGGAGTGTTGGAGAATAAATAACGGCTTGGTTCCGCCGTAGAGTAAACGCACCACCCAAAGAGCGCCACAACGTTGCAAACGAACCTTTTTTGTGAGACGTGGAAACACATGAGCAACAAGGTGCCACCAAGGACCGTCTTTGGTAAGGGCTTTGCATCCAATCTTGAAAATGGGTTGGATATAAATTGACTGTTTATGCGAAAAAATTAATGAATTATGGACAATGAAATCCGCAGCAGCATGTTTCAAGACACCGCCCATTGGAGGGTTTTTTAAACGGACATGCCGCGCAGACACCACAAGCCCCAAAATGCAACAGGCATATAAAGTCCACCTGGGGACGGAAAAGAAAATGATTGAGGCAGTGGTTGCTGGCGGCGTGCTAGGTGTTGGCTCACCTCTGAGGAAGTTCAAGTATTGAACGAAATGCATAAGGAAAAGGCCACATGCTGTTCGACAAAGAATAAATATCGGCAAAAAGAAAAGTCAAGTGTGCAACTCGTCTGTCCTTCGTGTGGAGGAGTGTTGGAGAATAAATAACGGCTTGGTTCCGCCGTAGAGTAAACGCACCACCCAAAGAGCGCCACAACGTTGCAAACGAACCTTTTTTGGGAGACGTGGAAACACATGAGCAACAAGGTGCCACCAAGGACCTTCTTTGGTAAGGGCTTTGCATCCAATCTTGAAAATGGGTTGGATATAAATTGACTGTTTATGCGAAAAAATTAATGAATTATGGACAATGAAATCCGCAGCAGCATGTTTCAAGACACCGCCCATTGGAGGGTCTTTTAAACGGACATGCCGCGCAGACACCACAAGCCCCAAAATGCAACAGGCATATAAAGTCCACCTGGGGACGGAAAAGAAAATGATTGAGGCAGTGGTTGCTGGCGGCGTGCTAGGTGTTGGCTCACCTCTGAGGAAGTTCAAGTATTGAACGAAATGCATAAGGAAAAGGCCACATGCTGTTCGACAAAGAATAAATATCGGCAAAAAGAAAAGTCAAGTGTGCGACTCGTCTGTCCTTCGTGTGGAGGAGTGTTGGAGAATAAATAACGGCTTGGTTCCGCCGTAGAGTAAACGCACCACCCAAAGAGCGCCACAACGTTGCAAACGAACCTTTTTTGTGAGACGTGGAAACACATGAGCAACAAGGTGCCACCAAGGACCGTCTTTGGTAAGGGCTTTGCATCCAATCTTGAAAATGGGTTGGATATAAATTGACTGTTTATGCGAAAAAATTAATGAATTATGGACAATGAAATCCGCAGCAGCATGTTTCAAGACACCGCCCATTGGAGGGTTTTTTAAACGGACATGCCGCGCAGACACCACAAGCCCCAAAATGCAACAGGCATATAAAGTCCACCTGGGGACGGAAAAGAAAATGATTGAGGCAGTGGTTGCTGGCGGCGTGCTAGGTGTTGGCTCACCTCTGAGGAAGTTCAAGTATTGAACGAAATGCATAAGGAAAAGGCCACATGCTGTTTGACAAAGAATAAATATCGGCAAAAAGAAAAGTCAAGTGTGCGACTCGTCTGTCCTTTGTGTGGAGGAGTGTTGGAGAATAAATAACGGCTTGGTTCCGCCGTAGAGTAAACGCACCACCCAAAGAGCACCACAACGTTGCAAACGAACCTTTTTTGTGAGACGTGGAAACACATGAGCAACAAGGTGCCACCAAGGACCGTCTTTGGTAAGGGCTTTGCATCCAATCTTGAAAATGGGTTGGATATAAATTGACTGTTTATGCGAAAAAATTAATGAATTATGGACAATGAAATCCGCAGCAGCATGTTTCAAGACACCGCCCATTGGAGGGTTTTTTAAACGGACATGCCGCGCAGACACCACAAGCCCCAAAATGCAACAGGCATATAAAGTCCACCTGGGGACGGAAAAGAAAATGATTGAGGCAGTGGTTGCTGGCGGCGTGCTAGGTGTTGGCTCACCTCTGAGGAAGTTCAAGTATTGAACGAAATGCATAAGGAAAAGGCCACATGCTGTTCGACAAAGAATAAATATCGGCAAAAAGAAAAGTCAAGTGTGCGACTCGTCTGTCCTTCGTGTGGAGGAGTGTTGGAGAATATATATATATATATATATATATATATATATATATATATATATATATATATATATATATATATATATATATATATATATATATATATATATATATATATATTCGTTTCCCAACAGAACTCCTTCCGGGTCCCTTGACCCATGAAAGGTGGCGTGGACGTCGGCGGAGTAAATCCGACAGGAATATGTCCAGAAACACACAAATGTAAAGTCAATATCCCACGCTCTCAGGAATCAACGAGGAGACACCAAATTGAGGCCAGTGCTGTTTAATTCACAACGCGTTTCGCCGATTCCGAATAGTCCAAATGATAATGCGACAAAGAAGTAAAGGAATATTACGAGGGAGAGGACTAACCAAAGCACGATCAGAAGAAGTAGAAAACATAGTCAAATCCAAAAAAGGAAGAGGAAAGAACGAGCAAAATTGAACAGGACTATGATCAAAAAGTACCTAGTAATTAATTTCTCAGATAAGAATTTAAGTCCGGATCAGATTGCACTACTTAACAAAGGTCTTACCTTCTGCCCTAATCATGACATCGATATTCCTAACTTCCGTCTGACTTGTATACATTTTGTCGTAAATTAAACACAAAAAAAACGTTGAAAAAAAACCACCAACTCAATCATCATCAATGGTGATAAGTATGGAAACATTATTCTTATGCCAAAAGGACATACCCACCTTAAGAACTCTAATGGAATTAAAAAAGGATCAAGAATCTGGAGGTGCTGAATTTCAACAATCACTTGAATCGTACAGACATCTTTGTACCCGGTTGGGCATTGCCACTTGGAAAGGAGGTGACAGTGGGTTTAGAGCACAATCTATGTTTTGCCCAAACTCCTACCAGGCAATAAAATTGACCTTTTTCAAGAGATCATGTTGGAGAACATGAATCGCACAATACTCAATAACCCTACAATCAAAAATAAGAAAAATTGGAATCTAACAACTGAAAAACAACAAGTACTCAGAGAACTAAGAGATGATCCTCAGATCATAGTTAAAGCCTCCGACAAGGGCGGAAATATAGTGGTACAGAATCTTGACAACTATACTAATGAGGCCAACAGACAATTGAGGAAAGAGGATCAATATTAGAAATTAAAAGTTAATCCAATGGAAACCTGGACCAGAGAATACCACCTCATGCTGCCGGGCTGGAAAGACCAAGGCCTAATTGATTATGAATAATATGTGTACCTGAAAATTGATCATTCCATTGTCCCAACCATTTACTTTCTACTGAAAGTTCATAAATCCATCATGAAACCACCAGGAAGAGCAATTGTTAGCTCCATAGGCACACTCCTTAAAAACACATCACTCTTCGTTGATATTTTTCTAATGAACTACGTGACATCTTTACCATCTTATCTGAGAGACACTATAGATTTGCTTAATAAAATCCAAGACATTGAATAGAAAGAAGGTTTTATTTTGGCAACAATTGATGTTACATCCCTCTATACATCAATTGTCCATACAGTTGGAATTGCCGCTGTCAAACACTTTTTAAACATGAGATCTGTAAGTTACCTAGAAGACTCAGAGATGTTTTTGGACATGCTAACATACTGTCTCAACCACAACATATTTCTCTTCAAGAGTGACTTCTCCCATCAAAAGCAGGGGACAGCAATGGGGACATCTTTAGAGCCCACCTGCGCAAATGTTGTCATGGCAGTATGGGAGACTGAAATTCTGAAGACACCAGTCAGCTGCAACATCAAGATATGGAGTAGATTTATAGACAATCTATTTGTGACATGGGAGGGAAATCGTATTGATCTTGTAAACTTCATCCAAACCTTGAGTAAAAATAAATACAACTTTCTTTCATCAGCTATCAGTGAATCAAATGTTATCTTTCTGGATGTAGAAGTCTTTATTAAAAATTAAAAACTATGTACCAAAATGCATAGGAAACCGACCTCATGCAACAGCACACTCCATGCTAACAGCAGGCAGCCACAAAATTTAAAATGGAGTATACCCTATGGAGAAATACTTAGAGCCAGAGGAATTGCTCTGAAACCATTGACATGGAAGCTCAGTCCACTAAAAGTCATTGAGAGGGCATGAACAAAAGTGAAATCCAAAATGCAAAAAGATCTTCTGGTAGTAGGTCAAGATGGCCCATAGCAAAATCGAAGCAAAGACACTACAATTCGATTGATTATTGACTTCTACAACCAAAATAAAGAACTGAGAGAAATCATACATACGAACTAGAAGATGCTCCTGTCAGATGAAACATTACGTACAATCCTTCCTTCGTATCCAAGTATAACATACAAAAAAACAGCTTCTCTAGGTGACGTACTAACACATAGCCATGTAATAATAAAACAACCCACTGCTTCTACCTGGCTCAACACTCCTGGTTTCTGGAGATGCTCGAAGTGTAAAGCATGTGCTAACGGCCTAAACATCAAGACATATCAACTTCAAAATTGCAAAAATGAGCATATCCTGGATCACATTATTTGTGAGTTCAAATTTGCGGTTTACGTACTACAATGTCCCTGTCAAAAAGTATATGTTGGGAGCATGATCAACAAATTGAAACTGAGAATCTGTGGGACATAAAAAACAAGGACTTCACCTACCAAATGGCCAAACATTTTCACGACTTCCATTATAATGACAGCCAATAGTTGAAATATTTTGGCATCAAAATCGTGATGCAAAAAGATCGAGGTGGAGGCAGGTCTTTGAAATTAAGACAAGCAGAATCTTTAATCTTAGCTATAAACTCCGAAAATCTACAAGGGCACAATCTGGATGCAGAACTACATGTGCATCTGTAGTAATCATACATGATCTACCCAATAGAATTGAGTAAGAGCAATGGATCTACCATCTTTTCCTGCTAAGCATTGCTCCAGATAGCCCAAACTAGACATCTTTGCCATAATAGATCCAAATAGGAGTCTATCACAAATAGAACTTGGGCATTTGTCTGTATCTGCATTTGATATTTTGATCTGTCTTGAAGGAAGAATTATTATCATACCAGTAAAGATATATTTTTTAATGCAATAAAGATGGCGAAATGTACACATTTGTCTTCACACTATGGTGTCCCGTTCATGATTCAAATGACAATAAGTCCACTTGTTTGGAATAATATAGGTATCAATGACTGCATATTATAACTAATTGCATATTTCTAGGAATAGAGAATGGGGATTAATTAGAAATGAATATAAGTGATTTTCAGAGTCTTGAGAGTTTAAGAAAAATTCCCAATATGTCAACAGTACTTCACTACAACCTTTTTCCTTCACGGGCACTTACAAAACAACTTCCTATGTATTTAACAAAACACACAAGATTTCATTATCTATTGTTAACAAACCATAGCACAGTGATCGTGGGTCCTTTCAGGGGACACTGAGATAAAAGTCTAATATCATCTACACCGAACAAACATAGAAACAGTGTATCCGTTACTTTAGAGACCTTGTTTGAAGGATAATGCACCTTCAAAAGTTGGTTTAAAATACAACATGTACTTCACTTGAGATAAATTACAACCCAATATGTGTCTATGCACTAGTCACTTTATGAACAACATCTCTATACACTTTACATCTTTCTAAACATCTCTTTCCTCTTGTTTCAGAGATCTTGCTGAATGACAAATACGCTTTCGTAGTGGGTTCAAAATTGAATATACTTTACTTGAGATGGACTATAACTCATTATGTACTTTTGCACTAGTCACTTTATAACAACTTCTCCATGCACTTTGTGTCCTCCTAGATATCCTTAAATCAGCAATTTTTTATATATTGTCATTGATTCTAACTTTGATCATGGGACATTTTTTTATCAACTCCACGTGTTGATATGGATCAAGATTAATAATGGTTTTGGATTCTGAATTGTTTACATCTAATGCTCGCACCTGCACTTTCTGACATCTTAGGCATTAAATGTACCTTACAGTGATGTGTTAAAGTTAAAACAAGAAAGATAAAATGTAAAAAATTAGTTTAAAAAAATGCAGTAAATTGTAAACAACAAAAACATTGAACAAAAAACATATTCTGTACATGATAAATTCATTGTACTGCACTGAGAATGTGGTGAAAATGGTGACCAAATTGTGCCATCATTTTCAGTTGGGGATGAATAGTCTAGCTGCTGAATAGCAGTAAAAAGTGAAAAGGGATCTAGCACTTGTGCACTTTCAGAGACGCGCTAGACGATGGGACTCCATGGTCTAGTAGAAGGCTGGGAAACCAAAAGGTGTAGTCCGTCCTTTTAACCCCTTCGATGCATAGGACGGCCGGGGGCCGTCCGACGCATCGGTGCTCATGTGCACCAGACGGCCCCCGGCCATCCAATCACATGACACTCAGCATACCTCTGGTGCGGGCACCAGAGGGATTCCCTTTCCACCCATAAGCCTCAGGAGCTGGGGAAGAGCTTCCTCAACTCCCAAGGCCTCCCCGTGGTTTCCCTGAAATGACGATTGGCGCGCATGTCGCGCTGACATCATTTCAGTGAATCCGAAACTTTATGTACTCAGGGGCCTAGCTCAGCCCCCTGAGCACGTAGAAAGCAGGGATCCACCCACTAGGCACCAGGGAGGAGGGAGCGACCCCTTGGGCAAGGACATTTTCTACCCCCATATTTTTTGGGGCATTTTTCAGTCTTCCTGCCCCCCCTGGAGGGCAGATGGGGGCAGTAGCCCCCAATCTGCCCCTTAAGGGGATAGAAAGCCCACTAGATCCCAGGGATTTTTTTACCATGAAATAGGGGTGGGGACTGCCCAATGTGGGCATATCAATGCCCTCACCCTGCCCGCCACAATATGGCAGTCTTTCTGCCCCCTCTGGGGGGTAGACAGCCCACTAGGTACCAGGGATTTTTCATAATTAGGCGTGGGGGATGCCCAATATGGGCATGCTAATGCCCTACCCCCTACAAAAGTACAGTCTTTCTGCCCATCTGCCCCAGGGGGGCAGAATGCCCACTATCTCCCAGGTATTTTTTTTACCATGAAATAGGGGTGGGAGCTGCCCAATGTGAGCATGCAAATGCCCCCACCCGCCCGCCGCAATATGACAGTCTTTCTGCCCCCCCTCGGGGGCCCAGGGTTGGGGCTGCCCAGAATGGGCATGCCCATTCCCTCACCCACCCCACAAAAGATGCCACTGTCTTTCTGCTCCTCCCAAGAGGCATATGGGGGCAGTAGCCCCTGATCTGCCTCCGGGGAGGGCAAGAAACCCACTATGTGCCAGCGATTATGCTGGCTTTTTTATACGCTGGGGTGGGGGCTGACCAGAATGGGCATTCCAATGCCCACGACCCAACAAAAGAATAGCCACAGTCTTTCTGCCCCCCTGGGGAGGCATATCGGGGGAATAGCCAATGATTTCCCCCCACCCTAGGGCAGCAGAAATCCCACAAGGCACTCACTTTTTTTCGGAATGTGCCTGTGGATTTTGGGTCCTTGCGCAGCCGGCACCTAGGGAAACATAGCAAATCTATATATTTTTGAATACTAGACACTGAGTGGAATCCAGGAAGGGGTGTGGTTTTCACTAGTTTCTGTTACCCAGAATCCCTTGCAAACATTAAAAAAAAATGTTCCTCATATTTCTATGGTGGAAAGTTCTGGAATCTGTGTGGATCCACAAATTTCCACCCGCCCCGACATTCCCCAAAGTCATCCGAGAAAAATGGTATCTAACTTGTGTGGGTTGGCATAGTGCCCGTGACAGGAAACGGCCCAAAACGCAATGTGGACACACCATATTTTCAGAGTGAAAACTGACTCTTTTTTTGCAAAGTGCCTAGCTGTAGATTTTGTACCCTAGCTCTGCCGGCACCTAGGGAAACCTAGCAAACCTATAAATGTTTGAAAGCTGGACAACCAGGGGAATCCAGGATGGGGTGACTTGGCTGGCTCTCACCAGGTTCTGTTACCCAGAATCCCTTGCCCCTTGCAAATCTAAACATTTGTCAAACAAAAAACAAATTTTCCTCACATTTCTGTGGTGGAAAGTTCTGGAATCTGCGTGGATCAACAAAATTCCACCCACTCCCCGTTTCCCAAAGTATTCAGAGAAAAATAGTTCCTCATTTGTGTGGGTAGGCCTAGTACAGCGACAGGAAATGGCCCAAAATGCAACATGGACACACCACATTTTCAGAGTGAAAACTGAACCTTTTTTTGCAAAGTGCCTAGCTGTAGATTTTGAACCCTAGATCTGCTGGCACCTAGAGAAACCTAGCAAACCAATAAATTTTTTAAAACTAGATGCCCAGGGGAATCCAGGATGGAGTGATTTGACTGGCTTTTACCAGGTCTTGTTACCAAGAATCCCTTGAAAACCTACAAATATGTAAAAATAAACACCTTTTCCTCATATTTCTGTGGTGGAAAAAGCTGGGAACTGTGTGGATCCACAAATCTCCACCAACCCCACGTTTCCCAAAGTCTTCCAATAAAAATGGTACCTCAATTGTGTGGGCAGGCCTAGTGACCGTGACAGGAAATGGTCCAAGATGCAACATGGACACACCACATTTTCAGGGTGAAAACTGACCCATTTTTCGAAAGTGCCAAGCTGTAGATTTTGAACCCTAGCTCTGCAGGCGCCTATGGAAACCTAGCAAGCCTATACATTTTTTAAAACTAGATACCCAGTAGAATCAATGATGTGGTGACTTGACTGGCTCTCACCAGGTTCTGTTACCCAGAAACCCATGCAAACCTAAACATTTGTCCCAAAAAAACAAATTTTCCTCACATTTCTGTGGTGGGGAGTTCTAGAATCTCTGTGGATCCACAAATTTCCACCCACCCCGCGTTCCCCAAAGTCTTCCAAGACAAATGGTTCCTCACTTGTTTGGGTAGGCCTAGTGACCGCGACAGGAATCGGCCCAAAACCTATTGAGGCGACATCAAAATGACCTAACACAAAACAACATGGTTTTACAAGTAAGGTCCCATGGGTTTTTGGCCCCAGAATCCCCTACAAACCTCAAATGTCGATAACAAAATCACCCTTTTCTCAAATTTCTATGTAGGAAAGTTCTGGAATCTGCGTGGATCCCCAAATTTCCTCCCACCCAACGTTCCCCCAGGTCTCCCGATACAAATGATACCTAACTCGCGAGGGTGGGGCAAGTACCTGCGACAGGCAAAGGCTCTCACCAGGTTCTTTTACCAAGAATCCCTTGAAAACCTAAAGATTTGTCCCAAAAAAACTCACATTTCTGTGGTGGAAAGTTCTAGAATCTGCATGGATCCACAAATTTCCACCCACCCTGCATTCCCCAAAGTCTTCCGAGAAAAGTGGTTCCTCACTTGTGTGGGTAGGCCTAGCGACCGCAACAAGAACCGGCCCAAAACCTATTGAGGTGACATCAAAATGACCTATCACAAAACAACATGAGTTTGCAAGGGGGGTCCCATGAGTTTTTGGCCCCGGGGTCAGCGGCCATTTAGGGAAAACTACCAAACCTACACATTTCTGAAGACTAGACAACCTTGGGAGTCCAGCGAGGTATGGCTTGCATGGATCCCCCAATGATTCCCTACCAATAATCCCCTGCAAACCCCAAATTTTGCAGACAAAAACACATTTTCACATATTTTTGTGTGGAATCACAGTGTCAACACAAATATCCTACCTCACAGCATTCTCCTTAGTGTGCCAAGTAACATGATACCTCACTTAAGTGGATGTCCAATGCAGAATTGGCAAAAAACGTATTTTTTTTTTAATGTAGCGCTTAGACTTCTCGGTGCTGTACCCTTAATCCCTATGTTTTGGGCTCTTCCCAGTCACAGGCCCTTACCCCATCCACACAAGTGAGGTGTCATTTTACTCAGGAGACTGAGGGGAACGCTGTGGGTTAGGACATTGGTACCGGCATGGTGATTTCTAAACACATCCCTCTAGTCCCTTAATGAGGCTAGAGGCAAAAGTACATTCAGTAAAGTTAATAGTACACGATAAATTAGCACAATATACGTTGAGCCCTAGGGGCGTACCAAGCCATATATTAGGAAAGTGGTATAACAACCACAACTTGCAATGATACAAGGCCTAGAGCCTGTAGAACCACTAGGGCTACCAGGAACCACCCAAGGTAGTGACAGAGGGGACCCACGGGGGATGCGTGCAGTGTGTGAACACAGCCGCTAATCACCATTAACTTCAATGGCGAAAGTCACAGCTGGAAATTTAAAGATAAAGGACACTTAGAGGAGGACTTTGAGCAAGCCCCTGTAGACTTAAGGGGTTCTAGAGACAACACCCATGGGAGCACTGGAGTACTTGAGTTACCTCACCTAAGGAAACTGGGTGCATAGGTGTCTTTTGGTGTCGGCTTTCGTCGTCGTTTTCAATGGTGATCTGCTTCAAAGTGCTGCTGCTGAAGAGGTGGAAAGTGTCCAGTGTGATCCAAGCCTGAATCGAAGATCAGAAGAACCTGAAAACAGAGGGGACAGAGACTGGGTCACTAGCCAGTGACCAGGGGCATGATAGTCAAATGGCCACCGATGTCGGGTGATTTAAGGTGAAGAAGGTGAAGCTTGACTCTAGCCACGAGGACCAGGAGCCGTCAACGACAACCAGGAGATGGATTTGAGCTGTCCCATAAAGGATGTCAAGTGCTGCAGTGTCAGTGCCTGGATTGGACTCAACAAGCCTTGGCAACAGCAATCCATGCAGGAATCAAAGAAATGCTTTGGTGTAGACCAGCAAGGTCCGAGGGACTCACCACTTGGTAGGGAGTCAGGGCAAATCTGGAGCAATCAGAGAAGCCCAATAAAAAAATCAGAGTTGCCTTAACAAGGAACCACAGTCGATAGACCAAGGTTCATGAAGGAGCCTCAAGTGGAAATGCAAGAAGCAGGCCCATGGAACACTCGTGGAGTGTAGGCCCATAATCTTTGGTGCAGATGGTGCTCGGGCTTGGACTACAAGTAATCCAAAGCTCAACTTCAAGGGATGTTCAGAAGTTAATGCACTAGCAATGTGCACGGTGTCCAGGGTTTCCGGTTCCACGTCACTCGGGAGGGTTGCGGGTCTCAGCTTTGCTGGGGACTCGGTTCGGCCTCTAAGAAGTCTGGAAATCCTCTTCCTGCATTGCAAATACTTCGGAGTCTGGTGGGAGCCTTGGAAATGCAGACCAGCAAGATGCTTCATTGGTGCCTGCTTGAGAAGGGGAGACACTCCTTGACCCCAAGGGAGATTCTTCCATCCTCTAGTCTTTAGTAGAGCGTCAAAGTTCCAGGATTAAGTTTCGGAGTTTCATCCTGGTGTCCTGTTGCCAGGGGTCCCTTACTTATACTAAGAAAAGGGGTTGGACATACTATGGGGACCCACCTATGGGAGGGTCTGGAAAGAGGGGTGGCTACACCCATTTCCTTTGTCCAGTTTCATGCCAGGGCAGGGGCTGGTAGTCCCTGCAACCGGTCTGAACTGGGCTATGCACAGGGACACCAAATGTGACCCCAGTGCTGACTTCAAAGCACCCTCAGAGTGCACCTACCCAGCCCCAATACACTAAAGCCTGTCTGGGAGGTGGTTTCACCTCCCTGTGACAGGAAATCTATTTTCCAGGCCTCCCCTGCTGGAGTTTTCGGTCAGCAGCATGAGGCCAGACTCATGTCTGTGGCTGCAGCATCCATTTTGTGATGCCAGGGCTCTTTTAAACTATTACCGGTTAGACCAGTGTGTACATGTCTCTCCCTCTAGAAGGGTGGAATTCTACCCCCGCCGCCAGGACTGGCAGGGGGTAGGATTCCAAAGTGTTTGCACCAAACACAACATGTTTCAATGCAGCCATTCCAAAGTTAGCATTTACAGTGAGGTTATCATACACTAAAGAGTATATGGTCTGGCTGCATCACAGAATAGCCTCAGAGAATAGGCTCCGAAAGCTACAGAGGGGCCCAGCTCATGCATGGGCACCTTCTCACACAAAACCAAGCACTCTGCCTTCAGGATTGATAAGGCCTGCCATAGGAGTGACTGATAGGTTTACATGTGTCAGTGATTAAAGGTAAATATAGGTAACCTATATTTTAGTAAGGGGTGAATGCACCGCCTTACCCAGGCTGCAGTAGCAGTCCTGTGGTACCATTTTGGAAGGCTTCCCAGGGGTGGCATAATACTTGCTTCAGCCCCTGGTAGGCCTCTGGGGTACCTATGCCCTTAGTACCTAGTGTACCATATACTAGCGACTCACAAGGGTACCCCAGTAACCAAACTGGAGTGTACCTAAAGTACATATAATCAAATTAGAGAGGAAGCAGCTAGGCTGGGGTCCTGGATAGCAGGGCCCCAGCCAGACTAAAGTCGAAAAACAGTGAAACACCAGCAAAAAGTGGGGGTAACCATAGCAAGCAGATCCTACTCTCCTACACAACCCCCCCCCCCCCCCCAATGGAGCGACATTAAACTAACCTTGACCAGTTGAGTCTTCATGTTTTAAGTGGAAACATCTGGAGAGTCCATCTGCATCGGCATGGTTACTCCCAGGTCTATGTTCCACTGTATAGTCCATCCCGTGTAGGGAAATGGACCACCTCAAAAATTGGGGGTTTTCACCCTTCATCTATTTTAGCCATAAGAGGGGCTTATGGTCAGTCTGAAGAGTGAAGTGAGTGCCAAACAAGTATGGCCCCAGCTTCTTCAGAGCCCAAACCACATCAAGGCCTCCCTCTCAATAGCTGACCAACGTTTCTCTCTAGGGGTCAGCCTTCTGCTAATACAAGTTACTGGCTGATCCTGACCTTCATTATTCAATTTTGACAGCACAGACCCTACCACCAACTCAGATGCATCTGTTTGGACAATGAATTCTTTGGAGTAGTTAGGACTCTGCAGAATTGGTGCAGTGTACATGGCCTGCTTCAGGTCATCAAATATCTTTTCACAGCTGACTGTCCACTGAACTTTCCTAGGCATTCGTTTTGAAGTTAAGTCATTCATGGGTGTCACAATGGCCCTATACCCCTTGACAAATCTTCTGTAGTACCCAGTCAGGGCCAAGAAAGCTCTGACCTGAGTCTGGGTAGTGGGAGCAATCCAGTCCATGATGGACTGGACTTTGCTCTGTAATAGTTGAACCTGACCTCCACCTACAAGGTGGCCTAGGTACACAACATGACTCTGCCCTATCTGGCACTTAGTAGCCTTGATAGTTAGGCCTGCTTTTTGCAGAGCCTCCAAAACATTTCTCAGGTGGACCAGGTGATTCTCCCAGGTGGAGCTAAATACAGCAATATCATCTAGATATGCTGCACTATAGTCTTCCGGCCTGTTAGGACTTTGTTCACCAACCTTTGAAAAGTGTCAGGTGCATTCTTGAAACCAAAGGGCATTAAGACAAATTGATAGTGCTCACTAGGGGTAGAAAATGCTGTCTTTGGCATTGCATCATCAGCTAATCTGATCTTCCTGTAGCCAGCTTTAAGATCAAATGTGCTCAGAAACTTGGCTGAGGCCTAAGTATCTATAAGCTCATCTGCTCTTGGTATTGGATGAGCATCCGTCCTAGTGACTGCATTGAGACCCCTGTAGTCTACACAAAACCTCATCTCTCTCTTACCACCCTTGGTGTGAGGTTTAGGTACTAAAATCACTGGACTAGCCCAAGGGCTATCTGAGGGTTCAATAACCCCCAAATCCAACATATTCTGGTCTTCAGTCCTGATACAGTCCCTGACAAGGTCAGGTTGCCTGCCCCCAGTGTCCACTTCATGAGTGCACCAGGTAGTCTGACTTGGAGTCAGTGAGAATATGTTCCTATACAGATTGAGCACCTGTCTACAATCAGCTTGTTGCTGAGCAGTGAGGCTGCCTGCCAAGGCTACACCATCAACTGACCCATCATCAGGGTTCTGTGAGAGCAGATCAGGGAGTGGATCACTCTTTTCCTCCTGTCCCTCATCAGTAGCCATGAGCAAGCCCATGTCTGCCCTGTCAACATAAGACTTCAGTCAGTGACATGGAGCACCCTATGGTGGCTCCTGGGAGTTCCAAGGTCTACCAAATAGGTAATCTCTCCCTTCTGTTTAACAATTGTATGGGGGGCACTCCACATGCCCTGGAGGGCTGCTGGGGAGACAGGCTCCAACACCCACACTTTCTGTCCTGGCTGGTAAACAGTCAGCACAGCCTTTTGATCAAGCCAGGCCTTTTGCAATTCCTGGCTAGATTTAAGGTTTTTGGTTGCCGTTTTCATATACTCCGCCATCCTGGAGGGGAGACCAAGTACATAGTCCACTATGTCCTGTTTAGGGGGTTTGAGAGGTAACTCCAATCCCTCCTTCAGCAGACACAATGGACCTCTTACAGGATGCCCAAACAGAAGTTCAAAAGGGATATAACCAACCCCCTTCTGAGGAGCCTCCCTGTATGCAAACAAAAGGCAGGGTAGTAGGTTGTCCCATCTCCGCCTAAGCTTTTCTGGGAGACCCTTGATCATGCCCTTTAAACCATTGCATTGTGGGTGATAGGGTGTGGTGAATTTGTAATGCACTCCACACTCATTCCACATTGCAGTCAAGTAACTAGACATAAAGTTTGCACCGCTGTCTGAAACTACCTCCTTAAGGAAACCCACTCTTGAGAACACTCCCAAGAGGGCCCTTTCCACCACAGGTGCTGTAGTGGTCCTAAGGGGAATGGCTTCTGGGTACCTAGTGCCATGGTCCACCACCGCCAGGATAAATCTGTGCCCAGATACTGTCTGAGGATCCATGGGACCAACTAGATCAATCAGAACCCTCTCAATGGAAACCCCCACCACAGGTAGTGGTATCAGGGGCGCCTTCGTTGTACCACCTGCCTTACCGCTGGCTTGACAGGTGACAGAGGAGCAACAAAACTCCTTTGAGTCTTCAGACATGTGGGGCCAATGAAAGTGAGAGACAATTCTGCCCTAAGTCTTGTATTGGCCCAGATGACCTGCTAGAGGAATATCATGGGTTAGTGTTAATAGGAAGCCCCTGAATTCCAAAGGTATAACCAACCTCCTGGCTGCACCAGGCTTGGGGTCTCTACTCTCTGAGTATAGGAGTCCATCACCCCAATATATCTTATGGGTACCACTAGCATTCCCAGCAGCCTCAGCAGCAGCCTGCTGTCTGAGAGTTCAAGAGAAGGGCAGCTCATCTGCTCCTTGCTCAGATCTGCCCTGGAAGGGCCCCCTGTCCCCAAGAACTCAGCCTGATCAGGCTCAAGCTCATCTGGGACAGTTCCTTCTTCAGGACTACAATCATCTCCCTCAAGAGACTGATCTGTATTCTGAGTCAGGGGGGAAGGCACTGCCTTAACCCTACTGCTCCTTGGAAGGCACCTGGTCCATTCTTGCAGAATCCAGGGCCTGTTCAGTGTTAGACATTTTGGCCTGTGACCCAGTCACAGCAAACACATGTGCAGAGATACCTAACATTTCTGCATGGGCCCTGAGCTCCACTTCAGCCCAGGTTAAAGTTTCCAAATCATTGCCAAGCAAGCATTCAACAGGGAGGTCTTCACTTACCACAGCCATCTTGAGGCCAGTTACCGACTCCCCAGGAGAAATGAACAACTGCCAGGGCATGGTTGATCCTGACATTTCTAGCATTGGTCACTTGGTAAGTTTCACCAAGTATCAGCTGCTCAGGAGCCACAAGGTATTGTGTCACCATTGTGACACTTGCCCCAGTGTCCCTGTAGGTCATAGCCTCTCTTCCATTTATCAAAGGTAAAACAATGGCAAGCTGAAATCCCACACACTGCCCACCAATGTGAGAAATTGGCCTGGCATATGCTGTCCGCTATTCTAGTGGGCACTTTGCACCAGTCCAAACGACCCTTATTGAGGGTAGGTTAAAGACAACCTTTATAGAAAGCTATCCTAGTGGTAGCTGTGGAGAGCAGCCTTCAGTCTAAGTCTTGGAGGAATGTAAAGCATCTTGTTTTACCAGTGTATAATCTTGTGAATGCCCAAATGAAAGGAGAAGCACACCAGGTAAATATATAAAATATATGTATTTATTCTAAACATATCCCTCTAGTCCCTTTATGAGGCTAGAGGAAAAAGTACATTCAGTAAACTTAATAGCACAATATACGTTGTTGAGCCCTAGGGGCGTACCAAACCATATATTAAGAAAGTGGTATAAGTGGTATAAGAACCATGACTTGCATAGATACAAGGCCTAGAGCCTGTAGAACTGCTGGGGCCACCAGGAATCACCCAAGGTATTGACACAGGAGACCCACGGGGGATGCGTGCAGTGTGTGAACACAGCCGCGAATCACCATTAACTTCTATGGGGAAAGTTGCAGTTGGAAATTTAAAGATAAAGGACACTTAGAGCGACTTGCATAGATGCAAGGCCTAGAGCCTGTAGAACCGCTGGGGCCACCAGGAACCACCCAAGGTGGTTACACAGGGGACCCACGGGGGACGCGTGCAGTGTGTGAACACAGCCGCGAATCACCATTAACTTCTATAGGGAAAGTCGCAGTTGGAAATTTAAAGATAAAGGACACTTAAAGGAGGACTTGGAGCAAACCCCTTAAGACTTAAGTGGTTCTAGAGCCAACACCCATGGGAGCACCGGAGTACTCAAGTTAGATTACCCAGGGAAGCTGGGTTCATAGGTGTCTTTTGGTGTCGGGTTTGTCATCGTCTTTAATGGCGATCTGATTAATGAGGCTAGAGGCAAAAGTACATTCAGTAAACTTAATAGCACACAGTAAATTAGCACAATATACGTTGAGCCCTAGGGGCGTACCAAACCATATATTAAGAAAGTTATCTTTCTTAATAGAGCCTGTAGAACCGCTGGGGCCACCAGGAACCACCCAAGGTAGTGACACTGGGAACCCACGGGGGACGCGTGCAGTGTGTGAACACAGCCGCAAATCACCATTAACTTCTATGGGGAAAGTCGCAGTTGGAAATTTAAAGATAAAGGACACTTAGAGGAGGAATTTGATGAGTAAACCCCTTTAGACTTAAGGGGTTCTAGAGCCAACACCCATGGGAGCACCGGAGTACTCAGGTTAGTTTACCAAGGGTAGCTGGGTGCATAGGTGTCTTTTAGTGTCGGGTTTCGTCGTCGTTTTCAATGGCGATGTGCTTTATGAGGCTAGTGGCAAAAGTACATTCAGTAAACTTAATAGCACACAGTAAATTAGCACAATATACTTTGAGCCCCAAGGGTGTACCAAAGCATATATTAAAAAAGTGGTAAAAGAACCACAATTTGCAGAGATACAAGGCCTAGAGCCTGTAGAACCGCTGGGGCCACAAGGAGCCACCAAAGGTAGTGACACAGGGGACCCATGGGGGACGCGTGCAGTGTGTGAACACAGCCGCGAATCACCATTAACTTCTATGGGGAAAGTCGCAGTTGGAAATTTAAAGATAAAGCACACTTAGAGGAGGACTTTGAGCAAACCCCTTTAGACTTAAGGGGTTCTAGAGCCAACACCCATGGGAGCACCGGAGTACTCAAGTTAGCTTACCCAGGGAAGCTAGGTGCATAGGTGTCTTTTGGTGTCGGGTTTCGTAGTAATTTTTAATGGCGATCTGCATCAAAGTGCTGCTTCTGAAAAGGTGGAAAGTGTCCGGTGTGATCCAAGCCTGGATTGAAGATCAGAAGAACCTAAAAGCAGAGGGGACAGAGTCTGGATCACTAGCCAGTGACCAGGGGCACGATAGTCGAATGCCCACCGATGTCGGGTGATTTCAGGTGAAGAAGGTGAAGCTTGACTCTTCAGCCACGAGAACCAGGAGGTGTCGACGACAACCAGGATCTGGATTCGAGTTGTCCCACAAAGGATGTCAAGTGCTGCGGTATTGGTGCCCGGATTGGACCCAACAAGTCTTGGCAACAGCAACCCATGCAGGAATCAAAGAAGTGCTTCGGTGTGGACCAGTAAGATCCGAGGGACTCACCACTTGGTAGGGAGTCAGGGCACATCTGGAGCAACCAGGGAAGCCCAAGAAAAATCGAAGTTGCCTTTACAGGGACCCAACAGTCAACGGACCAGGAATTGCAAAGGAGCCTCAAGTGAAAATGCAAGAAGCGGGCTCACGGAACACTCGTGGAGTGCAGCCCTACAATCTTTGGTGCAGATGGTGCTTGGGGCTTGGGCTAAAGTAATCTAAAGCTCAACTTCAAGGGATGCACTAGCAAATGTGCACGGTGTCCAGGGTTTCTGGTTCCACGTCACTCGTAAGGGCTGCGGGTCTTAGCTTTGCTGGGGTCTCGGGTCGGCATCTGAGAAGTCTGGAAATCCTCTTCCTGTGTTGCAAATACTTCAGAGCTTCAGAAATGCGGGCCGGCAAGATGCTTCGTTGGTGCCCGCTTGAGAAGGGGAGTCACTCCTTGACCCCAAGGGAGATTCTTCCATCCTCTAGTGTTTAGTAGAATGTCAACGTTCCAGGATTCAGTTTCAGAGTTTCGTCCATGTGTAATCTAAAGTCCTGTTGCGATGGGTCCCTTACTTATACTAAGAAAAGGGGTTGGACATACTCTGGGGACCCAACTATGAGAAGGTCTGGAGAAAGAGGTGGCTACACCCATTTCCCTTGTCCAGTTTCATGCTAGAGCAGGGCCTGGTAGCCCCTGCAATCGGTTTGAACTAGGCTATGCACAGGGACACCAAATGTGCCCCCAGTGCTGACTTCAAAGCACTCTCAGAGTGCACCCACCCAGCCCCATTACACTAAAGCCTATCTGGGAGGTGGTTTCACCTCCGTGTGACAGGAACCCCATTGTCCAGGCCTCCCCTGCCGGAGTTTCCATCAGCAGCAGGAGGCCAGACTCGTGTCTGTGGCTGCAGCCTCCATTTTGTGATGCCAGGGCTCTTTTAAACTATTTCCGGTTAGACATGTGTATACATGCCTCTCCCTCTAGAAGGGTGAAATTCTACCCCCGCCGCCAGGACTGGGGGGAGGGTAGGATTCCAAAGTGTTTGACACCAAACACAACAGCTTTCCATGCCGCAATTCCAAAGTTACCATTTACCCCAAGGTTATAATGCACTTAAGAGTATATGGTCTTGCTGCATCACAGAACAGCCTCAGAGAATAGGCCCCGAAAGCTGCAGAGGGCCCAGCTCATGCATGGACACCCTTTCACACAAAACCAAGCACTCTGCCTTCAGGATTGATAAGGCCTGCCATAGGAGTGACTGACAGGCTTATATGTGTCAGTGATTAAAGGTAGATATGGGTAACCTATATCTTAGTAAGGAGTGCATGCGCCACCTTACCCAGGCTGCAGTAGCAGTCCTGTGGTGCTATTTTGGAAGGCTTCCCAGGGGTGGCATAATATTTATTTATTTATTTATTTTGAGATTTTTATATAGCGCGAACAAGATCTTTGCAGATAACAGAGCGCTTTACATGGGCAAGAGGTAGGGGGTAGGGTGGGTACACAAGGGAGCATAGTTAGAAAGGTAGGTCATCAATGCAAGTAGTACAAATAAGAGGGAGCATGAACAATCGGGTAAAGTCGATAATACCAGTAAAACACATGTGCAAAGGGATCAAACAAGTAGTACAGATCGAGCAGAGTCTTAAAAGATCAAAGAGTAGTAGTTCAAGTGTATTTAGCCATGAGGATAGCTTTAACTTCTTTCTTAAAAAGAAAAGTGGAGGGGATGAGCCTGGTTTCAGGAGGGAGTGAGTTCCAGATCCTAGGTGCCATTCCTGAGAAGGAGCGTTTGTAGGTTCTTTCCTTCCTGAATCTTCGAGGTTTCAGCAGAAGATTGTTTACCCCTGGTAGGCCATAATGGGTCATGTAGTGCGCTGTAACCTTTTAGAATCCTCCAGTGGATGCTGCGCTTGATTTTCATGCCTCATGTAACATTCCGGAAACCACAGATAATGTCCTTTTCACATTTCACCCAGCATGCCCAAAGAGTACGGAGTACTTAAGGCAATTATCGTGTGGTGTTACTGTTTTGTACCTTGCAGCTGCGGAGCCTCACCCCCGACGAAGGTCAGAGAGATGACCGAAATGCATTGGGAAAAGAACTTGCCGTTTTGAATAATAAAAGCTTTACAAACCGGGAGGAGTAGCGCTCATTCCTTTCTTTTGAAGAGAGGGCTGTCGGATATTTTAGGTGGCTAGGTCCAGCCCCAGAGACACGCACCGCCCATAAAGAGCGCCATTAATCACCCGAAAACGGACCAAATTTGTGGAAGTGGAGACACGCAGGGTGATTGGTGCCGCCAAAGACTGGACTTTGGTTAGGGTCCCGGGTGAATGTGAAAAGGACATTACCTGTGGTTTCCGGAATGTTACATGAGGCATGAAAATCAAGCGCAGCATCCACTGGAGGATTCTAAAAGGTTACAGCGCACTACATGACCAAGCATGCCCAAAGAGTACGGAGTACTTAAGGCAATTATCGTGTGGTGTTACTGTTTTGTACCTTGCAGCTGCGGAGCCTCACCCCGACGAAGGTCAGAGAGATGACCGAAATGCATTGGGAAAAGAACTTGCCGTTTTGAATAATAAAAGCTTTACAAACCGGGAGGAGTAGCGGCTCATTCCTTTCTTTTGAAGAGAGGGCTGTCGGATATTTATATATATATATATATATATATAAATATATATATATATATATATATATTCACTGAAAAAACCATAGGTTTCACATCCGTTATAGTTAGGAATTAGCATTTAAAAAACCTATTAAATTCAAGGAAAAAACCATAGGTTTCACACCAGTTATAGTTAGCTGGAAATTTTACTGACATAAAACCATTGAAATTCCCACGTTATAGGTAGTTGGACTCACTATAACTTGCTCGCCTGCAATGCACTGCTGATGACGTCACATATTACATCACTCATGACATGGTCAGAGACATCACTCATGACATCACTGATGCCACCATCCTTGTGACAGAGTGGGAGACCTCCTTTCAGTGTAATGTAACCCTTGAAACACATATTCCCAACGTGAGGAGCGGCATCTAGGAGCGCAAAGAGGACCGGCGGACATGGCGCGGTGAGGAGCGGTGGACAGGCGGTGAGGAGCGGCAGACAGGCGGGGAGGAGCGGCGGACAGGCGGGGAGGAGCGGTGAGCAGCGGATGATTTAGGTTATTTATTTATTTATTTAGGAGCGGTGAGCGGCGGAAAAATGAAGCAAAAATTAAAATCGTGAGCAAGAGGAAGCAAACGGAGCATTACAAAAGTGAGCCAAACGGTGCATTACAGGAGGAAAAAGTTACGTGTGCAGGTTACAAAAGCGTAGAAAGTAAACATAGAGGTATAGGAGGAAAAAGTGACGTGTGCAGGTAGCAAGAGGAAGCAAACGGAGCATTAAAAAAGTGGGCCAAACGGTGCATTACAGGAGGAAAAAGTTACATGTGCAGGTTACAAAAGCGTACAAAGTAAACATAGAGGTATAATGAGGAAGGCTCCGGGGGACACACGGACAACGTCGGGGCGGGCGGGGGCCCTGAAGCCTAATTGCTCCCGGACAACGTCGGGACGGGTCGCCAGTAGGTATATATAGTTAGGATTTTTTTGAATAGGGATTTCTGCAAATTCTATGTTGAATAACTTTGGCGTTGATGGACGGAATTTGTTGAAATTTTCAGGAAAATGGTACATTTTGTTTCTGAGCGTCCCCTGAAAGTTTGGGGGGGTTTCGTGAAGGGGGGGCTGAGAAAATAGGGGGTCTCAAAACGTGTCTTTAACATTGAGTTTTCCATAGGGCGGTTGGACTCACTTTTAGCTCGAACCGCTGAATGGGTTTCTATGAAACTTGGCAAAATTGTAGGGACTGGTAGTCCGATGTGCCTTTGTTAGGTCTCAAGATATGTGCTCTAGTGGATTTTGAGTAATTTAGGTTCAAAAAAATACATATATCTGTAAGCGCGCCCTGGTACGCGCACCGGGGAGCGCTCCGGGCGCGCTACGCGACTTGCGCGCGGAAAGCTGATTGGCTCTCGGGTGTCTGTAAACATTCTAAACAGTCCAGAGCGGCCGCCATCTTGTGTCTCGGTAGGATCGAGACACAAGAGGTGGCCAAAACAAAGGGGGAAATGACCATAAGGGGGCAGAGTAGATCCTCCCTGACCCCCTAGGTTTGATGTGGGGGCTTTAAAAGTGCCCCGCGGGGCAAAAACATTTTTTTTTAAAATTGTTTTTTTTGCGGGGGGAGCGCCCGGTACGCGCACCGGAAAGCGGTCCAGGGAGCGTACTATGGGAAAAAAGAATGATATACTTTTCAAATATTGTATGTTTATTAATTGTTCTTTTTTTTTTTTTTTTTATTTAAGTACCAACATGTAGGCACCAATGCAGAGTCTAAAATTTAATATACACCGTCTTTTTTGTAGATATCTTGCATGTTGTTACAGAAGTTATTGTGGTATATGGAATTCATACCATAGTCTGTCAGGAAAGCAGAAACAATATGGAGGCAGGACATGATAAAGAGATGTTAAATACATATTGGAGATAATATAGTTGGAGAAAGGAAGTAACTATGAGCAAACTTACTATGTAACACAAAAAAGTTGCACAGTATATTTTAAGTCTCACTTTATATTATATCTTTTTTGGTACTATTTCATAATTTTCATATAAAAAAGAATAATGTCTCAAACAATTTGAACTTTTAAAATTTAAATTTATTGTTGTGATTGTTCAATATCTAAAAGAATTTGCAACATTAATTCATCTGGTATGTCCTCCTTTTCATTCCATCCTTCAATTTCTTCAACACATTTAATTAAGTCTTGGTCTACAGTGTCATCCAAAAAGTCTATTTCTTGTTTGTCTTCCTTTGCATTGTTTTCCATTTTAATTTGAAATGAAATATTATTTTCATTCTGTTGCGCTTCCATTTTCTTGTTGTAAATTGCATAAAAAATAAATATATCAGTAGAGATAGGGCACTGTTGGGTTTAAGTTCAGACAGGTACTTGTGAGTTTTTAACAGTGAAGTTATCTTTGGGCAGTGTATGGTTTCAGGCAGGAAGTAGAACTATTAAAAAGTGCCTGTGATGAAGTCTAAGGAAATTCATAATTATACCACAGAAGCCTAACTCAATCAATAATTTAAATAAATAAGCCTTTCTCAATGTCTAACTCTTATAGAGGGACAGTATATAACTATCTGAAAACGTTTTACAAAATTAACTTAAAGTGCATAACATAGTTCTCCTTTCAAATTAACAACTTATCTTCTTCAAAGTAGTTGAAGTTTTCTGTCAAATTCTTTTCCAAATGTACCTTAGGTAGTGTTAGTCAAAATGGCTGTGTTTCCCTCTCATCTTTTATATATATTCATGTACTTAACCAATCAAATGTCAGCACATAAAAATACAAAATGTAAGTAACATTTTAATTGGTTAAAAATTCAAACAGTTTTCATATGTGTTTTTGTCATGTAATTTACCTCAGGATATTTAGACAGGGCTACAGCCCAAATGGCTCAATGGAATACCACCAAATTTGGGTAAATGGTAGGGATTGCTATGTAGTAGGGCCTATTCTATATTTGATGAAAGTGTCTCCAGTGGTTTTTCTGTAAATTACTTTCCCACCTTTTTTTAGCGAGCGCTTACCGGTGCGCGCCCCGGTACGCGTACCGGCAGCGTAACGGGAGTCCTCCATTTTGTGTTTCGGTAGAATTGAGACACAAGATGGAGGGCAAACAATGTTCGGAATGGATAGAAGGGGGCAGGGAAGACACTTCCTGACCGTCTAGGTTTTCTGAGGGGAGCTTAGGACGCTCATATAGGCAAAAAAAAAAATTTCACGTGGGGAGCGCCCGGTACGCGCACGGCGAAGCGTACCGGGGAGCGTACTTTGGAGAAAAATAGTGAAAAAGTTAGAAAAATATAAACGTTCTGAATGATCAGAGGTAGGGTAGCTCTGAAAAGAGCTTTTGGGTTCTGTGGCTGATTTAGGTACCTACAAGTAGGTTCCAATGCACAGTCTAAAATTCAGGAGGAATATTCTATTCCCCTCATCTGAGAAGTGCACACCATCTCTTCTGTAGATGTCTTGTAGGTTGTAACGCAAGTTGTTGTTGTATATTGAACCCATTCTAAAGTCTCTCATGTAAGCAGAAACAGATTTATTCACATGTTTCCGTGCTTTCTCAAATTGTGGACAAAATTGGTTGGACCAGTTCCATTTCTGTCTTTGGCATATATTGGAATATACCAAGGCAGTTTGGGGAAAAAGTGTCATCAATGGATGAAAGGTGTCCTTTAAAAGCATTTCCAGACCAACCCCAGTCATAGTGCCCAAATCATTTCCACCACAGTGCACTATTAAGAGGTCAGGGTTTGGCAGATGCATACATTTTTTTTAATAAATACATATAAAATATATTTTTCCTTTAAAAGAAGAATACATTTTACAGCTTTTGATATTTTCTATTAAAAAACCATTGAAATTCACTGAAAAAACCATAGGTTATAGACCATATATAGTTAGGAATTAGCATTTACAAAACCTTGAAAATTCACTGAAAAAACCATAGGTTATAGACCATATATAGTTAGTAATTAGCATTTACAAAACCTTATTTTACTCACACAAAACCATTGAAATTTGCATATATAGTTAGTTGCACTAACTATATATCGCGCACTCGCAATCCCCTGCTGATGATGTCACATATTACATCATTCATGACATGGTCAGTGACATCACTGATGACATTACTGATGACAACTCAAATGACATCACTGATGACAACACTGATGACATCATTCATGTGATAATACGATGAACCTCTTCAGACTCTAATATAACCTTAGATACACTCAGTGTAAACAGACACTTACAGACTGTCACTCATCCATGGAGTTACTCATACACCTAGTCAGTCATGCAAAGAATCAATCACACCTCCATTTCCTCAACTATACAGTTATACACACCTTACTTATTCTAACATATTCTAACACATATTTACTCTGTTATACAATCAATGATACAAGTTTACAATGATCCATACAGCCACTCACACATTCACTGGCTCTTATACACAGTTATTTATATATGTCAACTCTCACAGGTACTATGTTTTACATATGTACTTACTTTGACATGTAGCACTGAGATATCCATTCACTCACCAATATACTCATGCACACAGTCAACCAGCCATACAGCTATTTCCACATGCAGTTTTGAACCCATACATCTAGTGAATCAACTGCTCACACATCGCACATAGTCACACACCTCCCAACCACCCACACACACACTCACTCTCCCATACAAATACTTGGGCAACCAATCAATAACCCATATAGTTCTCATATAGCTACTGATCAACACATGCAGCAGTTTACAGAACAACAGATATAATGATGCACAAATTAAGACAGTTTAGTCACTAACCCATGCACTCAGTGAGACACATTTAATCACTCTCTCATACAGTCAGTCATGCACCTACTAAATCCTTCATCCAGACACTTATACATCCACTCATTCTTCAATATGTAAGACATATTTTAACTTTACAGAAACATACAGTCACTGGATGATGTCATCAGTGATGTCATTTGAGTTGTCATCAGTGATGTCATCAGTGATGTCACTGACCATGTCATGAATGATGTAATATGTGACATCATCAGCAGTGGATTACGAGTACGCGATATATAGTTAGTGCAACTAACTATATATGTGAATTTCAATGGTTTTGTGTGAGTAAAATAAGGTTTTGTAAATGCTAATTACTAACTGTATGTGGTCTATAACCTATGGTTTTTTAAGTGACTATATATATATATACAGAACACCCAAGAGTTTCATCATTGATTGTGCCACCTTGGCCCTCAAAAGGAATTTCTTTGAATTCGAAGGATCCCTTTATTTACAAATAGGGGGCACATCAATGGGCAGTGTTTTTGCGCCTAGCATAGCAGGACTCTATGTCTTTGAATTTGAGAAACAACACATACTCTCACCCACCAACCCTTATTTTGGAAACATAGTGTTCTGGCGCCGTTACATTGACGACGTGCTAGCAATCGGGAAGGGCCCGCATGAAATTCTTACAGCCTTTATCGCTTGGGTCAACACACGTGATCAACATCTACACTTCACCCATAGCATAGATAAAGAAAAAATGGTCTTTCTAGACATTGAAATTCAAAAGAATCAAGAAGCCCTGACCACCAAGACACATTTCAAGCCCACGGCAAAGAATAACCTCCTTAGGTTTGAAAGTTTTCATCCCCGACCCTTACGGGAGAATCTTCCCTACGGTCAATATTTAAGACTACGGAGGAATTGCAGCAACCTTCAGGACTTCAAAGAACAAGCTGAGGACCTTACCACCAAACTGTCTCAACGTGGATACCCAACCAAGATTACCAAGAAGTGCCGGCAACGAGCAAGAAACCAGCCACGTCAAGCGCTTCTAGAGGAAACCGTAAAAGACACTGAGAACATACCATTGACCTGTGTGACGACCTACAATGTGATTTCCAATGAAGTGAGCAAAAGCATCAGAAAGCATTGGTCAATAATCAACTCTGGATCATTCAACTGGGAGAAACCTCTCTTCTCATACAGGAAAGCGAACAGTCTGAAAAACACTTTGGTCAACACTAGACCCAAGAACAACATCAACACTAGTGAACCAACATTAACACAGATATGGGGTCTACCACCAGTCACTGGACATTCCCGATGTGGGGACTGTAGTGTATGTCACCTCACAGAAAATACCAAGACCATCAACTTGGAACCAGGAAAAACATGGGAACAGAGATCCCATACGAATTGCAATAGCAACAATGTGATTTACTTGATCACCTGCACCTGTGGAAAACCCTACGTGGGTATGACGACACGCAAAATAAAGCAACGAATTTGCGAACACAGGAGCACGATAAGATGCAAGAAGAACATGACAAAACTTACAGACCATTTCCTCACTGCCCATCATACTACCAATGATATGAGGTGGACGGTCATTGAACAGTTACAAGCGGGCCCTAACATCCAGGCTCGTTTATTTGAAAAAGAACAGAGATGGATATATAGACTTTCCACTCATATCCATGGGCTCAATGATAATATCCCGTGGAACTCTGTATTGAAATAACATCTTTTTCCCAGTAACTCTGTCACTAGATACTTTGATCCATGGCTCTCATATAAAATCCTCTAATGAGAGAGCCGACTTTACATCACAGTCTGTTCCCCCCATTCATCTGTAACAGCTCCCAGGGTTATATATACCCATCCTAGTCCACACAGTCAGCCCCTATTTTTTGGATGCACTGCATCCCTTTACCAGGCCAACCACGTAGCCCCTTAATCTAAACACCTGGGCTTTAGTTATGCCCTTCCTGCCCCATTCCGTTATTCATAGCCCAAGCGCGACTTAAATTCTTTCCTAAACGCGCTCACCCTACACACCGCTTAGTGATCATATCAACATGATCATTACGGCGCACACACTGCGCCCGGCGGTTACCACGCCCACCTTTCCAGGGGTTATTACAACTTCACGATCACTACGGCGCAGGCGCAGCGCCAAGTGGTTACCATGCCTACCACCCACCCTCTCGGGCCGCCATAGTAGACACGTGACAACCCCGGAAGCAGCCAGGCGCATATACGCGCTACGCTCTCACTCACTCGTTGCTACCAAGCAGCGAACATGGAGACCTAGGTGATCCGCCTGTACTCGTCACACCCAACTGTAAGTTATACCTTTCCCCCTCCAAGCAGGACCAACCATTTGGTTTATCCGCTATCGTTCGCTATGGAGGTTAACCCTCATTTCACAACATATACCTTTCCCACTAGAGTATGTTGTAACCGGCGAAGCGCCCTCCTCCTGCTTGATGCAGCTCGACTAGAGCTCCACCCCTGTAAGCCCTTTTCATTTCCCGCCATGTCACACGTCGTGATAAGCTCTTTGCTATATGTGTATGTTAGTCCAGTTTGTTCTTACATGTTGACCACAAATCCTGATTAGGACTCATAATGTTAAAACCAACTACCCAGCTGGCACAAGTTGAACCACGGCGGTACTAGTATGAGCACTCGAGTTTAGTGCACCCTGAACTACGGCGCCAGCATGTTCTTTTAAGGCACGCACTAAGGACAAAAATCAAGATTCCTTAGCCAGATATACCTTATTCTATAGAATTACTACTCCCACGGTAATGAGCACGTTTGCACACCACTTGTAGACACGCTCTGTATCGATGAAGGCACTGTGTCATTCACCACTGTGGAAAGCAAGAATAACTGCACGTATTCTGCACCCTAATTCTGCACTACGTTACAGGATAGTAATTATTTTATTCACTCTCTTTCTTTCCCACAGGTTTTTATCAGCACCCTAAACCCTAGGTGTGCTTACCCAGAAGTATATTTTTCTTCTGGATGACCAAGGAATTAGGACTGGGTGTGTCTTTTAGGGGGCACACACCACCCACTTCCTTGTTTTGGTCCTGAGGAATACCGGGGATTTTCCCCTTATGGTAGAAACATGTCGACCAACACATAAACAGAGATATGTAGGTCGTAACTTCCCTACTACTATCTCACCCACATTTTTAATTTTGTCCAGTTACTTTTTTATTAAAAATTGTATAAAAGCATTAACCAGGACAATTTTAACACTCACACTCTTTTTTGTTCGCACCCCACACTTCACTACCTGCTCCACTGCAACTCAGGTGTTGAAGCACACCCAAGTGACGTTAGGCCACTTGGGTGGGCCCCGATGATGAAGCAAGCCACCACCAGGTGGTGAGTGAGGGGTTTACTAACAAAGGAACAGTGTTTCCTTAGTTTGGACAAAAGCCTTCATTTACCCTCATCGGGTAATACTCCTCCATTTGTTCTTTTGATATATATATATATATACATATAAAACATATTTAAATTTTACACACATTCATATATATATATAAATCCAGCCCGTCTCCAATGTGCTTGCCGCACAGAAAGGCACGCAGACGACGAAATTAACACTCCGAGGCAAGTTGTTCTTAAAGCTGCTAAATTTATCTTCACAACATGTGGATAAAAGCTGTCATCAGACGCGTTTCGGGCACGTCCGTGCCCTTGCTCACTGATAGTGGACAGACGGAGTTCACACATTTTTAAAATCAACATGCTACACATTTCGCGCCAAGACTCAGTGACAGTAAAAAGAGTAGAAGGACTACCTGAATACAAGTACTGCTGTAAGGATGAAAATGCGGGCGCCATTTTGTAACAATGCATATGATTTTTCTAAACCAATATAAGGGTATAGCAAATAAACCTCGTTTCAACATATTAAATATCAATATAATATTATAAACATTATTTAATTCTGCACAAATGCCTAGACTATGCATACGTTTAATATCATGATGCGAATATCGAGGTACTACCCTTGTGTTAATATTATTAATAATATGACTGCAAATACCCAAAGGGATATATGTCTGCATTCAATACTACAATACAATCAGTACCAGTACGGCAACCCTAACGGGAATATGAGCCCATATCACCGTATCAACTGTAAACAATTTCCATGTACAATGGCATTAATTTCATTGAAAAGGGAAAAATGTGCAAATAGTCCATGCAAAGAATTGTACCTATGTGCAAATACGCCTATGTGCAAAATTATCCATGCATTGTTCAAATTCACCTTCATTTGAATAAAACTGATATATATGCACCCAAGTACAATAAAAACATCCTGCATACCCAAAGGCTATAGAGTTGGAGATGAGCCTCCTGCTTAAAGTGCAAATGCAAACCATACAAAAAAATATATTAGATGTTGGGGCGACATAGGTTAACGCCCTATATTAAGAAGGACTAGTACTTAAAATGTACAAAATTCCTATGCTCGGCTTGCTGTGCAAATTGAAACTCAGGGGTACAATATCCCTCATGTTTTGTATAGCAGGTAAACAATTGTACTAATGGATAAATATATATATATCCCAACAATATATATATTATATATATATATATATATATATATATATATATATATATATATATATATATATATATATATATATTCACTGAAAAAACCATAGGTTTCACACCAGTTATAGTTACCTGGAAATTTTACTGACATAAAACCATTGAAATTCCCACGTTATAGTTAGTTGGACTCACTATAACTTGCGCGTGTAATGCACTGCTGATGACATCACATATTACATCACTCATGACATGGTCAGTGACATCACTCATGACATCACTGATGACACCATCCAGTGAATGTGTGCCTTTCTGAAAAATAAACATGTTTTATATATGTATATGTAAAGGTCAATGGAAGAGTAAATGTTTAAATAAGTGTCTTAATGTTTTTTTTTTAAATGATTGGTTAACTGGCTTATTAAGTGTATCATAGTGAATACATATATTAGCGAGGATTGTTTAAATATTTAAATGTTTGTATCAGTGTTTCACTTTGTTTCACTTTGTGTATAAGTGGGTGCATGGGTTGGTGAGTAGCTACATGTGTGTGTATATGGGTTATTAGATGTTTTTTTTAGTATCAGTATAAGTGTCTGTATGATTTTGTGGGGGTGTTACTTAGCACACAGATGCATCAATGACTGACTCACTGTTTGTGTGTGTTTTGAAGACAGCATATGTGCCGGACTGTATGGGTGAATGAGTGTGTATATGTATGTGTTAGTAAGTGAATGACTGTCTTACTAGTGTCTTTATCCGTAACTACATATGTTTTAATCTAGTATATGTGAGTATTGGTGTATATAAGTGAGTATATGTGAGAGTCAGAGATTGAAAGAGTTCTTGTTTAAATAAGTATGTGTTTCTATAAGTGATTGTTTAAGAGAGTAAGTATGTGTAAGTTTCCTTAGAAGTAAGGTGGTAGTGTGTGTATAGCTGCATATGCAAAAAAATGGATGTTCAATATTTTATTTGCATGTGTGAATATGTGTGTGAGCAACTTTTGGAAGACTGTCGGTGTGTTAACGGATGTATAGGTGTCTCACTACATATGATGAGTGAGTATATGTATGACTGACTATATAGAACGGTTGGTGAATGAGTGGATGTGTATGTAAATGGTGGAATTACTGAATTGGTTGTTGTAACTGGTATAGGTATCTCCACTTTTTTGAAAATTTTAGTTTCTATTTTTGGATATGTGTTTCAAGGGTTACTTTACAGTGAAAGGAGGTCAGTCTCTCTGTCACAAGGATTGTGTCATCAGTGATGTTATGAGTGATGTCACTGACCATGTCATGAGTGATGTAATATGTGATGTTATCAGCAGTGCATTACACGCGCAAGTTATAGTGAGTCCAACTATTTATAACGTGGGAATTTCAATGGTTTTATGTCAGTAATCTATGGTTTTTTCAGTGAATTTAATAGGTTTTTTAAATGCTAATTCCTAACTATAACTGGTGTGAAACCTATGTTTTTTTCAGTGAATTTCAAAGGTTTTTTTAATGCTAATTCCTAACTAAGGGCCATATGTATCAAGCTATTTAGCATTCGCAAAGGCCGAAATTCTGCGAATTTCGGCCTTTGCGAATGCTAAATACCTAAATGGTATGTATGAAACTTTTTTGCATCAAAATAAGGAATCGCAAAAATTGCTATTCCTTATTTTGCGATTGCATTTAAGGAATCGCAAATTTTGCGATTCATTAAATGCAATGTATCAAAGAAAAAAAAATGCAAAAATGCCATTAAGGAATCGCAAATTACCACCAACTTCTAGTTGGTGTAAGTTGCGAATTCTTTTATTAATGCTTTTTTCAAACAAACCAAAGGTGCCATATGACGCCCATACATGCCCTTAGGGCATGTATGTGCGCCATATGCCCCCAAATGTCTTTTTCAGGGGTGCAGCAGGGTGTTCTTGAGACACCCCTGCAACCTTGAAGAAATTCCTAATTTGCGATTAGCTAATTGCTAATCGCAAATTGCACCTTCATTCCTATGGGCCTCCTGGCCCAAGGAAATGAATGGGTAATTTACGATTAGCAATTTGCTAATCGCAAATATGGAATTGTAAAGAATCGCTATTTAATAGCGATTTTGTACATACATACCGTTTTGCGAATTCCAAATAGCGATTCCTTAAAATTCGCTATTTGGAATTCGCTAAACGGTAGTATGATACATATGGCCCTAAAAGTCTCACTTTATAAGTAAGACTGTTAGCGCTCTAGTTGTTCTTTAGAACACTCTGGTACATACTATCATTGGGCTATAGTTGCGCTACATCTGGCTGATATTTGGGCTACATTTGTATTTTTTTGTCTCTGGTGGCCATCTTTGGGCTACATTGGGCTACATTGGGCTACATTTGGGCTACATTTGGGCTCTAACATATATATAGCCCAATGTAGCCCAATATATATTTTTTAAAAGTTAATTTTCTTAAAAACAACTGGAGCATATATCTTGAGACATAGCAAACGCACACCGGGCTACCAGTCCTTACAATTTTTCAAATTTTTTTGGGGGGATTTTTTTTTATTTTTATTTTTTTGTCCTGGAGCGCTCCCGGTGCGCGCCCCGGTGAGCGCCCCGGAAAGCGTAGTATTTTGAAGCGCCCCGGTGCGCGAACCGGGAAGCGTCCCGTTAGCGCCAATGTTGCGATCGAAAACAACATCGTGACGCGTCGCGCAAGCGTGACGTATCGCGTAGCGGCGCGATGTGTCTTATGACGCGCTGCGTAAACGCACCCTGAAGCGCTCCACGGCACGGCCCGGAGCGCGTAACGTAAGCGCGCCGGAGCGCGTAACGTAAGCGCATCGGGTCATGTGACTTGAAAATAACACTTTTCATTGGTTCTCATCTTTATTTTTCTCCAAATAATGAAAGCCCCCTCCTTTTTTCCTCATTCTTACTTTCTTCATTGAGAGAGCAAGAGCTATTTTTGAGCAAACAATGGCATCACTTGTTGCTACAGCTGGTGCACCCCCACCACCACCCCCACCACCAAGAAAAGAAGGTCCACCACCACAGTTTCTTGGAGGACAAAAAGAAGAGGAGGAAGAAGAGGAGGAGGATCAACAACCAAGGCGCTTTCTTCCTGAAGAACCAAGACAAAGGCACGTTAAAGTGCACTTTATTTGGCAATTCTTTTCTTTTCCTGATGACCAGAAAAAGGTGAACGCCCCCAAAGTCACCTGTCTTATTTGTGACAAAGTTCTCTCCAGGGGCAATCCCACAAAGAAATTTTCTTTTGGTAATTTTACTATGATCCGCCACATGGAGAGGTGGCATCCCAATAACTTGGCCCAGGCTGAAGTACAGGAACTAACAACCCACCCCCTGTAGCCAGCACTTCCTCTACTGTACCCTCACTTTCTGGTCCTGAAGAACGCCAAACGGTGCCAAATATTCCGCAAAAATTTGGCAACCTCAAATTTGTTTGCATTTTCTGTGGCAAAACACTATGTTATGGAGAACTTAGTGTCACCTTAATAAATAATGCTGTAGACAACCACCAATGCAGCAAGAAAAGGAAGCAGTAATTCTTTTCTTTTTTTTTGCTCCTGTTGAGCCATTTCCAATTCCCTGTTTTTTGTTTGTTCCCTTAAAAAAAAAACCAAAAATATAAAATTGTTCAAAAATACAAAAAAAAATGTTCAGAAAAATAATAAAAAAACTATAAAACAACAAAAAGAATTAAAAATAAAGTTCTTTTCAGAACTAACTCCCTTTTATAAAATATTGCCAAAAATGTTAAACTGGCATTCTTTTTTCTCTTTTGTGCGCTTCCCGGTGCGCTCCCCGGTGCGCGTACCGTGCGCTCCCTCCGCGACAATCGAAAAAAAAAATATTTAACTTTTTTTGCCCTGCGAGGCCCTTTTATACCCCCCACATCAAACTTAGGGGATCAGGGTGGGTCTACCCTGCCCCCTTATGGTCATTTCCCCCTTTGTTTTGGCCACCTCTTGTGTCTCGATCCTACCGAGACACAAGATGGCGGCCGCTCCGGACTGTTTAGAATGTTTACAGACACCCAAGAACCAATCAGCTTTCTGCGCGCAAGTCGCGTGGCGCACCCGGAGCGCTCCCCGGAGCGCGTACCGGGGCGGTGCCATAGATATATATATTTTTTTTAACCTAAATTACTCAAAATCCACTGAAGCACATATCTTGAGACATAGCAAAGGCACATCGGGCTACCAGTCCCTACAATTTTGCCAAGTTTGGTGGAAATCCATTCAGCTGTTCGGGCTAAAAGTGAGGTCGACTGCCCTATGGAAATTAACATGGGGAAAACACGTTTTGGGACCCCCCTTTTATCTCAGCCCCCGCTTGACAAATCCCCCCCAAACTTTCAGGGGAGGACCAGGGCGCCGCGAGGCCATTTTGAGGAAATTTTCAGGCAGATTTGTGAACCGGCGCCAAAGTTATTCCAAATAGAATTTTGAGATTTAACATTGAAAAAAATCATAACTATAACTACCTACTGGCGACCGCCAGTAGGTAATATATATATATATATATATATATATTTTCTGCTCCAAGGTTGCCCCAGTGTGGACTTCATGACCCAGCATGCCTCTCTCCCTACACGACAATCGGCCCATCCGGACCGGGTTTTGGGCACATCTACGACCCTGAATCCTTTAATTGAAGTGAGGGGAGGGGCCCATCCAGGGCGAGTCATTCAGCATTTACACGCCGGTCCACAGAACGCACTTGTTTTCAGCGCGTCCGTGCCTCTGAGGAAGAAGCTCGAAATGCTTCGAAACGCGTCAGGATTTGGGACGCAACGGAACTGCTAAAGCATTCGATATTCCTGCTCCTCCTGTACCAAATAAAGGGTTTGCAAAAGAACAGTTTTCAGAGTGCTTCCCATCACAGGGCAACCTTGGAGCAAAAAAAAATAATATATATATATATATATATATATATATATATATATATATATATATATATATATATATATATATTACCTACTGGCGGTCGCCAGTAGGTATATATAGTTAGGATTTTTTCCCTATGGGATTTCTGAAAATTCTATGCCTAATAAGTTTGGCGTTTGTGGACGGAATCGGCTGAAATTTTCAGGAAAATGGCACATTTTGTTTCTGAGCAGCTCCTGGAAATTTGGGGGGGGGTCGTCAAAGGGGGGCCGAGAAAAAAGGGGGGTCCCAAAACGCGTTTTTCCCATGTTAATTTCCATAGGGCGGTTGGACTCACTTTTAGCCCGAACGGCTGAATGGATTTTCACGAAACTTGGCAAAATTGTAGGGACTGGTAGCCCGATGTGCCTTTGCTAGGTCTCAATATATGTGCTTCAGTGGATTTTGAGAAATTAACGTTTAAATCAAGATATATATCTGTAACAGCGCTCCGGGCAGCGATCCGGTTAGCGAACTTTTCGCGTATCGGAACTTTGCGATGCGAAGCTGATTGGCCCTCCGGTGTCTGTCAACATTCTAAACAGTCCGGAGCGGCCGCCATCTTGTCTCTCGGTAGGATCGAGAGACAAGAGGAGGCTAAAACAAAGGGGGAAATTACCATAAGGGGGCATAGTAGATCCTCGTTGACCCCCTAGGTTTTATGTGGAGGTTTTAAAAGGGCCTAGGAGGGTCCAAAAAAAAAAAAAAAAAAATTTTTTTTTGCGTGGTAAGCGCCAAGTTCGCGAACCGGAAAGCGTTCTGGGCAGCGTACTTTAAGGATAAAAGAATGATAGACTTTTCTAATACTGTATGTTAATTATTTGTTGTTTTTGTTCGTTTTTTTTTTATTTATTTATTTATTTTGATTTAAAAAAAAATTATTTATTATTTTCATAGTTCATTAAAACTTCCAGCATTATATCATCTGGTATCTCGTCAAACATGGATGTTTCTGTCTCTTGTAAGGTTTCAATAAATTGTTCATCAAAAGATTCATCCATAAAATCTTCATCCACATTTTCTTCAGTTAAAATGTCTTCTGATGTAATGTCGAAGGAAACATTAGTTTTTTCGTGCTCCCCTTCCATTTTTTTGCTGTAAATTGCATAAAAAAATAATTATATTAGAAGAGTTAGGGCACTGTTGGGTTTAAGTTCAGACATGTAGTTCTGTTTTTTTAACAGTGAAGTTAAAGTAAGTAAATTCATAATTATAGCAGAGAAGTGTAAGTCAATCAATAAATGTAACAGAGGAGCTTATCTGTATCTATAACTATAGCAGGGGGACAGTAAATAATTATCAATAAACGTTTTTACAAATTAATTTAAAGTGCCACTTACAAATTATCAATTTACTTTACAGGGAGGTGAAAAGGCTTTTGAAATGTAGTTCAGGAAGTAGCAGTGAAAATGGCTGTGTTTCCTTCTCTTCCTTTATATATATTCAGGTATATAACCAATCAAATGTCAGGTAATAAAAATTGTAAATGAAAGTAAAGTTTTCATTGGTTGTCAATTCCAATATTTTAGATGTGTTTTGTGAAGTAATTTACCTCAGGGTATTTAGATAGGTCTACAGGCTAAATGGCTAAATGAAATTTCAATCAAATTTGTGAGAATGAAAGGGATTGTTATGTAGTATGAGCTAATCTATATTTGGTGAGAGTGTCTCTAGTCGTTTTTCTGTTAATTACTTTCCCACCTTTTTTTAGGACCGCTTTCTGGAAAGCGGCCCGGTTAGCGAACCTTGAAATGTAGTTCAGGAAGTAGCAGTGAAAATGGCTGTGTTTCCTTCTCTTCCTTTATATATATTCAGGTATATAACCAATCAAATGTCAGGTAATAAAAATTGTAAATGAAAGTAAAGTTTTCATTGGTTGTCAATTCCAATATTTTAGATGTGTTTTGTGAAGTAATTTACCTCAGGGTATTTAGATAGGTCTACAGGCTAAATGGCTAAATGAAATTTCAATCAAATTTGTGAGAATGAAAGGGATTGTTATGTAGTATGAGCTAATCTATATTTGGTGAGAGTGTCTCTAGTCGTTTTTCTGTTAATTACTTTCCCACCTTTTTTTAGGACCGCTTTCTGGAAAGCGGCCCTGTTAGCGAACCTTTACAAAACCTTGAAAATTCACTGAAAAAACCATAGGTTATAGACCATATATAGTTAGGAATTAGCATTTACAAAACCTTGAAAATTCACTGAAAAAACCATAGGTTATAGACCATATATAGTTAGGAATTCGCATTTACAAAACCTTATTTTACTCACACAAAACCATTGAAATTCCATATATAGTTAGTTGCACTAACTATATATCGCGCACCCGCAATCCACTGCTGATGATGTCACATATTACATCATTCATGACATGGTCAGTGACATCACTGATGACATCACTGATGACATCTCAAATGACATCACTGATGACCTCACTGATGACAATATCCAGTGACTGTATGTTTCTGTAAAGTTAAAATATGTCTTACATATTGAAGAATGAGTGGATGTATAAGTGTCTGGATGAAGGATTTAGTAGGTGCATGACTGACTGTATGAGTGAGTGATTAAATGTGTCTCACTGAGTGCATGGGTTAGTGACTAAACTGTCTTAATTTGTGCATCATTATGTCTGTTGTTCTGTAAACTGTTGCATGTGTTGATAAGTAGCTATATGAGTAACTATATGGGTTATTGATTGGTTGCCCAAGTATTTGTATGGGAGACTGAGTGTGTGTGTGGGTGGCTGGGAGGTGTATGACTCTGTGCATAGATGTGTGAGCAGTTGATTCACTAGATGTATGGTTTCAAAAGTGCATGTGGAAACAGCTGTATGGGCGGTTGACTGTGTGCATGAGTGTATTGGTGAGTGAATGGGTATCTCAGTGCTACATGTCAAAGTAAGTACATATGTAAAACACAGTACATGTGAGAGTTGACATATATAAATAACTGTGCATAAGAGCCAGTGAATGTGTGAGTGGCTGTATGGATCATTGTGAACTTGTGCAGAAAAATTCCTAGGACGTCTAGGTATGTCAGTGTACATATACGTCGGGCCAGCTATCAAGAAGGAACAATGGAAGGGATTGGCAAAGGTATATAAAAAGTATATTTTTATTTGTTATATTTAAAAATCATATTGAAACTGACCAACGGTCAAACAATATGATGGATATGTAAAAATATCTATGACAACATTACATGCAATAATCATAAAAGGCTAACATAAATTGCATAATACACAAAATCAAGCAATATATTAACAAAAATATACAGGTAATCACAGAAATAAAACAAGCATAAGAACTCAGAAATAAAACAAGCATAAGAACTCGACGCGCGTTTCGGCAGGGGACCGCCTTCTTCAGGAGACACAATTTAATTCCTGAAACACAGTTATAAAAGAATATTTCTGTTATCTAAGCATACATAGAATTTATAAAAACAACATTTTGATTTCATTATTACTAACATGTTAAAAACCTTATTCCTAACTCAAAAACTGACCATGACTATTGTTATGTACACTGAAGGCCTTTGATAAGCCACATAATGTCTGTCGATTGTACAGTAACTGACTTAACTAAGAATAGCCCCCCTTGGTCTTCGCGAGTGCCATTTTACAATAAAGAGGGATACCATCAGATTCTCATTTAAGGACTGAAGTAGAATCACTTCTAAATAACATTCAGACTTAATCTTGGAAGCTGTTAGCACACAATAGGCATACAAGGGTATGTATCGGTTACAGATTATCTTTTGGGAAAACTGTTTGGTAAAGGAATATCCTGCCAGGCCTTTAGCATAAGTGTTCAATTGACACGGATATACTCACAACAGCAGAACTCTATCCATGCAGCAAAAAACATCCAAGGTGAATCTTCATGTAATACAGGTGCGTTTACTCAATATTTCGTGATGGAGGAATTCCTTTTGATAGAGTTCAATATTAGTAACGGGTGGACATACCGAATTGTTCATCTATATACGCACACATTGGCTCAACATCTTGCTCTTAACATGTGGATGGTGCTGCAGAGTTTTATAATTATAGAAGGATGGGACATAAAATATGCATGTTCATGCAGAATGTACCCTTTAGATGACTATGTCTTGAAATACCGATCATATTCCCTATGTATGATAACGTTAAGACCCTCAGGGCTCTCAAATGATTACTGAAGACTACCAAATGTAGTCCACTGACTATTACGTAGATGACCGCGATGGGAGACCAGCACAAAAGACTAGAATGTAATAATGCTAACCTAGTACCCATTTTAACAGCATGGGTCTTAAGATAAAATAACTCTTGAAGTATGGTAAATAAAGTACTTTATTTACCATACTTCAAGAGTTATTTTATCTTAAGACCCATGCTGTTAAAATGGGCATAATTCATGATGAATAAGTTTATTCTTCTTTCATTTTTACTCATAGTGTATTCTCTGTACCCATTGATATGGGACATTTTCAATATGGTCATCGTATGCTATATAAAGAATAAACTTCATCTAGAACATTCAAACATCGCATGTGGAAATATAAGGTACTAGGTTAGCATTATTACATTCTAGTCTTTTGTGCTGGTCTCCCATCGCGGTCATCTACGTAATAGTCAGTGGACTACATTTGGTAGTCTTCAGTAATCATTTGAGAGCCCTGAGGGTCTTAACGTTATCATACATAGGGAATATGATCGGTATTTCAAGACATAGTCATCTAAAGGGTACATTCTGCATGAACATGCATATTTTATGTCCCATCCTTCTATAATTATAAAACTCTGCAGCACCATCCACATGTTAAGAGCAAGATGTTGAGCCAATGTGTGCGTATATAGATGAACAATTCGGTATGTCCACCCGTTACTAATATTGAACTCTATCAATAGGAATTCCTCCATCACGAAATATTGAGTAAACGCACCTGTATTACATGAAGATTCACCTTGGATGTTTTTTGCTGCATGGATAGAGTTCTGCTGTTGTGAGTATATCCGTGTCAATTGAACACTTATGCTAAAGGCCTGGCAGGATATTCCTTTACCAAACAGTTTTCCCAAAAGATAATCTGTAACCGATACATACCCTTGTATGCCTATTGTGTGCTAACAGCTTCCAAGATTAAGTCTGAATGTTATTTAGAAGTGATTCTACTTCAGTCCTTCAATGAGAATCTGATGGTATCCCTCTTTATTGTAAAATGGCACTCGCGAAGACCAAGGGGGGCTATTCTTAGTTAAGTCAGTTACTGTACAATCGACAGACATTATGTGGCTTATCAAAGGCCTTCAGTGTACATAACAATAGTCATGGTCAGTTTTTGAGTTAGGAATAAGGTTTTTAACATGTTAGTAATAATGAAATCAAAATGTTGTTTTTATAAATTCTATGTATGCTTAGATAACAGAAATATTCTTTTATAACTGTGTTTCAGGAATTAAATTGTGTCTCCTGAAGAAGGCGGTCCCCTGCCGAAACGCGCGTCGAGTTCTTATGCTTGTTTTATTTCTGAGTTCTTATGCTTGTTTTATTTCTGTGATTACCTGTATATTTTTGTTAATATATTGCTTGATTTTGTGTATTATGCAATTTATGTTAGCCTTTTATGATTATTGCATGTAATGTTGTCATAGATATTTTTACATATCCATCATATTGTTTGACCGTTGGTCAGTTTCAATATGATTTTTAAATATAACAAATAAAAATATACTTTTTATATACCTTTGCCAATCCCTTCCATTGTTCCTTCTTGATAGCTGGCCCGACGTATATGTACACTGACATACCTAGACGTCCTAGGAATTTTTCTGCATCTGTTGCTACCCTGCCCTAGGAGTCTATAGATTTTTACTACCCAGGGGGTCCTTGTTATTCTCAGTCATTGTGAACTTGTATCAGGGATTGTATAAGAGAGTAAATATGTGTTAGTATATGTTTGAATAAGTAAAGTTTGTATAACTGTATAGTTGAGGAAATGGAGGTGTGATTGATTCTTTGCATGACTGACTAGGTGTGTGAGTAACTCCATGGATGAGTGACAGTCTGTGAGTGTCTGTTTACACTGATTGTATCTAAGGTTATATTAGCGTCTGAAGAGGTTCATCGTATTATCACATGAATGATATCATCAGTGATGTGATCAGTAATGTCAAATGAGATGTCATCAGTGATGTCATCAGTGATGTCATTTGAGATGTCATCAGTGATGTCATTTGAGATGTCATCAGTGATGTCATCAGTGATGTCACTGACCATGTCATGAATGATGTAATATGTGACATCATCAGCAGTGGATTGCGGGTGCGCGATATATAGTTAGTGCAACTAACTATATATGGAATTTCAATGGTTTTGTGTGAGTAAAATAAGGTTTTGTAAATGCGAATTCCTAACTATATATGGTCTATAACCTATGGTTTTTTCAGTGAATATATATATATATATACCACAGGTTTTACAGACGTTTAGTTAGGAATTAGCATTTAAAAAACCTTGGAAATTCACTGAAAAAAACATAGGTTTCAGAAACGTTATAGTTAGTTGGAGATTTGACTCATATAAAACCAGAGAAATTTGTCAGTTATATTTAGTTGAGCTAACTATAGCTTGCGCGCCTGCAATGCACTGCTGATGAGGTCACATAATACATCACTCATGACATGGTCAGTGACATCACTGATGACATCTCAAATGACATCATCCAGTGAATGTGTGTTTCTGTAGAGTTTAAATATTTTTCATATATATCTATGCCAAGGTGTATTGAAGAATGAGTGGATTTACTAGTACTTGAAGGGATTATTTAGTAGCTGTGTGACTGACTGAATAAGTGAGTGATTGAACTTGTCTTACTGAATGCATGGGTTAGTGACTCAACTGTGTGAAAGACTGTATTAGTCTCTCAGTTGGTGTGTAAGCGGCTGCATGGGTTGGTGAGTAGCTACATGAGTGCCTATATGGGTTATTGATTTGTTGTCTGAGTACCTGTATGAGTGCCTGAGTGTCTGTGTGGGTGGGTGGGAGGTGTGTGACTCTGTGCATAGATGTCTGAGTGGGTGATTCACTGGTTGTATGGATTCAAAAGTGCATCTGGGTAGGTCTGTATGGGTGAGTTAGTGTGTGTATGGGTATGTTGGTGAGCGAATGAATGTGTTAGTGGTATGTGTTCGAGTATCTACATATGTTTTAAGGCAGTATATGTGAGTGTTGGAGTATATAAATAACTATACGTGAGAGTAAGTTATTTGAAGAGTGGGTGTATAAATGAGTGTCTGCTTGTATCATTGATAGTATGACAGTAAGTATATGTTAGTATCTGCATAAGTAAGTGATGTGGTGTGTATAAAAAATACCTGAGTTGGTGTGTTTAACTATATACATGAGTAAATGGGTATGTGATTCATTCTTCGCATGACTGACTGGATGTGTGAGTAACTCTATGGATGAGTGGCGGAGTGTGACTGTATGTATAGGTGTATGAGTGCATAATATAGTACTGTATTGATGAGTAACTGCATGTAAAAGTGAGTGGATGTGTATATAGACATAGGAAATAGTCGGTGGTATGTAGCATCTGGCATTCTTGTGTGTATGGCTTCAAAAATAGTAGTCTGTATTTTAGAGTGGATGTATCAAAGTTTATATTAGGGCATAGGTATGTGCATTATATTATCACGTGGATGATGTCATCAGTGATGTCATCAGTGATGTCATTTGAGATGTCATCAGTAATGTCATCAGTGATGTCACTGACCATGTCATGAGTGATTTAAGATTGTGATGTCATCAGCAGTGCATTGCGGGCGCACAAGTTATAGTTAGCTCAACTAACTATAACAGGCGAATTTCTCTGGTTTTATATGAGTCAAATGTCCAACTAATTATAACGTCCCTGAAAGTTATGGTTTTTTCAGGGAATTTCTAAGGTTTGTTAAATGCTAATTCCTAACTATAACATCTGAAAAACCTATGTTTTTTTCAGTGCATTTCAAAGGTTTTATAAATGTTCATTTCGTATTTGAATGTTTATAAAGCCTATATTTTTTAAAATTCTTTTTTAATATTTTGCAACTCTATTATCCTTTTTTTAAACTTCAGAAAAAATGTAATCTTTTATATCTTCCCCAAAAAATATGTATATAATTTCTTGTCTTTTTTTGAGAAAACTACAGTCCCATACCGGTAGTCTACCAAGCTCCATCAGCACGCGAATCCTACCCACCACATTTAAATGATGCGCATTTCATTTCTGACAGGTTTGTGGCACTGCGTCCGGCATAACAACATATACATATGTGTACACGCCAGCTGGTACTGTGGTATGCGACCGGTACGCACTACCATGCCGCGCGTTATGTCGTGTACGTATGGGGTGACCCCCGCTGCGCGTTGCGAATATGACGAATGCCTGCTGCCACGCCCTGTGTTACATCATAGACATACGGTGTCGTGCCGCATACGCCATTCCCTCATTTTTATTTTGTCTCAAAACTATATCTAAATAACTTTAAAGTGTATATGAGAGCAAGCGATAATTAAAAATATTTTAAACATTTATATATTTCTAATTGTGATAAACTTATATTTTAGTAAACATGTTTTCCCAAAATCACATTGGGTAACGGTCTCATTGCGCACTGAGTGCGCGATTGCCGTGTGACCATAAAAAAAAGCATTTCATTAGTCCATAACATTTCCGATTGTAACAGTTCGAAAGCGCCACCCATTTTAGTCAATATCTCTACTGCATTTCAAAAGGCACACCTCTTCTGCTTAGAGAGCTTTTTTCTAAACTTTTTGCCATATACACACATCTTACACTACACACAACATGCAACCATCATCTTCATCAATATTCATGGTCTGTAAAGTATCCTTCCACCTGGGATACTCATACACCTAAAAGTTACATAACCGAAATTTTCTCCAATGCAAGAGGTAACATGGTTGCATACGCTGTCCATAGCACAACGGAATATAGTACGGCCCAGAAACAGTATCATGCATAGATAATGAACACACAGACACAGATGGACAGTGGAAGTGGGTACGGGCACGTGCGCTTGACTTCTTTTTATTACCAGGGTCACATATCCAGTGATGTCTGTGCTACATGCGTGTGGGGTGAGTGCAAACAAGCCCTCAGGGAATGGTTGCTGCTAGCATCAACTACAACAGTAATCATTGGATCACACACAGGGATTCAATATTAACAGAATTAATCATTGTACTGCAATAAGGTAGGGACAGTAGATGTGTAATAATACAGAAATAATTATATCGTAAAAGAACCACAACTTGTGGTATACTGAGACACAATCAATAGATCTGAAATAATACACAAAGAGATTATATCATAAATGCTCCATCAATTCTAGTGCACTCACATAGCCACATCAAAAGCATTCAGCATGTGCACAGCCAGCGATGATGCGTGCTGCAGGACGGCCATACTAGGAGCACTATCTGTTGCCATCGACACTGCATCATCAGCAATAGCGACTCAATCTGAATTGTGAACACTGCTGTCGGCAGTGTAGGCCACAGGGAGCAGTCAGAAAGCACCCGCAGCTACGTAAGATGACTTGACCTGCCCAGTTTGTCATAAGCGAAGCAACAAAAAAGGGTGTGCGGAGCCTGCAATACTTTTTATGCATGGTGCAGACAGTACACACTGGAGCAATGTCTTTTCCTACAGGACTACCTCATCTACAATAGCAACTTGATCTCAATTGTGAACACTGCTGTCTGCAGTGTAGGCCAGAGAGAGTGGTCAGCAAGGGCCCACAGCCACATGGCATTGACTTGAGCTCTACAGTTTGGAATACACAAAGCAAAAAACGTGTGCAGAGCCTGCAATGATGCGTATGAGTGGTGCGGAGAGAGTGCACTGCAGCAATGTCTTTTCCTACAGGACTGCGTCATCTACAATACCGACTCAATCTCAAATGTGAACACTGCTGTCTGCAGTATAGGCCAGAGAGAGCGTTCAGCAAGGGCCCACAGCCACGTAGCATTGACTTGAGCTGCCCAGTTTGTCATACGCAAAAGCAAATAAAAAGCGTATGCGAATCCTGCAATGATGCGAATGCGTCGTGCGGACAGAGCGCACTTGAGCAATATCGTTTCCTACAGGACTGCATCATCTACAATACCGACTCGATCTCAAATGTGAACACTGCTGTTTGCAGTGTTGGCCAGAGAGACTGATCAGCAAGGGTCCACCACCACGTGGCATTGGCTTGAGCTCCACAGTTTTCAGTGCATGAATCCACAGAGACTGTGTGCGGAGCCTGCAATAATGCGTATGAGTGGTGCAGCAGAGCGCACTACAGCAATGTCTCTTCTTACAGGACTGCGTCATCTACAATAGTGAGTCGATCTGAATTGTGAACACTACTGTCTGTCTGCATTGTTAATTGAAGGCAGTACACACACAACCATGAATATTTTTTCTCACTGCATCTTCACAAAATACAGCAACATAAATTGCAGAAAACTCTACAATAAATAAATCAAAACAATTCGAATCGGGATTTCATATGTCCACAGTTTACACTATTCACTGTTCCTTTGGACTTGCAAGATGAATTTGGTCATTTTACTAAACCTATAACTCTTCCAAAAAAAGTTGTTCAAGCAAGTATACTATAACCTTATACCCTGCCGTACCAGGCTATACCGGCTATTAAAAGCCCTCTCCAGCATTTAACAAGGGAGAGGGACTTTATTAGCCGGTATAGCCCAGCTAGGAAGGGCTATAAGGCTATAAGAACATTCTGCCACTAGAGGGTACAATATTCTAACAAATAAAACAAAGCCTTAATGGAGCGCAAAAGGATTGGAATCCCCTCAGGCTTGGAACTCCAGGCTTATCCCAGCCATTATAAGCCCGTACCTACTTCATTGTTTTCAATGGACCTCCCAATATTCCAATGTTCTAATAAAACAATATTGTGTATATTTCAATGGACGTTGTAGTTACTTGACTGCTGGATTCTGTAATTAAACAATCACCACTCGATCTGAATTATGAACCCTGCTAACCCCACTGTAGTCTAGAGGCAGTGGTCATTAACACCTCACAGCCACTTACACTTTGGATTCGAAAGCATGGAGTTGGTTGCATCTGATCAGAGAGGGTACACAGAAATCATCACAGACTTTAACTTATGACATCCTCAATCATAGAATCAACACCCCATTTCACTGTTCGACCTGCTGTACCACGATATACTCCACCGACTAGTGTCAACTAAGCCCAATAATCATGTGCAGCAGTAGCTATGGAAGCACAGAGGGTGATGCACCTCAACAGATGAAGTTCTGAAAAAAACAAGCAGCAGGTAACATCAGACATCATCCATTGTGGGATCAAGACACCGTTCCACTTTTGGGACCTAGAGTTGGTTGCACCTGGTTGAAGGGAGTACCTTCATCTACACTCTCAGATGCAGTTCTAACATCATCCATTGTGAGATCAGGACACCGTTCCACTGTTGAGCCCTAGAGTTGCTTGCATCTGGTCGAAGGGAGTACCTCCATCTCCACTCTCAGATGCAGTTCTAACATCATCCATTGTGGAATCAAAACACAGTTCCACTGTTGGGATCTAGAGTTGCTTGCACCTACTAGAAGGGAGTACCTTCATCACCACTCTCTGATCTAGTTCTAACATCGTCCATTGAAGCATCAAGACACCGTTCCACTGTTGGGATCTAGAGTTGCTTGCACCTCATCGGAGGGGGTACACAGAAATCATCACAAACTTTAACTTCTGAAATACTCAGTCATAGAATCAAGACCCTGTTTCTCTATTCGGACCTGCTGTACCGCAGTGTCTTTCAGCGATAGCAGTCAACTAGGCCCAATAATTATGTGCAGCAATTAACTACGGAAGCACAGAGTCTGATGCACCTCAACAGAGGGAGTTCTGTGAAAAACTAGCAACAAGTAATATGGGATCAAGACACCGTTCCACTGTTGAGACCCACAGTTGGTCGCCTCCATCTCCACTCTCAGATGCAGTTCTAACATCGTCCACTGTGGGATCAAGACACAGTTCCACTGCACCTGATCGAAGGGGGTACACCGAAATCATCACAGACTAAATTCTGACATCCTCAATCATGGAATCAAGACTCTGTTTCATTGTTCAGACCTGCTGTACTGCGCTGTAGTCCAGCGACTACAGTCAACAAAGCCCAATAATCCTGTACAGCAGTTAGCTACGGCAGCACAGACTGTGATGCACTTCAACGGTGGGAGTCCTATCAAAACCAAGCTGCAGGTAATATCTGACATCGTACATTGTGGGATCAAGACACCGTTCCACTCTTGGGACCTACAGCTGGGTGCACCTGATCGGAGGGGGTACACACAAATCATCACAGACTTTAACTTCTGATATCCTCAATTATATAATTAAGACCCTGTTTTATTGGTCGGATCTGCTGTACCGGGGTGTAGTCCAGCGACTGCAGTCAACCAAGCCCAATAATCATATGCAACAGTTATCTACGGAATCACAGAGTCTGATGCACCTCAACGGAGGGAGCTCTGTGAAAAGCAAACACCAGGTAATATTGGACATCGTCCATTGTGGGATCAAGACACCGTTCCACGGTTGGGACGTAGAGTTGGTTGCACCTGGTTGAAGGGAGTACCTTTATCTCCACTCTCAGATACAGTTCTAACATCACTCACTATGGTATCAAAAACACCGTTCCACTGTTGGTACCTGTTGGACTACTGTGTTAGTAGTATCCAGAGCACTTCACTGTGCTGGGCCGCAGGCTGGGCGCTGTGTGCCTGTGTTGCGGTACCCAGCGTTTATCTCAGGAGCCTTCCGAGCTCGCAGACCTCATCCCAGGAGCTTTTGCCAGCACGTGGTGGGCCCTCTTTCACATACGGCGGTGTTGAAAGGTGAACTATGGGGCATATATGCATCACAGTGGCCATGACGCTTTGTAGATACCAGCACGCTGAAAGCATCATTCACGTAGCCACCTTTGCTCATGGCATCATCAGCCTTGTGGCAGTGTAAGCTGAGCAGACTTGACAGACACCTTCGCCAATCAGGAAGAGAACCACACCCAGAGAAACGTGCCTCTTCTTCATACCCCTACGCTAGCCTTGCATACGCCGAGCCAGCCCACTACCCTAAACATTTGGGGGGGAGGCACGTACACGCTACCATTCCGTAATCTTCCCTACTGACTGTACTATCATGGATGCGTCCACTTTCCACTTCGCTCAATAGACCATCATTGTATGTTGACAGGTACATGTCTGTGCTCTGCATACGCAACTCTGTCAAGCACATCCCCTCAAGACTTTGCATTATATACTTTTATAATCGATAATTACTTGCCACCTTCGCACATACTTAGCTCCCATCTCTCCCCGCATTCTGCATTGTGAGGCAGAGGTGCCATGCCATGTTTTGTACATGGCTAGCCAGGTTTCCCACAGTATGTAGTGTTGTTGTGTCTGCTAGGTGCACATGTTGTTTGTCATGTTGAATGTGATTATATAAGGTAGCACATTTATTCATGAGCAGTGGTTTCTCCCATTTACATATCGCTGTCTTAAAGAGCATACAGAAGTTTTTCTCACAGGTGAATAGTGCGACCACAATGGCAGTCATTCATTACTGTCCAAGAATATCCAACTACACAGTGCTTCTAAGCTTAGAGCCCCCAATCTTGCGTCCTTTCTTAAAAGGACGCCAATTCCCACAATCGGACAAACATTCACACAGCATTCTAACGGCAGTTATCTGCTTCTCAATAACATGTACTCCTACGGAATGTGAGCTGGCACACCGCATGTCCTTACTGTTTCAAACAGAGTAACTTCCTGTGGCAATGTCTATTCCCACCCACACAAAGTAACTCCTAAACTTCAACTTAACCTTCAATTCCTAGTTTGAAAACAAATTTCAAGAAACAAACCAAACTAAAAGCCCTTTTGTTCAGAACAGAAGTTTCCTTCACTTCTGCAAAAGAAATTTATCGACTGCAGATACCACAAACTTCAAGTAAAATACACTCCCTTTTAAATACTAACCGCCAATTACACTTTGTGAATTCTTACAAAATTTTCAACACATGTCACACTCAAGGTCTGGCACACTTTTTTAACACGGTCTCCTATAGCCTTCTAAGACGCTTTCAAACTGTTCTTCTTTTAATACCAAACTACATTCATTCGATCATCTCTGGACTAAGAGGAACAGTGCCCATAATTTTCGCTCTCTTTGTGGCCATCCTACCACTAATTCTACTTCTAAAAATGGCTACGCTCTCTGTGATAACAACGATGTCCAACAGAATACGCCTCTACGCCAAGCTACATCTACACTCTATAAAAACTGAAAAACTTTTCGGCAACCTCCCTCTATCTATTATCAGAGCTAGCTATAACATAACATTTATCTACACTTATGCAATGTGCTGACAACCATCGTTTGATTGCAAAACTTGCCCATTTGACTGGCGAATGGATCTATGCCTTACCAACACCTCAACAATCACTCCCGATTGAAAACCATGAATGTGAATGTTCTGGCAGTGGAGCAATGGCGAAAGCAATGCAAAAAGGAATCGTAGCGGGATGGGATTTCTGAGCAGCCGCGAAAGACCTCCTGCAACGTGCGACCTTTCACAACCTCGTAGATTGCCTGCCAATTCAAATTGCTGCTCCAACATTCCAGGAACATTACTGTCCCTTCGAGGATATGAATTGGATTGCTTCACTTTTCTCAGACGATGGCAACAATAGCCTCTTGGAACATTACGCACCTCAAGCCGCTGAAGAACTCCTGTACTGCAATCTCCAAGACTTGTAAAAAACTCATGTTATTCTTGAATGGATTTTTTTCATTTTTTTTACTTTTTCATTTAAATTTTTTCTAACACACTTCAATCCTACTACTTTGATATAATTACTTTCTAAGTATAATCAGACATTTGAACTCTGTCTTCATTATTGCCCCTTACGTCTCCACTCTAACCAGGGATCGGCGATGCATGTCCTATGCAAATACGCTATTTACTTCCTAAATTAGCCTAAACCCGACACCCATTTAGAAACCACGTCTATTCTTTGTGCACACACCTCTCTGCCTGCCTGTTATTCACAAAGCCCTTGCACACAAATTTACTCAAACTCAGCCTCTGCTAGAACCTGATGATCAAAACGAAAAAACACGACTTTGTTTAGGAACTGGCTGGCACAGTGTGGTAATCTTAAACTACCTTTATTTTCATTATACAATTAATTCATTCATGTCTTATAGCTATTGTGTATGTCACATAGAACTGTAACATATAATGTGCAATTCACTGATGCAGGAGCTTAGATCTTACTATAGCAGAAGAGGTTGGAGTTTGTCTCAGCTCGATGCCTTAGCTCTCTACACAAGAATATTTTTTTGAAACAGCTGAAGACAATAATGTATGGTTTGACTACAAAGGTACCGAATGTGCTTCTCAGTAGCGCAATGGTTGTATTCATCCTCAAAGTTCTAATGTGGGTAGAACTAGTACCAATTCTGACACGCACATTGAATCTACTGTACAACAGATTGCTGACTATTCTACTGTTGATAATTTTGTGTTACAAAAAAGCACTGCCAAGGTCCCTAAAAAGTTTGATGATAACATTTTGCTATTTCTTTTTTATTTATTTCTTTTCTTAAAGGATACATGTGGTAATCGTATCCTACCTTAATCTTCCTTATATAATGTAGAGTTATTCAAGTGTAATAGCTATTGTTTATGTCACATGCAACTGTAACATGTAATATGCAATTTACTGATGCAGGAGCTTACGTTTGAATACAGCAGAAGTGGTTCAACTTTGCATCAGGTGGATGCCCTAGCTCTTGCACCAGTGGGTCCAATTATGTCACTTAAATAAAGACACTTTCTATCTAATTTTCAAACTCCATCACTTAATTACACACTTCATTTTACCATTTGTCTTCTGTGGCATTGCAACATTCTGCATTATATTCTTCAGGATTATTTTTCTTCATTCCTGCTTCCTAAAACACTTCATTCGAGTCTTCAGACCGGTAGGAGTGAGTAGTTTGCTTCCCACTCCCTGTATTGTATAAACGCACACTAACTACTTACACAGGTATGCTACAGCGGCAAGTATCCTACAGAGCCTACAGCACATCATGTTACAGCAATAAACTCATGACTTACACTCACAGTTTCATCCCCCAGTCTTCAGACCGGTACCAGTGAGTAGTTTGCTTCCCACTCCCGCTATACTCTAAACGCATACTAACACCACCTGCACACATATGCTACAGCACACATATGATACACCACCCATTAGAGGACATCAATTTACAGCACTCAGCTCACAGTTTAGGTGCACGGTTTCATCCCCGAGTTTAGAGGTATCTCACCTCTGCACCATCACACTCTAGACAAAACAGCACTTTCACACCGATATGGGTAAAAACTTTGCTTCTGCCAGTATGCTAGAGAGCACTCAGCTCACAGTTAAGGCACACGCTTTCATCCCTGAGTGTACTGGCACCTCACCTCACCACCATCTCATAGTGGGCAAAACAGCACTTTCACACCTGTAGGGGTAAATACTTCGCTTAGGCCAGTATGCTACATCTACCACAGCACATCAGTTTACAGCACTCAGCTCACAGTTTAGGCACACACTTTCATCCCCGACTTTACCGGTACCTCACCTCAACACCATCTCACTCTATGCAAAAACAGCACTTTCACACCTGTAAGGGTAAATACTTCGCTTCTGCCAGTATGCTACAAAGCAGTCAGCTCACAGTTTAGGCACACGCTTTCATAGCCGAGTTCACCGGCCCCTCACCTCCGCACCATCTCACAGTGGGCAAAACAGCATTTTCACGCCGGTAGGGGTAAATACTTCGCTTCGGCCAGTATGCTACAGCGCCCAGAGTACATCAGTTTACAGCACTCAGCTCACAGTTTACACGCACGCTTTTATCCCGGAGTGTACCAGCACCTCATCTCAGCACAATCTCACAGTGCACAAAACAGCACTTTCACACTGGAAGGGGTGAATACTTTGCTTCACACTCCCTCTATAGCACACCCTAACCACCCTAGAGAGCTCACAGCACTCCTACCCTCCTCTTTCCCACTTTTCTCCCTTTTTTCCTCCTTACTCACTTCAAGGGAATCACAAAATGACGGCCAACACTCCTAGTTGCAACCGCTCGCAGCCAATCAGCAGCAAGCTCGTGCTCGTAACGCCTCAGCCAATCAGAAGGCAGAATTCCCAAATATCGATATCTGTAAATTTCGATATTTCTCAAAAACTACTGAACGGATTTCCACCAAATAAAGAAAAGCGTGCTTTCTAGACTGTTGTAAATGAATCTTGGACCCTAGTATAAATTTCCCGATTCATGCCCTTATATAGGTATACTTTATCATTCCCTTATATAGGCATAGAAATCATGACCATATTTGGCCTAAACCATACAGCCCAAATACGGCATGGATACTTCCACTAAGCTCCAAGAACTACCAACGTTTTCTTGGAAAAACCCGCCTTCAGCAGCCCGGGACTTCCCTCTGCTTGAATATTAAGTTCTCCTAGAACTCCTGGCGTTTTCCAAGAAATGAGCCTTTGAGTGACGTTATTAAGTCCAAAGATGCGTCAAACTCGGCACCTTCAAAGTATAAATATGCCTTGATTTTCCTAAACAAACACACGGTGGTTTGGAGCAGATCGACTATCTACTTGCCCGTCACCCTGCAGCAGCAAGTGCCGAAGGAAGCCGACCCTCCATCAGACGCACTGCGAGACTCTGTCATTTCTCCTGTCAAGAAATATAGCTCCAGTGTGTCCAGGCTGCCCTTGCAGGTATCTGGGAAATATAGTCCCAAAAACGAGATACAAGACCTCCTTCAGTCTAGAGCAAAGGTACGGAGCTGATTAGACCTCTTAGAGAATTATTGGAATCAGATTCCTGCAGAGAACTCCAAAAACGTAAGCTACTCCTCTTATACGCCCTCCCTCTTACCAGACTTAGTTTAGGTACTCAGGGGTAGGCGTATTCTAGAAGCGCCAGTTGAGTATTTTAGCCATCCTTTTATCACTGTACATATTTTATGTATTCTATACATTTTATGCACTTTATGGCTTAGAAGCCATATCATGCTTTTACAGTACTACTTTATAATACTGTTTGTATTATATGTTTTGTACTTCATAGTAAGCTTTACTATTGTAGCAGTTCATTTTCAATTGCTTGAGAAAGTAGACTGTTCAATAAATACCTTTTTATTGAAAACACCTGTGTCTCTATTTCTCTTGCAGCTCTGGTGAAACTAAGCATGCACGATTGACTGAGTGAAATAGTTTTCTATTGTTTCCGCGACTCTAGAGATTTGATTTCTTATTCTAGGGAGACAAAGTTGTCATGTTTTATGCGGTTGTCAGAAACAAATCCCTTCTTGTTTATTCGAGAAAGTTTCCAGTGACCTGTGAGCTAGCAGGCACTCACAATTAAGTCTAATATAACTGGTAGAGACTTAGTAGACCTCAGTCCTACGTCTAAGCTACAGGATATATTATTCCAATGCGCAGAGCCTATTGGGAATATAGGAACTACACTACAAGACCAAGACCCATCTCCCTGCCAAATTTGGGGTAATTCGTTGACCCGTTCCACCTGTAGCCTTGTCTAGTTTCCTATAAAAATTAACATTGAGAAAACATGTTTGGGGACCCCCCTTTTATCTTGCCCCCCGTTGATGAATCACCCCTAAACTTTCAACATAGGAGCTGATATCAACAAAGAATTAGTTTTGAAAATGTCGCGAAGATTCATCAATCGGTGCCAAAGTTATTGGGAATAGAATGTTGCGATTTTCCTATGGTAACTAGGTCCTAACTATATATATATATATATATATATATATATATATATATATATATATATATATATATATATATATATATATATATATATATATATATATATATCACTCAATAACACGGACCTTTATGGGGGAGCGCTGTCCAGCTGGTTCTCGTGGCACTGCAGACGATGTCATCCAACAAAAGAATCTTTATACAGCACTCTCCATGATATTGATGTAATTCTTTATTCAGACCTTACTTCTCCTCCTCCTACGCATTTCGAACATAAAGTTCTTGTTCACGACTTTATGTTCAAAAAGCGTAGGAGGAGGAGAAGAAAGGTCTACATAAAGAAGTACATCAATATCAAAGAGGCACCTTCCCAATTCAACCCACAAATGCCTTATGACGCCATTGACACTTTTTCGGAGGCAGTAATCATGGATCTTAAAAAATTCAGAATGACTCAATATAAACAGAAAAAGAAGAGCACAAAAATAATCTATCCATCGCACAGGCAACCATAATTCATGATATTGGAGCCACGGACGAAATAATAGTGAAACCCTCAGATAAGGGTGGAAATATTGTGCTAATAAGTAGACAACAATACTGCCAGGAGTCACTCAGACAATTGGAGAACTCTCATGATTACACAAAAGCAAACAAAGAGGAATATTTGCAGAGTGTGGAAACATACCATGAACTTCTCAACAAATGGTGCAATAGACAAATGCTAGATATGGATGAATTTTTATTCTTAAGGAACTCTGAACCAATAGTACCTACGTTCTACCAATTGCCCAAAATACATAAAGACTTGAATTCACCCCCCGGTAGACCAATAGTCTCCTCGAAAGGCGGACTAACTGAGAATCTTTCCATTTTCATTGACTCGTTCCTGGCACCTCATGTTATAAAATTAAAATCATATGTGAAAGACATAAAGGATTTTATTTGCCAAATTGAGACAATAGAGTGGGACCCTAATTACCTATTGATTACCCTTGATATCTCAAGTTTGTACACTTGTATTCAACATGAAAAGGGAGTTGAGGCAATACAATTCTTCCTTAACAAAAGACCAGCGAAATACACTGAACATGGGGTCATGATAGTGGAACTGTTAGAATTCTGCCTAACCCATAACATATTTATGTTTCAGGAGACCTACTACAAACAGATATCCGGGACTGCAATGGGAACCTGCTTCGCCCCCAGCTATACGAACCTTTTCGTCGGCTGGTGGGAGGAGCAGGTGGCCCTGGCAGGTGACAATGCAAAATGGGCGACACAGGTTGTGGTATGGAGACGCTATGTTGATGACGTCTTTCTCGTGTGGAGCGGCTCCTCCAGCGAGGCAGAGGACTTCATCAGCGCACTGAATAAAAATAATCTGGATTTAAAATTTACCAGTGAGATCAGCAATAGGGAGGTACATTACCTATATCTTAGGGTCTTCAATAATGGTGGAAGTAAATTGAATACAGCTTTGTATAGAAAGCCCACCGCGGGGAATAGCGTATTACACGCCCGAAGTAGTCACCCCCCCAGTTTAGTTCGCAGCATACCGTACGGAGAACTGGATTGAACGCAATTGTTCACGGGATTGTGATTTTTCCAGGGAGGCAAAAGAGTGTATTAAAAGGTTCAAAATTAGAGGGTATGACAGCAACCTCTTAGAGAAAACCTACAGTAAAGTAGCCAAGATTCCTAGAAATAAGCTACTGTTGCCCAGGGAGAATACAAGGGAATCCACTGACAAATTCCGTATGATAACAACTTTTTCTGATGATGCCAATTATTTACGGAAAACAATAACTAAAAATTGGCACATACTGCAAACTGACCCAGTAATTGGTAGGGACGTCCCAGATCGCCCATTAATCACATTCCGGAAATTGAAATCTATCAGAGATAAAATAGTCCAAAGCCATCTCATGCCACCGAAACCCAAAAGTAGTGGAACATTGAAAGAAATGAAGGGTTTCTTCCCCTGTGGGAAATGTAGAGCGTGCGAAAATAGCCGAAGAGTACTTACCTACAAAGTGCCGGGGCAATCTAGAAGTAGGGAGATTAATAAGTTCATCACTTGCTCAACTCCCTTCGTAGTTTATTGCCTATCTTGCCCATGTGGCTAGAAATATATTGGCAGCACTATTAAGAGTGTTAAACTGCGGATTTTAGAACACCAACGGGCTATAACAAATCAGGATGTAACATATCCGGTTGCCCGGCATTTTGCCCAAACACATGACAGCAATAGGGATCTATTGCAGTATTGGGGTGTAGATCATGTACCTCCACAACCAAGAGGAGGCGACAGACTTCTCAAGTTGAGAAGATTAGAATCACGCTACATTATAGACTTAAATACCAAGACCCCCCCAAGGCATGAACAGTGGTGAAGAAATGACAGTACATTTGGGAAAATGAGATATGAGACTATTGTTATCATTGTGGATCAGTTGTAATGTTAATTTGACAATTTGAAATTGTAACGAGATTTGCTGATTTGTTGCTCATTAAGATTTTGAAAATTTGAAATTCTGACCCATTAATTCTGACCTCCTTATGATTATATGTTGTTGGGGTTATATTCAATGATGAAAGAAAACAGCAAAGGTGATAACCCCCCCTTTTTGATAATGATTTATCACATGAGTATTGAAAATGGTTTATGTTCGGCATGATATGTAAAATGATGGCTGGTGTGATGCTGATACACAGCTTTATTGTTGTTATAATCACCGGCCCATTGCGGCCAATTTGCCGATACACTGCTTTATTTAATGGTTTAATAATCTGGCGCCGTAAATTTCGAGCGCACTGAAGGTTTAAATATTAGGATTTATACATTCAAAAATGCCCACGCTGTTTACATACAAAATGAAATACTTTTTGGTGCCGTCATTGCTTTCCATGTACAGCTTGCAATGGTGTGTTGATTTATAGCCAGGAAACACTGACTATGTGCTAAACACTGACGAAGGACTAGACGTCCGAAACGCGTCTGTTTTGTTGCCGGATTAAAACGTTTTGATCACCCACCTTGGAGTGCTTCTACTTTGTTTGAAAGAGAGCGAAGTTGCGAGCTTGGATATATATATATATATATATATGACCACAACGCTGCTCCTGCTGCAACGTGGTGACCCGTAGGCAAGTGGCGTATACTCCGGCGAAGCAACCGGAAATTAGTATCCCAAAGAAAAGTTGCAATAACATACGCTCTCAGGAATCAAGTTCAGACCAGAAGTATATTGAGACCTTGGATTTAATCACCTTTTTTTTTTTTTTTTTTTTTTTTTTTTTTAGATTGAGACCTTGGTTTTAATCACACAACGCGTTTCGGCGACCTGCCTTGATCACGTGTGACATCTTCGTGAAAAAAAAGTGTGCTATTTACAAACAATAACAAAATCGAGGTAGGACTAGGTTATTCACAGCACGAAAAGCGTCAGACATATTGGAATGGTCATCATATGTCGACTCAGTTTGAAATAACAAACCATCAATGGAATACTGGCATGCAGTTCATATTGAATAAGTGAAATTAAAAACCTCCCAAAGTACGAGAAATTAATAATTAAACCAGCAATAGCAGCTGTATTAAATGTGTATGTAGCATAAACATAAACATAAGGAGTCGGCCATATTGGCACTGCAGACGATGTCACCCGACAATTATCATCAAAGTGATTAAAACCAAGGTCTCAATATACTTCTGGTCTGAACTTGATTCCTGAGAGCGTATGTTATTGCAACTTTTCTTTGGGATATATATATATATATATATATATATATATATATATATATATATATATATATATAAATATATATATATATCCTGCTGGCGGTCGCCAGTAGGTAGTTATAGTTAGGATTTTTTTCAATGCAAAATCTCAAAATTCTATTGTGAATAACTTTGGCGCCGGTTGACGAATCTGCCAGAACATTTCTTCAAATTTGCCTCGCGGAGCTCTGGTCCTTCCTTGAAAGTTATGGGGGGATTCGTCAAGCGGGGGCCGAGATAAAAGGGGGGTCCCAAAATGTGTTTTCCCCATGTTAATTTCCATAGGGCGGTCAACCTCACTGTTAGCCCGAACGGCTGAATGGATTTCCACCAAACTTGGCAAAATTGTAGGGACTGGTAGCCCGATGTGCCTTTGCTATGTCTCAAGATATGTGCTCCAGTGGTTTTTGAGTAATTTAGGTTCAAAAAAATATATATATCTATGGCAGCGCCCCGGTACGCGCACCGGGGAGCGCTCTGGGCGTGCCACGCGACTTGCGCACAGAAAGCTGATTGGCTCTCGGGTGTCTGTAAAAATTGGAAACAGTCCGGAGCGTCCGCCGTCTTGTGTCTTGGTAGGATCGAGACACAAGAGGTGGCCAAAACAAAGGGGGAAATGACCATAAGGGGGCAGGGTAGACCCACCCTGACCCCCTAGGTTTGATGTGGGGGCTATAAAAGGGCCCCGCGGGGCAAAACATTTTTTTTATTTTTTTCGATTTTCGCGGAGGGAGCGCCCGGTACACGCACCGGGGAGTGCACCGGGAAGCGCACAAAAGAGAAAAAAGAATGCCAGAGTTTAAAATTTTTAGCAATATTTTATAAATGGGAGGTAGTTCTGAAAAGAACTTTTTTTTATTCTTTTTGTTGTTTTATATTTTTTTATTATTTTTCTGAACATTTTTTTTTTGTATTTTTGAACAATTTTATATTTTTTTTGTTTTTTTTAAGGGAACAAACAAAAAACAGGGAATTGGAAATGGCTCAACAGGAGCAAAAAAAAAGAAAATAATTACTGCTTCCTTTTCTTGCTGCATTGGTGGTTGTCCACAGCATTATTTATTAAGGTGACACTAAGTTCACCATAACATAATGTTTTGCCACAGAAAATGCAAACAATTTTGATGGTGCCAAATTTTTGTTGAATATTTGGCACCATTTGGCGTCCTTCAGGACCAGAAAGTGAGTGTTCAGTAGAGGAGGTGCTGGCCACAGGGGGTGGGTTGTTTCGAAGTTCCTGTACTTCAGCCTGGGCTAAGTTATTGGGATGCCACCTCTCCATGTGGCGGATCATGGTAAAATTACCAAAAGAATATTTCTTTTTGGGATTGCCCCTGGAGAGGACTTTGCCACAAATAAGACAGGTGACTTTGGGGGCGTTCACCTTTTTCTGGTCTTCAGGAAAAGAAAAGAATTGCCAAATAAAGTGCACTTAAACGTGCCTTTGCCTTGGTTCTTCAGGCAGGAAGCGCCTTGGTTGTTCCTCCTCCTCCTCTTCTTCATCCTCTTCTTCTTGTCCTCCAAGAAACTGTGGTGGTGGACCTTCTTTTCTTGGTGGTGGTGGTGGTGGTGGGGGTGCACCAGCTGCAGCTACAAGTGATGCCATTGTTTGCTCAAAAATAGCTCTTGCTCTCTCAATGAAGAAAGTTAGAATGAGGAAAAAAGGAGGGGGCTTTCATTATTTGGAGAAAAAAATGATGAGAACCAATGAAAAGTGTTATTTTCAAGTCACATGACCCGATGCGCTTACGTTACGCGCTCCGGCGCGCTTACGTTTCGCGCACCGGGCCGCGCCGCGGAGCGCTTCCGGGTGCGTTTACGCAGCGCGTCATAAGACACAACGCGTGGCTATGCGATACGTCACGCTTACGCGACGCGTCACGATGTTGTTTTCGATCGCGACATTGGCGCTAACGGGACGCTTCCCGGTTCGCGCACCGGGGCGCTTCAAAATGCTACGCTTTCCGGGGCGCTCAACGGGAGCGCTCCAGGGCAAAAAAAAAAAAAAAAAAACAATATACACAAAAAAAAATTGGGGAAAATTGTAGGGACTGCTAGCCCGATGTGCCTTTGCTATGTCTCAAGATATATGCTCCAGTGGTTTTTAAGAAAATTAACTTTGAAAAAACATATATTGGGCTACATTGGGCTATATATATGTTAGAGCCCAAATGTAGCCCAAATGTAGCCCAATGTAGCCCAATGTAGCCCAAAGATGGCCACCAGAGACAAAAAAATACAAATGTAGCCCAAATATCAGCCAGATGTAGCGCAACTATAGCCCAATGACAGAATGTACCAGAGTGTTCAAAAGAACAACTAGAGCGTTAACAGTCTTACTTATAAAGTGAGACTTATTGTTAGGAATTAGCATTAAACAAACTTTTGAAATTCACTGAAAAAACCATAGGTTTCACACTAGTTATAGTTAGGAATTAGCATTTAAAAAACCTAAGAAATTCACTGAAAAAACCATAGGTTTCACACCAGTTATAGTTAGGAATTAGCATTTAAAAAACCTATTAAATTCACTGAAAAAACCATAGGTTTCACACCAGTTATAGTTAACTGGAAATTTTACTGTCATAAAACCATTGAAATTCCACGTTATAGTTAGTTGGACTCACTATAACTTGCGCGTGCAATGCACTGCTGATGACGTCACATATTGCATCACTCATGACATGGTCAGTGACATCACTCATGACATCACTGATGACACCATCCTTGTGACAGAGTGACAGACCTCCTTTCAGTGTAATGTAACCCTTGAAACACATATTCAAAAATAGAAACTAACATTTTCAAAAAAATGGAGATACCCATACCAGTTCCAACAACCAATTCAGAAATTACACCATCTATATACACATCCACTCATTCACCAACAGTTCTATATAGTCACTCATACATATACTCATTCATCATATGTAGTGATACACCTATACATCCTGTTACACACCGACAGTCATCCAAAAGTTACTCACACATGAAAATAAACTATTGAACATCCATAACTGGTATGGGTATCTCCATTTGTTTGAAAATTTTAGTTTCTATTTTTGAATATGTGTTTCAAGGGTTACATTACACTGAAAGGAGGTCTGTCACTCTGTCACAAGGATGGTGTCATCAGTGATGTCATGAGTGATGTCACTGACCATGTCATGAGTGATGTAATATGTGACGCCATCAGCAGTGCATTGCAGGCGCGCAAGTTATAGTGAGCCCAACTAACTATAACTTGGGAATTTCAATGGTTTTATGTCAGTAAAATTTCCAGCTAACTATAACTGGTGTCAAACCTATGGTTTTTTCAGTGAATTTAACAGGTTTTTTAAATGCTAATTCCTAACTATAATTGGTGTGAAACCTATGTTTTTTCTGTGAATATATATATATACATACACACAAATGCATGTATGAATATACAAAAAAAATATATAACTATAATTGCTGAATTTCTATGGTTGTGTGTGGGCAAAATGTCAACCTAACTATAATGTCTCTGTAACCCTTGTTTTTTAAGTCAATTTCTATGCTTTTTTTACCGTAAAATATTATATAATTACCGTACGATAATACGACCATTGCCGCTTTAGCCGTGCACAGCGGTAGTTGGCCGCTGAGCTTGGCATGCAGCTATGCCCTGCACCCAACCCCCCCATGCTGTACACTGCTGAAGGCCATTCACGGCAGGGGGTTGGTGTGTGAGCGGGTGTATGTTTTTTTCCCTTGGGTTTTGGATCCATGGGTCCATCATGGATTTACATTAGGGGTGTGATGAGCACCGGAGTGGACTTGCAGATCTGTGGTTCATCCCCAAAAACTAATTTTGCAATTTCTTTCCCATGAGGGCTCCCTCAGAGACACCTCCATGTGTCCTATGGGGCTAGGATATCTCTATTCTGACTCTGTATATTATTTTTCACTTTTCATCCCCCCCTGGAACAACCGCCAAACTAAATGGTGACCACAACTTTCCTTTCAGGTTGCAACCAACCAATCAGGGCCTTGCTTTTGGCTCCGGAACTGCTGATCCCCTGTGAGTGGATCCGCAAAGGATGCTCATCCCTAGAGATACGCAGTTATATTTCTAAAATAAGTCCCAAACTATTGAACAGATTTACACAAAATTACAGAAAGGCTCTTTTTAGACCAAGGTCTACCTTTCTGCACAATTTGGTGTAATTCAATTCAGCAGTTGGAGCTATGGTCATGTCTAAAAACTGCAAAGTCCCCATAGACATTCCATGAGGAAAAAGCGTTTTAGGACCCCCATATTTCCATTTCACACACCAGCCAAAGTGAGTGGCAAACTAGTTTTGAAAAGTGCGTCAACATTCATCAAACTGCGCCAAAGTTATTAGCAAAACTAAAAACCATTTGTCTATGGGAAAAGTTGGTCTTCCTTATTTTATGTAAGTGCAAAGCACCTAACGCGCTTTGGTCTCCTCGCAGCCTTTGATCCCAGGTTATTTTCCCACAAACCTGTGTAATATTTATTTCGCTTTGTCAATTGACAGGAGTTCCCATTTTGCATTGCATTAAGGTTCATGTTGTTTGTCCCAATTTCAAGTTCAACCATTTCTTAGTACAAATTATGCTGCAAAGTGCAAATGAAGGACACATAGAAAGGGCAAACAACAAGGAGAGATTAATAATTTCTCCTCGTATCGCCATTCTAAGACTAGGCTTTCATGGTGTTAGTTTTTGGCGCTGCCCCAGCCTTGTAAATCTGGGGCAGTGTCAAAAAGCAATGGGTCTTGCAGTGGAACGCCCACTGCAACACCCATTGCACCCCCCTTTGCTGCAGTGAACTTTGGCAGAAAGGGTCATATTTACAAGGTGGTTTTAAGACATGTTAAGTGGCTTAGTGGCTCATAGTATACATGGGAAATGCCTCTATGCCACTAGAGCATCACAAAAAGTGATGCTCTGGTGGGGAGAGGGGCTTGTAAATATTCCCCAAAGTCTTTTGCCATGTATACAGCAAAGCCTTAACACCTTGGCTGCTAGAGGTTTTCCCCTCCTGTGCTGCAAAGTGGGATTTATCATGAGCACACGAGCAGTGTACTGCATGACGAGCTGAGCTCGTCATGAGCATGGAAGGGGTTAAAGCACAGGATTAGCACAGTGCTCTCCACACCGAGCTGTAAAATGGCAAAAAACTTCTACTTCTGGACTGATAAAATGCGATCCAAGCCAACCTTGAATTTTTAAAAGCAAACTCCTGACACATGCTTCGATATCATTATAGCTCTTTCTTAATAAATGTTAGGGGGATTTATTTATTTTATATTAAATTTATATGTTAGAATATTTAACATTTACTACTTTAAACTCTATGCTAGCCTTTTCCGTGCGTCGGATGGCCCCGTGCGGTTTGACGTCTTGGTGGGCGTGTGCGGAGGAGGGCCAGAGGCCGTCCAAACCGTGCACACGTGGAATGCCTCTGCATCGCAGGGTAATTCCAGCCGCAGCGAAGCGGTTAAAACTCAATGTTTGTATACTTTTTAACAATATCATTGTTGATTTTTTTTTCACATGTTGGTACCTAACATTATAAGAAAAGGAGCACGATATTGTGATAAAATTTATTTTGGACACAATATTTTTGACAATATTTTTTACCACAATAGTATGTCAGTGATCTAAGTTCTCCTATGTACTACTGCCACACATGAACAGATCCTGCCTGGCGTGCAACGGTTCACCATCTCATGATATGAATGCCCACAATATCATCAAAAAGTACTTCTGTTGTACAAGAACTAGCGTTATCCCAGTGGTGAGTATGCATGCTCACAATTTGCAAACAGTTCACACTACAGCAAGCATTATGCCGGGGGCAGGCACCATTAACCTTAGACACCCAAAATATGAAAATAGGTTAAGGCTAGCATTTAAACCATATGCCAGAGGTGAGTGTAATCATGTAATGTATCTCCACAATAAGCTAGTATTACTACCATTATGCCCTGGCCAAAATTATCTCAGGGGACTGTTAAACTCGTTCAGTCCCACACACACATACACATATCAATATGGTTCCTTGACACCCTGACACAATGGGGTGCCAAGGAACCAACACCCACCACCAATAAGACAGGCTTAAAATTGAAGTCCACTTTCCTGACGCCTCCTTCCTGTCTTTCCAGAGGAATAGCCACATTTGAACAGGCAGTCGATAACCAGATATAAGAAATACCACGACCCAGAACCTACAACAACATTACTGCCAAGGACAGGGAGGTTGTACGCAATCTACAGAGCAAACCCAACATTTTCATCAAAAGTGTGGAAAAGGGGGCGGCATTCTCATACATAACAAGACAAACTATACCAACGAGTGCCAACGACTCCTCAGAGACAAGAGGAATGACATATGTCTCAGAGAAGACCCCACAGATGTACTCAGAAACACCATTACGTCACTTGTGGAAACAGCGGCAGCTAACAACCACATCTCCAAACAGGAAGCACATTTTTTGCGCACTAAACAAACAAGAACACCATACTTATACACAGTGCCTAAAATCCATAAGGAAACCAGACCACACCCATGACACTCCATCGTGTCAGGGATTAACTCCCTCTTGGAGCCGCTATCACCCTTTTGTGACTTTTTCCTCAATCCCTTGGTACAAAAATCTTCAACCTACATCAAGGTTACCAAACATCTACTTAACCTGATCAAGGATATGAGTTTTGACCCCACTACACAACTGCTGGTGGGCCGAGACATAGAAAGTCTCTACACTAGCTTGCCACAGTATCGGACATTACAAGTCCTCCAACAGATGCTAGCGGAAACACAGAGGGAACATACCACACCAAGGGAATTTATTTTACAATGTGCCACACTGGACCTCAAGGAAAACTACTTTGAATTTGAGGGGGAGCTCTTCCTACAAACCAACGGAACATCCATGGGAACCACTTTTGCCCCAAGTGTAGCAGGCCTGTATGTCTACCACTTCGAGATGCAACATATCCTACCCGCAACAAACCCCTAGAGGTCCAACATCAAATTCTTTCACTGCTTCATAGACAATATCCTAGTGATCTGGGCAAGGACACAAGATTCCCTAACAACTTTCTTGATGTGGCTCAATGGCCGGGATCCATATCTATGCTTTACCAGCACTGCGAGCGCTACCAAATTAGCATTTCAGGACCTCACCATGGAGGCCAAAGAGGGATCACTTCAAATAATGACATACTACAAACTAACTGTCAGGAATTTCCTACTCCAATTTGAGAGCTTACACACTCAGGGAGAACCTTCCATACGACCAGTTCCTCCGGATAATGAGGAACCGTAGTCTTACACAGGACTACCAGAGGCAGTCCACCGACCTGGCCTACAAACTCAGTGAACGATGGTACCCAGACAGAATCACCAAGAGCACAAGGAATCGAGCACGTAACCAAAATAGAGAAGCTCTATTGGAGGACAACAGACGTGAGACTAGCACCCCCTCACGTGTGTAACGACATACAACCCAGCCTCCAACCAAGTGGCCAAGATCATCCGCAAGAACTGGCACATTTTAAATACTGGCTGTTGGACCCGGCCCATTAGGCAGGTTCACCCCTAGACTTTTTGCGTTTTCCTAGCCTATTTATGGAACCTGGTGTTGGTGATTTTAGGCCTCTGCGCACTTTTTCACTGTGGTACAGTGTAAAGTGCATGAGCTCTCTGTATGTGTGGTGAGTGACCTGCCCTCCCATAGGAATGAATGGGGAGTATGTATGCCCATGGTAGTTCCTGATGTGTGGGGAGTGCAGGGGCGAGTTTGGTATGTATCAACTTGTGAGAGTGAATGCTGCAAAATGATGTATGCGACATGGCTGTGTCTAGTCTAGAAGTCCTACTTTTGGAAGTTGGCATATTTGTGTAAGTTGGTGCTAGCGTGTGATTGGCTGGTGAGCCTGGCCCAGAGTGCATGGGCCTGCTTGTGGATTGACTGTCTGGTTTGAGGATGACAGGGGCTGGAGAGCCCAGGAGGTTGTCTGAGTCAGCCCATGGATGAAAGGCAGCATCTGCTGCCAGGGAAGTGGGAGGAGATGGCACCTGATAGTGAAGGGCTGTTCCTGTGTAACTACAAAGCTGGCTCCACCTCCCGCTGGGCGACTGACACCTCTGTCCCTGATACTGAAGGGGACTTCCCTCTAAACCAGTCCAGCTGGTTCTCACACTGCCTGCTTCAAAGGACTTCAAAGAACTTCAAAGGTTTTGCACTGTATAAGAAGGGGTTGTATCCCCTTCCAAATTGTTCTTGTTTCTGACTTGAATCTGCCAGGGGCATGCTGCTGCTGGGGCTCAGGGGGATCCCTGGGCCCTGCCCAGCTCCTGGACACTTGATGGACTGCTGGGGGACTCTTCCTGGCTGTCCCCCTGCCTGGCTGCATCTTTAAGGACTTTTGCTGGGCTTCTTGAGCTTTCTAGGGACCCTTCTTGCTGTAGGGGTCTGCTCTGGGGACCTTTGGCGCCTGGGAGCGCTGTGCTGTGATCCTAGCGCTTGAGAGCGCTCCTGGCGGCATTTTGAGCGTTTCGTTGCACGCATTTTGCGTGAGGATTGGCGGGTGCCACCCCGCTTATTGGATTATTTACTTTGCGAGTGCCCACCTCGCTTATTGCCAACTTTGCTTTTAGTTCGGCTGCCCACGCCGATATCTTTAATGCCTGCCCGCCTGCCTGCCTGAATCGGGCCGCCGCGCTGCCCGCGGTGACCCGGAAGTACCTGGCCGGCCGGCCAATCCCAGTGCGGCCGGCCGGAAGTCCCGCCCCCGCAGCCCGGGTGCCGAGAAATGGCGACCGCGAGCCCGGGGAAGGAAGGGAGAGAAGAGGACGTATTGCGGCGGGTCGGCCGGGCTCCCGTGAGCTGAGGGAGCCCGGCGGCATCTGAGGAGGAGGCCGGAGTGAGGAGAGGAGCGGCGGGGGCGCGAGGCACATTGTCGGTGCCTGCCCCCACCGCCAGCAGAGAAGAGCCGCCGTTCGGAGGAGCCGCCCCGAGGCCCAGTGAGTCTGGGCTGCGGCCGGGCGGAGTGGGGCAGAGCAGGGGAGGGGCGCCGGGACACGTTGTCGGTGTCCGCCCCTCCCCCGCAGTAGCGCGAGCTCGCGCTCGATGAAGAGAAGCCACGAAGGCTTCAAGGGCGGCCCCAGATGGCAGTGGGCCGCCCCAACGTTGCAGAGTGCCAGCAGGAAGCCATAAAGGCTTCATGGGCGGCCCCGGTTGGCAGTGGGTCGCCCCAACGTGCACGGAGCCCGGAGAGGCTCCCCGCCCCATTGTTCATATTTAGAGCCCTGAGAGGCTCTGGGGGCATTTTGAGAAATTAGAGTCCCCCGTAGGGGACTCCACCGTGAACGGCGCAGAGCCAGGGCGGCCCCAGTTGGCAGTGGGTCGCCCCAACGCTTGGAGAGTCCAGGGAGGCTCCAGGGGGCATGCTGCTTTAGAGCCTGTGTGGCTCCAACGTGCGCAGTGTTGGCTTTAGAGCCTGTGTGGCTCAAGTGGCGCAGTTTTGTTGATTCTTCAGGTGCCCAGCACTTTGTGGGCACCTGCCACGTTTAGGCCTTTCTGTGATGTACACAGTTGCCCAGCACTTTGTGGGCAACTGCCACGTTTAGGCTTTTGTACTCTGTGACTGGTGCTGCATGGCAGCGCGCCCTGACATTGGACACAGGGCATCTGAGCCCCATCAAGGCCAGTTGGCCTAGGGACTGCCACAGGTAGTGGCTTATGTAGTGTAGGCGCAATGCGATTTCTATGCTTTTAAATAGTAATTGCCTACTGTGTGTTTTTGCGCTATTGACTTATGTTATGGCACCTCTGAATGTTTATGCATTATGTGTCTTCCTTTCCATGCGCTGCACCTCTGAATGTTTAGTCATCATGTGTCTTCTTGCGCTGCACCCCTGAATGTGATTTTATTGCATCATGTGCTCTATTCTTAACACCTCTGAATGTTTAGTCATCATGTGTTTCTCCTTATTACTCCTCTGAATGTGTTCATGCATCATGGGTAAGGTGTTCTGGTTTATGCCCCTAAATGTGGTTATTCTTAGGTGGTTGTCTTTTCTACTCCTCTGAATGTAGGTTTATTACATCATGGGTAATGTATCCTTTCTTAGACCCCTAAATGCTGTGTGATACTTAGGTGGTTCTTCTTTCTTAGTACAGGTGGTCCTAGTAAGGTCCTGGTTCCTGTTACCAGTGGTTACTGGTTGTTATCTTTGATTATTACTTGATATTCTACATTTTATCTAGAAGTGCTATATCTGAATATGACAGTGGCCCTTGTGGCCCTGTCTTGTGTACATAATCCCTGTGAATATTGCCCGTGCCAGTTGGCACCATGTATATGTGTGATTTTATCTGATGTGTTTTTACAATACAAAAGTTATTTTTATAATAACCTTGTGTGGAGTCTCTTCTGTGGTGTGCCTAGTATGTTGTTGCTGTTGTGCGCTGGCGCAAATGCTTTACACATTGCTCCGAGTTTAGCCTTACTGCTTGAGCCAAGCTACCAAGGGGGTGAGCAGAGGTTATCTTGGCGTGTGACTTCCTTGCCCTGACTAGAATGGTGGTTTCTGCCTGGCTATGGCGTCAGCCTTAGCCTACCAGAAATAGCCAGTTCTAACATTGTTGGTCAGCGGTGCGGATTTGGAACTTGTGTTTGCGCAGTGCCATAGCGACAACTGGCTACATTACAAAACTCTGCAATTGTTTTTTTAGATAGTCACATGTTTGGGATTATTGTTTTTGATTTTTTTTTCCTCAAGAGTGTCATTTTCAAATGTGTTTCTGCGCTTTATGTTTAGTGGCAGATGAGAGAAAGTGACAGGGCGGGACGCCATTAGAGGGGGGAGGTTCCCATAGCTTAGGAATCCCTTGCTGGGTCCCGTGTCCAATCCCAAATCCTGTACCCGTGTGGGTAGATGGAAGAGAGGGAGTGTGAGGAGAAATGACTAGCTCAGGAGGGTGGTTGTTCCCTGAGTGTAGTGTGTGTCTGGATTCCCCAGTGTGGTAGGATCCAGTGGTGGCAGCTTTAATGTGTCCAGTGTGTTAATTCCCATTCCCCGCTCCCAGAGTTTGGTACCTGTGTCACGTGTGGTCAGGTTGAGTGATCAGGGGTGGTGGAAACTGCCTTACCAGTCCGAGGGGGGGGAGTGTGCGAACGAGTGATGTGCTGAAATGGAGGAGTTGGTGTGAGTTTTCTTTTTGTTAAAGAGCTTGCATGAGAGGTGTACCTCTGGTGGTGTGCAGGAGGTCCTGCAGAAGAACTGGACAGGAAGGTGGATGTCTGGTGGTGTGCTAGATGTCTTGCAGAGGCATTAGGGAGTGGTTCCAAAAGGAGTGGCTTGGGTATCTGATGATCCTGTAAAGGGCAAGAGGTTCATGTGTAACCCAGCTTGGTCCCAGTAGTATGGTAGGGGTGTAGGGGCTCACGCCCTGTCTCAGTGGAGGCGGAGTGAGTGTGGGACGGTGTGTCCCACGTTGGCCTGAAACCCTATCTCAGGGCCTGGAGGGTTCCTTAAGGGAGCGCCAGGTCAGGGGCCTAAGCTGTACATAGGTCATTTGAGGAGGATCTTCCTGTGTCTAGAGGACGGGGAGTGTCTGTAACCAGAACTCCGGCGGTCCTAGTGTTGGGCAGTACCGCTCCTAAGTGGAGGGTGCAGAAGTCCTGGCTCGCTGAGCATTTGACCGTCTAGAGTGCTTGACCATTTGTGGGGCCTCTGGAGGTCGTTCCCCGAGGAGGGGGGAAAGCCAGGTTGGGGTGTGGCCTGACCTGGAAGGAGTAATGGAGGAAAATGTGTCGCTGATACGCCGCTGGCGTGTGCTCTGTCTTGCCTGAGACATACTGATACTGGAAGGGGGTGCAGAGGGACGGTGTCCTGACTTCTGACCCCGGTGTAACCTGAGGGTTTAGATCTTAGGTTGGGAGATTAGGAAGCTTCTAGGTCAAGAGGAATCTCTACCAAAGTGGATCAGCTGAAGAGACTGAGGGGGCTGCCCTTGCTGTGTGTTCTGGGGCTCACCTGCAGTTTGTTGTTTCCAACAAGGAAGAGGAAAGGGGGCTTTGCTGTGTGCTGTGTCCCCCCACCTGCTTGAAGAGGGACTGTGCTGTGTGCTTTGTACCTCAGAAGTAGAATAGTTTCCAGGTGGTAGACCAGTGATGGAGTGAGGTCCTGATCTGGTAGGAGAATTGTGTTCTGGTGAGTGCTTCTCTGTGAGGGTGCGGAAACCCAGAAGTAGAGGTAGGGTGGGGCATTCTTGCCGTGACCTCTGGTCAGCTTGAGGGTATGGTCCCTAGGTTGTTGGATCAGTGGTAGTTGTAGCTACACTGAGAGAGAGAGTGGAGAATGGCTATTGTGTGCCAGGGGTTACTACCCCCCACTCTGTGGATTAGTTAGGACCTGTGATTTGGATGGCCTATGGCCTGGTCTTGGCTGTGGATGACTAGTGTGTACCAGTGGGGTACCCTAGTTGAGTCAGAGAGTTATTATTTGGAGGAAACCATGTAGGTTCAGAGTGGCGCAAAACTGGACGGTGTCCCTGCTGTGCGAGGCCGTGTCCGTGGTTTTGTCGCCCAAAGCAGTGAAGCCCATCAGTGGTGTGATTGGTCTACCCTGCGTTTTGGCTGGAAGGGGGTTGTGTTGGACCCGGCCCATTAGGCAGGTTCACCCCTAGACTTTTTGCGTTTTCCTAGCCTATTTATGGAACCTGGTGTTGGTGATTTTAGGCCTCTGCGCACTTTTTCACTGAGGTACAGTGTAAAGTGCATGAGCTCTCTGTATGTGTGGTGAGTGACCTGCCCTCCCATAGGAATGAATGGGGAGTATGTATGCCCATGGTAGTTCCTGATGTGTGGGGAGTGCAGGGGCGAGTTTGGTATGTATCAACTCGTGAGAGTGAATGCTGCAAAATGATGTATGCGACATGGCTGTGTCTAGTCTAGAAGTCCTACTTTTGGAAGTTGGCATATTTGTGTAAGTTGGTGCTAGCGTGTGATTGGCTGGTGAGCCTGGCCCAGAGTGCATGGGCCTGCTTGTGGATTGACTGTCTGGTTTGAGGATGACAGGGGCTGGAGAGCCCAGGAGGTTGTCTGAGTCAGCCCATGGATGAAAGGCAGCATCTGCTGCCAGGGAAGTGGGAGGAGATGGCACCTGATAGTGAAGGGCTGTTCCTGTGTAACTACAAAGCTGGCTCCACCTCCCGCTGGGCGACTGACACCTCTGTCCCTGATACTGAAGGGGACTTCCCTCTAAACCAGTCCAGCTGGTTCTCACACTGCCTGCTTCAAAGGACTTCAAAGAACTTCAAAGGTTTTGCACTGTATAAGAAGGGGTTGTATCCCCTTCCAAATTGTTCTTGTTTCTGACTTGAATCTGCCAGGGGCATGCTGCTGCTGGGGCTCAGGGGGATCCCTGGGCCCTGCCCAGCTCCTGGACACTTGATGGACTGCTGGGGGACTCTTCCTGGCTGTCCCCCTGCCTGGCTGCATCTTTAAGGACTTTTGCTGGGCTTCTTGAGCTTTCTAGGGACCCTTCTTGCTGTAGGGGTCTGCTCTGGGGACCTTTGGCGCCTGGGAGCGCTGTGCTGTGATCCTAGCGCTTGAGAGCGCTCCTGGCGGCATTTTGAGCGTTTCGTTGCACGCATTTTGCGTGAGGATTGGCGGGTGCCACCCCGCTTATTGGATTATTTACTTTGCGAGTGCCCACCTCGCTTATTGCCAACTTTGCTTTTAGTTCGGCTGCCCACGCCGATATCTTTAATGCCTGCCCGCCTGCCTGCCTGAATCGGGCCGCCGCGCTGCCCGCGGTGACCCGGAAGTACCTGGCCGGCCGGCCAATCCCAGTGCGGCCGGCCGGAAGTCCCGCCCCCGCAGCCCGGGTGCCGAGAAATGGCGACCGCGAGCCCGGGGAAGGAAGGGAGAGAAGAGGACGCATTGCGGCGGGTCGGCCGGGCTCCCGTGAGCTGAGGGAGCCCGGCGGCATCTGAGGAGGAGGCCGGAGTGAGGAGAGGAGCGGCGGGGGCGCGAGGCACATTGTCGGTGCCTGCCCCCACCGCCAGCAGAGAAGAGCCGCCGTTCGGAGGAGCCGCCCCGAAGCCCGGTGAGTCTGGGCTGGGGCCGGGCGGAGTGGGGCAGAGCAGGGGAGGGGCGCCGGGACACGTTGTCGGTGTCCGCCCCTCCCCCGCAGTAGCGCGAGCTCGCGCTCGATGAAGAGAAGCCACGAAGGCTTCAAGGGCGGCCCCAGATGGCAGTGGGCCGCCCCAACGTTGCAGAGTGCCAGCAGGAAGCCATGAAGGCTTCATGGGCGGCCCCGGTTGGCAGTGGGTCGCCCCAACGTGCACGGAGCCCGGAGAGGCTCCCCGCCCCATTGTTCGTATTTAGAGCCCTGAGAGGCTCTGGGGGCATTTTGAGAAATTAGAGTCCCCCGTAGGGGACTCCACCGTGAACGGCGCAGAGCCAGGGCGGCCCCAGTTGGCAGTGGGTCGCCCCAACGCTTGGAGAGTCCAGGGAGGCTCCAGGGGGCATGCTGCTTTAGAGCCTGTGTGGCTCCAACGTGCGCAGTGTTGGCTTTAGAGCCTGTGTGGCTCAACTGGCGCAGTTTTGTTGATTCTTCAGGTGCCCAGCACTTTGTGGGCACCTGCCACGTTTAGGCCTTTCTGTGATGTACACAGTTGCCCAGCACTTTGTGGGCAACTGCCACGTTTAGGCTTTTGTACTCTGTGACTGGGGCTGCATGGCAGCGCGCCCTGACATTGGACACAGGGCATCTGAGCCCCATCAAGGCCAGTTGGCCTAGGGACTGCCACAGGTAGTGGCTTATGTAGTGTAGGCGCAATGCGATTTCTATGCTTTTAAATAGTAATTGCCTACTGTGTGTTTTTGCGCTATTGACTTATGTTATGGCACCTCTGAATGTTTATGCATTATGTGTCTTCCTTTCCATGCGCTGCACCTCTGAATGTTTAGTCATCATGTGTCTTCTTGCGCTGCACCCCTGAATGTGATTTTATTGCATCATGTGCTCTATTCTTAACACCTCTGAATGTTTAGTCATCATGTGTTTCTCCTTATTACTCCTCTGAATGTGTTCATGCATCATGGGTAAGGTGTTCTGGTTTATGCCCCTAAATGTGGTTATTCTTAGGTGGTTGTCTTTTCTACTCCTCTGAATGTAGGTTTATTACATCATGGGTAATGTATCCTTTCTTAGACCCCTAAATGCTGTGTGATACTTAGGTGGTTCTTCTTTCTTAGTACAGGTGGTCCTAGTAAGGTCCTGGTTCCTGTTACCAGTGGTTACTGGTTGTTATCTTTGATTATTACTTGATATTCTACATTTTATCTAGAAGTGCTATATCTGAATATGACAGTGGCCCTTGTGGCCCTGTCTTGTGTACATAATCCCTGTGAATATTGCCCGTGCCAGTTGGCACCATGTATATGTGTGATTTTATCTGATGTGTTTTTACAATACAAAAGTTATTTTTATAATAACCTTGTGTGGAGTCTCTTCTGTGGTGTGCCTAGTATGTTGTTGCTGTTGTGCGCTGGCGCAAATGCTTTACACATTGCCTCCGAGTTTAGCCTTACTGCTTGAGCCAAGCTACCAAGGGGGTGAGCAGAGGTTATCTTGGCGTGTGACTTCCTTGCCCTGACTAGAATGGTGGTTTCTGCCTGGCTATGGCGTCAGCCTTAGCCTACCAGAAATAGCCAGTTCTAACACTGGCGCACTGAGATGAGACCTACATCTCTTCTCATACAAAGGGGCAGGTAGTCTAAAAGACTGCCTAGTGTCTACCCGCCCTAAAAAACTACAGGCCCCTTCAACCAGCACAGTCCTAAATGCATGGGGCTTACCCAATGTAGTGGGCCATTATCCATGTGGAAACTGCTGTGTTTGCCACCTCACAAAAGCCACCAAAACACTGGATCTCGAAGAAGGAAGAAGGCAAAACCTGGCATCAGAGAAAGCATACCAACTGCAACTCATCAAACGTGATATACATTATAGAATGCCCCTGCAAACTTCGCTATATCTGGATGACAGACCGTAAAATCAAAACCAGAATAGGGGAACATTGCAGCAATATACGGTGCAAACGAAACGCAGCCAAGATGACAGACCACTTTATCCAATAAGGACACACCCCCAATGACATGAGGTGGACTATAATCGAATAGGTCCAGAGGAGCAATCCGACAAACGACAAGATCCTACTCCAGAAAGAACAACGCTGTATTTATCGCCTTTCAACACATATAGTAGGACTCAAAGACAACATTCCATGGAATACCCTAAGCAATCCCTGATACCTTCCCCCATAATTGCCAATCCTAGGACACCCTGTAAACCTTCAACACAGTTTGACCTATGGCATCACAGCTTGACCGGGCATTGAGTGCCCTTTGAATGGCCCAACATGACATGACATACTAGTCGTTTCATGTGACTGGCGACATAACCTAGCACCACCCCTGTGGGCACATGATAGCACAGAGCCACTTCACTGGCTATGGACTCAGGACTTGCACAACCAATATTGTTTGCAACCCCTACACATGTGATCTGGAACATTTACTTTCCGCCTGCCCAACCTTTTAAGATGATGGCAACACCACTATGAACACCTCATATACACCTTTTAGTGCCCACGCTGATACACTTCTCCCACACGTGGAATATATAAAGTGTATACCTCTTGGGATGTGAGCGGGAACACGACTAATCTGTAGTCTTTCTTCTATGTCTGACTTGCCCTCATTTAATGGCATTATATTCATGAGTAACACCAATGATTCTCACTGATTATGATGAATCTTGCAACTGTTTAATGCTAAAAAATGTATTCAACTAACATCCCCAGCCCGGGACACACACATCAAACTTAGTCCTTCCACAGTGTTAGCAGCAGCAGATACTGCTTACAAGTACCTGACCGCTGATGTGATATATCGGTGCTGATACACGGCACCTGGAGCAAACAGAGGGTACTTAAACGCCCTCCCGGCCACCGGCTGACACTGATGGAGTACCGATGCAGGCCGCAGTTGGTATGGACAGAGGGCCAGAGACCTTGATGAAGTGGGGTACCAGAAAAAAAGGGGGAAAAAGGGGGTTTTCTCACTTAGCCGGCTGGTGGACAGAAGCCCACACGCAGCCCGGCTTCACGCTACAACCTCTTTGTTTTTCTCCCTCAACACACACACACTGTGAGACTATAGGTCCGCCCCCTCCCCAACGGATTCATGGGGCTCTTTCTGAAAATTTCAGAATAAGCATATTTTTCTTTGTTACACTCACCACTCCATACTAAAGCAGAATGCCGCCCTGACACTTTTGAACTATTGCACAGTGGAGCATAATCCGGCATGTTTAACTCGCCACTTCTCCACAAGCGTCACGATCCGTTTCACTCTTGCTCATTTATTGCATAGTGTACGGACACAGAGTCAACTCAGTCACATGATTCATTGTGGAAAATGAAGCTCGCAGTTCCTAAATGTTTATGTTTGTATGTTTCTGTTTGTCTACTTTTTCTCCCAAACAGGTACTGAGCTATTAGAGGAATGCCTCCTCTTCCAGTTACCGCACTAATAAAAAAGATAAATGAATTTACTAGTCTGCACTGCATAAAAACTGCATTACATTACATTACAAACTGGAACCTGAAGATTTCCAAAAGTAAGTGAATTTGTAAACTTAGCCCTTGCAATTATGCTAAGTTAGAAAGCATTACCCTTGGCCGAATTTGTATAGTTTGATGAGTTTTCCAAATTCACTTGCAGGAGAATTTCGACACAAAAAAGGTTACTGTAAGCAAAAATCTCACTTTCCTGTTTTATAGATTTTTTCTTTATGAAGCATACTTTCAGCATACATTTTATTCTGCTATTTTTTTATTTGCAAATTTATTAAAGTTCACGAAGACTCCATTGAAAGTTTTAAAACTCACTTTTCTCTTGTTTCACACTGTATGCTACCTCTCACTTTTTGTTTGCTTTAGATACTTGCACAAGTGCCACCATCGCCTACGTAACGTGTGTTCTTGTGCTGGAGTGTCTGCCATTTATTGCAGTATTATTCCTCTACTTGTACTTTGTACGCATTTGTAACTTGCACACATATCACTTTTTCCTCCTGTAATGTACCGATTGCTACCTCATGTATTTTGGATGCTCACTATTGTCACTTTTGATTCATGTAACGTAACGTTTGCTTTTGTAATTTGTTCACTTGTAATTCTTCTCCTCATGTATCATTGCTGTTCCTATTGTGAAGCGCTCTGACACCTTCGGGTAAAGTCCGCGCTATATGAAATCGCATAAATAAATACATAAAGTCACTGCTGTGATCTATGTGTAAACAGGAGTGCTGTACCTTAAATCCCAGAAAGGAAATCCAACCTTGCATTTGTCTTAAGCTGACACCAATGTTATGTAAAGTGCTAGGTAGGACATGATTAGAAGCAGCAGTAGCTGGTTCTATCAAAGAAGCAATATATTAATATCATGGTGCTAATACAAATAATCCTACCTCTTTGGCACAATGGGTATTTCAAAAGCACCGTACCTTAAGGAATTAATACATTTAAGTGAACACCTCACACAACATGGCTTAACTGACTATTTTGGGACTGTGTTACTTTTGCTATCCCACTTCATCATGGATATGAACGCCTGCAGGTGGCACAAAACTCTGCTGCCCGCGCCATCTTTGGCCTACATAGGCGAGCACGTGCTTCTGGGTTGCTGCAGACGCTCCATTGGCTGCCCATCCAGAAGCGGATTATGTTCAAATCTTTGACGCTGATGCACAAAGCATTGCATGGCTCTGGCGCTGGGTACCTGCAGCGGAGGCTGGCGTTTTATCGCCCAGCCCGCTCACTGCGGTCCGAATCTCTCTTTACTGCTGTGGTTCCGCGTGTGAGGAAGGCCCGCACTGGGGGGCGCTCTTTCAGCTTCAAGGCACCCCAGCTGTGGAATTCGCTCCCACTGGCGCTACGCAGCACCTCCAATCTGCTTCAGTTCAGGAAGAGCCTGAAGACTTGGCTTTTTAATCTCTAGTTCTTTCTGGTGGGCTTTTTCTTTCTCTTCTATCTGTTTTTCCTTGTTATGTTGTATACATGGAGCTGCCTGTGGAAAGCGCCGGGACACTCTTTTAGAGTAGCCGTGTGCTATATATACTTACTGTAACATAACATAACATAACATAACATATTTTTTTACATAATAAAAAACCTTCCTTGTATCTAGCAGGTTTTCTGTCCCATGGAGAGGCCGGACGGGGATAAATCCCCCAATCTACCCCATAAGAGGAAGAAAGACAAGATGGGGCTTTACAGTTAGGGTGGATGGTCTGATGCCTGGATGGGCTGGTACCCATACCATTTTTTTGATAATAAAAAAAGACTTGACGTGTAGTGGTCTTTCTTCCCTTCACAGGGAGGGCACATTGGAGATAAATTCCCCAATCTGACCTCCATGGGGCAGAAAAAATGTTGAGGTGTTAGGAGTAGTGAGTATGGTTTGATGCCTGGAGGGCCTGTCCCACCTAATTTTTCTGTAAATGAAAACAGTCCTTCTGTGTAGTGGACCTTCTGCCTCCCAGGTGTGGGCAGATGAATAACCCTCGGATAAACCCCCAGGAAGCATAAAGACTTTTGGATTCCCTGCTGAATGAGTGTAGCAATTGCCCATGCTTGGGAGTTGGGGGAGTGCTACCCCACAACTTACAAAACTCTGTTGTCTATTGGGCGGATCTCTGCTTAGTCATCACCCTCCTGTGGTGATACTCATACAGAATCCACTAGCGATCAGTACCATTGGAAATTTCGACAGTACTTCTCTCATGGCAATCGGTGGTCAGAGGGCTGAGCTATGCCCTAAACACTGATCACACTGAGCTCCAGCAGAATTCAGTTTACAGTATATGATGTCAATGTTCAAGGCAAGGTCCACATCATAGCAAAACAAATATTTGGAAAGAAAGGGGCCCGCTTCCGTCACAGTCTGAGTTTCTATTTGTAAAAGAAAATTCCTCTGCTGTGAACTCCAAAGTGGCATTTTCCCTTTAATGGGAGAACAAGACGTCCCCCTCCTCTGTACTGTCAAGGTAAGGCAGAGGATGTGAATGTCTCATCCTTTGCCCTAAATGTACATTTACATCCAGGAAAAGGAAGAGGCAGCCTTTGAAGCCTATTGACAGAGGCATTTTGGAGTATGTAAAGTAACCCTGGGTGGGTAACTCCGCTCCGCTAGTGGAGTTTGCAGAGATTTGCCTACTCCGCGCTCCGTGGCAAAGGCGGAGTAGGTAAAAACTCTGCCTATGTGGTGGAGCGGAGTTACCAGTCCCTCCCCCTCGCAAATGCTGTAAAAGGATTTTAAAAAAGCCACTTATCTGTGTTTCTTCCACCTCCCCTGCCTGGCCGCTCTCCTTCCTGCTCCTCCTCTTGTGTCCTCCATTGAAAAAAACACTATGTTGTATGTCTTGCGAGTGCGCATGCGGATGCGCACTCACAAGACGTCCAACGTAGTGTTTTTTTAATGGAGAAGGAGGCAGGAGGACGCGAGGCAGCGAGGAGCAGGGAGGAGAAAGCAGCCAGGCAGGGGAGGGGGCAGAAACACAGGTAAGTGCCTTCTTTTTATAATTTTAAAGCATTTGGGAGGGTAGAGGGAGCGAGGAGGGAGCAGAGCTATGTGTAGCTCCACTGAGTTTTTTCAAAACTCTGTGGAGCTACGCGTAGAGGCACCACGCCAGCTCCGCCCACCCTCAATGTAAAGTGGTGCTCTTGAGGAACTCTTTTACGTGCTAATACACGCCTTTGTAAATTGACTCTAAAACCTTTAATATACAATTAGTAGAACTAGAAATGACTGTGCATGGGGCGTGGCCAGCAGCATGGCCGAATAGACGTGCCTGCACGGAGCTCCGGCCGAGCCAACCACTTATCCGACTACACATATCCCCCAAGACTCAGAAACAACACCACACGGAGGTCCTGACACCCGAGTACCTGGCACGGGCGGCTGCAGTGGCGATCCAACGCGGAACTCGCCTGTGAGCCGGGAACTCGCCGAGATCTGCCAGCGTCCATGATGGCGGCCGCGGCGCACGGCGGAGAGATGCGCGCCTGAAAACCCGGCGCCGCCCGGTACAGCTGATCCTGGCAGACGGTGGCTCTACAGCCTGCCTGGCCGTCTGATCGGCCCACATAGCTCCCCCGGGAAGCAGGAGTCAGACCGCGGTGCTCGCCGGCCGCCTGTTCCCAAGATGGCGACCGGCACGATCGGCGGAGGCTGGTGAAGACGAGGTGCCCCCTGCGGCCCCTACCCGAGACAGGGCGAGACCGGGCCCTGCAACAGAGGCGGCGCGGCGGACGGGCCAAGGTAAAGGAGGCGAGACCGGGACCTGTGCAGCGCCAGGAGCGGGGCACACCATCAGACACGGCGGCCGCCTTTACCAACATGGCGGCCGCGAGGTAGGAGCACCCGGGGGGACGGCGGCACATTGGAGGGCCGCAGCGGAGCGTTGAAGCCTGCCCGGCCTCGCGGTGCTGGAAGCCCTGAAAACCGCAGGGGGGCGGAGGCGGCTGAGTGGCGCCTCGCAGCCCGCCATACACAACGCTGCAACACGCATGCCTGCACCTGGGGCCTGAGACGTCAGGACTCTCGGTGGGGGCTACCTGAAGACGCCGGCGGCGGAGTCCCCCACCGGCTGCCCCCCCCCCTCGAACCGGGAAGTGAACGGGCCCGAACCAAGTGGCGGTGGGGACACTGAAATAAACTGCCCGAGGGACACAGGCAGAAGGAGGCCCTCTGCAAACTACAACTGTCCCCGATGCACGACCGAGCCCCGCTGCTACACGGAGGAAGGGGGCATTCCAAGGAGACCCTTCCCCTGGGCTGTGCAACCATGGGAAAGAGAGACGTGGTGCCCAAAACCACGAGACAGGGCCCAATGGACAAATTTGCGGCCCCGCGTCCTATGGTGGAACAACAGTCCGTACAGCCGGGCGCCCGCAATGACACGGCCATGTTGCTGGAGGCCATACAGGCGTCTAGAACGGACATCCAAGCATCACGAGCAGCTTTGGAAACCAAAATTGGGGAGGTAGGGTCCGAGGTAACGCTACTGCGGCAGGACTTCAGGAACTTGACCGAAAGGGTCACGGCGGCCGAAGCGAAACTGACCGACAACGAGGAATCGATCACGTCTCTTAAGAAAGATATGGCGGAGATGCAGGCCTCTCACCGTCAATTACTCTGGAAGGTAGATGATGCCGAAAATAGGTCAAGGCGGAACAACCTACGCTTTGTGGGCTTTAGGGAAGGAATTGAGGAAAAGAGTATGACCGTCTTCCTTCTCGACTGGCTGAAAACCACCTTCCCGACGACACGGTGCTCTCCGTGCTTCATCATCGAGAGGGCACATAGGGCACTTCTGGCCAGACCACCGGAGGGTGCCAGACCGAGACCAGTGATAGCGTGGTTCCTAAACTTTGCTGATCGTGATCTGATCCTGCGTGAAGCCAGGAAGATGGGAGAGATCCGCTTTGAAAATACTACCATAATGATCTTCCCGGACTACAGCCAGGAAGTCTCGAAACAGCGCCGCTCCTTTGACGCCGTAAAGGCAAAACTGAGGTCCCTAAAGATTCAGTACATGCTCCTCTTCCCGGCCAAACTCAAGGTCATCTATCAGGACAAATCCGGTTTTTTTCCACACCCAGATGATGTGTGGCAGTGGCTCGAGGAGCGCCCCATCCTAAATAGCAGAGAAGCAGCGGGCCGCGAGGCACAGGACAGGTTGCTGCGAGAAAGACCGAGATGGGAGAGACCGAAACCTCAGCGACGGAGAACGCAAAAGACTCAGCAGAAGACACCGGCAACACCCTATAGGCCACGAGGCATGCACGACAGGGGAAGGGGCAGATCGACGTCCCCGGGCAACGACTCAGTGACAGGCTCGAGGTTCAGTAGCCTGAGAAATGGAATCCGTTCTGACGGAGAAGATATGGAGGAATCGGAGGGCCGCGCGTCCGGTGGAGAGGAGGAGGACAGCAGAAGTGATTCACTGCACCCGCTGGCCAAGGAAATACAGCAGCTAGAGCAAGACTCTACAGGTCAAGGGACTCATATGGACACACAAGACTCGCTATCATGAACAATGGTGCACTGAGACTGGGAAGAGTTGGCGGCTCGGCGATGCAGAGCACGCAAGTTGACACACCCCCTCTACTGTTCTTAGTGTTTTTAGTGCTGGTTATTGGTTAATACGGGTGGGATGTGTGGGAGGGCGACAGGCCTTCTCCCGTGGATAGTTCAATCCCATATGGGGCTGCGACTGGAAGGGGAGGGAGGTGGGGAGGGGTTGGGGGGGTGAGCGAGATTACTTTTTACCTCATGTTGGGGTTGTTGAGGGGAACGGGGGGAGGGGGGAGTTTAGCAGAAAACAGCAGGGCTATGCCAGCCCATACCTGGGGTCCATCCTACTCGAAGGTCCCGCTCGGGGGGGACGCTGCGATGCAAGATGGCCAGTACACTAGATATCCCACACAGCACCGACTCAGGGGTCAGGGTGCTGACATGGAATGTGAACGGCTTAGGGTCCAAAATCAAGAGAGGTTTGGTTACAGCCTACCTCAAGAGACTGGCACCTGATATTATCCTCCTCCAGGAAACCCACCTAAAGGGGAATCACTGCGCATTCATAGCAAGGGGGCGATACACGGTCCTGGCGCATGCAGGCTACACAACGGACTCCAGGGGGGTTGCGATTCTCATAAACAAAGCAGTGCCATTTATGATTACACGCACCTGGCTAGACCCGCAGGGCACATGTGTGGGGGTCCAGGGGATGTGGAATAGACATAGATACACGATATTGTCAGTGTACGCCCCACCCAAGTTGCAGCCACGCACACTGAAGGCAGTCTCCGCCATCTTGCTGGACACGGCTGACACCACGCAAGTAGTGGGAGGGGACTTTAATGATGTGATGTGCACCATGCAAGATAGATCGGGGCCACCGCACACAGGGGGACGCACAACAGCCTTAGCACGGCTCATGACCACCATAGGCCTCACTGATGTGTGGAGGTGGCTTCATCCCACACAAGAAGCATATTCATTTTACTCCGGGGCACACAAGGTCTTCTCCAGGTTAGACTATGTTTTTGTATCCCGACAGGAGATTGCGGCGGGTGACCTAGCGGAATACAAGGCGAGAGGGATCTCCGATCACTCCCCGCTATATGTCCACTTGGGGCGGGTGAAGGGAGTCAGGAGGCCGCAATGGAGATTAACGGCATGGGACATTCAAACGCCGGAAATACTCGGGGGCCTACGGGCGGACATTAGGGTCTACATGGCTGAGAACGAGGGTTCTGTGGAATCCGGCGCTACCCTCTGGGAGGCGATGAAACCAGTGCTCCGTGACCGCATCCAGAGTAGGCTGGGAGAGGCCAGGCGTGCACAACAGGGCAAGATAGCGAGTGAGGAGGCGAATGTCCTGGCCTTGGAAACGGAGTACCTCCAGCAGAAAGAAGAGGTGCGCCTTAGAAGGCTGCTTGACATGCAGAGACACTATAGGGAGTTGGCCACAGACGAAGCACGCACCCAGGCCCTGGCGACGCTACACAGGCTGTACGATGTGGGCGACAAGTCGGGTAAACTATTGGCTTGGCTGAGCAGGAAGGAGCGAACGTCGCGCTGGGTGGATCAGGTCCAGTTGACCGGGGACAGGAGGGTGACCACTGATGAGGGTATAGCGGAAGCCTTTGCATCCTATTATGAGGACTTCTACAGGGCCAGGGACCTGGGAGACAGTGGGGACGCCCAACAATACATGGGTGACATGGAGGTGCCTACCCTGTCCACAGAAGCTAGTGCGACCTTAGAGGCGGACTTAACCCTTGAGGAGTTAACGGAGGCCATAGCGGCGATGAAGCCAGGGAAGGCTCCGGGGCCGAATGGCTTCCCGGCGGAATTCTTTAAACGAACTGCGGACTTATTGCAGCGGCACATGAAAGCCCTCTTTACCGAATCATACCGGGCGGGGAGCCTCCCTCCAGACCTAGACCTGGCCATCATTGTGCCAATCTACAAAGAGGGGAAACCTAGAGATGACTGCTCATCCTACCGCCCAATCTCATTGCTAAATATAGAGACAAAAATTCTGGCCACAGTCCTGGCTCGCCGCATGCGACAGGTCATCACTGAGTTAGTGCATATGGACCAATCCGGCTTTCTCCCGGATAGGGCGACTAAACTAAACCTCCGTCGCACCCACAATTGGCTGCAGGAGGTCTCCAAGAGAAGTGAACCCCACTGGTTCCTCTCCCTGGATGCGGAGAAGGCATTCGACGCAGTCCACTGGCCTTTCCTGATGGAGACCCTCCGAAGGTTTGGGTTTGGACCCAAGTACTTGAAATGGGTACAGCTCCTCTACTCGAACCCGAGAGCGAGAGTACGAGTCAATGGGAGGCTGTCCCGTGAGTTTCCTATCGGGCGGGGCACGCGACAGGGCTGTCCACTGTCCCCCCTCCTATTCACCCTCACCATTGAGATCCTCGCGATACGAATCAGACAGAACCAGACGGTCAAAGGGTTTACATGGGGGGACTCAGTTGCCACACAGGAAAAAATATCCCTGTATGCCGACGACGTACTACTGTTCGTGACAGACCCAGACACGACTATCCCAGCACTATTTGGAGAACTCGACGACTTTGGGGCACGAGCAGGGCACAAAATAAACTGGCACAAATCAATCCTCTACAATCCACAAGGCATGGAGAGGGGAGCCTGCCTGCCGGAGTCACTTATACACACTAACGATGGCTTCCAATACCTGGGAGTCTTTATAACACTGGATAGGACGCGCTCTTTCACTACCAATTTATCCCGCATTATGCTGGAGGCCACGGCTGAGATGGACAGGTGGAGGCAGCTCCCGCTCACCTTACTGGGGCGTGCTGCACTATATAAAATGATCATCCTCCCTAAGTTCCTCTACGCGCTCCAGAATGAGTACTATCCACTGCCGAATAAGACCCTGGACACAATCCACGCTGACCTGCGAGCCTTCCTGTGGCTGGGGAAACAGCCGAGAGTGGCGCTCTCCACCCTGCAGCGACATCAATACAGTGGGGGGATTTCGCTCCCCAACCTAGAGGCCTACTACTGGGCGGAACATCTCGCCCCAATTAACGAATGGCTGCACGCTGCAGCCGACCACCCTACCTACGCCTTGGAAAGGTCTAAATGGTCAAGTAAAACTATACTACACTATTTGTATGGGGAAGCGGTGGGAAAGCAGTTTCTCCCTGCCACCAGGATTACGTTAACGGCCTGGAATAGGGCATCCAAAAGAATGGGCTGGGAAAAAAGGCCCACTAGACAGACACCCCTCTGGTGCTGCAAATGGTTGGGAGAGCTCCGTAAACTGAAAGGCTTTAGAAGGTGGGACGACATTGGCATCTCCACAGTGGGGGACGTGATAGCAAGGGGAGACCTGAAAACATTCCAAGCACTCAAAGACGAATTTGGCCTGCTCAACACCCAATACTACAAATACGCTCAACTAAAACACGCATGGAGGGCACAAAACATTACACTTTCGGACCTTCCTGAATATGCTCCATTAGAGGGTAGGCTGCTGCAGGAACAGGTAGGGAGGGGGGCGGTATCCCTCACATATAAAACCTTGACCAACAACATGCTAGGGGATCTGCAGGGGCTACGAGCTAAATGGGAGGCAGATGTGGGGGACATGAGGATCTAGACTGGGAACTCGCCCTCATGCATCCCCGAGAGGTGGCAATCAAGTCGAGGCTCCGTCTCATTCAATTTAAGGTGCTACACAGATCATATTTTGACAGGGTGAGGCTATTTAGGATGGGCAGAGTACCTGACACGACATGCCTTAGGTGCCGCCAGCAGAGTGCGGACTTCTTCCACGTAATCTGGGGTTGTGCAGTCATCCAAGAATACTGGGAGGGTGTGTTCCTGGAACTAGGGGAGGTGCTGGGGGCGGACCTTCCACAGGACCCTAAATTGGCACTGTTGGGCACGACCACAGAAGTAGACCTACCCCGCCCCTTGATCATCTTTCTGGTATTAGCACTAGTGGTGGCAAAACGGGATATCGCACGGCGCTGGGGGGCGTCTGAAAAACCAGACTTAGAGGAATGGAGGCGTGGATTGGATCTGTACATGGCGGCCGAGAGAGTGACCTACAAAGCCAGGGGTTGCCCCAAAAAGTTCCGGAGGGTGTGGGCCAAGTGGAGGCAATACCACGGACTAGAATAAGACATTGTGAACTGGTAACGTGCAGCCAATGGAACCCTAGTCAGGATAGTCTAGACGCCGGGATTGCATGCTTGATAACTGTATACCGTACTGCCCAGTTCTTATGCTAGGGACGGACAGGAACACTTGAGCGGGGGGGAGAGGAGACCGGGAAGGGGGCGATGGGAGGGAGAGGGTAGAGACCTGCTGTTTTACGGGACGTTTCTGGTTTATTGTTTTCTTTTCTGTGGCTGTTTCAAAAGCAAGAGTTCTAATAAGGGGTAATATGTCTAATAACACCAGAAAAGTTGCCTGGCTGTCGGCTAGAGCGGAATGTTGACGCTCTACCGTGTGCTGATCCTTTGCATGTGTGATCCTTCTGATGCAACAATAAAAAGAATTAAAAAAAAAAAAAAAAATGACTGTGCATTATTTGCACACTTTCTAATAAGGGGTTGAGCATTTAGGGCAAATTCACAAACACACATAAGAGTACATAAAAGAGTACTCATGTAGTGTTATTTGCCATACTCATACATGCTTTTGTGACTCCTTCTCTATAGATCTGAAGTCCTTTATTATACAGCTTCTGGACTGCTCTAGTCAACACTTTGTTGGTCATTGCCACTGGAAGTGACTCCAAGATAAAGATGTTACTTGAACTGCAACTTGTTACCTAAAACGCCGTCATAACCAAAAGGTTATGTAAAGAAATGGGATTATGTTTGTAATATAATCATTCCTGTATAACGTTCTTTATCATTTGTGTGGTCTAACCCACACTACAAAAAATTCTAACCTAATAAATAAATAAGGAAACATGTGATATATGTATCAAAAGGCTACCCCAGGGTCTCAACCCTACTCTTTATGATTCTCTTATCAACCCTATCTGAGATGTGCACAGGCTCCTTCCCAGTGACCTCTTTCTAAATCAAGAGCACCTTTTGAAGCATACTAAATGACCTGGCTCTCCCTTCCTCCAGTGTGTCCCACTTAGCTCACAGGAATGCAGCCATCTACTAATCTGTCTGAGAGGACTCCTCTGTCATTGTGTTCCTCTATTTAGCCCTGGGTCTCCCAAAATGGAACCCGGAACCTTTTTATATATTGTACCATTCACAGACACACATACACCCAGCACATGCATATAACACACACGCACTGCACAGTACTGCACCGTCCCTTTAATGTACCATTCACAGGCACACATACACCCAGCACATGCTTAACACACACACTACACACCAAACTGATGTAGGCCATGGGTGAGTTAGGCACACAGCAGAGGAATTACAAATGAGTGAAGCCTGTATGCCTCACTCCAGTGGTACAGGTAAAATGGCCTGTTCACTCTTACTGATCACTACACAGTATGCCACCCCCACTGTGCATGTGCTGCTTAACTCCTGGCAAAGGCAGTAGCCTTTCACCCCACGAGGGTAGCGCTATGGGCACCCCTCCTGGTCCACCAGACTGCAACCAATGAGACAGGCCTATATTATGGTGCACACAAACGATCCGTCTTCACCCATGACAGCAAAAATCATTATCAGTGATCCAGACATTATTCACAGTTGGGCCACTTAGGGCTACGGTGCATGTCCATCACTATGCAAGGGACTTTTCCATCCCAACCATAGTAGTAGTAAATACTTTATTTGTTGATTAATAATAATCATTACAATCAAGAATAAAACACAATAGATTAAGAACATCGATTTTTGCCGACAGATCACATGTCCAGCTTTATATGAAAAAGTTAGCAGCAATACTGAAAGTGCCTGTGCCAATCAATAATTACAATCCAATTGTGCAAAGATGTTTTTTTTTTTTGAAGCAGTAAATAAGGTACAGTTGTACTAGCGGCTGGCGGACAGTTCCAAAAACTTGTATTAAGAAATAAATAATATTCTCCATGGCAGGACAACTCAGAAAATACAGTTAATTGTATGTTTAAAAAAAAAAAAATTAAAACCATTTTTTCTTAAATTTCAAATTTGTTTCCCAATCTCTGTAACAATATAAAACCTTTTGGAGCTTCAAATTTCGTGTTGTACACTAAACTTTCAGGAGCAAATTATCATTTTGGCATTAATGCCTTTGGCGACATGTTGCTCAATAGCAATCATTGTCAGATTTGGTTAGTAGCTTTTTTTCGGCAATATAAATGAACTTTACAAATTGTGAGACCATGTGGGGCATATTACCAGTGAGGCAGATTATAATAGCATGTAGACATGTTCTCACCCCTATGCCTAGATGCATCAAGGGTTTTTGCGTTCGCAAACGGTGAGAATCGCAAAATTCGGTCGTTTGCGAATGCAAATCCCGTTTTTGGGAAGCATGAAGCATTTTGCTATTTTCGCTATTAAAGAAATCGCGATTTCTTAAATTGCGATTGCATTTAAGAAATCGCAATTTTGCCATTTCTTAAATGCAATGCATGATTACTTTAGAATTGCGAATTCGCAATTTGGAAGGGGTAAATTAACATGAAGTTGAACTTCATGCTAATTTACTTAAAACTTTCAAACATGCACTAGTTGCATATTTGAAAGTTTTAATTTACACACACACATATCTTGGGTCATGTGTGTGTGTGTAAATTGCACTTACAGTTCAATTTCAGGGGTGCAGGGAGGGGTTCTTTGAACCCCCCCCGCACTCTTGAAATTGCATTCACATTTTGCGAATCGCAAATTGAAATTCGCAAAATGTGAATGCCTTCCCATTGATTCCTATGGGCCTTTTGGCCCATAGGAATCAATGGGAAGGGTTTTCCTTAATTGCGATTTGCAAATTGTGAATCGCAATTAAGGAAATTTACCGAATCGCAAAATAATTTGTGATTTTTTGATGCATTGCATTTTGCGATTTCTTAATTGCGATTCCTTAATTTTCGCAATTAAGAAATCGCAAAATGTTACAATGATGCATCTAGGGGCTAGTTCCTTAAAAATGGGTCTCAACAGGGTCTTCTGCTTCTCTAACAGCAGAGGGCACGTAGTTACAATATGTAATCGAGATTCGTTATAAAAGCCACATAACCTACAGCTTTTTATAGACCAGTTTTTTTTCCCATTTAGGTATTCTGTCCTTTTTGGGATATCTCCCAAACCGTAACAATATAAATGTGTTCCTTAAAAATGGTTTTAAATGGGTCATGTGATATGATTGCGGTTCTAATTTAATAAATGAGATCAAAACTGACCAGGAGGGACTCTTTTTTGAGAGCTCATCCTTATGTAAAAGACTCGATAAAAGAGTGACTGAACAATTTATTGTTTGCTTATAAACTGCCTTGCTCCTATCTTCTTCTTCTTCAAAGACTGGACACTTAAAATTGAGTAAATTCTCTTTTAGATAAGCTCTCCAACTCCTAGCATGCTCATACCTCGGTATCTCCTGCCAAAATTGGTTTGGAAGTTTTTAAAAAGGCAGATCGCTGTACCAAAGATTGCCTTTTCAGACCAAGGGGCATATGTAGGAAGGCGTTTGCGATTCACAAACGTTGGAATTCGCAGAATTCCGGCATTTGCGAATCGCAAACGGCCATTTGGTATGTAGGTGCCACATAGCATAATAAGGAATTGCAAAAATTGCGATTCCTTATTTTGCTCAAGCATTTAAGGAATCGCAATTTTGCGATTCCCTAAATGCTATGTAGGGGGGACTTTTAAATTGCGATTTTGGCTTAAGGAATCGCAAAATACCACCTACTCCAAGTAGATGGTATTTTACGATTTCCTGTCAAAATGCATTTTTAAAAAAAATTCAAAGTGCCATGTGGCGCACAGACATGCCCTTAGGGCATGTATGTGCGCCACATGTACTTACAGGCACATTCCAGGGGTGCAACAGGTGTCCTTTGGACAACCTGGCACCCTTGGAATTGCGATTCTCAAATTGCAATTTTATCATAGAAAATCGCAATTTGAGAATGTATCCCCATTCATTCCTATGGGCCTCTTGGCCCATAGGAATGAATAGGACACTCATTTCTTAATTGCGATTCGCAATTTGCTAATCGCAATTAAGGAATTTTAGCAATTCGCAAAATAATTGCGATTTTTTTACCTACATTCCATTTTGCAATTCTCAAATAGCGATTCCTTAAAAATCGCTTTTTGAGAATCGCAAAATGGAAATTACCATTATATGCCCCCAAATTCTAACCTGACATTAGCATGACCTATATACCTAGGGATCCCAAAGACTGATTTGTAGACTTTTACTTGCAGGTCATCAAGGATTTTCGCGTCTTTACCATGAAAAATCATTGAACTGTAGGCCAAAGAGGGGATCAGCTTTGCTTTTCATAACCTTTAATAGATGTTCGTGATTTGAACAAGACAACAGCGCTACGAGGCTTTCGGGTAGTAATGCGCTTTACAAAACCCATTTTCATTTCACTTATCCCTCAACTTTCTAAAGGCAAAGGACAAGGCTGTCACCTTTGCTTTAAGGTTAATGAAATGCTGTCTAAATGTCAGATTATCATCGAATGTTATTCCTAGGTACTTTTTTTGAAAACAGATTTTATTGAGTGAAAACACATATTATGCAAAGCTCTGCCATCCAGAGACAACTGCCGTTATCAATTTACCCACGTCAGTCTCAGCCATATTTAAGGTTGAATATATCTATAAAACAGAAGGAAACAGAGTAATGTAAACCCCCATCCCCCCTCCCTCCCTCCCACAGAGCCCACCCCCCCTTGCGCCGCTGCCAGCTCCACCTGCGACATTCGGATCATGTACAATACATGTCAGGTACACCAATGCGCTAACTGTGATATCATGTAGTTCAGCGTGTCAAAGAGTTGGAAGGACAACATCTTCAGGCGGCGGGTCCAGCTCCAGTCCTTGATAGTCCGCCCACCTTTTCAAATTTTGAAGTGTTTTCGGGGACAACCCCTGGCGATAAATATGGGTAGTTCTAGCCCCATACAGAAGTCCAACCCATTCTTCCAGGCCGTAAGCGAAGGGGCTCGGGGCACCTTCCATGGTTTTGCTATGTCGCGTTTCGTCAGTGTTAGACCTAGTAGAAGTAGATGACGCTTATACCAATTGCCCCCTACCCCCGCCATAACATGTAGCATGGCCAGCTTGGGATCCCTCTGGAGTACCCAGGCCAGGACCCCATCTAAGCATTGAAACACTCCACCCCAGAATTTACGTAGTACCATACAGTCCTAAACCGTGTGCAGTAATGTGCCTACCTCCGTCCCGCACCGAAGACAGTCGGGAGATGCCACTAAACCCGCCCTCCACAGGCGCTGTCGGGTGTAATATGTGCGATGCAGATATCTGAATTGTATAAGTCGCAGGCGCGTAGATATTGCCGCCCCCCCTGGGACCCTCCAGTGCCTCCACCCAGTCCTCCTCGTCTAGGTCCCCGACGTCCTGCTTCCATGTGGTTTTAAGTCGTTGCAGGTCCGAAGAGCACTGTCGCACCAGCGTTTGGTAGATGCGTGACAACTTCTTGTTGGGCAATTCCCCCATAAAGATTTTAGCTTCCAGTGGGCTGAACTCAGGGAGTCACTCCAGCCCCGCCAGGTATGGCGTTAAAGCATGTCGGAATTGGAGATACTTAAAAAACTGAGTACGGGGTATCCTGAATTTGTCCTGCAGGTTTTCGAATGATTTGAGAACACACCCTGACATAACCTCCCCCAGGGTAGAAATGCCAATTGCATCCCATCCCCAGAAGCCCATTAGTGTGTCCAACTGGGGTAGGCGGCCATTGTGCCACAGCGGGGTCTCCTGGGTAAGGACATTCCACCAACCCATTCTAGTCAGGGCCTGCCTCCACACCTGAAAGACCACCTGCGTGACCGGGGGAAGGGACCTCCTGAGCAGTGCAGAGTACAAGAGGGTGTGTACGTGAGGCAGTTCCCATCAGGGCCCTTTCAACCACATAGGCTGGATCACTCCTGTCACCATACCACCAATCATTTACTACTAAGAGATGGGACGCTTGATAGTACAAGAGTACATCCGACATGGCTAGGCCCCGGGTATATGTCGAGAGAAATCACGTCCGCAGGGCCACCCGCGCCGTGCCCCCCTCCCACAAAAACCCACTCAACGCCGAATTGAGGCGTCGAAACCAACGGGGTGGGATTATCAGTGGGTGATTCTGCAGTTGGTACACCAGGCGCGGGAGTGCTACCATCTTAAAAATGGCAGACCTGCCTAGTATAGATAGCTCATCGTGTAGAGGTACGGGATGCACACCTCACTTTTTTCACATTTCTCAACTTTTCCACTTGCGTTGCTTTGCGTGCAAATTGGTGAGTGCCATGCCCAAAGGCACTCTGCAGTCATAACACCATAACAATGGGGCGGCATTTCGCTCCAGCCACCTGTACTGCTGGATATTGCCCACATGGGCGACTTCGTCACGAACATATTCCTTTATGTATTTGCCTTTAATTCCAATTTTATATCAGTTCATTTTTGTCGGAATTTCTCACTACTAAGTTGTGATTCCACACACGGAGTGAAACTGCAATTTTCTAGATTTCTAGTGTTCCCTCCGTGACCATCCGGACCTCCTTAAAAGAACACGAATGAGGCATACATCATTCAAGGCAGTGTTTTATTCATTAAAAAAAACAATGCATTTCATGCTTGGCGGCACTTCTTCAGGGGTCACTACAATCAATAAAGAACAATCAACAGTGAATATGGTGACTTACATCACATACGTATTTATAATTAATGCTAAACCAGTTCAGTACGTTTTTCAAACCATGTTTTCTGTTTAAAAAAACAATTACTATCAACGTATTCTTTTTCAGGACAACATTAAAAATATCCCTTGCGCCTAAACACGTCACTATCAAAAATATTCATTCCCTCCTGATTTGGATACTCTCTCCCTTCTGGCTTGCAAAACTTGTCTGTCTATAATTCCTGCCAATCTCCCAGAGGTTTATCAAGTTCAACAGCTTCCCTCCTGACCTCGATGACAAACACCTTTCTCTAAACGCAGTAAACATTAGAAAACTTTCCCTTCTCATTATGATATTTCTCCCACATTTTTCCAGAACCACGCTTTAAAACCCACTAGTAAAACACACATGGATTGTCCTCAACTTCTTCCCCCAAGTATCTTCGCTCGGTAATCCTACTGCTGCAGTCCATACCATCAAAATGTGCACGTACCTGCCATAAGCCATTAAAACATTCCATCCTATGAGCGACTGCAAACCCAACATGTCTGCGCCACACCCTGTCTTGCGTTTTAGAAACCATCCTTCCCCCGCCCAATAACCGACCACCAGAATCCCTTAAGTTGGGCGTCTATACGTACCCACGCCACGAGAGGCTCAATGGCGAGTGCGAATAGATACAGGGAGAGGGGGCAGCCCTGTCGCATCCCACGCCAGACCGGGAAAGAAAGGGACATCCCTCCCCCCACCCGTACCGAGGCCGTGAGGTCCGTGTAAAGTAGATGCACATACGCCAGGAAGCGCGGGCCGAGGTTGAGGCGCCCCAGCAAGGCAAACAAATATGTCCAGCTCAGGGAGTCAAATGCCCTGTCCATGTCTGCCAGAAACAGCGCTGCCTGCTCCCCCAATCGCCCCCAGGCTTATATCGCGACCTGGGCCCATCTGATGTTATGTCGGGTGGCCCGCTGGGGCATAAAGCCCGCCTGGTCCGAGTGAACTAGATCTGTGATGTACCGTTTAAGCCTATTGGCCAGGGCCTTAGCCAGAATCTTGGCCTCTGTGTTTAGTAGGGAAATTGGGCGGTATGACATGAGACTCTCTGGGGGTCTCCCAGGCTTTAGAAACACTACCACTTCTGCATGACGCCAGTCTGGGGGGAGTGTCCCACTTTCGCATGCCTCCTCTACCACCGGTCAGAAATGGGGACCCAGCTGTGTCACAAATCGCCGAAAGAATTCTCTAGGGAACCCGTTGGGTCCTGGTGCCTTGCCTGGATTCAATTCACCGAGCGCCGTAGCCAGCTCTTCATCCGTCAAAGGTCGGTCCAATAGGCCCGAGCCTCGTCTGAGACAGCCTTCGGTGGGAGATTGTCTATAAAGCGCTGAATTACCTCAGCCTCTAGGCATTCCCGGGGCACGTACAGCTCCTCGTAGTACTGCGCAAAGCTCTCAGCGAGTGCGGCAGGTTCCAAAATGGGTGTCCCTCTGGGATTCACTATCCGGGGCAGCGGCTGGGCATGCATGATGCCTTGGCACAGGCGGTGCAACATCTTACAGGACTTGTTGCCCCATTGGTAGACCCGACTGCGAGTGGCCAGCCAGGCCTGTCGCGCCTCATCTAACAGCATGGAGGCATATTGCTGTTGCCCCAGTGCCAACTGCCGCATAGCAGGTCTACCATCTTCCTTCCGACCCCTGCGCTCGAACGCTTCCAGTTCCGCCTCACGCCGCATCAGGTCAATCGCCGGGGAGTCCACCGTGCCCACATTGGTGGATAAAAAATGATCTATTGCGGTAGTCATTTGTGTGTGGTAGGCGTCCTGCGTCAAATGCCAGGCCGACATGCGCCACCGAAATGGCTGCCTAGCATGACCTGTGTCCAGCGTAACACACACTGGCGAATGGTCGGAAAGCGCCCGTGGCAAGATCTCCGCGGACAACACTCTATAGGAAAGTACCCTCGGGATAAAAACATAGTCCAATCTAGAAAAGGAGTCTTGTGATGTGGAGAAGTATGTGAAGTCCTTACATGACCCATGCTTATTTCTCCATGTATCAACCCAGTCGAGGCCCGTGGCCAGGGCCCGCAACCTGGTGGCAGGTCCCACAACCCTCCCCGGGTCCTGGACGTCCACTGTACTCCGCCATCTATCGCTAGTCGTGTCCATTACGTCATTCCAGTCCCCCCTATGAGAGAAAGTGCATTGGGCATATCATTCCAGAGGGACAGGGCCTTTCTACTAATGGCCACTGTAGTGGCGGTGGGGCGTACACTCTGCCTAGGATGACGGTGTCCCCTCTGAGTTCTCCCTGCACAAATATATATCTGCCCTGCGCGTCTGTCCAAGTGCGTTTGTGTATGAAAGGAACCCTACGATGAATGAGGACTGCTACCCCCCCTGGAGCCCCTTGTAAACCCTGAGTGATATGTGTGTATAAATCCACATCGCTGAAGGCACAGTGCTTTCGTACCAGGTAAGTGAGTTTCTTGTAGGAATAGTATATCCACCCCGCCCTTTTAACATATGTGAAGACTGCCCCCCGTTTCACCTTATCCAGCATTCCCCGCACATTCCAACTCAAGATTCGTATTGTACCAGGGCCTAACCGCCCTCCCTCTCCAGCAATGGACATTGGAAGAGAACAGTATATAAGAACCTGGCACCACTCTAACACAGTCGGCGTACAATAAGGCAGTCAGGAAGCAGCAATTTTAGCGCAACCCACCCCTCCCCACCCAACAACCCGACCACAGCCTCCCTCAACCCCCCTCCCCCACCCCGCACCTCCCGAACATGGAAGCACCTGTCGTGGTCGGACCATGGCCCAGTCCCCAACAGGGGACCGAGAACCACCCCCTCCAATGGATCCCCCAGCGCCAGCCCATAGAAAACTAGGCTGTCACTCCCTCCCCCCAACTAGGCTGGGTGTGGCTTCCAGCCTAAGCAACAGTGCACCTGATCATCCATTTCGGGCATACATAGATGTTCATGATCTTGCTCCCCCACAGTCAAGGTACATCTTCTCTAGGACCGGTTTCTGGCTATCAGCCGTCATCAGCCAGGATAGCTAGACTCCAGTGGCGTAGTGAGCACGGGACCCATGTCTGGGCATAACCTTCCCACATAGGGTGAACAGCAAAACACACTGGGGTGGTGGGGTGAGCATTTGTTGTTTTTGCATTTGTCACCCGAGTGGGATGGGTATGCTCAGACGTGAGTCCCGTGCTCTCCATGCCACTGGAATCAAGCAATCCTGGCTGATGAAGTCTGATAGCCAGAAACCGGTCCTAGGATGCTTGATTCTGGTCCAGGGAAGACATGGCTTGGTAGTTCGGGCTGGACTGTTCCCATGAGGCACAGGATCAAGACTGATTTGCATATGGCCATGTCTGAGCTGGGGTGGTGTGGTGAGAAAAATAACGATGGATTAAACCCAGATCTGTGACTGGGGGGGAATGTTTTGCCATTGTGCAATATTCCGTCCATCAATTGTTGTTTTTGCACTAATAGGTTTATTGACGCATTTTTTAGTAAGGAGGTGCATATTAAAATCTCCAGAGATAATTATCATTGCGTCTAAGTGGTTGTGGTACAGCAAACTTCCCATAGAGCAGTAACTTGAGGTCTTAATAGAGTTTTTTGGACTTAGATAGACGTTTAAGGGTATTATAGGTTGTTTAACCAGTCCTTTTGACTACTGGCGACTAAACAATGGAATGCCCTCCCGATGGAGCTCCGGATGGAGACCCAGGAGAGATGCTTTAGGAAAAAATTTAAAACATTTCTCTTTCCTCAAGGATAGGTGGGGTACGGCTTGGGCTTTGATTTCTGGCTGACTTTACCGCAGCGCGGGGACACACTGGCATTAGTGTAACCATTGCGCTTTACAAATGGACATATTATTTATTATTATTATTTAAGAACTAATTTAATACACAAAAGCTACGCCAATTGAAAGTCAATTTCATAATGTTTAACGTCCATACTCAAAGAAACGTAAATGGATAAACCGCCACTTGTGCGAACAAAGACTGCCTTGCGGGATACCAAGTTCAAATACTCATAATAACCAATTAGGGGTTCCTTTTCCATGCACCATGTTTCCTGAAACATTAAAACATCAAAATCCCTAAAAAAGATTACTGTATCTGGATCCTCTGTAAGGGTTTTCAGACCGTTAGTATTCCACAAACATATAATAAAGGGTTTTGTGTCCTTTTTTGACCCCTTTAAGCATAATTCGTCTGTGTCAACTCTCCCTTTTGTTAGTATTTTAGGAAGCCAACTCCAATAATCACTGAGGGCTATATCCTTCTTTAGCTCTTCACACACAAGGGTGCCCAGGGTGCAACTTGTAATCTTGATCCCGGATGACAGATCTAAATTTGATAGTGGCCCTGAAGCTCCTTTCTATACCCTAGAATAACCTCTTGATCTCGTACTCATAACAGAAGCCATTGAGGCAGGGCTATCAATTGATAACTTTGGGATCAGCAGAGTTAGATATTGACTTTCACTGATTATCCATATTTTGATACCCCATTTCTCAGATTGTAATTTATTTGCTAAGATTTGTTTGACGGTCTCTTCTCGGTGCCAAGTTGTAAAAGTAATCTCTTTGGTGGGATTGTTATGATCTTGTTTAAATTCAACTGAGTATAAGTCTTTCGATGTTAAATGTTTAAACTCTGAGATTGCCTTTTACAGTTTCAAAATATTACCGCAATTCAATATATTGTGGGGGCCTCTTGAAGTACAACATGGGCAGAATGCTAATTTCATCACTGCTTCTGAGAACTCATTATTCTTTGATTTTTCTTTTTTTATGTTACCATCAGTCGCAAATGACAGTTGCAAGTCTTCAATGACCCCATCACCTTGCACGGTGTCATCCACACTTGGTTGTTCCGAGGATACTGTACGCTTGATGTTAGTTGGAATGTTTTCTGTAAGGGAAAAATTGTTAACACTTTTCTACTTGACCACATTTTGCTCTTCACACTGATGATCAGTTCCTCTTTGGGCCTGATCTAGTCCGCTCACTTGTGAATTAGATGTTACCGTAGTTTGTGACCTTGTGCAGTCTTGGGCCACATCAGTGGGGGGGCATATTAAGGCCGGTCCAATTAAGTCAGCCGTTGTTTCACGCCGACGATGTTCCAAGGGTCTGAAGATTGGGTAGGTGTCTTTTGTGATGAGCTCAGTAGACAAACCAGTGTTTGTGGATTGTTTTTAACTTCTATATTTTGTTGTGGGCTTTCCTTAATCTTTTTCTCGTTCTTTTCGTTAGTCCATCTGAATTTATATTAATGGTTTGTGCCTGGTTTGAGGTAATTTGGGAGGCATTATCATCGTCTGCCGATGGTAGGTCCATGGATTAGTTTCCTTCACTCAAGACCTGCGGTTTCTCAGGCATGATTTGTGAGGTCTCATCCTTTGGGGATTACTTTTCACCTACTATAACCTTCCTTTTTGATGAGGCTATAATATGTTGATAAGTTTTACTAGTAATAGAGCAATTCAAGTTTTTTGTTGATTTTCTTCTTTTTAATCTGGTGATCCCACAGTTGTGACTTTAGTATCAGGTAGAAGACCATTGTTATGTTCATTTATGCCTGTTTGATTTTGTATCATTCTGTCTGACATCGCCTTGACTCTTGCACCATGAATCTCACTATAGTCAGTAACTCTGAGATTTTATCAATCATGTTGGTTCAGGTACATGTATATAGTTGATTGTCTCTGTCTCATTGGGCTTTGACTACAAGGTTTGATAGATGAAGCAATTAAGTATCTATCCCGGCTACCTTGAGAGCCAGTGTGTTTAGTAAATCCACTTGAAAATTCAGTTAATCTGAGTGGACATTAAGAACATTAGTGATGTTATCCATTGTGTTGAGTAAAGTACCCCATATTCCATTTTCAGGGTCTTTTAATTTATTTTCTCAAGCACAGGTTCCGTCCCGAAAATTTCCATCATATTTGGCTAGCAATGATAAGTCAGCTGAACTCAGCAGATTAATCAAAGAGTCAGCTTGCACAAGCTTACTTTGTCCGTTTAAAGAAAGCACATTATCTACGGAAATTTTACCTGGGACCAGGGTTGACTTGTTGTCATTATTAATGATACTGGTTTTCAAGATTATGCTTGGTGGGTCTAATTTAAATGCATTTTCACTGCCCTTTGGGCTGGAGGATGCCTCTGGTATCGTGATTTGGCAACCCCTGACAATTTCTGTCTTAGGCAGAGCAAGGGAGGGAATCTGAATGAGGAGGGGACATAAAAACCTTATCACATGAGTTTTGGTCCGGGCCAGACGATATATTGATTGTGGAATTGATCTCGCTTTGACTGCAACCTTGTGGTTTTTGCACAATTGTGCCTATGCACCCACCGGGTACTGCAATAGAGGTGTGAACTTGAGCTTTTACCAAAAGTGAGCCAATGGTTTGTGATGTTGTTGATGATGAGAAGGCCACAGCAACCGCTGTGGGAAAGATGCCAGTGCAATTAACTGACAATTGGTGATCACTGCTGGCTTCTCTAGACTCTGTGCAAAGCTGGGCATTATCAGACATACACCCTGGGTCATGCGAGAATGCTGTGTTGATTGTTGTATTGATTGCAGATGTCTGTTCTCCGTTAGCACCACAGGCTGTTGTTGCTGTTCTAATATCATTCTTCACAGTTTGTTGCTGCTTAAAGAATCCTGTCATGGGTGGTTGGCTGGTCCTGCTACTGGGCCCGCTTTGAACCCCGGAGTATTGAGCATCTGCAGGGAAAGTTGAGGAAAATACTGCTAAATTAGCTAGTTCTCGAGCTTTATCTCCTATTTGATTACTCAAATTGCTATGCAATAGATCATCCACAGGCTCTATACTCTCTTCATTCTTTCGCCGGCGCTCTAATTGCGGTCATGGCAATGTGCCACGCAGCTGACCTGACCTTATTATATGGGGTGAAAGCCTGCACGTCTTATACTGCCTTATAGAGTGCTACCAGTGCTTATACAGTGCTAAATGCTGAATGCTGCCAGGATGCAAGGTGTGGTTGTGTGGGAGCCTCTGTTTCTTTTGTTGTCACTGGGTGATGAGTAGTGGGAAAGCAGGGTACAGTTGCGTGGGAGAGGGAGCGGACTTCGGCTCTCACCGCTCTCACCGCTCTCACGGCTTACTTCTGCTACTGTTGGATGCTGAGTGAAAGAAAAATAGCAAAGCACAGTTGCGTGGGAGCGGATTCAGACTCTCACTTTGGCTGCCGCTGGGTGCTGGATGCTAGATGCTAAGTGGGGAGGAAGCAAGGCGCAGTTGTGTGGGAGCGGGAGAGGGAGCAGGATCTCACCGCTCTCGCCACTCACCTCTGTTTCTGCCTTTACGCTGCAGCCCTGGGTACCGGCTTCTCAACTGCCTCTCACTGCTCGCCGGACATCGATGCCACTCAGGAAATCTGCATCTGGGCTCAGGCTTGAGCTTGGGGTTAGGCTCAGGCTCGAAACTTCTCAGACCGCACACCGCGCGCCTTCTCCACCTACACCTCGCCGCCGTCGGTTTGCTTCACCGCTCTCGCTGGTCGATGCTCACTGATGCTCACTTCTTCTTCTAGCGGAAATGATTGACCCAACCATAGTTTAGAAGACATATGGGAGAAAATGTTAATATGTTGAGGGATTTCTTACAAAGACAGTGGTTCAATTAAATTATTTTCCAGATGTCTTTTTGGTAAGTCTAAATCACAAACTCGAAGACTCTTACGGGTAGGTGCAAGAGGTTTATTTATGTAAGACTCATTGAAAACAAAGAAGCAGGAACCCTATTGATCCAGCGGGCCTAAAGAAATTCTGTCTTATATGCACAACTCTTCACCACGATACTCACCATTAATCATAAATTCAAAACCAGGCCCATAAATGACTGAGACAAGAATTGACCAACTGAATCATGTGACCTAATTAATCAAACTATTCACTAAACTATTTATAATTATATACATCTGCCGTTTATCATTGTCATTTTAATAAAAATGTACATTTAATTAAGTCACCTAAGCAATGGATTAACTAATGGTAACTAGACTCGAAATAACTAAGACCAGCTTGTCATTCCAAAATCTATTTTATTAACTTTATTATCAAGTGAAGAGCATTTTCAAAATATTAATTCTTTTATTTGCATTTAATAAGCATCATTTTATTTAGTAAAGGCACATTAGACTGTCAGTTCAAATCAAATCAGCATGAAAAGTATTTAAGCAAAGAGACTCAGTCCCTAAACCCTATTTCCCTGACTATACTAAATGGAACCTAAAGGGAAAAAGTAAAGTTCAGAGTTCTCTTACGTGAGTCAAAAGTCCGTCAGCATCTCACGATCACAGGAACGAGCCAGCAAAGCTCCTCCCAAGGGGCCAAGTTTTATACCTTTTCTCTACCTAAAACTAGCTAAAAGAATACAATTAGTAAACCATCTCGCTAATTGATTGTCTGAGAGCCGTCAGTCCATGAAGTCATCGCCTTCTCATTCAAAATCATATTTTTTCAAAGCGGCCTTGTCCATTGTCTTCGTGTGACATTAGCTTCCGAGGATCTTCGCAACATTTTATTGAATAACAGTTTGTTGCTTCCTCAGCTTAGACCTTTCCGCCATGTCCTGTCCTTGGCAAAGTTATACAACACGAGGCACATCCTGCACAGTTCAGTTCCACGTATTTGTTTTTTCGAAGAGTATGAACAATAAACTTTTATATTTATTCTTTGCTGTGCACGGCTCGTCATGACAGGACTTCAGAAACATCCATTTTAGGTTAGGCCTCAGGCCTCTTTATCGAAACTCTAGTACGCAAGGAAACACAAGACATCAATTAATTTGAGTAATGAAAGTCATTCTGTTACCCACCCCCTTCACTAATGTTAACCCATTCGTTTATGTTACCTAGCTTTGAACACAAGAATGAACAAAACTTTGTCACATTAAAGACTCGACATAGACAAAAGCACATTTAAAAATAAGCACATGCTAATATTTAATCAGCCGCAGTTAATGTTGACAAAACGAAAAGACAAAGTTAATCTATTATTTGAACGTACTGGCAAATGCAACAAGAGCACATAATGTTAAACCCGCGTGTTTATGTAAGTGCACATTATTCTAGGTTGAATTAATACAAAAACATGCAAAACTCATTAATATTATTATTCATTATGGAAGTTCAAATCAGCGAACAAAAATGCAATTAATTTTAAAAGTTCGCTTCATCAACTCCCTCATCTGGTGATTTCAAAATCACCAAACAAAACCCAAAAATGTTACCAAAAATGTAAACTTTTGAAGACGTCACATTATGAACACTCTCTGTGTTAGTAATTCTAAACTCCTGTCTCAGCAGTTTGTCTGGAGCTCTCATATTGAGCCCTACGAAACTCTTCCATTTCTATCTCCTTCTCCTGAGCTTTTCTAAGTTTATAGATCCTTCTCTTTTCCCTCGCATGCTTCTTTCTCTTGTGAATCATGCAACTGATTTTTAACAAAAGTGTCACTATAACAATGATTATTACAGGATAAAGTACTTTGCCAATGATTGAACTGCCAATTTCACCAAACCATTTCCCAATTGCCTCAAACCTTTTGCTCATACGCTCTGAAAAATTGTCACTTTCTATGGGTTCTATTTCTGAGTGAAATTCTGTGATATTCTTTATAAGCATCTCTATGTTCTAGCTTTTGTCTGGGATATAAGTACAGCAATGCTGAACATGCAAAATCCCACAGACTCCTCCTTCTTTTGCTGGCAGAATGTCTAAAGCAAGACGGTTCTGCATAACCATACTTCTGGTGGAGATAAGTTCAGTATTAACTAATTGGAAACCACTTGCAGTATCAGTGGACAATCTGTCAACAATTGTAGAAACCTTTCTAATTTTAATTGCATTCAGGGTTATTGCCACCATAGGAATTATTGCACCAAATATATCTCCCATAATCTCAGAGAAGCTTTCTCTCTTGTACCTGTTCAGGTGTTTGCCAATTTCGAATGAACCTTCCCCATTTCTGGCCACATGGAAAATTTTGGGAAAAACTAGACCAAGGTAGCATGTCCCATACCAATGGTCTGGGAGACTAAAGTAAGCTTTGTTGCCACAAACAAAATAAATTCCAGGAAAAATTGGATCTTTGCCACCTTTAAATCCCCATCCCCCTACAATACAATAAGTATTGCTTTTTGCCACCTGGGTACTAAACAGTTTCTTCTCCGGTGAATTTTTGTTCTGACCCAGTCTCCTGGTAACAGATCATGAGCTTGTTCCTTTTCTTTTGAAATCACATCTGTTCCCACCTGATGGAATACAGAATTTACCACATCAGACAATTGTTTGCAATATTCTATAATGGCACTTTCATTTATGCTCAATAATTTTCCAACTGGTATAAAAGCCTGTCTCATTAATCTTCCCATGAGAATATCATGAGGGATTAGACTTTTTATCAGGTGTGCTTCTCAAAGACATCAAAACAAGTGGAAGTGCATCTGTCCACTTCATTCCTGTAGCTAGGCACATTTTTTCAATTCTATTTTTAATTGTGCCATTAATTTGCTCCACAATGCCTGATGCTTCTGGTCTGTATGCACAGTGTAGCTTTTGCTTTATGCTGAAGGCCTCACAAATTAATTTTAGCAATCTGTTTTCAAAGTGTGTGCCGCGATCACTTTCAATAGTGACTGGAAATCCGTACCTTGGTATGATCTCCCTTAAGAGCAATTTTGCCACAGTAACTGAGTCATTGTTACGAGTTGGGAACGCTTACACCCATCTTGAAAACAGACAGACAATCACAAGGACATATCTCAGCTTATTATGGGGTGGCATGTCAATGAAATCCATTTGCAATCTGGTAAAAGGACCACCCTCCCGTCCTATGGTTTCCATGCTCACAACTGTTTTTCTGTTTGGATTGATTTGCTGGCAGATCAAACATCTTTGGCAAAGTGACTCCGCAATAATCCTAAATTTTGGATTATACCAAGTCTCACTGAACATTCTAATCATTGAATCTCTTCCTAAATGACATCCGTGCCATGTCAGCAATCATGCAATTTGGTATAACAGGTCTGCCATCTTTGTAAACCCAAATCTCATCTTCCTCCCTCTGTCTGCAACCTTCTTTCAGCCATGTGTTTTTCTCTTCATCATCTGCCTCACTTTGTAGGTCTTTTACTCCCTGCCATGTTTCAACTACAGATATCAGCATAAGAGAGTTCATAATATGATCATTGTCTTTTTCTCGATTAATTGAAAAATTGTTTTTCGCACAATAACGTGCAGTTTCATCTGCAAAAGAATTACCTTTAGTAATATAGTCCTCACCCTTCTTGTGTGCTCCACATTTGACAACAGCAATTTTTTCAGGTAATTGAATGCCATCGATCAGTCTTTTGATCAATTTAGCATTTCTGATCGGTGTTCCCGCAGAAGTTAAATAACCTCTTTGAGACCAGAGCTGGCCATAGTCATGAACTACGCCATATCCATACTGACTATCAGTCACTATGGTAACCTTTTTTCCCTTTGCTCTTTCACATGCACGAATTAAAGCAATTAATTCTGCCACTTGAGCTGAACGAATTCCTTCAAGAGTTGAACCTTCAACTACTTCTGCAACTGTGCAAACTGAATATATGCTGCTCTCAGAATGCCCTCATCTGTTCTCAGACAGGAGCCATCAACAAAGTAAACAATGTCTGACTCTGGTAAACAAAGGAACTTAATAAGAACACGTGGGGCACAAGGGTGTTGGTCAAACATTCAACCATTCATTCCAAATTCAAGCATATCACAGGCATTCAGCATATATACATACTAGGGGAAGGATGGAGGAAAAAAGGGAAAGTTAAGAACAAATACCAAAGTCTACAGTTATTTACAAAACAAATTTTGTCCGTTTTAACAGTACATTCTTATAATTCTGTGAAACCATTTAAAGTTTGTAAATAATGGTATAAAGTAATGTACAGCACTGTGCTCGTGGTTCAAAAAATGGTGGCAGCGAGCATTTGTAGACAGGTGGGATGAAGCCTACGCGTTTCGAATCCCACTAAAGTCGTTGGGGATTCTCATCAGGGCTTGGATAAGTCCTGTAAGGAATAAAAGTGAGGAAAAACAAACATAAGTAGTAGCAGAAATCAGGTTAACCAAAGCTTATCATGATATACAAGACCCACATCAAGAAAAACTGCTCAGCGATACAGACGACCAGTTGTTCAAACGGTAAAAAGAAGGACTAAGCTGTCTCCCCATTATACTGGAGGTTGAAAAAGGATAACATTTCCTGTCGGGGAAATTTAGAGTAAATGAGCGCTGCCTACATTTGCTAGACTCACAGGAGTTAAAACTAATAGGAAGGATTAACTGACTGATGAAATACTTACCTTTACTCGAATTGAAGGACTGTCTCAAAAATCCACGTGTTAAGCCACTGTGTTTTTAACATTCAAAAGAGACTACCTAAAAAAATAAAAATAAAATAGCATGGATTTAGACTCACGGGGAACAAAAATGAAGGTTGTTGGGGGGGAAGAAAAAACAAGTATACTTACCCTTAAATTATATGTCCTTAGATTAAATCGGGTGCTGACTGTAGATATAGAGAGGACCAGGCGCGAACCTCGTGGTTACATGTTCAAAAAAACGGGCTGGAGCATTTATAGTCTGGTTACTGTAATGGAGAAGGAATAAGAAGAACACTGGAGTGAACACTAAGCACAGCGGGTCTCAAGTCGGAAAATGGATGTATTGGACTAAACCTTACCCTCAGAGGGTGTGTTGTCTTTTTCTATTCAATGCGCTGTTTGGCAGTGCACGTCTCTATATTTCCAATTTACTGAGGAAGACAAAAAAGGGGAGTATTTGTAAACATTGTGGAATGCAACTAGTCTCTAAAGGCATGTGCAACAAGAGTTACAAATTCTCACCTCTTAAAAGCGGCGGGAATCGAAATGCCCAAAGCGAGGTGAATAATAAAGTAATAGGTTCTCCTATTAAGGGATTGCCTAATATGAGAAAGGGAAAAAGACAGCCAATATCAAATATTCTGTTGAGAATAATTACTGGAGAAAATAGGTCCACTGAACAGCGGAACAAGCGCTTACATGAATCGCTCGGTTCGTATAATTCAAGCCTCTGCTACAAAGTTACTTTCAACCGCGGTGAAAGATGACTAAAAAAGAGAGAGAGCAGAGAAAGGCAACTCCGAGATTAAAATGCTGCTTCAGTCGTGAGGGGAACGCTAGCTAGCGTGTGAAGCATGGAGGGTGGTACTTACTCGGGGATCACGGAGAACGCACGGCAAGGTGGCGTCTAGGTCAGCACTATTCCCGTCGCGCATGGGTAGACCAACGCGTGAACCGGGAGGAGGCTTTTTTTTAAAGGGAAATCTTCAGGGGGCGTGACAATACCAAATGGCATTAACTCCTTAATACTTGGAACGCAATGCTCGTGTACTATTCAACAACGAGTTAAAAAAAGGGGAAATTTAATAATTGCAGTGGCATACACGATGAACGAGAAGACTAAAACAAACAATGTGGAGGTGTAGAATAACACGTGGGATAAGACGATTTTCTTATCTTGAGAACTCGAGTAGAGTTCAAAAGTGAGCGCCTGTAAGGAGTAAATGCAGTTGGCTAAGGGGCAGCGACAATTATGCAGGAATCTAACCTAAACTCTCTACAGGGGGGGAAAAGGTGGATGGAGGGGGCCTAAAGAGTCCTCATAGTTTATAAATTTCACTCAATTCGTTCAAGCCAGACACTGCTGTGTCGAATTTGACAATAAGCATTGCCTCTCTCTTGGACAACTTGAGATTCCAGTCACCTCCGCGTGGGTCTTTTTCGACTTTAGAGATGACCGTCCACCGTAGGTCTCCAATTTGGTGTTGCATCCGCGTCCAGTGATTGTCTAATGGCGCATTTTCTACTTTTCTTTTAAGTCGTGACTTATGTTGACTGATGCGTTGGCGTACTTCTTGATTAGTTTTGCCTATATAGAGGCAATTGCAGGGGCATTTTATGCCGTATACTACAAATTTTGATTTGCAGTTGCTGAAAGCATTATGCTTCCAACTCACTCCATTATGTTGGAATAATGACCCTTCCAACGTGGAGTCACAGCATAAACAGGTGCCACATCTGTGGTGACCTGAAATGGGGGGGCATGCCCATTAATTGACGCAATGTAGGTGGTGTTTTCATTGGTATACCTGCTCTTATCACATAATTCGCCACACTGTTTTCCTTTTTGAAGGCGAATATTGGGGGTTGGTTTAGGCTTGTGTCCAAATTTTTAACCAAATGCCAGTTTTGTGTAATAACCCGTTTAAGTTGATTGGCATTGGGGCAAAAGGTAGTGACACACACTTGACGCTGTAGCTTAGATTTTTCTTTTCGCTCTAGGAGTGTCTCTCTAGGGGTGTACTTAGCCCTCCTCATGCAGTTCTTGACAAATTTTTTAGGATACCCTCGGTCACACAACTTAGATATCAAGTTGTCTGCATGGTGTTGGTAGTCCTCATTGTACATGCAGTTTCTGCGAACCCGGAGAAACTGCCCGTACGGTAGGTTCTCCCTCAAACTCCTCGGGTGATTACTGTCAAACATTAAGGCCTTGTTGCGGTCAGTCGGTTTTATAAACAGTGTGGTCGCTAGTATGCCTTCCTTGGGGAATACCTCGACATCCAAGAATGCAATCCGGGTAGTGGATTGTTCCATGCTAAACTGTATATCTGATGTTCTCGTGTTCAGCCACTGGTGGAATAGGGACAAGTTGTTACTGTCTCCTGTCCACACCATAAAGACGTCGTCGATGAAACAAAGCCAAATCTTTATATGCTGTCTGAACGGATTATTATTATGTATGTAGGTGTCCTCATACAATGACATAAAAAGTACAGCCAACTCTGGTGCAAAAGGGCAGCCCATAGCTACCCCTTTGACTTGATAATAAAACTCATTCTTGAAACAAAAGTATTTTTTTCTTAGTGCAAAGGATGCAAGGTCAACAAGGAACTTGGTGGGGACTCTTGTGGGCCTCAGTCTTGAATCTAAAAAGAATGTCAGAACTGACACCGCTTCGTCCTGAGGAATTTGAGTATATAGGGACGTCACATCCAATGTGATTAATGTGTCCGTCCCTTCGCAAAATGGTATCCTGTAAATAGGAGACCACCTGGCTCATGAACTCTTTTAGGAAGCAGTCCACATATTTGGCAATTGGTTCTAGCAGAGAACCACATCCTGCCACGATGGGTCTGCCAGGAGGATGTTTCGGATTTTTGTGGAGCTTCGGTAATGCATAAAACAAGGGTGTTTTAGGGTGTTTGATCTGTAGATATTCGACTTCTTTTGGTCCAACAAACCCTTGTTCAAAACCTTCTTGGATAATAGCAAAGAGTTCATTTTGTAAATCTTGGGTAGGGTCTTTTCCTATTGAATAGTATATCCCCATTTCCATTTCTGATTTCTGGTGCAGATTTCTGGTGGTTAGTAGTTTTGTGAAATTATATTGATCAGTACTGGCATCTCATTTTTGTTTGTATAGTATTAGGCTCAGCCTTACTGATTAGAGCCAGCCCCCCATTGTTCTTCGCTGACTCTGGTAAAGGCACATCCTTTATGTCTTTTCTAGGTTTAGTACAGTATTCCAAAACATCCAAACACTCATGATCAACATCAGCTTCATTTTTGATTTCAGTAATAACACCATCTGGCAAAAGTGTAGAGGGGTTAAGATTAACACACCTCGCAATCGATACATTATCTGATCCCAGAAGAACCTTTTCATATTTGGTCAACCTGTTACTCGACAGGTGCTGTGTTTTACTTCTGGTAAGGAGAGTTTCAACTGAATGAGGTACATACACTTTTACAGGAAACTCCATTATGATTCCTTCACTTTGCTCAAGGCTATCACTTGTTGCAGTAAATACAGGAGAGAGTACCCCACTATCCACAGGGAACAGCGTACAGTGACCAAGTAGTCAAAGAGGAATTCCTGGGTGTACGCTGAGCTACATCTAGTGTATGCGCTATATAGGTTGTGGCCAATCAAACAGACAGTCAGACAGACATTTCTTATAAGTGCAATAGAAAAAAAAATGTGTAAAGGAAAAGATTTTTTGTTATATAAATAGTTCCACACTATCAAGTAAATACAGGAGAGAGTACCCCACTATCCACAGGGAACAGGGTACAGTGACCAAGTAGTCAAAGAGGAATCCCTGGGTGTACGCTGAGCTACATCTAGTGTATGCGCTACATAGGTTGTGGCCAATCAAACAGACAGTCAGACAGACATTTCTTATAAGTGCAATAGAAAAACATTTTTTGTAAAGGAAAAGATTTTTTGTTATATAAAAAGTTCCACACTAAAAGTAAACGTTTACAATCTCTTTAATTAAAAAATAATACAGTTCCTTATCACACGAAAAATGGATTAAAAATCCAAAGTACTACTCTTTAGAACAATACAATAAAATATCAAAAAACAATTAAAAACAATTCATCATGTATGGGAAACATAATATGACATTCATCAGAGAAAATTATTAGACAATACAATTTCACAAAGACAACAATTGGATCCTTTTCACAAACCCCCTCTACTTGTGGCCTTGATATTTCTTTGCCACTACTTCTATAGATCCTTTGGTCTTTCTTTTAATGTTGCTGGTACAGTAGACAGTAACTATGATTTATGGCTATCTGCTACCTCCTTGACCAATATAGGATTCTAGCCACAAAAAGCGTCGACGCGTTTCGGTGTTCTCGTACTTGATATTGTAACACCTTCGTCAGAACATGCCGTCTCTTTTGGGGTCACCGGCTTCTAAATTTATATTAAAGTAATTTCTGTATGGGTACATAGAGAGAAAAAACAATGTCATTCTCCTGCGGGCAAGTTATCCTACATAGTTTTCTGTACCACAATCTATTCATTCATTTTTAGAAGGACTTATCTTTTCACAGTTATGGCAAAGCATTTTCTGTACAAGTTAAATAAAAACTAAAGAATATGCATTTTTATTCTAGTGTGGCAGTTGTCACTATCCTGTGGGTATGTTATCCTATTTTAGTATACATGGTTTTCTATACCAGGATCCATTTGTTCAATTTTAACAGGACTTGTCTTTTCACCGTTGTGGTAGAGCATTTTCCGTGTAAATTACATAGACAGTAGAAGATATGAATTTTTATTCTTGGCTTTGATCACCATTGCCACCTGTGTTTATACCCTCCGTTTCTTTTAATGTGGAACTGGTTTAGGGTTTTACATTCATTCTCAAATGTGTAATAGCATTCATTCTTCTGTCATCCATCGTTAGAGATAATTAAAGGATCTCCCTTACCCCTATTAGAAATTCGAAGAGTCCCTTGGAGGTGCCGTCCTCATGAGGCTTTCTATAGATAAACTCCGTGGGTTCTTTCAATTGTGCCTGCGGGTAATAGTAGGGGTTGGTGTCATTAGTTTGTACTAAGGGCTCATCTTGGTTTCCCTCCTAGGTTAGAGAGTTTTCCCATTTACCTTAAAAGTGGTGGACCTGCTTGAGGATGGGAGGGTCTTTCTTTTGTTGTCTAGGCAGACTGTGATTCTCCCTTTCTCTTCGGTTATTGTAGGATCAACCGGTAAACAGAGCCTGTATGTGCAAGCGGGTCATAGTTAACCACTATCTCATAAAAAGGGGGGGCCTTATCTTGTACATTTCATTCCCCTATTTTCTTACCTTTCAGTGGTTAAAACGCTCTCTTGAACGGGCATATATCAATTCCGCTTGTTCAACCTTGAAACTGGATATGTTCTGTAAATAAGATAGGTTGATTTCTGGTTACATTACTTCCTAAGGGTTTGGCCCCTATCTGTTTTGTTTATATTTGTGTTTAGCCCCATTGCCTATAGTTATTACAGGGGGGTTGGTATTAGAAAGGTATGTTTGTGTTTAATTTATTCAGGTGGAATCTTTATAATTTAGGATACTTTTACTGGCTATTCTTGCAAATAGAGGTGTTTTCCGAATTCCCTTTATTAAGGTTTCTTACTATTTAAAGTGGGGACGACTTCCCAACCACTTCCCATGACCTTAGTTATATTTTGGGAACAGCTGGCAAAAATTCTATGCCTACCACTGCCCTATACTGCCCATGTTATGCTGGAGCCATTCTAACCTGGCGTATATGTAGGTCCTCCCGCTTTCCTTAGTCTGCCCTGAGCTATCTACTTGTATACTTAGGCCGGTCTGGCGGGGCCGATATCTAAACCCTCCCGATTACATTAATTTTTTACAAGCGGAGGTTCCCTCGATCCCGCTTACCTGTAGGTTAGTAATTCCGGACTTCTGCCTCGTTCGTCTCCTTTACCAAAGAGACGCTCTTGGCACATTGTTTATATAACGCGCTGATCCCTGCAATTGTTTGCAGCTGGGGATCGCGCATGCTCACTAATGTTAGTTTTGGCACTTGGCGGTCGGCGCCATCTTTGAGTGGGCTAGACTACCACTGATATCGATGTAGTGGTGCACAGATTGCACTCGTTTGCTATTATATTTCATGTTCCCTGTTTTATATTGTTTTTATTATGAACTCGTATCTTCCTACACACTTGATCATTATTTTTATTATTAATTTAATCGCGGTTTCGCTTATCGTGATAAAAGACCCCCGTTTTGGTCTCCGCATTTTATGGTAAATATCCCGGGTCGTGGAGTTTATACATTGGTATGGGGTATGATAATTGTTCAGATCCCCGTTGAGGAATTTTGCACTGTGTTTATATTAGTGCTGAACTATTTTATGCTTTTCCCCAACCTGCCACTACAGTTAACCTAAGGAGAATAAATTCACTTTCAGGGTCTCAATATTCCACGCTCATGTTCCACATGGTCATGTCTGTTAGTTCCTCTGGTCTTAGTCACGATCTCTTTTTAATTCTTTGTTTTACTATAGGGGGATTCATCTTTTTCGTTATTTTAGGTTGCTCCAGTGTTTTTATTTTTATTTATTAAGGTTAAAGGGATCCTCGCTGATTCCTTTTGGGGTATCTTAACTCTAGATCAGGGTTTCCCATTCTTCCCTAGAATTTAAGCCGCGCTTAATGGTGTTGAATTTAATCATAAACCATTGCTCCTGTTGTTTTCTTCTTTTGGAGCTATCTCCCAATCTGGTTTGTTCTCTAATTCTTTCCAAGATTACCCATCTGATATCTTGCACATTATGTCCTCGTTCCCTCCAGTGGTTGACTAATGGGGCGTTTTCCTTGTTATTTTTGATAGCTGATTTATGCTCTCCTACTCTCAACCTGAGTTCCCTGCCTGTTTCTCCTATATATCCCTGGTTACACGGACATAGGATTAAGTATACCACATTTTTCGTTCTGCAGTTATTCAATGTGGTAATTTTCTGTGTGGCTCCATTCAATTCTACTTCTTTTGTTACTAAGCATAGTTCACAAATGCAGCAATTGCCGCACTTGTGATTTCCTACTGCCTTGGTTCCTGACATAGTCCTTTGTCTATCTATCTTGTCGTCTCTATATGTGTGCACCAAGCTACACCTGAGGTTTTTGTTCTTTCTGTACGCATATAGAGGACGTTCTAAAGTAATCTCTTCCCCTTCATTTAGGATTTTCCAATTATGATTTATTATATTTTTCACTTGGTTTGCCACTACTGAATACTGACTTACCATGACAATTTTCTCATTAGTCTGTTTTTTGTCTTTTTTAGCTAAAAGACAGTCCCTATCGTAGAATCGTGCCCTCTTTAGGGAATGATCTATCAGTTTTTTTGGGTAACCCCTGTCTTTAAATTTAGATTTCATCTCCTCTGCATGGTGGTAGAAGTCCTCAATATTTGTACAATTTCTCCTTAACCGGAGAAACTCCCCAAAGGGTATTGAATCTTTCTGGCTCTTCGGGTGGTAACTATTATAGTGCAAAACAGTATTGCGATCTGATTCTTTTTTTAAAAGTTCCACCTTCAGATGTTTGTTTTCACTTTGTATGCTTATGTCTAGGAAGTTTACTTTAGTTTTATTATACTCTGCCGTAAACCTTAAATTTGGGTCTCCTTGATTCAGCCAGGTGAGGAAGTCTTCTAGAAGATCGACTTGTCCCGACCATATAAAGAAAATATCATCTATAAAACGAGTCCAGTTTCGAATATTTTCGTAATATGGACTGACCTCGTTGTATATATGTTTATTTTCAAAGACACTAACATAAATACAAGCTAGGCTCGGCGTACATGTAGCGCCCATGCTCGTCCATTTGCATTGTATATAGAGATCTTTTTTGAAAAGGAAGATATTATTTAAAAGAACCATGGAAACGCATTGTACTATGAATTCTTTACTTCCTCCTATGATCTCTGTCTCTTCTAGGATAGTCCTAACTACTTCAATGGTATCTTTTTGTGGAATATTGGTGTAGAGTGACTCTACATCTAGGGTCACCATAATTTCATTTACCTCGTCGAACTCTACACCTTCTGTCTTCGCAATCATATCCGAGGTATCTCGGATATATGATTTCTGTTTGTCTACCAAAGGTTAAAGGAACCTGTCGGCATATTGGCTCAAAGGTTCCAGCAGAGAGTCAATGGAGGCCACTATGGGTCTGAGAGGTGGATTATCTAGGCTCTTATGGACTTTTGGCAGTCCATAAAAAGCTGGTGTTTTCGGACTGTTATTATTTAGAAACTTCCATTCTTCTTCTGTTATGTTACCCTTTGTCTTCGCCTCCAGTAATAGTGTTTCTACCTCTTTTTTGAGATTCGTCAATCTAGATTGTGGGACTCTTTTGTAATGCATCTCATTGGACAGCAGACTCAATGCTCTGCGGTCGTAGTCTTCTGTATCGAAGACTACGACCCCCCCACCTTTGTCCGCGGGTTTGATTGTTATAGAGAGGTCATTAGACAGGGAATCAATTGCATTCCTCTGTGTTTTGCTTATGTTGTTTTCTTGAAAGTGTTTTTTACTGAGTAGGTTCCCTATCTCTATTTTTACAATTGCCTCAAATAACTCCAGATTTTTGTCTACCATCCCTAAACTAGGGGTGAAGGTGGATTTGGCCCTTAGTCCCGAATCTTTTGGCTCCTCTCTAGCCGGTCTACTTTCGAAGAAACGGCGTAGCCGTATTTTTCGAAAAAAGGCTCTTAAGTCTTTTCTAATTGGAATTTATTGACTCCTGTTGTCGGTACAAAGTTGAATCCCATTCCTAGCACTTGTTTCTCTATCTGGGTTAATGTTCTACTAGATAGATTAATGATGGGTGTTGTCGCTATCGCCAGTAAACCTTGTTTCTGGTACGTTTGTACTCCTGAGGTGCCTGGTTCTGCTCGTATTCCTGTTCCTGTTCTCTTTGTATTGGCCTCCTTGTATATGGTCCTCTTGTTCTCTTTTGGAATCCCATCTGTGCTCTCTGTGGGCGCTGTTCTAAAAAAGCCTTATCGTAATCTCTATTAGGGCCTGCATATTCTTCTTCCTCTCTAGTTGGCACTTCCTCTTCCCCACTACTCTCTGAGATTCCTGAGAAGTTCAGATGTCTTGGTCTCCTGGATTGGAATCTAACTCTGGGACTCCCATTCTTGTTCTGCTGTTCTTTCTCAGAATAGTAATCCTTCTTTAGGAAGGGATATATTACTTCCTGGGAGAATTTGTTCATGTCCTTTCTCAACTTCTGGGTTTTACGGTTCGTTAAGCATTCGCAGTACCCGTTCATATCATGGTTTATTTCCTCAATTTTCTTCTTGGCTTCCTCAACCGCGTTACAATCTAGGAGAGCTTTCTCCAATTCCTCAATTTCTCGCATTTCTATCAGAATGGTAGATTGGGCTGTCTCTATTATCAGTAACATAAGATCTCTACTGCATCTGTTACATATAAATGTCCAGGTTTCTAGAAATTTTTGATTGTCTATAAAAAGCCCTGGTTCATTTCGTATCTGGAGTCCTATCGGTATTGAGCCTCCTCTCACATATTGTGTCAGGAACTCAGCATGGAGTTCTGTTCTGATGATCTTCTTTTTGAGGTTGACTAGTTGGTTCCATTTCTCACCTCCCGTAGGAATTACTGTTATGTTGTTTCCCCTTCTGTTTGAACTTAGAATCTTATTTAATTGCTCCTCACTAAAGCCGAAGGTCTTTAGCGTATCCATTAAATTATTGGATAAAGAGACTTTTTGTTTTTTTGGGAGGAAAAACTTTTAAGTCTACACGAAAAACCTAGCTCTCCAGCACAAGGCCGTTCTATCAAGTAAATACAGGAGAGAGTACCCCACTCTCCACAGGGAACAGGGTACAGTGACCAAGTAGTCAAAGAGGAATCCCTGGGTGTACGCTGAGCTACATCTAGTGTATGCGCTACATAGGTTGTGGCCAATCAAACAGACAGTCAGACAGACATTTCTTATAAGTGCAATAGAAAAACATTTTTTGTAAAGGAAAAGATTTTTTGTTATATAAAAAGTTCCACACTAAAAGTAAACATTTACAATCTCTTTAATTAAAAAATAATACAGTTCCTTATCACACAAAAAATGGATTAAAAATCCAAAGTACTACTCTTTGGAACAATACAATAAAATATCAAAAAACAATTAAAAACAATTCATCATGTATGGGAAACATAATATGACATTCATCAGAGAAAATTATTAGACAATACAATTTCACAAAGACAACAATTGGATCCTTTTCGCAAACCCCCTCTACTTGTGGCCTTGATATTTCTTTGCCACTACTTCTATAGATCCTTTGGTCTTTCTTTTAATGTTGCTGGTACAGTAGACAGTAATTATGATTTATGGCTATCTGCTACCTCCTTGACCAATATAGGATTCTAGCCACAAAAAGCGTCGCGCGTTTCGGTGTTCTCGTACTTGATATTGTAACACCTTCGTCAGAACATGCCGTCTCTTTTGGGGTCACCGGCTTCTAAATTTATATTTAAGTAATTTCTGTATGGGTACATAGAGAAAAAAAACAATGTCATTCTCCTGCGGGCATGTTATCCTACATAGTTTTCTGTACCACAATCTATTCATTCATTTTTAGAAGGACTTATCTTTTCACAGTTATGGCAAAGCATTTTCTGTACAAGTTAAATAAAAACTAAAGAATATGCATTTTTATTCTAGTGTGGCAGTTGTCACTATCCTATGGGTATGTTATCCTATTTTAGTATACATGGTTTTCTATACCAGGATCCATTTGTTCAATTTTAACAGGACTTGTCTTTTCACCGTTGTGGTAGAGCCCTCCCAGGAAGTAATATATCCCTTCCTAAAGAAGGATTACTATACTGAGAAAGAAGAACAGAACAAGAATGGGGGTCCCAGAGTTAGATCCCAATCCAGGAGACCAAGACATCTGAACTTCTCAGGAACCTCAGAGAGTAGTGGGGAAGAGGAAGTGCCAACTAGAGAGGAAGAAGAATATGCAGGCCCTAATAGAGATTACGATAAGGCTTTTTTAGAACAGCGCCCACAGAGAGCACAGAGGGGATTCCAAAAGAGAACAAGAGGACCATATACAAGGAGGCCAATACAAAGAGAACAGGAACAGGAATACGAGCAGAACCAGGCTCCTCAGGAGTACAAACGTACCAGAAACAAGGTTTACTGGCGATAGAGACAACACCCATCATTAATCTATCTAGTAGAACATTAACCCAGATAGAGAAACAAGTGCTAGGAATGGGATTCAACTTTGTACCGACAACAGGAGTCAATAAATTCCAATTAGAAAAGGACTTAAGAGCTTTTTTTCGAAAAATACGGCTACGCCGTTTCTTCGAAAGTAGACCGGCTAGAGAGGAGCCAAAAGATTCGGGACTAAGGGCCAAATCCACCTTCACCCCTAGTTTAGGGATGGTAGACAAAAATCTGGAGTTATTTGAGGCAATTGTAAAAATAGAGATAGGGAACCTACTCAGTAAAAAACACTTTCAAGAAAACAACATAAGCAAAACACAGAGGAATGCAATTGATTCCCTGTCTAATGACCTCTCTATAACAATCAAACCCGCGGACAAAGGTGGGGGGGTCGTAGTCTTCGATACAGAAGACTACGACCGCAGAGCATTGAGTCTGCTGTCCAATGAGATGCATTACAAAAGAGTCCCACAATCTAGATTGACGAATCTCAAAAAAGAGGTAGAAACACTATTACTGGAGGCGAAGACAAAGGGTAACATAACAGAAGAAGAATGGAAGTTTCTAAATAATAACAGTCCGAAAACACCAGCTTTTTATGGACTGCCAAAAGTCCATAAGAGCCTAGATAATCCACCTCTCAGACCCATAGTGGCCTCCATTGACTCTCTGCTGGAACCTTTGAGCCAATATGCCGACAGGTTCCTTAAACCTTTGGTAGAAAAACAGAAATCATATATCCGAGATACCTCGGATATGATTGCGAAGACAGAAGGTGTAGAGTTCGACGAGGTAAATGAAATTATGGTGACCCTAGATGTAGAGTCACTCTACACCAATATTCCACAAAAAGATACCATTGAAGTAGTTAGGACTATCCTAGAAGAGACAGAGATCATAGGAGGAAGTAAAGAATTCATAGTACAATGCGTTTCCATGGTTCTTTTAAATATTATCTTCCTTTTCAAAAAAGATCTCTATATACAATGCAAAGGGACGAGCATGGGCGCTACATGTGCGCCGAGCCTAGCTTGTATTTATGTTAGTGTCTTTGAAAATAAACATATATACAACGAGGTCAGTCCATATTACAAAAATATTCGAAACTGGACTCGTTTTATAGATGATATTTTCTTTATATGGTCGGGACCAGTCAATCTTCTAGAAGACTTCCTCACCTGGCTGAATCTAGGAGACCCAAATTTAAGGTTTACGGCAGAGTATAATAGAACTAAAGTAAACTTCCTAGACATAAGCATAAAAAGCGAAAACAAACATCTGAAGGTGGAACTTTTTAAAAAAGAATCAGATCGCAATACTGTTTTGCACTATAATAGTTACCACCCGAAGAGCCAGAAAGATTCAATACCCTTTGGGGAGTTTCTCCGGTTAAGGAGAAATTGTACAAATATTGAGGACTTCTACCACCATGCAGAGGAGATGAAATCTAAATTTAAAGACAGGGGGTTACCCAAAAAAACTGATAGATCATTCCCTAAAGAGGGCACGATTCTACGATAGGGACTGTCTTTTAGCTAAAAAAGACAAAAAACAAACTAATGAGAAAATTGTCATGGTAAGTCAGTATTCAGCAGTGGCAAACCAAGTGAAAAATATAATAAATCATAATTGGAAAATCCTAAATGAAGGGGCAGAGATTACTTTAGAACGTCCTCTATATGCGTACAGAAAGAACAAAAACCTCAGGTGTAGCTTGGTGCACACATATAGAGACGACAAGATAGAAGGACAAAGGACAATGTCAGGAACCAAGGCAGTAGGAAATCACAAGTGCGGCAATTGCTGCATTTGTGAACTATGCTTAGTAACAAAAGAAGTAGAATTGAATGGAGCCACACAGAAAATTACCACATTGAATAACTGCAGAACGAAAAATGTGGTATACTTAATCCTATGTCCGTGTAACCAGGGATATATAGGAGAAACAGGCAGGGAACTCAGGTTGAGAGTAGGAGAGCATAAATCAGCTATCAAAAATAACAAGGAAAACACCCCATTAGTCAACCACTGGAGGGAACGAGGACATAATGTGCAAGATATCAGATGGGTAATCTTGGAAAGAATTAGAGAACAAACCAGATTGGGAGATAGCTCCAAAAGAAGAAAACAACAGGAGCAATGCTTTATGATTAAATTCGACACCATTAAGCGCGGCTTAAATTCTAGGGAAGAATGGGAAACCCTGATCTAGAGTTAAGATACCCCAAAAGGAATCAGCGAGGATCCCTTTAACCTTAATAAATAAAAATAAAAACACTGGAGCAACCTAAAATAACGAAAAAGATGAATCCCCCTATAGTAAAACAAAGAATTAAAAAGAGATCGTGAATAAGACCAGAGGAACTAACAAACATGACCATGTGGAACATGAGCGTGGAATATTGAGACCCTGAAAGTGAATTTATTCTCCTTAGGTTAACTGTAGTGGCAGGTTGGGGAAAAGCATAAAATAGTGCAGCACTAATATAAACACAGTGCAAAATTCCTCAACGGGGATCTGAACAATTATCATACCCCATACCAATGTATAAACTCCACGACCCGGGATATTTACCATAAAATGCGGAGACCAAAACGGGGGTCTTTTATCACGATAAGCGAAACCGCGATTAAATTAATAATAAAAATAATGATCAAGTGTGTAGGAAGATACGAGTTAATAATAAAAACAATATAAAACAGGGAACATGAAATATAATAGCAAACAAGTGCAATCTGTGCACCACTATATTGATATCAGTGGTAGTCTAGTCCACTCAAAGATGGCGCCGACCGCCAAGTGCCAAAACTAACATTAGTGAGCATGCGCGATCCCCAGCTGCAAACAATTGCAGGGATCAGCGCGTTATATAAACAATGTGCCAAGAGCGTCTCTTTGGTAAAGGAGACGAACGAGGCAGAAGTCCGGAATTACTAACCTACAGGTAAGCGGGATCGAGGGAACCTCCGCTTGTAAAAAATTAATGTAATCGGGAGGGTTTAGATATCGGCCCCGCCAGACCGGCCTAAGTATACAAGTAGATAGCTCAGGGCAGACTAAGGAAAGCGGGAGGACCTACATATACGCCAGGTTAGAATGGCTCCAGCATAACATGGGCAGTATAGGGCAGTGGTAGGCATAGAATTTTTGCCAGCTGTTCCCAAAATATAACTAAGGTCATGGGAAGTGGTTGGGAAGTCGTCCCCACTTTAAATAGTAAGAAACCTTAATAAAGGGAATTCGGAAAACACCTCTATTTGCAAGAATAGCCAGTAAAAGTATCCTAAATTATAAAGATTCCACCTGAATAAATTAAACACAAACATACCTTGCTAATACCAACCCCCCTGTAATAACTATAGGCAATGGGGCTAAACACAAATATAAACAAAACAGATAGGGGCCAAACCCTTAGGAAGTAATGTAACCAGAAATCAACCTATCTTATTTACAGAACATATCCAGTTTCAAGGTTGAACAAGCGGAATTGATATATGCCCGTTCAAGAGAGCGTTTTAACCACTGAAAGGTAAGAAAATAGGGGAATGAAATGTACAAGATAAGCCCCCCCCCCTTTTATGAGATAGTGGTTAACTATGACCCGCTTGCACATACAGGCTCTGTTTACCGGTTGATCCTACAATAACCGAAGAGAAAGGGAGAATCACAGTCTGCCTAGACAACAAAAGAAAGACCCTCCCATCCTCAAGCAGGTCCACCACTTTTAAGGTAAATGGGAAAACTCTCTAACCTAGGAGGGAAACCAAGATGAGCCCTTAGTACAAACTAATGACACCAACCCCTACTATTACCCCGCAGGCACAATTGAAAGAACCCACGGAGTTTATCTATAGAAAGCCTCATGAGGACGGCACCTCCAAGGGACTCTTCGAATTTCTAATAGGGGTAAGGGAGATCCTTTAATTATCTTTAACGATGAATGACAGAAGAATGAATGCTATTACACATTTGAGAATGAATGTAAAACCCTAAACCAGTTCCACATTAAAAGAAACGGAGGGTATAAACACAGGTGGCAATGGTGATCAAAGCCAAGAACAAAAATTCATATCTTCTACTGTCTATGTAATTTACACAGAAAATGCTCTACCACAACGGTGAAAAGACAAGTCCTGTTAAAATTGAACAAATGGATCCTGGTATAGAAAACCATGTATACTAAAATAGGATAACATACCCACAGGATAGTGACAACTGCCACACTAGAATAAAAATGCATATTCTTTAGTTTTTATTTAACTTGTACAGAAAATGCTTTGCCATAACTGTGAAAAGATAAGTCCTTCTAAAAATGAATGAATAGATTGTGGTACAGAAAACTATGTAGGATAACATGCCCGCAGGAGAATGACATTTTTTTTTCTCTATGTACCCATACAGAAATTACTTAAATATAAATTTAGAAGCCGGTGACCCCAAAAGAGACGGCATGTTCTGACGAAGGTGTTACAATATCAAGTACGAGAACACCGAAACGCGTCGACGCTTTTTGTGGCTAGAATCCTATATTGGTCAAGGAGGTAGCAGATAGCCATAAATCATAGTTACTGTCTACTGTACCAGCAACATTAAAAGAAAGACCAAAGGATCTATAGAAGTAGTGGCAAAGAAATATCAAGGCCACAAGTAGAGGGGGTTTGTGAAAAGGATCCAATTGTTGTCTTTGTGAAATTGTATTGTCTAATAATTTTCTCTGATGAATGTCATATTATGTTTCCCATACATGATGAATTGTTTTTAATTGTTTTTTGATATTTTATTGTATTGTTCCAAAGAGTAGTACTTTGGATTTTTAATCCATTTTTCGTGTGATAAGGAACTGTATTATTTTTTAATTAAAGAGATTGTAAACGTTTACTTTTAGTGTGGAACTTTTTATATAACAAAAAATCTTTTCCTTTACAAATTTTTTTTTTCTATTGCACTTATAAGAATTGTCTGTCTGACTGTCTGTTTGATTGGCCACAACCTATATAGCGCATACACTAGATGTAGCTCAGCGTACACCCAGGGATTCCTCTTTGACTACTTTATCACTTGTTGCAGCCACTGCTTTTAAGCAACCTGGCAATGCTTTTGCAACAGGATCAAGAACAGCTGAAAAGTAAGCTATTGGCTTTCTCATTTTTCCATGTCTCTGAGTCAGAACTGACAATGCACAACCCTCCCTTTCACTGCAGTACAGCTCAAACTCCTTATCATAGTCTGGCATTCCCAAGGCTGGAGCTTCGCACAGACTTTTCTTTAGCTTTTCAAAAGCCTCTAATTCAGTTTTTGTCAAAGTAATCGGGTCTTTTCTGTCTGCTTTTGTCAGCCTTTGTAGTGGTTTCGCAATTACTGAAAATCCACTAAATCCATTGGCGACAATAACCTACCATTCCTAGAAACATTCTGACCTGTCTCTGTGTTGTTGGAGGTTGTATTGCTCGAATCATTTTTATTCTCTCAATTGTCACTTGTCTGATTCCTTTTGCAATTCTGTGACCAAGGCATTTTACTTCTTGTTTGCAAAACTGTAGTTTTGCAGGTGACACTTTATGCCCCTCATCTGCCAATCGATTCAAAAGTGTAATGGTGTCTGTTACACAATTTTTTCGTGTTTTTGCAGCCACTAGGAGATCATCAATATACTGGACCAATGTTGATTTTCCAGGCAACTTTAAATCTTCCAATGATTTCTTTAACAACTGATTAAAGATAGATGGACTCTCAGTATACCCTTGAGGGATACGACACCATGCTAAGATAGGATCTTGGAATTTGAACGCAAAAATTTGTTGGCTTTCTGGATGCAGTGGAACTGTAAAGAAGGCATTACACAGGTCAATGACCGTGTACCATTCTGCATCATGCGGAATCTGATATAGAATTACCGCTGGGTTTGGTACAACAGGGCAGCAAGGAACAACTATTTGGTTAACCTTTCTCAGGTCCTGAACTATTCTGTAAGTTCCGTTTGGCTTTTTGATTCCCATAATCGGTGAATTACATGGGCTGCTCTCGATTTCTTTTAAAACACCTTGCTTAATGAATTTCTCAATTACAGGAATGACACCCTCAAAAGTTTCAGCTTTCATTTTGTACTGGGGAATGTTTGGAAAATCTATCCCTTGCTTTACAGTAATTTTTACTGGGTCCACATGTTTCATTAAACCCATTTCATCTCCAGTTAAATCCCAAATTTTCGGATTAACTGCCTCTTTCAGTTCTTCAGGCAAATTGTTTTTATCAAAAGCAGGAAACAGTTTGTTTTCCTCCTCAACCATTAGCATTGTTAGTGTATACAGACCATCTTCTTCTAAGGTCTGGAGCTCAATACCATCCGGTGAGCAATATATTTTACAGTTCATTTTACACAATAAATCCCTGCCTAACAGGTTAACAGGACTGCTGTTACAGACAACAAATCTGTGTTTGTCTTTGTAATTTCCAATTTCTATATTAACTAGTTCTGTCAAATCTGTTTTAATTTGTTGATTTGCTACACCTACATCCTGGATTGTCTCACCCGAGAGAGCAAGATTTTCAATTTCCACTGATCTAACAGTAGAACGGGTAGCACCAGAGTCCACAAGAAAATTGATTTCTACATCATTCACTTTACCATTTACAAATGGACCTGACTGATCTACCTCAAGAGTGGCTCCAAGTACACACTCTTCCTCCTCTCTCAGGCACCGTCATGAGTAATCTTCTGAGTCACTGCTCTCATTTTCTTTTAGCCAAAATTGTTGAGAGACATTCAACACATTCACTCTTTGCGATTTGTTTACCTGCTCAGCTCCGCAGAATCCTGTCTCAGGACTGAATCTTTGTGCATTCATACAATTTGGAAGTGGTGGCTGTGGAATTTGGCTCTGCTGATTCAATTGGCTCTGCTGATTCACTAACTGTCGCTGTAGCTGTTGCTGTTGACTTATTTCATTTAACTGTCGCTGTAGCTGTTGCTGCTGATTTATCTCATTCTGCATCTGTGGATTTAATGATGAATTTTTTTAATTTCTGGGCGTATTCTTACACTCTCGCTTCCAGTGTCTCACCGCAATTAAAACATGGGAGCTTCTGTTTAAGCTCTTCAATATTTACATTAAATTTTGGCTTATTAACAAAGTTCCCCTTAAATTTTCCTTGATTCTGCTGAACATTTTTGTTTTCTAAGGTTGCTATTTGCTGTTCAGCTACCTTCCCTTGTGCCCACATTGCCTTCTCTTTAAGCTTTTTCTGCTTAGCATCTATCTCATCACTGCAGTATTTTGCTTTTCTCAGGATGTCATCAATTGTAAGTGATTGCCAGCCGACAATTCCGTTTCTAATCATTTCACCAATTTCAGGTCTTAAGCCATAAACAAATCTGTAAATGAAGTGGCTCATCTCCTTTTCACTTAATTTTTCATAGCCACTGTATTGTTTAAAAAACAGCAGTAATCTTTCATAAAAGGAATGAACTGATTCTTTTGGTTCCTGGTTTGTTCTGTCAATTTTAACCCAATTCACTTCTTTTGAAGGAATCTTGTTTTTCAGCCACACAATTACTTTGTCATAGAAATCCATGACATCGACTGAAGGAGCACCTGTTATTTTATTTCTAGATGGTTCTTCTCTGGGCCAACCTACAGAAATTTTACATTCTGTCCAAAGATCTGATGGGACAACAATGTCAAAGAAACCATCAAGATCAATCCACAGAACTTTTGAAACTTTTATAAATCTGTCCACCTGACGATACCATTCTACTGGCTTTTCTCTCAGCCGAGGGAAATTATTCGTAAAGAGCAAAATGTCCTGTCTTAACCATGGAACATGAACATAACCTCCACTAGCTATTTCCCTCATAGGAAACTCATTTATGACTTCCCCTCTTACTCTTTTTTCTTCTTCTCTTTTCTTTGTCCATTTTACTCTCCATTTACTTAATTCACCTAATCTTTTTAGAAACACAATTAACTCTTTTACATGAGTTATTCTGCCTGTGGTATTCAAGTTTTCAATGTCTTTCTCAGAAAAATCCACTTTGTAATGTTTTTGCAATTGCTTCTGTCGACTCAAATCTATGTCTAATTCAGCAGCCACTTCTTCAAATTGATCATATTTGTTTTTCGTTTTCCATTGTATACTTTTGCAGATAAATAACAATTCATCATCCTGAAATTGCTTCAAACAGTCAGTTCCAATAGTGCCAATAATTAATTCTTCTAAATCTGTTTTTAATTTCGCAACATCAAGTTGTTTAGACTCAGGAACTTGTGGATTTAATGGAATCTGTGTTAAATCTGTTTTGTTCACGATCTTTTCTGAAGACCCAGAATCGGATCCTGCAGCTGATGGTGTCAGACCATTTGACAAACTTTGATTAAAAGTTACATTTGGCATTGTTTTATCCCGATGGATTTCTGATAATTCTGAATAAAAATTTTCAGCCACTTTCTGAATTTCCGCATTTAATGGACAAGTCAGAGCTGAATGTCTATTTTCACCTTGCTCAAAAACTGGTACAACAGGACCAATTGTTACTGGTACCCTTACTGCTTCCATCCCTTTTGTTAATTGCTGAATTAATTCTCCTTTTGCTCTTAAATATTCTGACATATTTGGTATATTTTCAGGTACTTCTGCTCTTTTATCATTTCCCGGGAAATTATTTCTCTGTTCTGGAATTTCTGGATAATTTCTGCTTTCTCTTGGGGTATTAGATTCACTTCTTGACCTTACTCTTTCAGGTAATCTTAAGAATCTGGGTGAATTTTCATCAACATCTCTAGGAGGTGCACTAGGAGAGATTACTGAAGAAACTCTTGGGGTAGACTGAGAAAAACTTGACTGATAAGGTGGTGGATTAGTAAGAATTTCTTCTAAAACTGCATCATCTAATTCTTCATCAAGATGACCTTTCTTTCGGTATTCTTTTGACCTGATGTTTCAACAACCATCTCTCTAACTGGGTACACACCATCATACATGTCTGCTTTTCTCCAACGACGCACTCTGTCTTGATGAGTTTCCCTATTTATATCTAATTTTGGGCCTCTAGATATTCCCCTGCTTTCTCGTTCAAGTTCCATCATTTCAATCTCCCATTCAACTAAAGCTTCAAATTGAGTGGGTCTGGGCTTTGGTGTGAGAGCCATAAATGTTTTTCTTAAGTATTTCAAAACTTTAACATTAAATGAATCGTCTTCCGGCCACGCTAATACACCATCATTTTTGGTATATTGCATCCAATTTTCAAACCAGAGGACAGTATGATAACCAAATTCACCTTCCATGTATGCTGTGGGTGTTTTATACTTATGAAGTAGTTTTCAGTGTATCGGTGTTAAATAAATTTTTTAATTCTGAAACCATGAAGGCTTCTTTTCCTCTTTATCGTACCAATAACTCATGATTTAAAACTATTCCCGTTAATTTAGAAAAGATCGCCTAGTTCCAGTCCTACCTCACTGACAGAACTTTCCAACTTCACTGCTCTCCCTTTAAGTCATCGCCTCGCAGTGTGAGCCATGGGGTTCCACAGGGCTCTAGTTTGAGCCCTACATTATTCAACATCTACATGGAACCCCTGGCACACATTGCGGAGGAATTTGGGGTGGGCATTGTCAGTTACGCTGACGACACCCAGTTGGTGTTCAAATTAACACCAGACAATAGAGACTCAGCTTCCAACTTCTCTGACTGCATGTTATCGATAGCGACGTGGATGAACACCAACTGTCTCCGTTTAAACGGAGATAAAACAGAGGTATTGATAGTAGGGAAAGATGCTTCTGTCTGATCCCATGCATGGTGGCGTAGCGAACTAGGAGAATTACCTTTGCCTGCGGAGAAAGTGAAAAATCTCGGAGTCATGCTGGACGCTGAACTCTCAGGCAAAGCTCAGGTGAATAAAGTGACAAGCAAATGCTATGGCACCTTAAAAGTACTTCGTAAAGTACTCGACCTTCTGCGACCGAAGCGAGAAAAACCATTGTCCATGCCTTAATATCCCCTCATTTGGACTATGGCAATGTTCTCCTTCTCGGTCTAAATCAGAAGGGCCTGCACCAGCTACAATGCATACAGAACTCAGCAGCACGGCTGGTGCTCGGTCTCCCTCGGAGATCATCTACCAAACATGCGCTTGCCAAGCTTCACTGGCTCCCTATTAAAGAGAGAATTATATTCAAGACTCTCTGCTATGCACACTGCATTGCTCAAAACAAAGGTCCTAGCTATCTGAGAGATCTCATCACCATCCATAGGCCGATCAGAGACCTAAGATCGTCAGGCATGATGCTATTTAAAACCCCCCGCATCAAAAAAGTTAAGATGGGCGGAAAATCTTTTCGCTATCTGGCCACCAAGTTGTGGAATGCTCTGCCAATCTATCTGCGGATGGAGCCATCTGAAATGAGTTTCAGAGCTAAACTTAAAACTCACTTATTCCCCAGATATTAACTTCTTCTCATATGGTTCATGTTCTTCCTGATGGGTTTGCATTTTGCAGTCAGCGCGGGGACACACAGCTTTGTGCAGCCAGGCGCTCAATAAATGCTTATTATTATTATTATTATCGTAAGTATTTCCTTGTTGTTCCGCTACTCTACCCAATCCTTGCGCGAAACTCACCAACAAGCCAATTAGGTTAAGCCACGTCACTACCTTGCTCAACCAATGGAAATACTGTTTTCAGAAAGGACCAATCAGCTAACAGCTCGCTTTGGTCACGTGAACCAATCAGTGCGCTTGCTGTGATGTATGTCAACCAATCGCAGCGCAAACCATGTGACGTATACTGCTGCTGCAGCTTCGCTGTCTCCGCTCTGCAAACTCACCCCTCCTTCACAAAATATTTTCACAGCGCCATTTTAAAAACAATTCTTTTCAATGAATTTCAGTTAATAACTACAGAAAAACAAACCATTTGTCTGTTTCGCTAAACAAAGCGATAGTTTTTTATCAAACATTCAAGTTTTCATTCTCGTGAAATAGACAACACTATTTTCACAAAATAAATTTTACGCATTCAAACGGAAAACCCTGTCCATGTATACATGAAATCTTTGGCAGGACTTTAACCAACCAATAGAAATCCTCAATTGCCAGTAAGAATAGACGACGCTTCCTTACCCTTCACTCAAGCTTGGAAAAATCTTACTACTTTTTTCGCAGCGAGTTTTAAAACGGGCTCCTAGTCCCTATACTCAAAGCTACAATTTCATAGGCAATCCTCACTATACATACAACCTGTCATACCTAAAAATCCCTAAACTTGTGCTGTACGTCCACAACACTAGTGATATATCAATACCACTAATTTGAAACAGAACAAATGAACTGTGTAACTTCACCCGTCACACTACTCTGCCGGCAACTTAACCAGGAATTTTCACACTGCTGGAAAAAACCTTTCGACTACATATAACAACTAGACAAACCTTAACATGTGTTAAACATGTATCCTATGTAATTACCATGTAACATATCAGTTACCATAGTAACCAAACTCTGCTACCAGAGAATTGATCAAGCGGGCCTAAAGAAATTCTGTCTCATATGCACAACTCTTCACCACGATACTCACCATTAATCATAAATTCAAAACCAGGCCCATAAAAGACTGAGACAAGAATTGACCAACTGAATCATGTGACCTAATTAATCAAACTATTCACTAAACTATTTATAATTATATACATCTGCAGTTTATCATTGTCATTTTAATAAAAATGTACATTTAATTAAGCCACCTAAGCAATGGATTAACTAATGGTAACTAGACTCAAAATAACTAAGACCAGCTTGTAATTCCAAAATCTATTTTATTAACTTTATTATCAAGTAAAGAGCATTTTCAAAATAATAATTCTTTTATTTGCATTTAATAAGCATCATTTTATTTAGTAAAGGCACATTAGACTGTCAGTTCAAATCAAATCAGCATGAAAAGTATTTAAGCAAAGAGACTCATTCCCTAAACCCTATTTCCCTGACTATACTAAATGGAACCTAAAGGGAAAAAGCAAAGTTCAGAGTTCTCTTACGTGAGTCAAAAGTCCGTCAGCATCTCACGATCACAGGAACGAGCCAGCAAAGCTCCTCCCAAGGGGCCAAGTTTTATACCTTTTCTCTATCTAAAACTAGCTAAAAGAATACAATTAGTAAACCATCTCGCGAATTGATTGGCTGACAGCCGTCAGTCCATGAAGTCATCGCCTTCTCATTCAAAATCATATTTTTTCAAAGCAGCCTTGTCCATTGTCTATGTGTGACATTAGCTTCCGAGGATCTTCGCAACATTTTATTGAATAACAGTTTGTTGCTTCCTCAGCTTAGGCCTTTCCGCCATGTCCTGTCCTTGGCAAAGTTATACATCACGAGGCACATCCTGCACAGTTCAGTTCCACGTATCTGTTTTTTCGAAGATTATGAACAATAAACTTTTATATTCATTCTTTGCTGTGCACGGCTCGTCATGACAGGACTTCAGAAAAATCCATTTTAGGTTAGGCCTCAGGCCTCTTTACCGAAACTCTAGTATGCAAGGAAACACAAGACATCAATTAATTTGAGTAATGAAAGTCATTCTGTTACCCACCCCCTTCACTAATGTTAACCCATGTTACCTAGCTTTGAGCACAAGAATGAACAAAACTTTGTCACATTAAAGACACGACATAGACAAAAGCACATTTAAAAATAAGCACATGCTATTATTTAATCAGCCGCAGTTAATGTTGACAAAAGGAAAAGACAAAGTTAATATATTATTTCAACTTACTGGCAAATGCAACAAGAGCACATAATGTTAAACCCGCGTGTTTATGTAAGGGCACATTATTCTAGGTTGAATTAATACAAAAACATGCAAAACTCATTAATAATATTATTCATTATGGAAGTTCAAATCCGCTAACAAAAATGCAATTAATTTTAAAAGTTCGCTTCATCACTATCAAGCAGGAGAAGCAAGCCCACTCCAAGTCTGACACATCACAATAAGGGCCTCATTGTGAAGTCTTTGAAATTCCTTGTGCGGCCAGTAACTTCCGAAGCCTTCATGCTGGGACTTCGGCTGCTAAAACAGCAGAATCTCAGGGTGAAACTCTATGAGGAAAAGGCAAATTACTGTGGGAATTGGGTGCAGTATTCCCAATTGCCCCGGTAATTCTTCATTTATGAGGGCACACTCAAGGTGCAACTCATAATTCCAACAGATTTTCCCTGAGTGGGGAGTGGCGGGAGGAATGCCGAGTTAAAATCTAGGAAAATAGAAATGCAGCTTTATGAGTTCACCTTAGAACACAGAGCACCTCACATGCACTCAATCTTCAGTCTAACGTCAGGGTTCCCAGCGTGATCATACAGTTTTGCTGCCTTTAAGTCTGACAATCAATATTAAGTTTTCTATTCAGATTCTTTAGGTGGCCTGAATCAAAATCTCTGAGGGCCACACAGTAGGTTTGAATTTAATACAGGAATACAGAGGAAGTCGATGGCGTTTGATTAAAATACGAGGTATACAATCCGTTTTCTTTACTGTGATAACCAGTTGAGTGAGAAATGGATTTCAGCAGCCCTTCTGATACTTTGGTTCCTCAGTTCACCTGAATGAGACAAGATTGGACACCACTTCTAAAGTCATCTTGCGATGAAGAATTTAAACTAATGGAAACTCTACAGCTAATGGAAAGCTTATTTGTGAATTTGCAGAAGTCTATGAAATGTGAGATATGGGAGTCCAATGCAAAGCCTTGTGATTTAGCTTAAAGCCACAGCTTCGATGAGTTCCCTACAGAGGACATATTTTTAAACAGTTTTTAATGTGTCATGTGGGTGAGTTGCAAAACATTTGGGTGTCTGAGTAATGTAACATTGACCAAATTGGTACCTTACAGTGGGTACAATATGGATGTAGAAGACAGGATATTTCAAATTAATCTAAAGCCAGGTTTTGTAAATCTTCTCTAAAAAGAACTTAGAGAGGTTAGATGTCATTCCACACAGTTGAGGTAACATGGCATGGATGGAGTATGAGTCTAGTGAAAAGCTCCGTAAAGATGATTGAGGCTGTCTTTGTTTAAGTTTTTGAACTAACTTCCTTTGAGATGAGTAAGCCTTTTGGTCCTAGGGTAGTAGCCATTTGACTTGGGTGTTGTATTGCTGGGAGTTACATGATTGCCATGTTGGCAACAAATTCAGCCCTAATGTCAGAAGCACAATCTGCATAAGGTGCACCTTAATCATTCAAACACATAAATCTAGTTCACAGGGCCCTTTTTAACTCTGTTTCAATAGATAAGGCACCTGGGTCCTTTCTTCCCCCACCAAACTAGAACAGAAAGTGAAAACATTGGAAGTAGTGTTATTCTCCCCAACACCACAAGGGAATACAGTCACCAAAATGCATTCTGCCATATTTGCCAACTACGTGCAATCACCCTTGTGGACATTAGGTTTCTGGTTGGCAGAGGTACGTAACCCATCATAGCAGGAATCACAATCCTATTCAGGGTATGTGTAGTACACACTTAGGGTTTTATTGGAATGTTGGGCGGACTGCCACCGGCAGGCCAACAGTGGTGGTCCACTTGGCATCCAGAGAACTAGGCTGAACACCGGATTAAAATACCATATCGGCGGCGCTCTGACTGTAAGCCCTACAATGAATGCAGTGCCTGCGCAGGCATCGCAGTACAGACTACAATGTCCATTTCCCACAGCCTTTTCATGGCAGTCCAACCAACATGGAAAGACTGTTGGAAAGGGACTTTGGGGGCCCCTAGCAGGGCCCTAATCCCCCTTGGGCCTCCGCCTTGTGGCCAGGGGGCTCATGTAGTGCTCATGTAGTGCCTTTTACTGCTGCAGCTTGCGTTGCGCCCTTTTTCCGGGCCACAGCACAAGCTATCATAGTTAAAGGCATGTTTCCAACCACCTTGCATGGCGTTTACATCATAATATATGGCAGGTGGAGCCGCCAACTACTTGTCGGCCAGTCTCCATCCCACTATGATGTCAGTCGGCTGCTAGTCCAACTTTCATCATAATGAGGCCCTAAATGTTTACCTGTGCTCACCCTCTGGTAGCTTGGCACTGAGCAGCCAGGCTAAACTAAAGAGGCAATGTGTACAGTATTTGTGTACACACATGCACTGAAGGACTGGGCTACTTTAAAGCCCAGCGGTGCCAGGGGACAACACCTGAAACCTTCGTGGAGATACCTGTTCCGGCGTACAAATTACAGAGACACGTGACACTTCCTTCGGCGTCAAAGATCAGCGTTTATTTACTGCAGGGACACAGAAGTCGCTAGAAGTACAACATAGTGTATGTTCAGAGAGTCTGCTTCAAATTGCAAAAGTGGATCGCTCCTTTTATACACATTTTAGCCATTGCACAACATAACAAACAAAAGGTTACAACTCAGTTCCCACAGTAAACTTCAAAAGGGTCGCATTCATGTTTTCAGAAGCCCGGAACATAATTACAGAAACATGTCGCTTCCCAACTGTAAAAGCACACTATCCCACCATTAGGCACATTCCATTCTAGTCGTAAACGACCTAAGAGAAGGGACAGAAACAGGTGCAGGGAAACAAAGACAGACAACAGATTGAAAAGAGTGTGGGGGCAATATCGGAAGCGTGATCACAGGATCAAAGGATTTAAGCCTAACGTATGCAAGGCTGAAACAATAGACCGGCACGGCAAGATGAGCCTCGAGCGGAGCCATCTGCTTTTGCCGTGTCACTTCCCTAGTCATAAAGGCACACTCAAAGGAATATGCATCTTCCGCAAGAGCTTGGGAATCCCAGGGTCATCAAGCGGACATTGTCCGTTCGCCGGCTACGTGAGGGCAAGAAACAAATCGGATGCCATATCTAAAATGGAACCCGAAGGTTCGGATGAAAAACCCATAAATAAGACGAACCCTTCCAAGTAGTGTAGCAAAAACACGTACATCTACTAATCTCATCATTTACGGTTCGTAGATACCAAACTCATCCATATTCGAACAAACCCAAAACGTCGTTCCGATTCTCACCGAACCTCAGACGCTCCTTTTGCCCTCATGTAGGCAAGCACTAGTCGATATCAAAATCAATATCGATATTCATCAGATCGTTTAGATGTTGCTGGAGCATTATTCTATCCATCAATGTCTCTCTGGTAACAGATGGTCTTCTTATACACGTTGTAGCACAAAGGCTACATAAGGCTGGACCACACTGTACACAAAGACAACACGTGAACAGAAACGTCACAACAACCCCTACAATCATCAGAATCTTCCAACCCCAAGTCGACATCAGACCCCAAAACCATCCTAGAACCGTCCAATCACCTTCGTCCACGTGTATGGACTCGGAGATTTTATGCAACTTCGAGATGGCTTGATAAACAGTTGGAGAATTGTCAGGTATGAAAATACAGCAGCTCGAATGGATCACTTTGCACACACCACCTCTATCTGCGAGTACAACATCTAGAACCATACGGTTCTGTAATGTCATCAGTCTATCCGCTTGCAGCTCTGCTGTCAGGTTACCAAGAGCACTTGCAGTTATGTTAGCAGTTGATTCTACCACACGAGTCAACTGTCTCAGGTTCCTTCTATTAACCATAGGTCCCCAAAACGGTAGGAAACCCTTAAAGAAGTCTCCTGCTTCTTGACCGGCAGTGTCCTCTTTACTAATAACGCCTCTCACAACTCTCGTTTTGTGGTAGTCTGAGGCAACTGTGAAAGTCGGTGGCAAAAGATTCGCGATATAACATGTGCCCGAGAAGTCACGGGGCAACCACGTATAAGCGCGATCATAGCACACAAAATAGGTACCCTTGGCAGTCAGAAATACAGGGGAAGAGAGCATCGGTAAAACGTACGTCTCAGTACAAGCACTCTTCCCAAGCTGAGCTCTCGGATTTTGACCAAGACCTTGCAGACAGAAATGGCCAAGGTGGGGTACAATCCAGATTGGAGACGAGCTCTTAAGCTCTTCTATCACCTACTGAAATCCTATACTCGGCCTCACTCAGATCCTTGTAGGCTCGCACCTCCTCCTCTGGAATAAGCGATATATCAAAAATATCTCTATCCAGATCAGCAATCGCTATCGTCAAAGACTTGTGGTACGGGCCAGAACCAAGGTCTGTGGAACGTGGCTCTCGATGGGGGTAGGAATCTAGTGCACTACGGAACATGGTTTGGAATGCCCGAGCTGACCCCTGGGAGCTGTAGGGAAAAACTAAATACGGGATACCCTTATCCATGGTATGTGGCATTAACCCACACACCCAACAGTTGGTAGTGTTCATCACCAACTGATGCTGATGCAAAAGTTGGACAAAGGAATTGTTCATAAATTCCGCACGTCTGACCTGTTCATGTTGAGGCAGAAGATGAAAAGAATGTGGAGAGATAGTGGGAATGAGAACAGAATTCAGATCATGAGAGGGGGAAGTAGGTGAAGTGGAAGGCAACAGTAACTGAATCCCAAAATACACTCCACCCACTAATAACATAGACACAGTTAGGAACAACATGAAAATCTGAAACAAAAAACACTTTGTTTGTAAAATCTTATGCAACTTAGATCTTTGCGCCGACATCATCTCTATTTCTGACAGCTTAGAGAACTCCATCCTCTAAGGAACGTCCGTAACATTCTTGACGCACCTAATTCTGAGTAGCAATTGTCAATTCCCAGGAGTTCCCAGAAACCGACAAAAGAAACCGACCTAGTGTCAGAGACCTGCCAAACAGAAGTAGGTACCCGTATGGCCCTACGGCCAACCCAGATTGTAGATTTAATCAATTAAGCATCCAATTTCATATAAGTCTCCTAGCTGGACAGAAAAGGAACACACATGATATGTAAAACAAAATTAAAAAACTCAAGATTAGGAAAAATGCAAATGTCCACAATGTTCATAGCAACAGGGAGGGGGTAATGTAGATTCAAAAACAAAAGGGAACTTTTTTATTTGTCCTTAGTCACGCGATCGAAGGAAATATCGACATTTTCCAGGTCGAGTTTGTTCTTCAAACAATGGTTCAGGTGGCAAGACAGAGTTCGATTGTTCAGGTAACGGTTCAGAACTTGAATTCTCCAATGCTGAAGACAAAGGTACAGTTCCAGATGATTCAACAAACGTATCTGGCTGAGCTGGATCGATCTCTACAGGTTGAGCATCACTAAATGGCACAAACTTCGGGATTATATCAGTTTCAGTCGGGGCAAACCCTTTCCTTATCCAATTATTTGCTGGCAATGGGAACGGCACTCTCTTCGTGTGGGTGGCGTGCACCCAATGTTTCCTGCCGTCCAACCGAACTGCAGTCCTCGTTGCCAACAAGACTTGGTAGGGTCCCACGAACCTGGGCTCGAGATTTCGTTTTCTCCCAAAGTTACGAATCAGCACCCAATCTCCAGGTTGGAGTCGATGTCCAGGTCCTTCTGTTTGTGCCGGTAGAGCTTCAAAAACCTGTTGATGAATCAAACTCAATTTAGCAGTCAGATCGTAAAGATAGTCAATCAACATTGGATATTCAATTCTGCTAAATTCCTTAGGCCTTGGAACTTCCCAAACGTTCTACTCGACAGTGCACAGTCGCCCTGGTCGACAGGAGAGCTAGAGGCAATGCATCAGGCCATGATAACCGACTCGTCGCTTGGATTTTGGCAAGTTTCAGTTTCAGAGTACCATTGTACCCTTCTACCAAACCCGCCGATTGAGGATGGTTAGCACTATGACATTTTTGGCGAATACCCAAACCCGCACACACACTCTTCATCACCTTTCCCACAAACTCACTACCATTATCCGACCATACGATCCGTGGCATTCCAAACCTTGGGAAATACTCTTTGAGTAGAACTTTTGCTGTGGACAGGGCAGTATTATCCTTAAGAGGGTATGCCTCAATCCATCTGGAGAACGCACAAACCACAACCAATACATATTTTAAATTATTGCATCTCTCCATATGGATGAAGTCCAACTGGATAACTTCAAAGGGGCATGTAGGAGGAGCAAAATGACCAGGTGGAGTGGGGGTGCCCTTGCCAGGATTATGCATCAAACATACCATACAGTTCCTGACCACTCTCTCAGCACACTTAGCAATCCCATCATTCTTCCATACGGGAGACAACAACTTACATATACCTTTCGTGCTAATATGTGACATGCCATGGGCCATAGTAACAACAGCAAGCACATACGCATCCGGTAACATCCATCTCTGATACTCTGACAAATCAACCCAACATCCATTCATGTCTAACTTCCCCGTGCTTTCTTTCCACTTAGCCTTTTTTAGTTTTGGTAGCCTCATTCTGAATCGCTTTCACACTCTCAACTGTGTCCTCACACATACCAGTCTCCGCCGGCCATCTCACTGAACTTGTAACATACATTCGGTTTGCCAGATTCTTGGCCGTTTCCTTAGCAATCTCATCTGCAAACGCGTTACCACGACCAACATCATCTGTAACCTTTCGATGTGCGCTGCATTTAATGATTGCCACTTGCTTAGGCAATGTAAGTGCATCTAAAAGATCGTTCACGAGCTGTCAGTGTTGAATCTTCGTGCCATGAGACGTCATGAATCCTCTCTCTCTCCACAATCGACCAAAACTATGTGCTACGCCAAACGCATACTGACTATCAGTAAACACATTCACTCGCTTTCCTTTAGACAAAACACACGCTCTCGTTAAAGCAATCAACTCTGCGGCTTGTGCCGAATTCTGACTCAATCTCGCAGTTTCCACAACCGTACTCAACGTCACTACAGCATACGCAGTCATCAAATCACCATTCGGCAACTTGAAGCATGAACCATCTACATACAAAGTACCATCAGGATCTACCAATTGAGTGTTTTTCAGGTCGATACGACCCTTCGTCTCTTCTTCAGTTCTTAAGTAACAGTCATGTGGTGCTACATCACCTGATTCCATATGAATCGGCAACAATGTCGCTGGATTCAACACACTACAACGTTTTATCTGTATATGACTTGCCAAAAGTGTCAACTCATAGCCGGACAACCTTGCACTCGTCAAGTGTTGAGTCTTCGTTCGATTCAAGAGAGTGTCAACTGCATGCAGAACCATCACTGTAAGCATATTATCCATGACCAGACCTGCGGACTGTCGAATGGACACCGCAGCTGCCGCTGTCGCCCTTAGACAACTTGGCAACGCTCTAGCTACTGGGTCTAAAGTCAAAGAAAAATATGCACATGGACGCTGTTTGCCGCCAAATTGTTGCGTCAAAACACTTAACGCACAACCTTCTCTCTTGTGAACATATAGTGTAAACGGCTTACTGTAATCAGGAGTACCTAAAACAGGAGCCGAACACAACGCATCACGCAATTCAGAAAAACTTTTCTGACAATCTTCAGTCCATGGCAAAGGAGTCGGAACATCCTTGCACGTGAGAGCTAACAATGGCTTCGCTAACAATGAGAAGTTTGGAATTCATTGTCTGCAGTATGATGTGATACCTAGAAAGGCACGTACGTCTCTCTGAGTTGTTGGCACAGTCATTCGAGCAATCGCTGCAATTCTTTCTGGGGTAAGGAGGAACAGAAGGCCTTCTTCCCTCCTTTGACAATAAGTGACCTAAATAGGTTACTTCTTGACAACAATACTGTAACTTAGAAGGTGACACCTTGTGATGTAAGTCACATAAATGCTGTAACATAGATACTGTAGCAGTTTTACAAATTTTCTCAGTGTCGGCAGCCACTAACAGATCATCGACATACTGAATCAAGGCCGCACCAGCAGGTAACACAAATGCATCAAGTTGACTCTTAAGGGCCTGACTGTAGATCGATGGACTCTCACAGTAGCCCTGTGGTGCGCGTTTAAACCTAAAACTGCGACCACCTAATGAGAAGCCGAATAGATCTCTGCTTTCCTCAGCAATCGGAATACTAAAGAAAGCATTCTTTAGGTCTATCACAGAAAACCAGGAGGCAGAGGCTGGAATCAGGGTCAGCAAAGCTGTAATGTCAGGAACCACTGGAAACTGTGGAATCATGACTTTACTCACTTCTCTCAAATCAATTACAAAACGGTACACAGGAGGCTTGGATGGGTCAGTTCGTTTCAAAATAGGTAACACAGGACTATTACACACATTTCCCCTAGTTTCTTCAATAACATCCTTTTCGATCAAGTCATAAATGATCGCTAATAGCGCTCGCTCGCCATCAAGAGAGATACGATACTGGGGGATACGTGGTAATCTCACATGTGATTTTAATTGGACTACATAAGGTGGTATGTCCAGTAGGCCCACATCATTGGGACCTGTTGCCCATAAAGACTCAGGAAGGGAACTCAATTCCGGTGGGAGCTTATCAGTTGACAGGTACATAGGAGAGATCACTCTCTGACCTAATGTAAGCTCCACTCACGTAGGAGAGCAATACAGAGTCGCATATAACCGCTTCAACAAATCCAGACCCAAGAGATTCTCACCACAACCAGTAGTTAAAATCAAAGGAGCCTCTAGCTCACGTGTCCCGATCGTAAGGGACAAAGGGCTAGAAACTGGATTGCTAACTGGGGCGCCAGAGAATCCAACAGAACCATTTGTTAAGCCAGACAAAGGTGCGCCAGGGAGTTTCGAATGCATGATGGAACTTTTTGCTGCACCAGTGTCCAACAGAAAAGGCTCAACTACGCCCGATGTGGTAACTGCGACGTAAGGCCCTCTCTGATCAACCGGAACTGATACTACTCCCTCTCTTTGTCTATGGCTGTCCTAATAATCGCTGTCTGCACCAATCTCATGCTCAACATAATAGTCATCCACATGATACTGTGCAGATCTACCAGACGATGCATTCCGCTGATCAAAACAATTGCTCGTGTTCGATGGAGGAGCAGAGTGCTCATTTTGATTTTGAGAGGTGCCACGACCTCTACCTCGAGAGACTTGCTGATAACCACCACGACCTCCTCGAACCGAGACACCATTCGTTGGGTCACGTAAAACAGGACATTAAACTTATAATGGCCCTCACCCTTACAATATGCACACTGATTATTCCCAAGCATAGATCTGGATGCAGAGTATTCAGAGCGCAACTGCATCCTAGAAGACTGCGCCTGTGGTCGATACTGCACATGCTGCTGTTGCGAGTCATTCTGATTCGAGCGCGGAGGATGCGCTTGCTGCAATAAGACCTTAGTTTTTAGCTCCTTCGTTTTCTTTTCTGCACGATCATTCTCCTCTTTTTCTCTATTCTCATAATATTGAGCCGTTGCTAATATTTGAGCTGTGGTTGAAACAGCCCAAGCACTTTCAGAGTTTTTCAATTTGTTGCATAACTCAGGCAACAGATTGAACACGAACTTATCGACAAACAATCGCTGACCTCCCTCAGTGCTCATATCCTGACCACTATGATCAATAAATGCCTCCTCAAACCTAGTAAAGAAATCGGAGACACTCTCGTCTTTCTTTTGTTTGCAAGCAGACAATTTATCCCAGTTCACCTTCATCGCTGGCATGAGTGTTTTCATGAGCGCAATGATTCTTTGGGGCAGATCCGTAATTAACTGATCAGGCTTGGCCCCATCATCTTGCTGTCCATCGGCCGCTACAATTGCAGCCCAATCACCACCTAACTCAACTGCATGATTCTCGTTACGAATCTTCGCCCAGATCGGTTGCGGTACTACATTACCAAACAACATGTCGATATCAGCAAGGTTCATAATAGAAGCATCTACAAATTGGGATAACTCCTTGTAATAACCTGCCGGATTCTTCCGTGGGTCAGGCAAGGATTGTTTCACCTGCAAGACTTCTGATCGCTTCGATGGGAGGTGTATCCAAACTCTATGGAAGTGTGGCAAAACTGGAGGAACGGCAGCAGCATCACCTGGCCTCCACACTGGGGGGACCTCTTGCATGGGGTACTGACCAGATTTCATTTTCAGATCACCGGAGTCGTCGTCAAACAACACTCGTGAAGGCACTGTGGACCTAAAAGCTAACAAACGCTCTAATGCACGCCGTACATCACTACCTACATTCATACCGTTCGAAAACTGACTCTGAAGTTCAGTCATATCGGGCGGTACGATATCTAGCTCATCATTATCCCACTCCTCTCTCAATGATTTGCACATCTCTTCGAACACGAATCTCTGTGTGGGCTCATTAAACTGAGAGAATGTATCGAAAACTATGTGTGAAGTGTACTTAGCAGGGTGTCTAATCCACCTACGTGCCATAGATTCTAACACCTAACCTTCCTTTACACCAGGCATTTGGCTTCGTCTCTGAGAGATTTTAGAGACATCAGATTCAAATAACGATCCGAAAAGTGGAGAATAGAGATTAGCAATAGAATGAGGTATACGTTTACGAACAGAAGGAGAAGAGGAAAGAAGAACAGGAGCAACAATATTAGGACTAAACGTAAGAGCAGTGGAAGTGGCCAAGATAACAGGAGTAGTAGTAGCAGTAGACTGAGAGGTTACGGGCAGAGGAGCAGTAGGAAGAAGAGGTGGTAAAGAAGCAGGGCCCACTTGAAGAACAAGGGGATTTGGAGGAACAGGGCCAACTACAGACTGACCAGCAGCCACCGGAACGACAGGCGGAAGAACAGGAGGAACTATAGGGGCTATAGCACCCTGTACATAAGGGGGTGGTGACTTTAGTAAATAAGATAACAAAGAATCCTCTTTTGATTCTTCTTCCTTCTTTTCAGAACTCGACGGTAAAACCGGATAACATCTATCCACCGCCATGCTATGCTGTCTGATAGAAACTTCCCTTTCCTTCTCTGCCGTGTCTCGCTGATACTGTTCTGCACCTTGCATTATCGAAAGGACACTCTCTTTCTTATTTTTCTTTACGCCATAACCTAAAGGAATCAAACATTGCTGGCCTAGCTTTCTTTTTAAACAATTTTGCTTCGAGATTATCTAAAATCTCAGTTTCAAAGCTGCCATGGGGTGGCCAATTAAGGACACCATCTTTTCTCGTATAACGAATCCAAAATGCGTTATATATAATGGGGCCCACTCCATGTCTACTATAGAGCTCATAAATCGGAGTCCCAACTGGAGGTATCGGACACGAGTCCTCCAACCGGGAATCCGTGTTGCAACATCTAAGGAAACCAAACAAGATACTACGGCCAGGCATCATGCACACTAACCGAGTTTCAAACTTCAAGGGTCATCAAATTACGATATCCTCGCAAAAATACGAGACCCTCGGTTTTTGGCAATTGTCAAAGAACCCAAACAACAAAAAGGAAAAAAAAAACAACAACTAAGGACCAAAAATGAAATGGAACCATGCAATCAACCAAGTTTCAACAACAACAACCAAGTTTCAAAGTACGAAGCAAATATCAAGCAAATGCCAAGTTTTCAATTTTGAAACAAATGTTCCAAAAAAGGAACCAAAGAGCTAACCTAAGTACTGGGAGCGACCCACAAATACTTAACTGAAAGAACAATGGCGTCACCAGGAAGGCCCGTCAATCGTCTCGCCGTACAAAGGATTACGCCAGGCGCCAAAACAGGTCGACAGTCAGGGCATCAGTCCGTCGCAGCCGCCGGGAAGCGGGAATCTTCGCGGGAAAAATCTTCGGACCACTTATTTCGACAACAGGATCGATGAAGTGGGGTGCACCTTCCGTCGGAGATTTCACACGAAGTTCCTCACGATCGTCAGGCTTTGGACCGGTACCACATGATGTCGCCCCACTTTGGGCGCCAACTGAAGGACTGGGCTACTTTAAAGCCCAGCGGTGCCAGGGGACAACACCTGAAACCTTCGTGGAGATACCTGTTCCGGCGTACAAATTACAGAGACACGGGACACTTCCTTCGGCGTCAAAGATCAGCGTTTATTTACTGCAGGGACACAGAAGTCGCTAGAAGTACAACATAGTGTATGTTCAGAGAGTCTGCTTCAAATTGCAAAAGTGGATCGCTCCTTTTATACACATTTTAGCCATTGCACAACATAAGGAACAAAAGGTTACAACTCAGTTCCCACAGTAAACTTCAAAAGGGTCGCATTCATGTTTTCAGAAGCCCGGAACATAATTACAGAAACATGTCGGTTCCCAACTGTAAAAGCACACTATCCCACCATTAGGCACATTCCATTCTAGTCGTAAACGACCTAAGAGAAGGGACAGAAACAGGTGCAGGGAAACAAAGACAGACAACAGATTGAAAAGAGTGTGGGGGCAATATCGGAAGCGTGATCACAGGATCAAAGGATTTAAGCCTAACGTATGCAAGGCTGAAACAATAGACCGGCACGGCAAGATGAGCCTCGAGCGGAGCCATCTGCTTTTGCCGTGTCACTTCCCTAGTCATAAAGGCACACTCAAAGGAATATGCATCTTCCGCAAGAGCTTGGGAATCCCAGGGTCATCAAGCGGACATTGTCCGTTCGCCGGCTACGTGAGGGCAAGAAACAAAATGGATGCCATATCTAAAATAGAACCCGAAGGTTCGGATGAAAAACCCATAAATAAGACGAACCCTTCCAAGTAGTGTAGCGAAAACACGTACATCTCCTATTCTCATCACTTACGGTTCGTAGATACCAAACTCATCCATATCCGAACAAACCCAAAACGTTGTTCTGATTCTCACCGAACCTCAGCACGCACACATAGCAACGCAGTGAAAACACAAAATAAATACTACACACCAGTTTAGAACAATAGCCAATATTCATCTGAGTAAAACAAGACCACAATAATAAAAATCCAATATACAGAAGTCAAGTTATGAATTTTCCAAGATTAAACAAAAATCAATAGCTCCAACTGGGGCTATCTGGTTGTGCTTGACCGGGGCAAATCCAACAGTTCAATCCAACTGTGATAGAGTGCAGGCCAGATTCAGCAGTCACACAGACCCACTGACAGTACCTTTGTTGCACTGAAACTCAGGAATGATGCGTTAAGCTCAGAATGGGATGTGTCGCTGGTAAAAGCGATGCATTGTTTCCAAAGTCAGGCAACGTCGTATATGCATCTATGCCAACAGCAATATACGTTGGGGCAATGCGTTGATTTTGAACCGCTGGGCTGTAGGCAATGTATGCAGCACACAAGTGATGCATTTGGCACAAAGCTGTACAGGACCAGGCAAGCGTTGGAGTCTGGCGAGGATGCGTCGCAGATCTTGGAGGTGCAGTGTCCGAGTCTCGTCCATATGCGGTAATGCAGAGGAGCTGTGTCGGCAAACTCAGGCTGCGTTGTAAGTCATAGGTATTAAATTGCACAGTCAGTGAGAGGTGTCTTCAGCTTCAGTGCAGGCAGTGTCGATGTGTCGATATCCCAGAGAAAAAACGAAAGTTCTGATCATCTCATCGGAGTCGACGAGTTGTTTTTTTGGGCTGCAGCACCAAATACTCACTTCCAAGGACCCAGGCCTGGAGTTGGCACACCTTGGCAGAGCAGGACTCATAGCAGAGGAGCCACCATGCTGGTAGCAAGATGCACAGGAAGTCTTTGATATCCCTGAGACTCCAGAAACAGTAGACAAGCCCAACAGGCCCTGGGAGAACCTTTAGAGATGCAGGAAGTAGAGAGTAAAGGCCAGCCCTCTCACTTACAGGCAAGAAACAGCAGCCAGCAGGCCAACACAGCAAAGTGGCAGTCCCTCCTAGCAGCATAACAGCTCTTCTTCCTGGTAGAATATCCTCAGTTCCAGCAGTGTTCTGAGTATATGGTGTCAGGGGTCCAGTACTTATATCCATTTTAGCCTTTGAAGTAAGGCAACTACAAAGAAAGGTCTTGGTAGTACACAGGACAGTGCCCTTTCCTGCCCTGTATCTAGACTCACTACAGGGTGATATGCAACCCTTTGTGTGGTGGTAGAAACAATACTATTCAAGTGCAAGTGTCATCTCCTCCCTCTCATTCTAGCTCAGGAAGACCCATAAGCCTGGTGATGGGCCATCAGAATGTAAGTGTCACACCTCAGCCTCCTTTGTGTGTGACTGTCTAAAGGGAATGCACAAAGCCCGGCTGTCAGCTAACCAAGACGTGTATTCCAGAGACAGGCAGAAGGCATAGAATGGTTAAAAGTAAGAAAATGGCAGATTTATAAAAGTGGCAATTTCAGACCTGCAATTTAAAAACCATGTTCGTTAAAAGATGTGTTTTTAAGTTGTGAGTCCAGAGACACCAAACTTACACATGTAGTGCACTGTGCTAGGGACTTATCAGGAAATCAAATATGCAATTAAATTATAGATACAGAGCACATGCACTTTAGCATTGGTCAGAAGTGGGGAAAAGTGCACAGAGTCCTACAGTCAGCAAAAATGAATTCAGCACACAGTCAGAACAAGGGGTCTCACAGTTAAAAGTCAGGGGAAACCAAGCCAAAATATGCCAGGTCTAACAGCCCCCTTAGGTTATCCACCTTAAAAATCAGCTGTGGTGGCATCCGGCTTATATTTCTGTAGTGTCCTATCACATTATGTTGAAATCCAGGGCACTGAGATTCATGTGATTACATTCAGTTCCTAACTGCAACAGCTCATCAATGCCACTGATGAGTCTCCTCTGCCAGCTGAGGAAATAAAAATCACAATAGGATACCTTGCTTCCATCTGCTTATCTACATACAATTTGGAGGCAAGTCACTTCGTGTCCACGTCTCAACAACTGCCCAACTTTGTGAACATATGAAGTTTGTCAAAATGTGTCTGCATGCATGTGTTTTTCAAAGAACAATGTCAGATAATTCTTCCTACCATTTTCTGAACAGTGAACCAGTCCACATAAGATAGGTTCTGTTGGAAGGAAGGGTTTGCCAGCAAAATCCACCCCTTGGTTGGAATTTCATACTCAATTTGTTTCCCTCTGCCTACTCGAAGTTGACGAAGAAATATACAACATTTAAGGACCTTAAGTATCCAACTTTTCACAGCCTGAATGAGAGGAGCGTGACACATTATATCTATTGTGAGGTGGCGGGGGTTTGAAGGAGCAAAATTGGCAACCATTATAGAAGAGAGACAATGGTATATGTGACATTGAAGGTGGGGGCTGAATAAAGGCGAAAAGCGTAACATTTTCTGAGGATAAAAAATATATGCTAAATCTTCTGTGGATGCAAATGGCATGTTTGCATAGCTGCAAATGGTAAAATAACATGCTACAAGAAGTATTATTGGAGGTGGCAGAGAAGACCATGCCAGTGCCACAGTGGTGGAAATGGCAGTGCGTGATGGCCTTGCTGAAGGTTTAGCCAAGAATACTAACCTTGTGGGAGGCAGAACTGGTGCTACTGCCATTTTGGGATGGATGTACAGGCTTCTTGGGTAGGGGCAGTAATGCAAACATTTGAAAGCGAACTAGCTTGTCCCTGATAACACTTCTAAGTAGAAATTAAATGTAAAAACAACTAGATTCTCTGTATTCAACATTCCAGGGTGAAATATTACCGAAGGAGTGAATTCCAGTTTCTAATAAAGAGGGTCCCGAGTGCCTAGTTTACTAAAATAGGCTGCAATTACAACTTTTATACATTTTGTCTGTCTCCGCATGAGTTATATCACCTGGGCATTTACAAAATTTTGATGAAGAATAGTCTGAAGTGTGAGGGGTTTCAGAAAAAAAAACACTTTCACATTTATTCACATTCAAGCAAACTTCGTCAGTGTAGCTGAGGGAAACTTGACACAAAAAAAACTATTTATCCTCACTTATCCTTTCTTCGTCCACACCCTAACCAGTGAAAACTGTGATTGGTGCTCCTTCTAAGAGATTCTGCAGATTTTGCCCAAGTACTTTTCAACTGCAACTTAAGAGTGCTGATAAGTGTGGAAAATGTGCTTACAAATGTTGACCACCCACAAACTTACAGTTGAGTGGAAGTTGGCCTACTTGCAGGGCATGCACGTTTCGGGTCTTCGGGACAGATGTGCGATCAATCCATTTTGCGAGTTGCAAATTGAGACATTTTGCGACTTGTAATTTGCGACTCGCAAAATGGAATGTACAACAGTGTCTAAGACACTGATTGTGATTCCCAATGGGGTCGCAAATGACCTGCCTCATCAATATTTATGAGGCAGGTCGCTATTTGCGACCCATTTGGAATAGCCAGCACTCGCAGGGATGGTGGCCTACTGGGGTCAGCAGACCACCATATCTATGACTACTTTTTAAATAAAGCAGTTATTTTTAAATGCTGCCCATTTTCCTTATAGGAAAAATGGATGCATTTAAAAAGGAAAAATGAAATGTTTCTGTCTGTGGGACCACTGCTCTTAAAAAATATTTTCGCTGCCCAACACAAAGGGGACCGTTTGCGACAGGCTTACCACTTACTTGAAGTAGGAGGTAAAGGCGATTGTTTATTTGTTTTCCGACCGCGCGGTTGCAAAACAACCCTACATAGGGCTGCTGAACACCAAGGCGGGCAGGTTTTGATTCCATCTCATGACTCTTTCTTCCCCCAACCTATACTTGTTGTCGCTTTATCTCATTCTTGCAGGTTTCTTTGTCTTTTCTGAATCCTCCCTTTGCCACTCTTTTCCTGTCTTGCCTTTCCCCCATTTTAGCGATTTTTTGCCTTTCTCTTTTTCACTCTGAGACAAATTTTGATTATGAAAAATACGTCCCGGTCCGCAATAATGAGCATCAATACCACCCACCTACAACCACCGGCACAAATTAAGCACTGGCCGATTTTCTTAGTGTTATTTTTTAGTGGTTATCTGATGTAACACGAAACAGGGTCAATGGACAATTTAGGGAAAACATTAATTAGCAGAAGGAACATCATAAAGTTGAGTTTAACGGAGCAAGCAGTACTGTGTATGTGGTGATTGGTTCTAGTTAAAAACAGGACGTGATGAAGAGGGAGTGGGGGCATATAATTGGAACACAACTGAACACCACACTGTAAAGTTTCTTTTTTTTTTTTATTACCATACATATTTTACAATATGACAGTTGAACATAGAACCTTGCTGGAAGTTTGTAGCAATTAGCGAAGCCTAGGTTACAACACAAGACTCAACACAAGACTCAACATGAGAATCAACCTAATCTTTTTGGGGCCGATTCACAGAACTAACAAGACAAAATCCTAAACTTACTACTTTTGGTATTCACAGAAGTTAGGATTTTGTCTTAAGTTTGTCTTAAGACAGACTTAAGACAAACTTAAGACAAAATCCTTACTTAAGTCTGTCTCAAATCTGTCTTAAGTTTGTCTTAAGAAAAACTTAAGACAAAATCCTAACTTCTGTGAATACCAAAAGTAGTAAGTTTAGGATTTTGTCTTAAGTTAGTTCTGTGAATCAGCCCCTTCTGTTTTTTCAGTTACACATCAGGTTGAAAATCAAAAAATCACTAATAGGTTACTCTATTACTTGGGGGAGATTTTCAACTGATTTTAGATTTACGAATCGTTTCATTTTTCTGTGCGTCAATTCGCTTTCCTTAACAAATCGATTTTTTTAACGAGAAGTATTTATGTAACCCACTTATATATTTTTTTAAATAATGATTTTTGGAGAATCGAATTCTTTTTTGTCAGGAATCGGTTAATTTTCCCACATAAAATATTATTGCCTGTCATTTGGAGTCTGATGGGAGAGGAATTAGGAGCCAACATTTGACCAATTCGCTTTTGATCGTTTTGTTGTGGGAATTAGACTAGTCGGGTACCTGTCTCGTGTAGGACTCGGGCTAATGGTCAAATAACACGCCTGTCTGAGATAGGTTGTCGAAAAGTAGGTGACGTGTTTGTTCACAGAGAGCGGAAGCTCAAAGAAACGGGATTCGCTTTCATCCTGCCCTTTTATTTTCTTGAAGTATGCTTTCTTTCTGAAATTTTGGTCAGTGAGCCCCGTGCACAGTATCGTTCTACATGCAACAGTGACCTCTTGCGGATTGTGCGAGCACGGCACACGAAAGTCTCAGATTTCTACATTGGAAAAAACCTGATTTCCCTTTTATATTTTATGCATTATTTAAAGTGGCATTAAAGTGGAAGAACATTTCCGTTTATTTCGCGTGCCGCATTTAAAACGGACCCGCAGTCGGCTACCACAAGTCAGTGCACATCTTCAGACCACATTATGACTGACAAATAGCTTTTGATAACCCATCATTCACTAGCTGTTCATCCGGTTTGCGCCAGGAGAAATGACAGCAATGTCTCTCCACCCTCTGCGGTGGAAAATAAATGTGTCTTGTAGACGCACACTGTAAAGCACAGAATGACATATTTAATCTCTGAAGTTATAGGAAGAACAAAATGTCACAGTAATGGAAGAATGCAGCATTTTGTCGTCAGAATGAAGTGTGAAACATTTCCAAAAATGACCACCAATAATATTAGGAATAAGTAATTATTGGAGCACCGCCTGGAAGGTAAGGGGTAGAAGAATATAGAATTTTGAGCTTAGCGCTCACAGTCACAAGCCAGGCCTGATGCTGCAAGGCAAACTTGGTCAGCTGCCTAGAGTGCCACCAGCTAAGAGCATCAGACTGCCCCAGAAACCTCATATAAGTCTCGAAAGTGACACAAATTTAAGGCTTTTGGCAATGGCAAAGGGAAAACAGCTGAGAAAGTACATGACTATGAAGTGGGAATGATGGAATCTTGCTGTCCCACCTCTAGTACAAAAAGAACAATTGATAGACAGAATGCAGAACAATGTCATACATTCACCCCAGTACAGAGATCTGGGCCTAAATCCATCGTTTTTTTGCTCACCATGCCATTCCAGTTTGGATCCAGCCATCGGCAAATCAGTCTTGACCCTGCGCCCACTGGGAACAGTCCAACTCGAACTGCAAACAATGGGCAAAAGAACGATGGATTTAACCCAGATCTCTTGACTGGGGTAGAATGTTTGAATCATTCAGCATTCCGTTCATCATTTGTTGCAGTTACACTTTTCGCCCTGGGTTGGGTATGCCCAGATGTGGGTCTCTTGCTCACTGTGCCACTGGAGTCATGCTAGCCTGGCTGATAAAGGGTGACATACCCTGAAACCGGTCCCAGGATGCTTGCTTCGGGTCCAGGGAGGATCTGGCTTGGCAGTTCGGCCTGAACTGTTCCCATGAGGCACAGAGTCAAGAATGGTTTGCATATGGCTGGGTCCAAAATGGGGTGGCGTAGTGGGCAACTGCCAGTGGGCAAAAGAACAATGGATTTACCCCAGATCTCTTGACTGGGGTAGAATGTTTGAATCATTCCCTCCATCATTTGTTGCAGTTACACGTCCCAACTCTAGTAGGCACAATCTTCCGTCTAGGAATAATGTTGCTGAAAGTAAAAAATAATCCAAGGAAAAGGGGCAGAAAAAAATAACTTTTCCTAGAGAGTTAAAATCCCTAACACCCTCACTCGACCGACGTGCCAGAAGTTTTCCCACCTTATACAAAAAAGCGTGAGCCAAGCATAGGCAGGTGCTGGGGGTGCACTTTTCAACAACTCATTTAAGAGATGGTTAAGGTACCTGACCAGGTGCCGCGAGCGTGAGGGGTAGGTGTCCCGCCGTTCCAGCGCTTCAATGAAGGTTCCTCTAACCTAATAGCGCTGGCCTCACGGGAGTACGCTGCGAGGCCTTGTCCAATTCCTCTAGGGTCGCCTAAATAGAGCAGGACCCCGCGGCCCTCTTTTTCTCCGACCGAGAGAGGTTGTATTTGCCTTCTGCATAGTGTATGAGCATCTAGTTCATATGTGTTTTTCTGTGCAGTACTTTACTGAGGTCCTGACGAATCGCCGTTTGGCGAGAAACATGTTGACCACACCAGGGGGTTGAGTTAGAGTTCTGTACACCTTTACGGTCTCTAGTTCCCCTCTCACCCCTTTTAACCAGGGAACCAGCCACGTTAATAAAAGTCAGTGTGGACTGTTTTACCCTTTTTAACTTTCTCTCACGTTTGCACTGACTACACTTCTCTTTATCCTCACTCACACCCACCATCGGCAAGGAACTAAAGAACCCCGCCAAAAGAGTACCTGTGGGTACTCCGGCAGACATTGCAGCGCCGGTCTGTCGAGGGGCAGTGAGTCGATGATGACACTGGATACCCTCCAGTAAGGGTGTGTTCCACACCTAATACTCTGGGTGTATGAGGCTCTCTAAGTTCCGACTAGGGAACCCTTCCAGTCACGGTACTAACAATACCAACCCCTCTCTCCACGCATTCACACCATCTCTGGGGAACTTTGTACTCTGCTGCTAGCTCGATGGTTAAGGTATTACCAGCATAGATAAGAGACTGAGGGCCATCAACCTGATTTGCGATTCTGAAATAGTGATTTTTTAGAAATCGCTATTTCAGAATCGCAAATTGGGATGTATGTACAAATTCGCAATTTTTTTGCGAATTGTTAGTATTCCTTAATTGCGAATAGCAAATTGCAAATCGCAATTAAGGAATACTTTCCCATTCATTTCTATGGGCCAGGAGGCCCATAGGAATGAATGGGAAGTTATTCTCAATTTGCGATTCGCATTTTGAGAATCGCAAATTGAGAATAATTTCAAGGGTACAGGGTTATCCAAAGGACACCCTGTTGCACCCCTGAAATAAGCATGGGTGCACACGGGGCACACATACATGCCCTAAGGGCATGTATGTGCATCACATGGCACTTTGAAAAATGCTAAATTGTGCATTTTTCAGGGAATTCCCAACTTACCACCAACTTGAAGTTGGTGGTAATTTGCGATTCCTTAAGGGCAATTTTTTTTTTTTTTGCTTCATACATTGTATTTAAGGAATCGTAAAGTTTGCGATTCCTTAAATGCAATTGCAAAATAAGGAATTGTAAATTTTGCGATTCCTTATTTTGCACCAGATTTTCCTTAATACATACCATTCAACAAATTTGCAAGCGCCGAAATTCTGCAAATTTTGGCGTTTGCAAATGCGAATTTGCTTGATACATATGGCCCTGAAAGACGTAAGGTCCACATGGTTTAATAAAATTAGTAAACATTCACAAATAAAAAAAATCAAAAGCTAGGCCAAAAAACCCAGAACAAATGAATTAAAAATAAGCATCTCAGTAGGCCAAACGTCAGAACAGAAGTCAAGGAGAAGAAATGCTAATCTATGGAAAATGACGGGAAACTTTAGACCATTTCTCAAGTTTCACTATGAGTCTGTGTAACCGGATGAAGTGGAAAAAGAATGCCAGGCCACGTGCATACAAGGACAGCCTCACTCCCCACGAAATCTGGGTAGGCAGTCACAGTTTCTCTCCATGTACTATGTCCACCGTGCCTGATGTACTACAAAACGTGTCACAAAAGTGGCTGCAAATTGTGCGCTGACAGTTACGACCAGACTTAAATTTTGCGATGCAAACTAGCTACTAATAGGTCAAATTACAAAATCTTCAGTCCCACGGTTTGCAGAGCAACGTTCCTCATTGAAATTAATTTGACAAAGGGGTATTTGGGATACCCTCTGATTGACTACAAGCTCAGGGACGGTGCCTACAAGGGACAGCAACCCTGCATTTGCATTCCCAAACGGGGAACCTTTTTTTTAAGCAGCCCATGTTCCTTCAAGGAACCATTGCTGATTTGAAGAAAAATAAAATCCAATTTTGGATCAGATCGGAGGGAGAAGGCAGTGGTCATCTAGGCCACTGATTACTTCCGCTAAATCCACCCAACACAATTCCCAAAAGAAGCAGCTGCCCAGCAGGGACAGATCCCCTTTTGCACATGAGCTACCACCCTTGGGAAGTCTTCAATGTTTAAATGGTTTGTGAACACAATTGCAGTCATAAATTATTGATACATACCATTGCAAATCACAAATGTGAGGGGCCTCCAATTTCATGCCCCCTCCTAATTGCGATTTGGAATGAGTCACTAAAGACTTTTTGTGTTAAGAAAGGCTTTTTCAAATTGCAAAAGAAGGTCACAACTAACACATGTCATTTTGCTGTCACAAAACCTGAAAATCACAAGGTTTGTGACCACAAATGACTTTATGCATAAGGATCGGGGAGCCAGATTTATCAATGTCCCGATTTGCGAGTCCTTAATAGCGATTATTAAGGAATCGCTATTAAGGACTTGCAAATCAGGATTCATGTAGAAATCGCAAAATAAATTGCGATTCCTACAGCCTCCTTATTTGCGATTAGCAAATTGCTAATCGCAAATAAGGAATAACTCCCCATTCATTCCTATGGGCCAAAGGCCCATAGGAATGAATGTGGAGTCAATCCTTATTTGCGATTAGCAATTTGCTAATCACAAATAAGGATGCGATTTCAAGGGTGCCAGGGGTGTCCAAAGCCACCCCAGTATAGCCCAGAGGGACGTTGGGAGACACCGACGGAGAGAGCGGTGCTCCTTATTTACCTGAGCTGCAGCCAGGTGAGGTGAGGCGCCATCCCCACATAAATTGGATTGTGGAGGAGATTCTGCACCTGACAAACAGGTGATATAATTCCTTTTATTCTTTCTCACGTAAATGTACAGCAGTAGCAACATCTAGGTCCTGATGAATGCATAGGATCAATTCCATATATATGCAGAAACATGTCGACCGCTCGCTGAGTAGATATTATGTCAAATCTGCTTTTTTTCACTTTTCACTAGTTTTTAAGCTTAGGGGGCTGAGAGCAAATATTAAAAATAACTACTCTACTCAGTTTCACCTAATTTTATCCACTTCACTTACTTTCACTTGCACTGCTTTTTTTCAGTTGTAACATTACACCTACACCATACTGACACCACTTAGTGAATTAACCAACGTCAGTCTCCTTACTCACACAGTCCCTTTCTTACAACTTGTGTGACTGTATGTACACTAACTCCTGTTTAAGGAGAACCCAAATGATGTAATAGTGGTGGTACAGAGAGACAACTGATGGGAAAATTCTCACCCTGACTGTATGTTTCGTGTATGTGTGTTCAAATGGTGTATATGTCCAACTTTTTTCAACCCACAATCTTCTCCTTTGTCGTGTAGCGGTTTGTCTATGAGAGAAACATGTTTTTGACTCCTGGATACCTTTTGTGTTAACTGTGTCCAAAGGACACCCTGTAGCACCCCTGAAATGTCAATGTAGACTGATGTTGCGCACAGCCATGTCCAAAGGACATGTGTGTGTGTAACATACCACTTAGAAAAATGCACTAATGTGCATTTTTCTAACTTTTCGCTATTTACCACGAAGTCAGACTTCGCGGTAAATAGCGGTAAAAAATAGCGAATTCGCAATTTTTCACAGGTTCATGAATAGCATTTAAGGAATCTCTAATTGAGATTCCTTAAATGCGTTCGCAATTTGAAAAATCGCAATTATTTGCGATTTTTCAAATTGCGAGTTCATGACCCATTGATGAATTTCAAATGCCATTTTTGCGGGCGCAAACGGCCGAATTTTGCGATTCGTACCGTTTGCGCTCGCAAAAATGCTTGATGAATCTACCTGTAAGTCCTTTAGTTGCACTGTCCTTCAACATGCATTGGTCACAGATGAAGGTTAAGCAGAAGCTCATATCCTCCTATTCAGCTTATTGGCATTCTTTGTGTTTTTTTAGCACTCATTGTTGGACTTGGCCCTTCTGGCAGGTTCACCCCTGAACTTTTTGCCTTTTAAAGGTACATCATTATAGTGATTTCTGGTCTTTGCACACTTTAGCACTGTGGCGCAGTGTAAAGTGCGTGCGGTCTCTGAGTACGTGTGTGAGATGGGCCTGCCCTCCCATAGGAATGCATGGGGGATATGTGGGTCCATGGTTGTTCCTTATGTGTGGGGAGTGCAGGGTCGAGTTTGGTATGTGCGGACTCATGTGATTAAATGCTGCGTGATGATGTGTAAGGATTTATTGTGTCTAGTGTGGAAGTGCCACTTCTAGAAGTTGGCATGTCTGTGCAGTGAATGTGAATTGACTATCTGGCTTGTGATTTACTGGAGCTGGCTGGTGTGCCTGGCTCCAGGAGTCAGGATGGGTCTGCCCTGGTGGTGAATGGAGGGATCTGCATGTTGATGGGAGGGAGGAGTGCACCTGGGACCTGAATAGGGCTGGGCCTTCCCTCCACAATGCTGGCTCCACCCCCTGTGAGGTATCTGATGTCCCTGGCCTGTCCTGTGAATAGGGAGAGGGGCTGAGCAAAACAAAGTGCTCAGGAACCAGTTGCATCTGGTTCGCCCCTTGCCTGCACCTTTGACAACAAAGGATTTGTGTGTATAAAAAGAGACTGGGACCTCATGTAAAATGTTCTTGCATTCCTACTTGAATCTACCAGGGGCATGCTGCTGCTGGGGCCCAGGGGAAGGCTTGCCTCCCTGGGCCCTGCCCAGCCCCTGGATGCCCTGGATTGCTGGAGGAATTCCTGGAACCCCTTTGACCTTTCTTCCCAGCTCCCAGGACCTTTTGCAAGATGGGAGCGCTGTATTTTACTTTTAAATGCTGACCTGGGGAGCACTGGATTTTCCTCTCTGTGAGCGTTTTTATCTTAATTTGCCCCTTATCTGGAGGGAGCCTACCCCTCATGGCTGCATTCCTTAATGGCAGCGCAGGTGCCCACCCAGCTTATTTTGCACCGCCACCTGCGTAGCCTCCCCCCCTCCCCCCCCCCCCCCCGCCAGAGATTAGCCCGGTGAGTGTCAAAGGGCTGGAGGGGAAAGCGCCGGTATGCCTAAAAGTGCCTGGAAGGCACGGGCACAGAGAGAGTGCGCACAAGCGGCCCCATCTCGCAGTGGGCCGCTCCTACGTTGTGGCATGTTTGTTTAAGGAGCCGAGGTGGCTCCCCCCACCCCACAGAAGTTGCTGTAAAGCCCGTGAGGGGCCAGAGAAGCCTGTGCTGAGTCCCGTGGCTCCAACCTGGGGCACATTAGTTTTAAGAGCCTAGAGGGCTCCCAAAATGCACCTATTGTGAATCAGAGCCTAGAGGGGTCCCCATGTGCGCCATATGTATTCCTAGAGCCTAGAGGGCTCCCACGTTTTGGTGCATTGTTGTTTTAAAGGGCCAGTGAGGGCCCAGGTTGCAGTTTGCTTCACAGCTGCCCAGCAAGTAGTGGGAAGCTGCACCGTTTAGGTTTTCCTTTCTAGGGACATGTTTTTGGACTCAGGAGTGAGTCGCACTCCTTCGCCCCTACTTTGGCCTTCCACAGCTGCGCAGCACTTAGTGCCAGCTGCAGCGTTTAGGCCCTGTTCTTGTCCTCAGCTGCCCAACAAGTAGTGGGCAGCTGCTACGTTTAGGTTTTGGTGCAGTGGCACATCCTGGACCCTAATGTGATTTATGTGCTATTGTGAATTATGTGCTTCTGCTATCTGGGTGTTAGGAAATGTACTGTGTGTAGTATGTTTTGCGCACCCTGTGTTTTATACCTCTAGATATGATTTCTGCATAGGAGGTTGTTTTACCTGTTTAGGTTTATGTTAGGGAGATTGTACTTCCCTGTGTGAGTTCCACTCCTAGTGTAAGATTTTACTTAGGTGGTGAGTGTCTAATGTAGTTAGACTGGTGGGATACTGTGTATGATGGATTTCATGGCACAGAGTATTGCAAGTGCAATGATTACCAGTGTTTACTGGTTGTACGTTTTATGGCCTATCTTACTTTTACAAATGTATCTAATGTACGATTTATTTACCAAGTTCTGATGCTGACAGTGGTCCATGTGGCCCTGTCAGGTTTACATAATCCCTTGTAAATATTGCCTGTGCCAGTTGGCACAATGTACATCCTGTGTTTATGATTATGATGTGTTTTGATAATACAAAGGCTATTTTTGATATAACCTTGTGTGGAGTTCCTTTTCTGGGGGCCTGGGATGTTGTTGCTGGTGGGTGCGTGCGCAAATGCTTTACACATTGCTTCCGGGATAAGCCTGACTGCTCTTGCCAAGCTACCAAGGGGTTGAGCAGGGGTTATCTTGGCGGGTGACTTCCTAGCCCTGACTAGAGTGGTGGTTTCTGCCTGGCTTTGGCGCAAGCCTTAGCCAACCAGAAATCCCAGTTCTAACACTGATGAATATGCATTGGTCAGTATCTGCTGTTAGTGCTATCTAGTGGAATTGCCCTATCCATCAATTCTACAAGATGGTATCTCCTTGTCAAGTTGTAAAGAGGATTGGGTAATATGAGAAACCATGCCCCCTTTTTTTTTTATTGAGAGTACGTGTATACATTATACAAAACAAAATCCATTAGTTTCCAGATTTGAACATACAATAAAACGAAAAATAGCAAACCTAAACCAATTATAAACATGTATAAATAAAACATGAAATCCAATGGGAGAAGAACTTTCATAGTTAAGTCATTTTAAATCTTAAACCAGTACTTATATTAGCTCTCATTCCCCTGACCACTCATCCTTATAGTTCTCCATCTAGCCACTGGTGCCCACCATCGTAACCCCATCTCTCTTGTTTTTAAACCCTTATGCTCATATAGAGCACCCTCGATGTTGTGGATGCCCAACAGCCTACATATCCACATTTGAAATGTTGGGGCCTCTAGATCTTTCCAGGCAGCTGTTATTAATATCCGGAATACTGCTACTGCTATAAAAATTAAAGCTTCCTCCTCAATCCTTAATTTTAAATTAATATTACATCCAAAAATAAATAGGGTTGGGGATAAAGGTATTTTGACTTCTAGGAGCCCCTCTAAGAAAGCCAATATCTCCATTTTAATAATGTTGAGTTTCTCGCAACCATAGAACATATGAACAATATCTGCAGGACCTTTGCCACATCTAGGGCAATCATTATCAGCCCTCATCCCCCACTCAAACAACTTGGATGGGGTATAATACAAATTAAATAGGGTTTTAAAATGTTAAGCTTTAAGGTTAGAGGAGCGCAGAAATCTCTTATCGAAAGTAAGAGCTCTATCCAAATCAATCTCTGGGTCCACCAATTTCTCAGCCCAGGCTGCCTCGGTCTTAAGCATGTCATCTGGAGAACTTTCCATAAGGATTTTATAGAGTCCATTAATTTTCCGCCCACCTCCCTTCAAATAATCCAATAAATTACTCCTTTTCCCCAGAATAATTTGTGGTCTTACTGATCTGATTGTGTTTACCACCTGAAGGTATTTATATTCTTGCCCTTCCTGTAATGTATATCGCAGCCTTAAATCGGACAGTGATCTGCATGCATCCTTCACCATTATTTGCCCAAGTGTTACAATGCCTTGCTGTTCCCAGTGTCTCGAGGATCCATCCATGCACAGATTTGGAAAAAGACCAGAGTTCCATAAAGGAGTATGGTGGTTATACCTTGGAATACCCATTACTTTCTGCACAGATGCCCAGACCCCAGCTATACCTTCGAGTATTTTATACCGTGATTTCTTGTAATACCTTCTTTCCGTTTTTCTCAAGAGTATCCCAAATGCTTGATCACCCAATGCCAATTGAAATATCGATGGAATATCATCAGGGCCCCCTTCCTGAGTCGCCCTCTCCTGATCGAAAAGGATTGCCATTTCTGTAAGGAGGCAGGACCAGTGGTAATTCCTGGTATTAGGCATACCTAACCCTCCCCTTTCCTGAGGTAAAGACATATACTTGGTTGATCTTCTAATCTTGCCATATTGCCACAGGAATTTCATAAAGATTGCTTCAATTTCCTTTATTATTTTATCTTCCAATTTAAATGGGATAGATCAGGTGTACATGATCCCTTGTAAATATTGCCCGTGCCAGTTGGCACAATGTACATCCTGTGATTATGATTATGATGTGTTTTGATAATACAAAGGCTATTTTTGATATAACCTTGTGTGGAGTTCCTTTTCTGGGGGCCTGGGATGTTGTTGCAGGTGGGTGCGTGCGCAAATGCTTTACACATTGCTTCCGGGATAAGCCTGACTGCTCTTGCCAAGCTACCAAGGGGGTGAGCAGGGGTTATCTTGGCGGGTGACTTCCTAGCCCTGACTAGAGTGGTGGTTTCTACCTGGTTTTGGCGCAAGCCTTAGCCAACCAGAAATCCCAGTTCTAACACTGATGAATATGCATTGGTCAGTATCTGCTGTTAGTGCTATCTAGTGGAATTGCCCTATCCATCAATTCTACAAGATGGTATCTCCTTGTCAAGTTGTAAAGAGGATTGGGTAATATGAGAAACCATGCCCCCATGTCAAAAATGTTACTCTTCGTGAAGAAGTGAATAGTTTATGCCCTGCGTCTCAGGTGCAATTTCACTTTTGCCTGTTCCATTCTCTGCAGCTGTATGCCCAGCTCAACAAGGATGGAACATCAGCATGCAGAGAATTATATTTTTTTGCTGTTACTTAGTGATGCCCCGGCCCTGATAGTAAATGGGTAGACACAATAATATCGATCAGCAGCCCAGTTTTCTCTTTTCCCTCTGGCAGAAGCTCCACTGCAGTAAAGGTCGCCTTTTGAGCTCCCATTTTTTAAAATGCCCATCTTGTGGCTTGCAAGCTTGCAAAGTTTAAAAAAAGAAGTTTGCAAATCTTTACAACTTTTTACATTTCTAGGGCTTGATGCACTATTTCCATTTTGGGACCAGGGATGTGAAATTTGCACACTGTGTACTTTCCGCATGAGGAATGCAATTTGCGATGTGACCCGTGTGCTCATAGGGCTCATTGTAAATTGGACATTTCCTGGGGGTCACAAAATTACCTGACTAAAGAATATGGATTAGGCAGGTTGTGGTTTGTGACAACCTGTGACTGGTTTCAAATGCAAGGTTGGAGGCTTGCAAGAGAGCAGGCTTTTATCATAACGTTTGTGTTAATAAACAGTGTTAGACCTGGTATCCTTGGCATGGTTTCCCCTGACTTTTTGCATTTTGACCTCCTGTTTTGCTAACTTCATTATTGCTGGCTTTTGGATTCTGAGTACTTTACCACTGCTAACCATTGCTAAAGTGTATGTGCTCTGTACTCTAAACTTGGTAACATTGGCTTATCCACAATTGGCATATTTGATTTACTTATAAGTCCCTAGTAACGTGCACTGTATATGCCCAGGGCCTATATGCTACAATTGTTCTTTTTGCACTAGTGGGCCTGCTGCACTGATTGTGCCACTCACTTCAGTAGCCCTTTAAACATGTATCAGACCTGCCACTGCAGAGCCTGTGGGTACAGTTTTTAACTGCCATTTTGACCTGGCATGTTACGCTATTTTCCATTCCCAAAGCTTCCCTTTTATTACATATGTCACTCCTAAGGTAGGCCCTAGCCAGCCCTATGGACAGGGTGCAGTGTATTTAAAGGTAGGACATGCAATTTTGAGTTTGACATGTTCTGGCATTGAAAAACAATCACATTTGTTTTTTACTACTGCAAGACCTATTTTTCCCATAGGCTGTCATTGGGATTACATTGTTACAGTTTATTAGTCTCATTTCCAGTTGAGAACAGATGGAAATTTGGAGTTAGGTGTTTCTGAACCCACAATTTAAAATCACAATTAACGGTGTAGTTGGATTTGAAATTGTAAGTCTGAAAATGCCACTTTTAGAAAGTTGGCATTTTCTTACTTTAACTATTCTGTGCCACTGCCTGTCTTTAATTATATGTCTGGGGTGGGTGACAGCTGGGCTTTGTGCATTCCCTCTAGACAGGTATAATATGTAAATATTACATTTGTGGCAGTACATGTAAGTAGTGTAAGTGTTTGTAAAGTTATAAGTCCTGAGCAGACTTTGACTTCGGATTGACCAGGTCTCTACCTTAAAGAGTCTCGTACCCCAAGACTAACACCTTAACAGGCGACTACTCGAGATCGCCCAATCCAGGTTGAACAAATCATCTCTGCTATCACTTGGCAGAAAGTCCTCAAATCCCCAGGCCCAGACGGATTCTCAGCGCTCCTCTCTAACACATTTATGTATAACTCTGGCTCAACTACAAACCCAACTTTTTCATTCCATCATGACCCCACACACTATACTGCCCTCCATGTTAGAAGCCTTCATAATAGTTATCCCAAAGCCAGGGAAAGATAAACACCACTGCTCCTCATATCGCCCAATATCTCTTCTCAATGTAGATATCAAATTATTCACCAGCATCTTAGCTGCTCGACTAGGCCCCCTTTTGCCAGACCTCATTGTCTCGGATCAGTCGGGTTTTGTGCTCCATCGCCAGTGTAGTGATAATACAAAATGTATCATGCATCGGATTGACAAGTCCCAATGCTCTAAACCGGAATGAATGCTCTTGACCATTGATGCTAAGAAAGCATTCAACCGGGTTCATTGGCCCTACTTAGAAGCCACACTTAAAAAATTTCAGGTTGGGCGAGCGATTCTGTTCAAGGGTCCTCAGTAACTACGGATGCCCATCCGCGACTGTACGGGTCAACGGACAGACATCTGCCTCATTTCCATATGCATAGGCACCTGCAAGGGATCCCCACTTTCACCCCTGCTATTTGCATTATACATGGAGCATATGGCCCAGCACATTCGCAACAACACTGTCATTAAAGGGATTCCTTTTGGGGGAGTAGAGCACACTATCAGTCTTTAAGATGATGATATACTGGTTGCACTGGAGGAGCCAACCACCTCTCTCCTATCCTTTTAGGCTGAATTGGAGGCCTTTGGACAGCGGGGTTCCAGGTTAATGTTCACAAATCCCACGACTTTAACCTCTCACGCTCATCAGCAACATTTACCCGTCAATAAACTAGTCAATGGGCGGCTATCTCCGTTCCTTATTTGGGCATTCAACTGGCCCCTACAGCTAAGCTGACTGCATCCCTAAACTATAAATCCCTACACCAACAAATCAAAACTGACCTGGAAACCATATCACTTCTCTTGGGTTGGCTGAGTGGCTGCCCTGAAGATATTGATTCGGCCTAAGATCTTGTTCTTGTTTCAGGCCCTGTCAGTCCAACTCTTGCCCGTACCATCTAAACTTTACAACAGGATATGAATCAGTTTGTGTGGGCAGAGAGTCATTCCCGAATGCGGAAGGAGCAGAGTTACAGACTTCCAAGTGACGGAGGCCTAGGTATACCGAATGTTGTACATTGCTACCAGGTGGTGCAGCTCCAGTTCTGCTCAAATGGTCTAGTGAGGAAAACACTGGCTTTTTATGGACAGGGCGGTGTCAGGTAAACGCTTTTGGAGAAATCCCTTCTTATACAAGACTGCCCGAACAAAGAGTCTTCACTTATCTCCCATTACCAAAACCACTCTGGACGTCTGGGACCGAATAAGCAAGCGAAGAGGCTTAATGTCATTTCCTTCCCCGCTAATACTTATAACAGGTAACACAGATTTTACTCCAGGCTTTGATCAAGCAGCATACCAACAGTGGTACAGATATGGATGCTAGTCCATAGGCCACTTGTTTGATGAGAAGGGCCCCCTGTTCTTTGACCACCGTTGCCCCAACTATGAGCTTCCAAAGGCAGGGAGGTTGCATTACCTCCAGAGTCGACACTGGCTAAGGCAACCAGCTGTATTCCCAGGAATGCAGCACCCCTTACTGCTTTTGAAAAGTGGTTGGTGACCTAGATGTTGGATAGATGCCTAATAACTGAAAGGTATGGCTTCTTACAACAGGCCCTCTCACAGGATAAATAGACGGGTCAGCAGCGATGGCAATTGGAGCTGGGGTGCCCACTGACTCAAAAGGAGTGGGAGGAGGTAGAAAACCACACAGAACGCATGGCCTGCAACACGGCCATCATCAAAACTGTCACAAATGTCATCACTTACTGGTATCTTACACCAGTATGCCTACAAAGTGGCAATACCATGTGCAGAGCTGACTGCTGGCATGACTGCGGTTTCCGAGGGACCTTATTACACCTGTTATGGGACTGCTTGAAACTCACTCCTTACTGGACAAAAATTCTTGATGACATTGACACTCATTTAAACGTACAGCTACCTTTATTTCCTACTTACATGGTTCTGGGGTTACCCAATGCGGTCACCTTCCCGCTCAAATCCAGTAGAGTATGACAGACCTTTAGCTGCAGTCCTATAGAATATTCTAACACACTGGGGCACAGGCCTGATTCCCACACACCAAGGATGGCTATACTGTATTTGGTATATACTAGGGATGGAGAAGTTGACCCTGACTCTCTCCATTCAGGAAGATTTATATTCTGAGCTCTAGCAGCCATATATTGCCTTACTCTCCATGGAGTTCTTAGCACTCACCGGCCCAAATATGTCCGTGTTCTTTGCCTGACAGACACTGCCACTGATACCCATTTTGAGGGTTTCGACTAGGACAACACAGCATGACACGCAGGTGGTCACACCACCCACAATAATTCTAAATCTGCAGTTCTAAGAGAGAGGGATGGGGGAGTTTGAGGGGTTGTTGTGTTAACTCCAATATGTGCTACTGTGGATTAGCGATATATGTGAAATGGCAAGTTAGTTTTAGAAAATACCGTTGTTAAAATTTATGGACTAAGCGCTGGGCTCGACAAAGAGGTGCGTCAAAACATAGGAAATTCCAGGAAGAGTTCACCCCACCACCATTTGTTCGAGGCGACAACGCTGTGCAAGGCACCCGCACACAGGAGCACGGTTGGAAACTCCAACTACCGAAATCCAAAGTGTATTGCATCTTCACACAACCCGAGGTCCTGGTCCAGTGCATATCTACCTCACATACACCGAAAGTCTTAAGAGTGCCAAATCCTGTTACGCAGTGCTACACAGCCACTGAGCAGGTCCAATACTGCATGTCTCTTCTTATTTGATCTCAACCTCCCTTGCCACCTGGTGCAGTGCATGATTGAGGAGTCTGGTCCTTTCATCTAGCAGAGCCCTGAAGAAGTCTCGTTTATGAGACAAAACGCGTTGGCTAAAAGAAAAATTACGTGTACTTTTGGATTTTATCTGTTTTGGATCAACCAATAAAGAATTGAATACGGAGACGCAGCGCGGAAAAAGCAAGAAGATCTGCTGTGGGAGCTGATTTTAGTACATTACTTTGGCAGCAGTTTGGCAGGAGTTTTTTGGAAGGACCTAGCGCCTCCCGCTTTGCGGGAGACGCGTCGCCACCACTACCGCCACTACCTTGCACCAGGATCACCAGCGGGGGCTAAGTAGATCACAAGCCCCAGAGTGCACAAGGGCCACTCGAGCAGGAAGTTACGGCCCCAGCCCCTCCTTACCGCCACAAAAGAACTCGCGCCTCCCACTTCGCGGGAGACGCAGCGCGGAAAAAGCGAGAAGATCAGCTGTGGGAGCTGATTTTAGTACATTACTTTGGAAGCAGTTTGGCAGGAGTTTTTTGGAAGAACCTAGCGCCTCCCGCTTCGCGGGAGACGCGTCGCCGCCACTACCACCACTACCGCCACCACCTTGCATCAGGATCACCAGCGAGGGCTAAGTAGACCACAAGCCCCAGACTGCAACGGGCCACTCGAGCAGGAAGTTACGGCCCCAGCCCCTCCTTACCGCCACAAAAGAACTCGCGCATCCCACTTCGTGGGAGACGCAGCGCGGAAAAAGCAAGAAGATCAGCTGTGAGAGCTGATTTTAGTACATTACTTTGGCAGCAGTTTGGCAGGAGTTTTTTGGAAGGACCTAGCGCCTCACTCTTCGCGGGAGACGCGTCACCGCCACTACCGCCACTACCGCCACTACCGCCACTACCGCCACTACCGCCACTACCTTGCACCAGGATCACCAGCGGGGGCTAAGTAGACCACAAGCCCCAGAGTGCACCGGGCCACTCGAGCAGAAAGTTACGGCCCCAGCCCCTCCTTACGCCACAAAAGAACTTGCGCCTTCCGCTTCGCGGGATGCGTGCGGGTGTGCGCCGGGCAAGCCTGGGCCATGGGCGGGCTCGTCTGAGCCCATCTGAGAACGTCCAAGGACGGGACGGGGCCATCCCCTTTGATTCCGCCATCTACGCCCAATAAAAGGTTAGTGACTTTTAGCCTACCGCTTTCAATATTGCAATTCAAAATTCGGTAATCCGGCACTACCTAAAGGTAACTATGAACACTAACAAACCAGGAAAGGGGAGACAATCCCTCTCTGGTGGAACAACAACTGTGGGCACTTCAGACCAATTTTTATCAAGAGATTCTAAATTGCTGTCCCATGAGATCGAGCTAACAGAAAAAAAGCTATCCATAGAACCATTTCTCCAGAAACGGTCATCACTGGGTGGGATAGCTCGAGTATCGTCCCCGGTAACTACACAGACAATAGAAACTGCTGCTATAACACCTGGCCCCGAAGGAGAGGACCCGCAACTACTGAGGCATCAGTCAGTACGCCCAGTGCCCCCGTAACCATGGACACCGCTGTAACTGGTTCATCACTTGCTTTAACTACTCATGAAAGCCCGGAAACGGTGAAATTATGCCTTAGATCTCGGTCCGCCGACAGTGCCAAATCTAGGTACACAAACCCGGCACCTGACCCCGCTGTTAAAAGAACGCGAGGCGGGGCAACGACCAAGAACAACAACAAGAAGGCCAAAACCCAAGCGCACGAGGACCAGGAACCAGATCAGCGCCCAAGGGCTATATCTAGCCCGGAGTCTTCCCAGTCTCCCGGGCATCGACCTATGATAACATTAGACACTGGAAAGATGGCCAACTTTGAGCAAGGAGAAGACTTCTTCGTTAAATTGGAACTTGTTTTTACCGAGACCTGTCTGCCCATATATGATAGACTGAATTCTATAGAAACTAGGCTGACCCATTTGGAAACACTTTTTTCCACTGTGCATGTGGGGAGCGGAATGCGGGCTGAAAGCGGGACAGGAATTAATGAGGGGCCTATATGCTAGCAAATGAGGTGCCTAACCCCGTAATATCAGAGGTTTGCAATGCCGTAGCGGAAATACCAAATCCACAACCCTTAAATGAAGACTGATTAACGAGAAATGATCCGCCAGACAGGGGGGGGGGGGCAAAACAGGGCTGAGCAGGGCCAGGAAAGAGGCAGGGGGGAAACCTATGAGTCAGGAAATAGGGTAAAATACATTACAGGATCCAAATATCCTTCCACACTTAGACCTTCCCCCAGAATCCACACCATATGTGGTGGTATTAGTAGGGGTCCCAGAATTGAAACAAGGAAAAAGGGAAAGATATAGAGACCTCAAAAACAAATGCATCCATTGGCTTAGACAAAATCAAGTCTCCGGTGAAATCCCTTTCGCCTGACGAGTGGCTTGGGTAGGCACACGGGTGAAACAGACAGAGGGCGATAGTGTAGTGATTAATTTCAGGGATAGAAGGGCTGTAGACCATATTTGTAACTGGTCAATTGGAAGTCCAATAACACAGGTTTAATCCCTTCCCCTGACCTATTTCTATCCGGTCGCACCTACCTTCGCTAACTCAGATAGAGTGTTTAGAAGGCAATTGTGGGAGACAAGGGACAACTTTGACCATTATGCGCAGGCAGGGAGTGACATAGGGTTTGGGCCCCAAAACTGTACGTCAGATCTGGCTTTGTTTTACCACGAAAACCGTTTTAGTACTCTGGACCTTGTAGATTGACGGTTGAGGCGCAGCTTGACAACATCAGTTGGTCCCGCTAGAAGGGATACCGATGAAGCAAACTGTCGCCCAGTAGGAATTGATAGTCTTGATGCACAGTATGGTCTCCAGAGTAGTAAGAAAGAGGGGACGATAACTAGAAGAAGTAGTAGTGACAGTGTGAGTATTAGGAGGAACGATGAAAGTGAATCAGATGGGGTGATGTCGATAACAAGTCAAAATGTAACTGGAATTACAAAATTGAATGCGGAGGAGGGGAGAACAAGCGAAATAGCCCAAATAGAGGAGGGGACTACAGTGCCAGCAGACTCAGAAGTGGGGGTAGGGCACGGGGATGGACAGTGAGAGACAAAAGGAAACATCCTTATCCTCTCATGGAACCTTGCAGGGATCAAAAATAAACTACTTTGCCCTGCCTGGGATACGTTTATAGGTGAACATGACATCTGTTTACTACAGGAAACCTGGGCTCTTGAAAGCAATAAATGAGCTGGCTTTGCTATATTTGACATATTGGCCTCAAAGAAGACCAGGGGCAGACCTTCGGGAGGCCTTAGTATTTGGATAGGTACGCACCTTAGTGCAACAGCAGAGAATTTACCCACCAACTCAATGGACATACAATGTGTCCTTTTAACCTTGCCCTCCAGAAAACGACTCGCCCTAATTAATGTCTACTCGAGGCCGACCCAAAACGGGTTAGAATCTATAACTGTTGAAAATCTTAGCAATTATTTGCCAACCCTAGACCCTGAGACTATTCTTATAGTCGGGGGGACTTTAACTCCCAGTTTGAACCCCTCAATAATCTGAGTATCTATTCTGAAGAGGATAGTGAGAACCAACACTGGAACATCTTGGGACCATGTATTCCACCAGTTAGAGCTTGGACACCGTTGGTCCTTCAAATAAATTCCTTAACACTCTCCTTTTCCCTGAGGGTCTGTAACGGGAGGTTCAAATCAGACAGTCCGGGGCAAACTACATTCAACAGAGAAGGGCATACTTCGATCATAGATTATATTATGGTTGAATGTCGGTCCTAGGACAAGATTCTTGATTTTCAGATTGTTAGACGGAGTAACAGTGACCATAACGCTCTTGTAATGTCTCTCAAGCCAGGAAGCTGGGGCTTGGTGAATAATCCTGAACCATCCCCACCAGTACACGAACCACTCCTGCTACATAACAATAGGAGGAGGGTAAGCTGGCCCTATATACAGGACTGCCCAGACAAATTGGCAAGTATTTACCAGCGGGTCGTGCCTCACCTTAAGGAAATGGCAGAGGTGGGACAAATGGGCCCGCAAGCAGGCCAGGAGACCAGGCCGCTAGAAATTCATAGCCAGTTGACTGCTAGTCTTCTGGAGATGTTCTACCCAGAAGTTAGCGCTAAGGCAAAACCCCTCCCGTCACATCCCTGGTACAATTCATCTTGCCGAAGCACCAAAAAAGACTTATTAAAAGCTATTAAAGCCAGGGACAGGACAGGTATCAAGGAACATAGGCACCTACATAAGCGGGCTATCCTAAACGCAAAGAAAGACTGGGATGCCAATAAATGGGAGGAACTGAGAATTTCACTTCAGAACAGAGATTTGAAATCCTTTTGGGCTATAGTGAGTGGTGGTGGGAGAGTGCCTAAAGCGACAATTGAACCTAATATAGCTCCAATTGTATGGGAGGGACACTTTGGATCTTTATATGCTTGTTCAAGCGAAGATGCAGTAGCATTCTCTGCTCCTTCCCCCACCCATGAGTATCGACTGGGTGGGGAACAGGAAATTACTCTTGTAGAAGTTGTTTCCGCCATCAATAAATTAGTGCCAAACAAGGCGCCCGGACTGGATAGACTGCCGGGGACTTGTTTAGGTCACAACCAAAAATATGGGCCCCCTATCTTTGTGTGCTCTACAACTCTATTCTGAGGGTAGTGGGCCCACCAGAAAGCTGGCGGGGGCAGAAATAGTACCCATTTATAAAAAAGGCTGACTTCTCTTACCATCAAACTATAGGCCCATCAGTCTAATAGATAACACGCAGAAGCTGATGGGTCGAATTATCCTGGTTAGGGTGCAAGCCTGGATAGAGGAAAACGAGATTCTGTGTCCTCTCCAGGCTGGCTTTAGGGCAGGTACGTCGACCACCGACCAGTTATTTAGACTTCAGGTCCTGTATTGGAGAGCAGTGAGTGTAGAGGGTGGCAGCCTCTACCTCATCTTCGTGGACCTGAGGTCTGCATTTGACCTGGTGCCCAGCGGCAAACTGTGGAAAGTTCTTGCAGATTTATGTTTACCTCCTTACCTTCTTGATGTAATAATCAGGCTACACACAGAAACCTTTGCCCAGGTCAGGTGTGGGAGACAAGGAGAACTATCCAAACGTTTTCCGGTAGGAAAGGGAGTACACCAGGGGTGCGCCCTGGCCCCCACCCTTTTCAGTATTTACATAAATGGTCTTGTGGACCATTTAGAGGGTATAAAGGACATCGATGCCCCGAGGCTAGCCAAAGGTCGGGCACCCGCATTGATGTTCGCGGATGACACTCTGTTGTTATCCAGAACATCAATGGGGATCCAACGTGTCCTGGACGGCTTTGCCAATTTTTGCGCACTGAGGGGATTGGAAATCAATTTGGCCAAAACCAAGTTCATGATTTTCAACCACCCCGCCCCAGTAAGACCCATCGAAGAACATCTGAACTGGGGTACCCAGCTGTCAAAGGCAGCTTTAAAAATGGGACAAAAAGTCAGAGGGTTAACTAAAATGCATAGACTCTCGGCCCACAAGCCTACTGCACCTGTCATAGAAATTGATAAAGTGCAGGTTAGAGCTGCATCGATGTACGGAGCGGTGCTATGGGGCCACAACAAGCTTACCAACCTCACCAAGACTGAAAACACATTCATGAGGAACTTGTTAGGGCTGCCTGTTAGCACTCCTCTGCTACCCCTCAGACTGAATGTAGGGCTCCTTCCTATTGAGGAGGAGGTAGCACTAAGGCCGCTAACATTCTGGAGAAGACAGTGGACTGCTCCTGAATTAGCTGCCTACAAGAACGAGTTTAATGATGTCTGGTCGGATATTAAAGCCAAAAGGATTCCATGCCTAGATCACATTAAGACATATACCAGTAGGATTGGTCTGCCTGAGTTGTGGGCCGCACCAGAAGCAGCCTGCTCTACAATATCTAGGGCTAACCCTGTGCATCACTGTAGGCATCACATCTTAACTCTCCTACACAGGAGCACTACACTCGGCAAGTTGACATCACAGTTCCTCCATGTCAAAGTAGAGTACAACAAACTGGAACAGTTTCTGGATGTGATTTTCCCGGCCATGTCAAGGAAATTGTACATGCAGTTCAGGATGGGTAGTTTGCCAATTAAATCATTTACCAGTAAATGGGACACAAACCAAAGTACTGAGTGCCCATCATGCAATCACCATCTAGAAATTGAAAATCATGTCCTCTTTTTTTGTCCTAAATATCAGGCAGCACGCAGATGTTGGGTTAAACCAATCTGTAGGAACCTCGGATTCAGGGAATGTTCCACTGCTCTGAGAGTTCTTAAATTTGACACACATCCTCCGATAGTCTTCGCAGTGTCCCGCTTCTTAAATGCAATGTGTATGAAGCGAAGTAACTCGCTTATACTATGATTATTTGATGAATTCCTGCTATTGTATTTTATTGATAATTTTCGCATCTCTTTGATAACTATTTTGCATGGTTTAATAAGTTTTTAATTCAGTAAATGTTTTTAGAAAATTAGTAACTTATTATTGCACCAATGTTATTGTAGCTCGTTAGTTCTTAACTTATTTTTTTTTTAACTGCAATGAACCTATGTTTTTTATCATGTGCTTTTATGGACCTGGTGGCCGAAAAAAAGTTATCAATTGATTGATATATGCTTATATGCTTATGGCATTGCTGAGTTTTACTCTGTACTTGAAAACCTAACAAAGAGATTTGAACCATAACGTTTTCCACATTTTTATACCACTGTCAAATCAAATGCAATTTTTTAAAGAAGCATAGTATTTTTTAATAATTACTGAGCTACTCTATTTTTTATTAATTACCGGGCTACCCTGTACACTAGTATGTGCATACATATTTAAATATCCAACAAATTGCAGAAACACTTTAACACACTATATTAATAAAACATAGTGTTTTACAGTGTATTTCCAAATGTTCTTTTCTTTGGTACCATGGTACTCTAGTAAAACTCTGTATTTCCTATTCAACACATATATAAACGTATATATATTTTTCCCAACCTAATAACATTTTTCTAAAGTGGTAATAGGTATGGAAAAATAGCAAACCTCAATTCTTGCCTGCATTGAATAGCATAACAGAGAACATAGGGAAACCTAAAGTGAAAACAAGATGGCTGCCTTTAAATTTGGTAAAGGCAGTCATTAGCCAATTAGCTAATGACTTGTTTTTTGTTGTTATTTTTTACGGAGTCTTATATAGCGCAAATGTGACCCGAAGTTATCGGGTATCAAAGCACTTTACACGAGCACCAGTTGCATTACATGAGGATACATTCATTTTTGTTAGGCACGAAGAGATTAAGAGATTTGCTCAGAATCACAGGATGGTGCATGTCCCTGCCGAGACTCAAACCTGGTTCCCCAGCTCCGATGTCGACCGCCCTAGACTTTAGGCCAACTCCTCTCCCCTTGTCATTGCTATATACCTCTGGAGTGCTGTGGCCACAGATATAACTAAATTAATAACACTTAAAACACAAGAAATACTTACCCTACTTACCTGCCGTACCCCAACAGAATCATCTGCGCACTATAATATATAATCTTTTCAAATTTAGTCAAAATCTGATTGATGGATTTTGCGATATGCAAAATGCAAAAGCCTATATAAAATGCATTTGATTTTACACCCACTTTGGACCCCCCTTTTTTCTTTGACCCCCTTGATGAAACACCGTGAAACTTTTAGAACTGAATGAAATGTGGGCGCCAGGTCTGCAAAGTTTTGTAGATATTCGTCAAATGGGTACAAAGTCATTAAGGGCCAAATATTCTGGTCATTCTAACTATAAATACAGAAATTATAGATATGGTGGGTAGTTGTAGTTAGGTCTGCATTTCCATAAGTAACTTTGGCGCTGTTTGACAAATTCTCACTAAACTTTCCCCCAAAAAAGTTCATCCACCTCAGCTCCTTCCTGGAAAATGTCAGCGTGGGGACTGAAAAAAAGGAGATCGCAAAACACCAAGGGGCAGATTTACAAGCCCCTTACGCCGCCATTGTGTCACTTTTTTTGATGCAACGGCAGTGCAAACAACGCAATCTATTTACAACGTGGCGCATCTAGGGAGATGTGTCATGTTGTAAAGCCCTGCCCCACATTATACCTGCGTCAGGTATAATGTATGCAGGGTGGGTTTCCTCCGCAGGAAGGACTCCACAGGAAGGCCTCATAACGCTACTGCTTCAAAAACGTACACCTGCTTAAAGCAGGTGTAAGGAGTGGCGCAGTACAGTAAGTTTAGGCCTCAAAATACATTGATGGAGTTGCGTAATGCTTGCTACACAACTTCAGAAATGCGTTTCTTAGCCATTTAAGGATACCAAAGCAGGTGGCAGGCACTTTGTTTATCTGATAGCGCATAGTTATCTTGTCATCCATACTCCCAGACTTTTTACCACCTGAACTGGGGAGGGGGTCATGCCCAGGTTGGAAGGCCAAAATGCGGACCCCTGAGGTGGGAGTGATTGCCCACAAGCAGAACCTCTGTCTAGCCCTCATTAAGTTTCAACGAGTTGATGTTCATTCATGCTTCAACCTGGGCGAGACAAGTTTAGAGGGCTTCTGCATTGCAGTTATCCATAGTGGATAAGTATACTACAATTTGAGCGTCATCACCGTAGGAGAAGCATGTGAGCCGATGGGATTACACAATCTCTGAAAGTGGCCTTACGTATAGATTGAAGAAAAGTGGGCAAAGGGTAGAACCCTGCTGCACCCCTGGGACTAGATGGTGTGGTTTAGACCTGTATTGATGAAGATGCACCTGAAACATGTGATTGGAAAGGAAAGTTCTTAGCCATGACATGGCAGTGTCCTGTATTCCCATTCCTTATAGCCTATGAAGCAGCGTGGAGGGGTTCACATTGTCAAATGTGGCACTGAGATACAAAAGGATCAGTGCCACCATCCTGCCTGGATCTACTTGACATCAGAGATATTCAATGACACCAAGGAGGGCAGACTCAGTGCTATAACTAGCCCTGAAGCCAGATTGTGATGGGTGCAGTATCCTATTTTCCTCAATATAAGATGTATGTTACTAATTGACCTGTTTTTCCAACACCTTGACTAGAATAGGTAAAAGTGAGATGGGCCTATAATTTGGCCATATGGGAGGGTCAGGGTTAGTTTTTTTTTATAGTAACGGTGTAACTAAGGCCCATTTCCATGCTGAGGGAACACTGCCTTCAGTCAAAGAGACATTTAGACGCTGGGTGAGTTGTTCCATAATTGGCCTGGCCAGCTTACCCAATACAGAAGGGGGGAAAGGATTCAGCAGAGCTCCTGACCTACTGACCACAAGTAATGAGATAAATGAAGACACCTCTAGAGGACTAAAAGTATTCAAGGTGCGAGACAACCAAAAAGGGGGCTAGTCAGAACAGGCTGCGTAAGTATCAGAAAATATTGTATGGATATACTCTCTTTTTTAAGGAAAAATGTGCAATTTTGTCCACATTGGGCTTGTGAAAGTTGAGTAGACGGACCGTAATAGATGTAGCAGAATGATTCTTAACTACTGTGAAAAGAGTTTTAGGGCAGTTGTTTGCTGCAGTAACTTCATCCAAATAATTCTTGGCTCTAGCAGTGCAACACCTTTCTGACAGCCCTTTAAAGCTGTCCATTAGCTTTGCTTACCCCCATTATTTTTAGCTTGTCTGCCACGTTCTTTCCAGACCTTTACACATTTTTTTCCAGTGGTGCTGTGGATGGTGTCATCAGTGATGTCATAAGTGATATCATTTGAAATTTCATCAGTGATGCCACTGTCCATGTCATGAATGATGTAATATGTGAGGTCCTAAGCAGGGCATTGCAGGCGCAAAAGTTAAAGTTAGCTCAGGTAACTATAACTGGTGAATTTCAATATTTTTGTATAAGTGAAATCTGAGCCTGACTATAACGTCCCTGTAACCTTTGGTTTTTTAGTGAATTTCTAAGGTTTTAAAAAAAATATTTCCTAACTATAACATCCCTGCAACCTTTGTTTTTTTCAGTGAGTTTCTATGTTTCTTTTCATGTTATTTCTTAATAATAACTTTTATTTTTTGTATTGAATTTTGAAGGTTTTTTAATGTTATTTCCTAACTATAATGTCCCTGTAAACTTTGGTTTGTTAAGTGAATTTTTTAAGGTATTTTAAACTTTATTTCCTAACTAACATCTCAGCTTTGCGAGTGGGTGTGTGAGTGTCTGAGTGGGCCTGTCAGTGGGTGTGAGAGTGTCTTAGTAGGTTTCAGAGTGGGTGCTTGAGCCTGAGTGGGTCTCTGAGTGGGCGCATGAGTTGCAGTATGGGTCTGTGAGCGGGTGTGTAAGTTTCTGATTTGGTCTGTGAGTGGGTGCATACGTGTCTGAGTAGGTATATGGCTGTCTGAGTGGGTCTGTGAGTAGAAGTGTGAGTCTCTGAGTGGGACAGTGAGTGGATACATGGGTGTCTGAGTGGGTGCATGAGTCTCTAAGTGGGTGTGTGAGCGGTTGTGTGAGTCTCTGAGTGGGTATCTGAGTCAGTGCATGAGTCTCTGCGTGGGTTTGTGAGTGGGAGCATGAGTGTCTGAGTGAGTCTGTGAGAGGATGCATGAGTCTCTCAGTGAGTCTGTGAGTGGGTTTGTGAGTGTCTGTGTTGGCCTGTAAGTAGATGCATATGTGTTTGAGTGGGTCTGTGAGTGGGTGCATAATTACCTGAGTGGGTCTGTGAGTGTGTGTGTCAGAGTGGGTCTGTCAGTGGGTGGGAGAGTGTCTGAGTGGGTTTCTGAGTGTCTGAGTGAGTGTGTGGTTCTATACATTTTTTAATTTGTTGGGCAGACTTCACGACTCTGTAGTCAAAGTCAAAGTCAAAAGTGCTTTATTCGAGTTGTTACTCATAAAAGCATTTTATACACAAGAATTTTAAAAACAAATTAAATTTACAATCCAGCACATTGACGCAACACTATAGGTTACATATAAAAATTCATTCGGTTAAAAGAAAAATTGGAACATTTGATAAAAATACTTTTCAAGATGAGAAACGCTGGAGTCTAAAAGCAATTATACAAATGCAAAAAAAACAATTATCAAGACAGAGAATAGTTGGTTAACTAGCAGTCTCTATCATGATACATGGTCCTTGATAAATAAAAAGCAGTAATGTCAAATTCATGAGGGCCAATTTTTAACACAGAGAATAGTTATTTAACTAGCAGTCTCTGTATAAGTTGTCGGGCAGAGAATAGTTATTTAACTAGCAGTCTCTGCCTGAGCATCCATGCCCAACCCAGATATTTTGCTGTAGCTATCAGGATCCAAGAAACTTGAGTCGTACAAATAATTCGCATAGCTACTGAACTACTTGATGTCCCAAGGTTCCTGCACATAGGAGCTAACCATACTCGTCTTGGAATAACATATGTTCCGCATGAAAACAGAAAGTGACCCAGAGACTCATCCCCCAACCCACAAGCTGGGCAGGTGCTATTTCCACCTGAACCCCATTTAGCTGTCAATATTTTTATAGGAAGTGCACCAGCTCTCAGTTGGAATAGGAGCTTCCTGTCACCTGGTTTGGAGATGATATCCCAATATGGTTCCAAGACTGGATACATTTTGGCCTCAAGAAAATGCGAAGACATGGACCCAGAGCTTGAAGCATTTAAAGTTTTAGTAGCAATCCATTCCCAAAAAATATCTTTTAAGACACGCTTAGAAGGGAAAGATGTCCCAGCAGGGTCCTGCCATAAAGAACTCAACCCTAGCTCAAACAATATAGATTTCAATAATTTAAGCCAGCTTATCTTGTGAAAGCCATCAGCTTTGATCACATCCACAAAACCCGCGGCATAATGTGAGAGCTCAGGAGTGGTCCAGAGTCTGCGCCAATACAAGATCGGGCGTAATCTGGCCAAGTCCTTGATTTGTTTCCTTCCTAGATCGTATCGGAGAGGCAACAACGGAGTACTTTTAGGTGTACCGGTAAGACTTCTTAAAAATTTATTTTCAGAGGCTTGCAGAGATGTAAGATTTTCAAAGCCCCACATTTCAGCGCCGTAAAGTGCAGACCCAATAGCCTTTGCTTCATATACCAATAAGGCTGGTTTAACAGGTTTGGTTAGCGATTTCCTGTGTTCAGAATTAATTGTGCCAGCTATTTGTTTGTGTCGCAAAATAGCGATATTTATATGCTGGCTCCACCTGTGGTCATCAGTTATTTGGATACCTAGGTATGTGAATGATTTAACTAACTCTAAAGGCCCGCCACTCATCATAATTTTGGACTTAAAGCTACGCTGCGGCTTGAAGCTCATTAGTTTAGTTTTCATAGTATTCACCTCCAGTCCATGTTCCCCACAAAAGTTCTCAAAAATTGTCAGAGCACGCTGTAGTCCACTAGGGGTTTTTGATAAAATTAGCGTGTCATCCGCAAACATTAATATGGGGATTTTTAGTCCTGCAAGAGAAGGAGCATCAACATTCGCAGTTACCAATCGAGAAACTACCCCATTTATGAACAATGTAAATAGAGTAGGAGCCATTGAACACCCTTGTCTGACCCCTTTTTCAACACGGAAATCAGGAGTGACCATCCCGTGACCGCCCCACTGAATTTTTGCATAGTTAGACTCGTGGAGGCGCAGTATCAGGGTTAGTAACTCATCGGAAACCCCCAAGCTATGCAAGACCTGCCACAGTTTTGCACGTGGGACCAGGTCGAATGCAGCCCGCAGGTCGACAAATGCCGCATACAGGCTACACCCCCCCAGAACCACGGTTTTCAACTGTAATAATTGGAAGCGGAACACTTGATCGATCGTGCTTGTTGCCCTTCTAAAACCTGCTTGGAATGGAGATAGAATATTAAAATCCTCAGCCCAGTCGAGAAGCCTATTGACCACCACGCGACCCACGATTTTTTGCACAGTGTCAATAAGGCTAATAGGCCTATAGTTACAGGGCTGAGCTCGGTCCCCCTTCTTATACACGGGGATAATAACTGCACCCCTCCATGAATCAGGGACATCTGCTCCTTGAGCAATTGAGTTTATAAGCAAATGTATATATTTGCACCAGCGTTCACTATCATTTAGGAATATATCAGCGGGTACTCCATCTTGTCCTGGAGCTCGCCCGCGTTTTACTGTACAGATTGCAGACATAATCTCTTTATAGTTAAAATTGTCATCTTCAAAAAACTTCATAGCCGTACTGTCGTCAACTGAGACCCGGGTATTAAGAGTGTATTGCGAACTAAAGAATTTAACCCATGCCTCCTGTGAGACGTTATTACTTGGTGGCTCTTCAGCTCTCTCAGAACCCCATTTTACAATATTCCAGAATACTCTGGAATCCTTCCTGTCACTGGCAATTTTCAGTTTGCACCAGTGTTGCTCGTCCCAATCCTTCTTAGCTTTAGCAATACATACTTTATATTCTTTCCTGGCTAGAGAAACAGACACACAGTCTCGCTTCTTGATTGCCCGGCCAAGGTCGAGTCTTGCCTTCCTACAATCAGAGTTATACCATCTAGCATCTTTTCTGGTAATAACCCCCTTATGTTTATCAGGTCTTAGAAAGTGCGCCTTGATCTTACTAAAGAGGGTATCATGTATTTTGACCACTTCACCCAGATTCTTAGGAGAGGCATTAGCCAGTTCCATAGCTAGAATGGCTTGATCAGTTTCACTGTTAATAATATCAATAGCCTGCTGATTTCTCGCTACAGTGTCCCAACGTAGCCTACGCATATTGTTCTCGGGGATAATGGGCGGAGGGACGAATTCATTCATGCAGCTAGAGTTTGATTCAGCAGGCCACCATTTGTGAGTCACACTTAGGGGGTTATGGTCACTCTCAGATCTTATGATGACTTCCATATCACAAAGGGCAGGCCACAGATGCAAACTGCAGATCACATAGTCAATTCGACTTTTGTGCCTCCCATTGTCGAAAGTTGGTGAGCCAATTCTGTCCCCAGCTGTTCTCCCGTTCATAGCTCTCAAGCCTTTTTCAAGACACAGTGCATTAATAGCTATAATGTCCTCTGTCCAACGGGAGACTGGTTTCAGTTGAAGTTCAGGGATGCCCCAGAAGGAATCCTCATCAGCACCAGTGAAAGCATCCCCCACAACCAATGGCTCAAATGTCCTATTAAGGTCTCCTGCTATAACGATGTTATTTTTAGCGGAGTGCTCCTCGATGAGGTCGGCCAAGGTTAGTAATGTTTCAGATCGACCTTTGGAACTCCTAATATAAATATTGTAAATATCAAGTGACCCTGTTCTGTCATTAGAAATCCTAATAAGCTGGATATCATTGTGTCCAGTAGCTATATTTTTAACTGAGAAATTTAGTGCTTGTCGAATCCAGATAGTAAGCCCCCCCATAGGTCTACCTTTCGGACCCTTAACAGCTGACACATAAAAATTCAAATAGCTTAATACAAAGACAGGGTCGCAAGCCCAAGTCTCCTGGAATATACAAATATCAAATTGAGTAACAAAGCCAAGCCAGTCCCCACAATCGAGCTTGGATGTCAGACCAGCTATATTCCAGCAGAGTAGGTTAGCAACTCCAGACAAACGACCCTGGCGTAATCCAGGAAAAGAGTTTAGTACACAAGCCTCACCCTCTGGTTGGACAACCAAGTTATTCAACAAATCATTAGTAAGGCAATTAACATTCTGGGTAGATAAGCTATCCGAATTTTGATCCCCATTAGCTAGTGGTACTTGGCTTAGATTTATAGAGAGTCAATCACAGTCATCAAGATTGGAAAGGGCTGAAAATCTATTCTCTAGATTTAGACCCCTCTCTGGTTGCTTCACTTCCCTCCGCCCTTTTGTTGGGACAACGTTCCACTTAGTTTTTAGCATTGTTTTATTAGAGACCCTCCCACTACACTGATAGAAAAAGTCTAAAGTGAGTGGAATGATTTCAGTCGATCTCCGCTGCGGAGGTAGAAGGTTGGGTAGAATATTGGCCAAAACCTCTGGGTCAGAAAAATGTAGGATGACGCAGTCACCCAGAAACTTCTTTGTACTATTGCCTATCCACCTCACCCTTCTAGCCTTTACTATTTCGTCAGCCAATTGGTGCCTACCCCTAGGAGTTATTACCATGTTATTTGTTAACCAATAAAGTGCTTTAGACAATAGGGATGAGGTAGATTCTTCCTGACCAGACTGCAAAAGAGGAACATTGGCTAAAACCAAGACCAATGGAGAGGCCTCAACTATCAACTCTACCGAGCCATTTACAGATTCTGGGGCGGAGGATGCGGATCACTGAAATAATATAGACTGCCAAAATATCGACCTGCAAAAATATCGTTGCCAAAATATCGACAGACAAAATATCGATTTTCTATCTACAAACAGGTAAGTACAAAAATATCGAGTACAAAATATCGTTAACAATAATATAGATGTAAAAAATATCGACTTTATTAAAAACAGTGTTAAATTAAATTAATATTAAATTTAAATGACTAAAATATACTTAAAAATACTTAAATTAAATTATAATAATTAAATAATAAATGAAAATAATTTAAAAAAAAATTTACAATCTTATTTGTTGACCCTGAACCCTAAAATATACCCCTTTACCCAAAAACCCAAAACTGACCCTGAACCCTAAAAATACCCCTTTACCCAAAAACTAAAAACTGACCCTGAACCCTAAAAATGCCCCTTTACCCAAAAACTGAAAACTGACCCTGAACCCTAAAAATGCCCCTTTACCCAAAAACTGAAAACTGACCCTGAACCCTAAAAATGCCCCTTTACCCAAAAACTGAAAACTGACCCTGAACCCTAAAAATGCCCCTTTACCCAAAAACTGAAAACTGACCCTGAACCCTAAAAATACCCCTTTACCCAAAAACTGAAATCTGACCCTGAACCCTAAAAATGCCCCTTTACCCAAAAACTGAAAACTGACCCTGAACCCTAAAAATGCCCCTTTACCCAAAAACTAAAAACTGACCCTGAACCCTAAAAATACTCCTTTACCCAAAATTTAGCAATATTATTTAATTACCAATTAATTATTAATTAACAATAACAATAAAGTAAATATATTAGCACATTAGCTGTAATTATTTTAATAATTAATATTATTTTTTCCCAATTAATTACTTAATAATAACACAAAATTATATATTAAAATGTACTCTAATTAATGTAATTAACTAATTACAATTAATCAATTACCAATTAATTACTAATTCAAAATATGTACAAAATTATATTAATTAATTAACTAATTATTATTAATTATCAATTAATTATTAATTATAAATATTTACAAACATATATTAATTAATTAATTATTATTAAATTACTTCCCACCCTATTCCCCTATAAACCCACAACCCGCTACAGAATTACATAACGCAATTATTAAAAAAACAAATTCCATTTAATAAAATATTTTATAACATTAATACACACTTTTCACACATATTATTACATAAAAATACACTATAAAATATTATATATTATTAAAAATTCGATATTTTTGCTATCTATATTTTAAACAGTCGATATTACTTCACTTACCTGAAAAACGATATTTTTGTAGTCGATATTATGTCCAGTCGATATTTTGTCCAGTCTATATTTAAAACTCGATATTATGTCCAGTCGATATTTTGGAGTCGATATTTTGTCTGTTCACCGGAGGATGCATCTGAAGGAACATCTTTATTCTCTGTACTATCTAAAATGGATATCAAGGGAGCCACCGAAGGAACTGGTAGTGAGGAAGCCCCACCACCCACCAAAGAAGAAGAGGCCTTACTGGACTCAACCCTACTAGAAACAGCATCTGGTAGTTTGCCTACTTCAGATAAGGTTTGATTCAGTAAACCCCCAAGGCGATTCACTTCCTTAGTGAGTTTATCAATTCTGCCTTACAGCGGATTAACAATGTCCTTTATCTTAGTGTCAATCATACTCAGTAAGTTCTTAAATTGACCACTAGTAAGAGACATAGAAACGTCATCCAGAGTGGCATCTTCTTCCCTTGCGGATTTGCTAGGGGGCGATGCAATCTTTTTGCGGCTTGATCTGAGCCCAAATCGTTTCGGCTGTGGCTGTGGCTTTTTAGCCCCTCTGGTGGATCGTGGAGCGGGCACCGGAGTGGGGGCTTTGTCCTCCGGTAGTTGTTGTTCAGTCTCCATCTCACTCTCGCTGTCTAACTCAATCAGAACCGACCGGTTCATTACAGCGATATCAGCTTGGTCAGATTCACTTACAGGTGGACAGCAGGAGGTAGGTTGCTCCGTGGACTCGGCAAAAGCTGAAGCCGGCGAAGTTGGTGAACTCAGGGCAGACGGTGAACTCAGGCCAAGCGAAGATCTCCTGTCACTATTAATTTTGGCAACTACCTGAAAGATATAGTTGTCCATAGTGTTTTTTGCAGGGGATAACTTTTTGCCGGGCATATTTCACTAACAGACAATGCTTTTCAAAGGCACGGGGTAAACAGGTGCTCCAAGAGGCAACAAATCAAAAAATAACCCCCAGCTATAACACAGGCTCACCTCCTTAAACCAGGTTTTCTAACAGAGTAACGGGCCCAACCCAACCTTGTCCAGCCTCGGACGGCCTCAGACGGCCCGCCCTTTGTCCGGGCTTCGGGAGGGAGACCGGGCACAGCAAAGCAGGAAGAGAGGTCAAGTCAGGAACGACCAGCAGCGAAGAAGTCTCCTCTCAAAGGACAGAACACCCGCTCCGCCGAGGGAGCAGCGTTTTTCTAGCGCCTCAGGGCGCGATGACCCCGCTGGAGTGGATCCGGGTCGCTGGGCAGGCTGGGAGTTGTAGTCTCCCTCCGCTCGGCGGCCGCTAAGGTAACAACAGCGGCGGCGGGAGGGAGACCGGGCACAGCAAAGCAGGAAGAGAGGTCAAGTCAGGAACGACCAGCAGCGAAGAAGTCTCCTCTCAAAGGACAGAACACCCGCTCCGCCGAGGGAGCAGCGTTTTTCTAGCGCCTCAGGGCGCGATGACCCCGCTGGAGTGGATCCGGGTCGCTGGGCAGGCTGGGAGTTGTAGTCTCCCTCCGCTCGGCGGCCGCTAAGGTAACAACAGCGGCGGCGGGAGGGAGACCGGGCACAGCAAAGCAGGAAGAGAGGTCAAGTCAGGAACGACCAGCAGCGAAGAAGTCTCCTCTCAAAGGACAGAGCAAAGTTACATGGGGGGCCGTGTTGAGTGTCGGGACGAGTTCACTACTCCTCTACATAGAAAAATAATCAGCTTTTGGGCATTTTCTTCTCCATCAGGGGTCCCTCACATGCCCCTATATTGATCCCAGGAGGTCAGGGTATCTCCATCCTACCCCCTTCTATTGTATTTCACCTTTATTTTTTCCACAGGGGACTGTTCCTCGATGTCTAAAAGGGTGGCTACAAATTTCTACTCAGGTTGGGTTCAGCTAATCATGGCAATCCTGTTGGTGAGTGGGTTCATGCCTCTAGATATACGCATTTGGATTTCCTTTATTATCTCAAAAACTACTGAACAGATTTACACCAAATAACAAAAAGATTGTTTTCTGGTCCAAGACCTACCTTTCTGCCAAATTTAGTGTAATTCTGTTCTGCGGTTCGGGATGCTTTTGTGTCTAAAAAATCTGTAGGAATTAACATGGCAAATGCACTTTCTTCGACCACCCTTTTTTCTCAACCCCCACTTGACGGATCACCCTGAAACTTTTCATGCACAACTAGACCGAATCCGGCACTTTTTCTGGAAAGGTTCATGAAGATCCGTCAAACGGAGAGATGGAAACTAGGTCCTAACTATAATTACCTACTGACAACCGCCAGTAGGATATATATATACATATATACATATATTACTTCAAAATCTGATGAACAACTCCGCCATAACGATTAAACCCGCCGACAAAGGGGGAATTATCGTTATCCTTGACACTAAGGATTACATTCAAGAAGCGGAACGCCAACTTAAGGTTCCACAACATTACAGCAAGTTGAAAACGAACCCTATAGGAAAAATGATGTCCGATCTTAAGGAACAACTAATGGTCTGGCAGGCAAAGGGACTGATCAATGAAGACGAGCGGAAATATATGACTACGGAACATCCAATCACTCTGTGTGTGTATTTTCTACCAAAAATCCACAAGACACTTATCCATCCACCGGGAAGACCCATTGTGTCCTCATGTGATTCATTGTATGAAAAGGTCTCAAGGTATGTTGACAACTTTCTCGCTCCGATTGCCCAAAGCATGCCATCGTACCTAAAGGACACCGGAGACTTTCTGAGAATCCTAATGGATATACCATGGAATCCAAATTACCTTCTAGTGACAATTGACGCCGTGTCACTATATACCTCAATAAGGCATGAAATAGGTTTGAAAGCTTGCAAGTATTTTCTACACCAACATAACATCAAGGAATTGCAACATACAACTATGCTCCTGAAAATGATAGAGCTATGCCTGACAAACAACGTATTCTTATTCAACAGCGAACTGTATAAACAAGAATGTGGCACGGCCATGGGAATTTCTTTCTCTCCCAATTACGCCAATATCACCATGGGCTATTGGGAAAAAATGCTAGTATGGAACAACAATGAACAAGAAGAACTTGACCGAATTATACTATGGGTCAGATATATTGATGACCTTTTCCTTATTTGGAATGGGACCAACGCACAGTTTCAAGAGTTCTTCATTAAACTGAATCAAAATGAGATTGGGCTACAGTTTACATGTTCAACCAATACCAAGGAGATAGACTTCCTAGACACTAAAGTCTATGTCTCAGAAGGTAAACTAGAAACCACGTTGTTCCGCAAGAAAACTGCTACCAATAGTGTCCTCCATGGAACCAGTGTCCACCCGAAATCACTGCTCAGGAGTATCCCGTACGGAGAATACGTCCGACTTAAGAGAAACTGCTCGAAAGTAGAAGATGCGGAGAGAAAAATTCTGGAAAGTAAAACCAGATTCCAATCCAGAGGATACAAAGATTATGTATTGAATGACTGCAAAAAGAAAGTCGATAAAATCAGCAGAGCAGAAACTCTGATTGAAAAAGAAAAACCCCCACAAGACAAGGATCCTCCAAGATTCATAACCACTTACAATAAGGAAAGTGGATTGATTGCAAAGAAAATGAAAAAATACTGGCATCTAATAACCAGCGATCCAGACATTGGACCATTAGCTGGGAAACATCCTTCCATTACATATAAAAAGAACACTTCTCAGCAAAACTTGTTAGTCAAAAGCCACTTTCAGATGCAAGAACAACCGAAATGGTGGACTGAACAAAGTGTGGGCTTCAAACCATGCACTACATGCAAAGCCTGTAAGATAGGTAAAAAAATGAAGAATGTAATGGAACCCAATGGAAAATACATGCCAATCAAGCAATACATCACATGCACATCCAAAAATGTAGTGTATGCGATTGAATGTAAATGTGGTATGAAATACATAGGATCCACAACATGTATGCTAAAAAAAAGAATTTTGGAGCACATCCGAGCTGTTAAGAACTCCAATCTGCTATATGCTACAGCCAAACACTTGAAATCCTGTCAAAATGGGGATTGGCGAGCCGTGAGTTTCTATGGACTAAGAATGCTGACCAAACTAGAAAGAGGAGGAGACACAGTACGTCTCTTAAGACAAATGGAATCCCGTCTCATAATCCAATTCCGAACGAAACATCCCAGAGGCATGAACTTTGGAGAAGACCTCCACATACATCTGGAGTGATACTGAACCCAGCATGAACTTTGATTGACTGTAAAAGGGTACTATACCCAATGACACAGTATTATGAACTGTAAAGCAATAAGCCCTAAGTGAAATCAACTTAAGATGCTTTGAGTACTATACTCATATAACCATAGCACACCAGTTCTTTGTTTTAACTTAAATTTTAATTTAACTGTTTGCAACATATTGCTTGATGAACTACATATCCCATAAATGCCACTTAATGGCTAACATGGGGCAGTATATAAACAAAAAGCAAAAAAGGACTTGCTGACCGTGAAAAAAGCCGTGAGGCTGAAACGCGTTGGTGGAGTGTTTGTGTGTGATTAAAGCTTCATAAAGTATCCAGTTGTGCCGCCCTCTTTGTTCGAAAAACATATATTTATATATATAAACATATATGTAGGCGGTATGCGGTGTGCCAGAACACTGTTACTCTCATGATGTCTAATCAGGGCTTCACAAATATCTATCGCCTATGGATGATAAGAAACCATACAATCCAAGATCAGGTGCTTGAGCACATCAAATAGTATGTCTAACTGATTATAATCTTTGAATACCTGACAATTCACTTTTAAATTCTGCGGCCCAAAATACAAGGAGAGATAAGTCTCTTGATTGTTATGCTCAAGATAAACTCTTGCTTGTTCAAGAGAATTTGAGTACTCTGTCAAAAGTAATAATTTATCTTCAAATAAAAATGTTCAAGAATATCAGAGGAAGTTCCAGCTAAACAGTGAATCAAAATGTTACTAGGAGAAATTGGTTACAATGGGGCCAGATGTATCAAGGCTTTTGCGACTCGCAAACGGCCTTTTAGCATGATTTGCTATGTATCAAAAAAATCGCAATTTAAGGAATCGCAAAACATTGCGATTCCTTATTTTGCCATAGCATTTACGGAATCGCAATTTTAGCGATTCCTTAAATGATATGTATGTAACTTTTTGAAACTGCAAATTTGTGTTAAGAAATCGCAAATTACCACCAACTTGTATTTGGTGGTAATTTGCGATTTCTTTTAAAAATGCCCTATTTGGCATTTGTGAGGGTGGCATGTGGCACACATACATGCCCATAGGGCATGTATGTGTGCCACATGCACACACATGTACATTTCAGGGGTGCAGCAGGGTGTCTTTGTGACACCCCTGCACCCTTGAAATAATTCTCAAATTGCAATTAGCAAATTGCGATTTCGCAATTTGAGAATTATTGCACTATCATTCCCATGGACCTCATGGCCCATAGGAATGCATTGGAAATTATTCTTTATTTGCGAATTCGCAAAATGCGAATTTGCAAATAAAGAATATTAAGGAATCACTAAAAAATAGCGATTTTGTACATACATTCCATTTTGCGAATTCTAAATAGTGATTCGCAAAAAAACGCTATTTAGAATTCGCAAATCGGAATCTTGATACATCTGCCCCAATGTCTCTAGTTCAGATGGACACTCATGTCTTTAAATCAGTGCATTTCTTTGTCTTTGAATAGCTCTTAAACTAAATGGTGGCACAAGCGCGCATCGCTCCTACCTTGGGATTTTGAAGTAATACAAGTTTTCTCTTCCTCTTACAGGCTTTCCAGCTCCGTCCAGCGAGGAAGGATTCCGACACAATTCAATTAATGCTCAAAGGCTTGAATGACTGCTACATATTTGAAAGTCAATAATTACAGAAAGGCACAAAAGGATATGATGGATTCAGTAAAGGTTTCACCTAGTGGCAAAGCTAGATATTTGTGGACAATAGGGCGTTTTGGGTTCAACTTGTTGGATTGCAGGTGTCCTGCACCATATAAAAGAATGCAGACTTTTCAAGTGTTCCAAAAAGTTAGTGTTCCAGTCATCACATAAGAAATTCTAACAACGGTAATGTGGATGTGCAGACAAATGAGTACATTGTTTCTTGTTATTGTTCACAGAGAATGTGGGTGTACTGAATCAAGAAAGAACCAGTCCAAACATTTTGTGTCAGTAGACAACTACCAAGAGACCCAAAAGTGGATTCTCCGAACCCCTGCCAGCTAAAAAAGACACACCACACTATCTTGAGGGAGAAGAACCCTGAAGTCTTTGTTTATCTTCTTCTATGTCCCAACCCCGTTTCTCCTAGAGGTTAACTGCCATTGCTCGTGTGTCAATTCGCGCATTGATGGTCAGGTTTCAGGAGATCAGTAGGACTATCTTCGCTCCAGGAGAACACAGACTTTGGGTGAGTGGCTCTTAAAATCAATAACTATAATCAAATCTACATTTTATGAATTCACACATTTTAATGTTTAATAATAGCGATGTGTCAAACTAAAGGATTCTTTTAAAAAACAAACATTAAACATATCTTTGAGTCTTTTCTTAACATCTGTAAGTCCACAAAGTACAGCCATAGAACCAGCCAAAAGAGGGCCCTTTATTCCAGCCGAAGAGGAAACAGCTCCAGCTTGGGGTACTTTAAATAAACATGGGAAGCTCTCCTTGGTAATGGATTTAATGACCCAGTGGACTTTCTTTTAATGTTGCTGGGGGGCTGCTGCACTCTCTGCAACCTCGCACCATACTACAAAAATTAGTTGGTGGTGGCCCTGCCTCTTCTAGTGGCGCCACAATGAAGACATCATTTAATAAAAAAAACATAGGGCATTTAGGTGGGTGCTCCTTGCTGGAGCAGTGAATAATAAATTAACTCCTGTCGTTCATTTATTATTATTATTTTTTTTGGTTTTTATTGTGTGACCCAGGGCCCACCTGGAGCATTTAAAAATTATTATGGACCAAAAGGGGAGTTGTTTTAAACATTGTTGCTTCAGAGCCTACCCAGGGCATGCACATGTGGCCAAATCATTGGGGGCTGTGAGGGGGGCCACATGGCCCCTGTGGCCTGTGCCGACTCCCCAACAGCACTGATAACAGGTGTCAATAGGAGTTGCCATTTCTTTTTAAAGTAGGTGCCCAGTGCCCACATGCAGCACCCACATGTGGCCAAGTCATTGGAGGGTGCAGGAGGAACCCCAAGGTGCCCGCAGCTCATGGTGGATCTCCAGTCAGCACTGTTGTAATGTCGAGAGGCGGTTCAGCCACTTTGCTCCCATCTGGACGGGAGCAGCATTTTTCTCTGCTCCCATCCTGGCATGATATATTAAAAAACAATGGTTCCCTAGGAGGAAGCATAACAAGCCTTTGCTTCCTAGACAAACATCCCCAGGTATCAAAAGATGTTTCTGTATCACATAGTTTAATGTGAAAATACATTGACAAATAATACAACAATCAATGTAGTTCTTGTCAATATGCCAAAGGTGATCTGGTGAATGCAGCAACAAGCAGGAATGTGAGGCCACAGGCAAGTCGCAGTCTAGGTTTCAATAGAAAATCAGTCACTGTCAGGGTATTGGTCACAGGTCAATGGCCCAGAGTTCTAGATATTATCCAAAAGAATGCTGCTAGATTCCAATCAGCCACCATGTTTTGTCCAATGGTAATGGAATCCAATTTGTAGATGTGTAGCAGTTTTCTTCGTGAATATAAAGCTGCAAGGTCACCACCTGATGAATTAAATCATCCCTAAGGTAACTACATCGCGTGCCCTTGCCATGCACTGCTAATTACACACATATTACATCAGTGATGTCATGTTCCATGGCATCATTGATAATATCACTACAATATTATTGATGAGAAACCCATGCATGGTGGATGCATGAGTTATAGTTACCTTAGGGCTGCTGAATTTCTATGATTTGGTGTGTGTAAAATCTGAACCTAACTATATCATTCCTGTAACTTTTTCTTATTAAAGAATATATATATATATATATTCACTTAAAAAAACAAATGTTACAGGGACGTTATAGTTAGGCTCAGATTTCACTCATACAAAACCAGTGAAATTCAGCAATTATAGTTACCTGAGCTGACTATAACTCATGCCCCGCAATGCACTGCTTATGGCCGCACATATTACATCACTCATGACATGGTCAGTGACATCACTAAGGACATCACTGATGACAACTCAAATGACATCACTGATGATATCATCCACTCATACACCCACACAACCACTCATACACTCACTCACACACCCATACAACCACTCACACACCCACTCACTGATCCATTGAGCCACTTACGCGCCCACTCTCTCCCACATATAACTATTCATACAGCTACTTACTTCCCATACACCTACTCACACAGCCACTCACTCACCCATAAAGTCACTCACAAAGCCACTCACTCACCCATGGAGCTACTCACACACCCACTTATTCACCCATGAAACCACTCACATACCCAGTCACTCACCCACACGAAAATTCATAAGGACCGCTAGACCACCAGGAAAATAAATTGTTTCATCTGTCGGGAAATGTTGAAAGAGTTGTAAGCAATGTCTTTCTTAGTAAGGCACTCATTATGATGAGAGCCAGAAAGCCTTTGACCGCAGGTCGAAGGCTTTCCGAGTCTCATCGAAGTTTCTGTTTCGAATGCCGCATTACGATGCAGGCTGCTGTAAGTGAAACCGGTCAGTCATTCAAGGAGCCTGTCGGCCAGACGGAAACCTGCCCGTAATTCCTACGGGTGGCGTTTCTGTTGTAGGGATTACAATGTTGGTTTGCGAAAGGCTTTTCATGTTGGGCTTTCCAACATGGAAAGCCTGTCGGATAATGACATTGGGGGCCCCTAGCAGGGCCCCCTTCACCCTGCGGCCTCAGTTGGGGGCCAAGGGAGCACCTATGGTGCCCTCCTGTTCATCCCTGCATCCTGTGGCAGGCACCCTTAGGTGCCTGCCACACGGTGCATGGATCAACACATTCTCCCATTTGTCTATGGGAGCTTGTACTATGGCCAGTTTACATCCGCAGAACAAGCTCCCATAAACAAATGGGAGAATGCGGCCCCACCATGTGCGGTCGCATTCTTATCACAGTGTCCCAAGACCAGAATAGTACCAACATCGTAATTAGGCCCTAATTTGCTTGAAATTCCATGGCAGAAATACTATTTAATGAGCACTCTTGATGTGCACTCTCTCTATATTAGTATACAGCCAGAATATGTACTCAGAGCATGTACTCATTATCTATGGTTGAGATTGCTACAATGTAATAAACACCCTAATATGATTCTGCTAAAGATTTTTGTTTGCATGCTGAACATTATTTTTTTATTTCTGTACTGGCTTGTATGCCAATTACCATTAATAGCTATGTGCCCATGCTTTGAACCTAGCTACACAAACATCCTTATCAGAGGGCTGAAGGTGCGTGCACTATATACAGAATAACATAACAATACACTAAACATATGACCTTTTAGCTACAGTTTATTCATGATTTGTTACTCATCAGCAATAATAATAAAATTCCTGCCAAGCAATTTGTAAAGGCATTACATCAGAATAGGTTAAAGTTGAAAATCACTTATAGCATGTATTATTCATTTGTAGCATGAGTTATTGCACTAGCAAATATTTGGGTTTCAAACTAAAGGTGCTGAAGGGTACATTTTAGACCCAATGTTATAAAAAAGAAGCCGCAGGGAATGATCTCTTCCTTGGGAGGAGCAATCAATTCCTGAGATGCTTAAACAGGAGTATTGACTAAAGGGATCCCCAAGAATAGGAAAAAAGTAGGAAAACAAAAATGCGATGGGTGAAGTACCTACATTCAACTCAGCCGCTGGCGCCCCAATCCAGTCCATACATTCTTTGCCACCTCAGACAGGAATAACCCATATGCAAATCAGCCTGGACCACGTTATACCTGAGTACAAAGGCCTGATGAGCCCACTGACAATTTGCAAGCATTCCTCACAACACCATTTCTGTGTTTGATGTAAAGCCTTTGAGTGGCCAAGGGTATGCCCATAGGTGGGTCCCATGCTCACAGTGGCATAGGTTCCAAGCTATACCTCACTGACTGGGGTTGATTCAATACCCCCCTGCACCACACGCCATTACTGATTGTTGGAGCCGCCTCCCTGCTACTCCTCGTAGGGGCCTGCAGGCACTTCCGGTCGGCCTGCACGAAGAGCGGTTAGCGCTCTAGTGATTAGCTTCCTCTGGGCTATTTAGCCCTCGCAGTACCACGAGCGCGCAGCGATCGTGCGCAGCCCCGCCGAAGACCCGCCAAAGAGCTGCCCGTCTGCGCCCGTCCGCGCTAAGGCAGCGCCAGGCGCCAGGCATCCTGTTCCTTTTACCTGCAATTAATGCGGTAAGATGTGCTACTCTAAAACAGAGTTGTTGAGCCTTCAGCATTCCTCCTGTTCCTGTGCCAGACGAAACCCAGCCCATATTTTAAACCCCCTGCTACACCCCTCCCAGCTCTGCTCTACTGCCAAATCTAAAGCTAATCTGCCCCAGGCCCAGGCCCTCAGACTAGGACACCTAAATGTCAGATCTATGCAAAAACATCATCTAGATATCCATGACCTCTTAACAGATCACTCTCTTGATGCCCTGTTCATGACCGAGACGTGGCTCCATGATGACATGGACTCGGTCTGCAATTTAGCTACTCCTACGGGATTTACCATACACACTGTGAACAGGAGCTCAAGAGGGGGTGGGCTAGCGCTCATAGTTAAATCTCATCTTGCTTGCCAACTAACTAAAGTGGACATTAAGGGCAGCGAAAGCGCTCGCTTTTCTATCAAAGCCAACCCACAGTTCTGCGCAACTGGCCTCTTGAGTTATAGACTCCCTGGCGCTGACGCCCCCTTCATTAACTCACTCCTACAGTATCTGGGCACTAACATCACTAAAACGGCTAACTTTACAATCATAGGTGATCTCAACTTACATCTAGATAGAGACACCGAGCCCAAAGTTGCCACCTTTCTCGCGGATCTCTCTGCCTTCCAGCTTAATCAACTCGTAATTGGTCCCACCCATAGAGCGGGACACCTCCTTGATCCCATCTTCTCTAACATTACGAGTTGATCCGCATGCCCGCCTATTCCCATGACCTGGACAGACCACCATCTAGTAATACTGTCAATTTCCTGCAATTCGAGCCCTGCTGTGGTACCCACTCCGCTAGTTCAAAAACGTCCATGGAGAAAACTTCGCCTTGAAGACTTGCATAACCTCCTGGTGTTAAATCCCCCTCCCTCAAGTGAGGACCTGGACGTAGGGTATGACCAATTTTGCCTCTGGATCACCCAGGCACTAGACACCCTGATCCCTGCCAGATGGATCAAGGCCCGTACCCATACGGCTAGTCCCTGGTACAATTCTGAACTAGCCACTCTGAAAAAGGAATGCAAAAAGGCGGAGAGGGGCTGGAGAAAAAATTACGATGCCAATCTTAAACAGAACTATGTCCTACTCCAGAAAACTTATCACCGAAAGGTTTGTAGAACAAGAGCGGCATACTATGCTAATGAAATCAGCAGTAGCTCCAACACCTCGAAATCTGTTTTTAAAATCTTGAAAGACCTTACGGCGAAAAAAACGGTTATCACTACCACTACCTCCCCTGAGCTTTGCAACAATATGGCTAATTTTTTCACCAATAAGATTAGGAAAATTTATGACACCTTTCCAAATCGTCCGCAGTTCTCGGCTACTTTGGACCCCACCAGACCTTCTCTCTCCTCCCTTCCTACACTTGAGCGAGAGAGTTTTCCAAAAATTTGTAGGAAAATCAAATCTGGCTCCCCGGCGGATCCCTTAAAACCAGAGACTTTCTGTGAAGCTCACGAACTTATCACAGAACATATACGAGACATTATTAATCTGTCTCTCTCTACCGCCAGAATTCCTTCCAAATGGAAGCAGGCTTGGGTTTCCCCCATCTTAAAAAAACCCAGCCTAGACCCCACGCTTCCTGAAAATTTTAGGCCCATCTCCCTGCTTCCCTGGCCAGCCAAAATCATCGAGGCGCATGTCAACAACATTCTGACCAACTTCCTTCTTACCAATAACATTCTGGATGACTCCCAACACGGGTTTAGAGCTGGTCACAGCACCGAGACAGCCTTGCTCAGTGTCACAGAGGACCTCCGTACCATTCTTGACACCGGCGGAACGGCAGCACTGGCCCTGTTGGACCTTAGTGCTGCCTTCGATACGGTGTCACACGAGGTCCTTCTGACGAGACTGGAGGAAATTGGAATTACCGGGACAGCCCTGGGATGGTTTAGAGACTTCCTTTCCAACAGGTCTTTCAGAGTCTCCACCCCCCCTTACATCTCTAAGGAGCATAACATCGGACAGGGAGTGCCGCAGGGTTCTTCCCTGAGCCCTACCCTGTTCAATGTCTATGTCCGCCCTCTTGCAGAGGTGGCTAGAAGGAACGGACTAGCACTGGTGTCCTACGCTGACGACACCCAGTTGGTGGTGGCTCTTAATGACAACAGTGGTCTGGAGGCTCACCACTTCAAACAGACACTTACTGACATCACCAACTGGATGATGGCGAATTTCCTCCAACTGAACGCGGGGAAAACAGAGATACTGCTCCTGGGGAAAAACACCGCGTCCTGGGGAGATAGCTGGTGGCCTGATGTCCTGGGCCAACCTCCCAAGCCAAAGGAGTGCGTTAAAAATCTGGGAGTCTGGGTGGACTCAGCACTAAAGTTCACTCACCATACCAAAAAGGTGGCTGCCACTTGCTTCGGCATTTTACGTAACCTCAGACCTATTTTGAGGTTCTTCGACTGCCGCACCCGCCAGTTAATTGTTCAGGCGACCATCCTTTCAAGACTGGACTATGCCAGCTCTCTTTTACTGGGGGCGAACCTTGCCGAAACCACCAGATTGCAGAGAGTCCAGAATGCGGCAGCCAGGACGCTGGTAGGTCTCCCTCGCCACTCCTCAGTGTCTGGAGCCTTGAAAAAACTGCATTGGCTCCCGGTGGATAAAAGGATCCAGTTTAAGGCACTGTGTTTAGCTTTTAAAATCCTTAAAACCGCCTCTCCCCCAATGCTGTGCCCCCTCCTGTCGGAGTACATTCCTAGGAGGTTGCTTCGCTCAGAGGGACAACATCTCGCGATCATCCCCCGCACCAGACTGGCCAGAGTAGGCGGCCGATCCTTTAGCTTCCTAGCTGCTAAGCTATGGAACAGTCTTCCGGAATCTATCCGTGGTATACAGGACCTTTTGGCCTTCAGAAAGGCCATCAAAACTCATCTCTTCCAATAATTTCTTCCATTCCTCTGTGCCTCTACTCTCTGCAATTAGTCTGCTCGCAGCGCCGGGACGCCCCTTGGCTGGGGCAGCCGTGCGCTATACAAATCATTATAACATTAACATTAACATTAACATTGTGCTCCCTTCTGGGGTTGGCCACTCATAGCACTTTCAAATGGGTTGCTCCCATGAGGAGCAGGGACAGTTTGATTTGCATAAGGCGCACCTGTCTCCAGAGTAGCAGAGTGAGCACAAAATTATGGGTTGCAATGCTACCCAAAGTGATTGCTAGTGGTTTAAACTATTCACAATCATTCCTTCCATCACTTTTGTGTGTTTGATGTAACACACTAAGTGGCCAAGGATATACCCAGAAGCATTGAAGCACTGCTGGTATCTTATTAGATAAGTTATGTGCATTCCTTTAATCACTTCTTAACAGCAAAACAATTAAAGTACCCTTAATGGCAAGTCAGAAAAGAAAATATGCCCCAAAAACATGGTTGAAGTAGGGAAAGAGATTCTTTTAATGGTGGGATTGCAAGGTCTGTAAGAACATGTTGATAGATCAATTTGTTCTGTTCCACCTGGCAAGGAAAAGAAGCTTATCGTGGTGTTCTTTACTTAAAATACATAATTTACTTTCTAGGTTCTTGAATGCCTGTGCCACAAATGCTATGCAGGTGGTACAATGTTCCCTATAAAACAGAGGATACTCAAACATCGGCATGCAATAAAATAAAGGGGTCCTCCAGATCCTGTTGCCTAAAGGTTTGACGAATTTCATGAGTTATTGTGAATGTACTTCATGATTGATGAGGTAAACAAAGACAGAGTTGGAGGCAGAGTGATACAATTAAAGAGGATGGAGGTCTACTAAATAATACTCCTTAGAACGCACCAGTCACATTGGTTGGATATTGATGAGAAACTTGTATTTATAATTGCGGGCTTCTGAAAATTCTGGTGAAAAAGTCCTACTAAAGTCTAGCTCTCATTCCTATTATAGATTTGAAATGATTGGGTGGCGCTAGAGTGCGCCCGGCAAAGATGGCCGCACTGCTGTGAGGCTCTGCCTGGCCGAGCCACGATCCGCCTATTATCTGCTGCATCTAGTAATTTTAACGCCCGCTGCATTCATGTGTGGCTTCCTGCCCCCTCGTTGAGTCCACTGGTGGTGCTTGTGGCCCTGTCAGCTCGCTACTGTGGGGAAAACGAGCTTGTGTCGACCAGACACCGTGGTGCAGAAAATGTCGACAGCCGCGACGTTGTAGGCCTTTTTGCACAGTGGGGCCTTGGCATCCTGCCTGGATCTTCACATAACATCCCCTGCTCCTCTAGGTGCTGCGCCCTGCAGTTACCGCTGTCCGTCCTGCTGTGTTCGCATGAAGCCGACGCCGGAGGAGTGAGGAGCTGCCCGCAGTGTCGGAACAAGAGGCAGGGGCCGGACAGAGATCAGGGAAGGCCCTCTGTGAAGCTCTCGCTTTCTGTGGTCGGCTGAGGTACCGGGCGCCCCTCAGTGCTAGTTGTGGTGAGTGGGGCTGGGGTCCGGCTGAGGATCGGGCTGCGGAGGAGGGATTGGGCCTTGTGCTAGGGCCCTGTCCTGCGAGCATTGACCGGAGTGGGGTGTGGGGCGGGCGGTAGCAGCCAGAGACATCGTTGTGCCTGCTGCCGGCCGCCTCATAGGGGCCCTGTGTCGTCTAGCGGTTCTCCTTATGTGCTGTCAATCTCCGCACACTGCTACAACTCGCCTGGCCTACAAAAACGGTCACACGGCCTAGGGTGAGCAAGGTGGCGGCAGCCAAGGAGGGAGATATCACTGGGCCTGCTGTCGGCCACCTCGCTGGGGCCCCCTATCCTCCTGCCTCCTGGATAGGTCATTAAAAAAACAGCTACTATATTCTCTGCCCTGCAGGCCAGTGGAACCTCTATGGTGATGCTAATCCCTGCATGTTGGTATATGTAGACTGCCCTCATAAACAGTGTATAAGCTGGTAACATCGAGGACAGCTGGAGCAGCCACCTTCCTGGGGCTAAGCGACACAGTACACACTGCCTTACGCTTCTGACCTGTGGGGTCTATTGAGTTGCTTAGCTCCAGCAGTGACAGTCCATAAGCGGCTAGGTGGCCACAACTGTGCCTCTGACACCTACTGGTTGAGTACTTGTGGTACTTGGCACTACCCCAGAACCGAAATCAACTATCTGAGGTGCCTGATCAGGAGCCATGGGGAGAACCGACAAGACGCAGCCGCGCCTCAATTTTGAATCTCGCAAGATTGCAAAGTCTCTGCAAAAGGAAACATCGGACTCTGAGGCGGATGCCCAGGCAGACAAACCCCCACACTGGAATCCACGTTCATGGCCATGCAGCGCACCCTGCAGTCCATTGAGGGCACGATGGCTACGGTAAATCTCGCCTAGATCACATGTCCTCCCACCTTGAGAAGCAGTCTGCGCCTGTGGGGAAGGGGGAACAGAGGGTATCAGCTGCGGAAGATGGCTTGAGTTCAGTATCAGACAAAACTTTGAATATGGAGAACATTTTAGCCCTTATTCAGGCAAAGAACAGGACTTAGAAGCGCTGTCCCGTCCCAACAATATTCGACTTACCGGGCTGCTGGAGCCACAAATGTGGTTAAAATGGAGACTTACATCGAACGCCTGGTCTCGGATATCTTTGGCACGGATCAACTCTCCAACATGTTCATAGTGGAACGCTCCCACCGCTCCTTGGCTGCCCGACCGGTCCCAGGGGCCCCTCCGCCTCCCATTATAGCCAGGGTTTTGAACTATCAGGACCGTGATACTATGCTACGGATGGCTAGGGAGAAAGGCACTATCGTTCATCAGGGCAACACACTGGCCTTCTTCCCTGATTTCATGGTGGCAGTCCAGGCGGCCAGACAAGAATTTTGGCAATGTGAAAAAGTTTTTACAAACTGAGGGGGTCCAATACGCCATGCTGTATCCGGCCCGTCTCTGCATTGGGGCGGAATGCGACTGTAAAATATTTTCATCCCCGAAGGCTGCAATGGAACACGGCAAGCAGCTGAAGCGCAGGAGACGTGATTCTGGTGCTGCACCCGAGGAGGAGTAGCGGTGGGATATACCAACTAACTCGAATTTGGTGTTTCACCTGTTTCTTGGTCTTGCTAAACTGTTGGGCTTAATGGCACTGTCCTAACTGTCATCACACACGCAATGGGATGTACATTACAAATGTTTCTATTTTACCCAAATGTAGTTGCCTCACAAGTTTTTACAGTCTTTATGTTTTTTTTTTATTATTACGACACTTCACTGCCAGTGTCCGGTGGGAGGGGCCCTTATATTGAGATCGTCTTGTAAATGCAGTTGAGGCCTGGTACATTATGTTCTCCATTGGCGCTTCTGTTGCCTGGGATATTGTAGCACTTGGCTTAGGCTGGGTGTGTTGACATTGACAAGTATATGCATTAACGTAAATTCGACCTGCTAGGCCACCTCCTACTGTGTAGGGGGCTAGTGGCTCTATGTGCCCCCGTGAATGGGTGTACCCCAAACCTGTATTGCTGTTGTTGGGAGTTCAGGGGGTGGTTGGATGGGGTATTGGGATGGCTTTGGCATGTTGGGGCAGCTGCAGTGGGTGGGGGGTTGGGGGAATTTGGTTTGGGAATGGCAGAATGATAATTGTAATAGCCCGGACGCACAATATGAGTGTGTGCGACTGACCCCTGGGTGTTGCTTACCAGCTATATTTTTTATGTCTTCCTATGGCTGACATTCCATAATGAATAATGTCATTAAGTTCCTTACATGGAATGTACATGACCTAAATACGCCTAAAAAGATCAGATCGGTGTTTGTCTAGTTAGATCATATGGGAGTGCAGGTTGCCCTCTTGCAAGAAACTCACTTGACTAGGGAATCAGCTAACAAAGTGGGCCCACGCTGGGCGAGTGTGAGGGCATCGTCTTCCTTCTCTACCTACTCTGGAGGTGTGTTGACCCTGGTGAAAAAGGGTGTACCCTTCTATGAGATTCGATCTGAAACAGACATGTTTGGTCGGGTTGCGATAGTGCATGGCCGTTTAGGTGGAGAGAGTGTACTGATTGTAAATGTTTATGGACCGAATGTGGATGACCCCTCATTTTACTCGGATGTGTGGCGCAGAATATCGCTGTTTCCTCCGGCTGCAATCATATGGGGGGGTGGGATAGAACTGGTAGTAGCGAGACCCGGCCCAAGCATGCTGCGGGCATGTTATTAGGGCTTCTAGACACTGGCCATTTGCATGACGTTTGGCGCAAGCACCATCCTGCTGGTCGGGAGAGCACATATGCTTCCTCGGTGCACGGGTCCTGGTCCCGCATAGATTTTTGGGTGGTCTCAGAGATGGTCTGTGCCTGGACAGTAGCGGTGTCGCATGAGACCCGCACTCTGTCAGATCACTCCCCGGTCCTCCTCGCGCTACAACTTCCGAATTATCAGACACCTCCCTTCGCGTGGCGGCTTCAACCTTCAGAACTCAAAGATCCTGTATTTAGGCACTCTATAGCCGAAGCGAAAAAACATTATTTTAGAGAAAATGAAGTTTCATCGGACAGCGCCGGAGTGCTATGGGAAGCTTTCAAAGTTACCATCAGGGGAGTGTGTATCGGTGCCCAATCTGGAGTTTTGCGCAACATCAGGAGTAGAATAAAAAAATTAGCTTCTGACATCTCTAAATTGGAACAGGAATTCGAGTTAGACCCCAACTGAAAAATTGGCTGAAATAAGGGAGCTGGTTACGGAACATAATGGACGTGAGTCCCGTGCTCTCCATGCCACTGCAATCAAGCTATCCTGGACTGTTCCCATGAGGCACAGGGTCAAGGCTGATTTTCATATGGCCATGTCAGAACTGGGGTGGTGTGGTGAGCAAAAAAACAATGGATTTAGGCCCAGATCTCTGTACTGGGGTGAATGTATAACATTATTCTGCATTTTGTCCATCAACTGTTATTTTGGCAGTTTATGCAGAGGCATATGATAAGGAGACACTGCCATCCTCTCTCCGGGAGGCCTTACTATACGCTATTAAAACTGGATAAGCCCTCAAATCAATGCGGGTCGTATCGACCTCTATCAATCAGTAACATTGATGCAAAAATCTTAGCTAAACTGATAGTTATTAGGTTGCAGCCCCTGGTTCCTCCTCGATTTGCCAGATCAGTCTGCGTTTGTTATGGAACGCTCCACGACTCATAACTAATGCACGCTTTTTTTCACTTTGCACTATTTTGAGTCAGACTTCCAAGCTGTGGCCGTGCTGCTAGATGCAGCAAAGGCCTTTGACTCCCTGCAGTGGCCTTTCATGTTTACTGTATTGAGTAGGATGGGTTTTTCTTCTTTCTTTTTGCAGTGGCTAAGGGTACTCTACAGTGATCCGGTTGCCCGTGTCCGGGTTAACGGATGGGTGTCTTCCCTGTTTCCCATCAGGAGAGGCACTCAGCAGGGTTGCCCCCTGTCACCCATGCTCTTCTCTCTAGCCCTGGAGCCCTTTGCATGTAAACTGCACCAAAAACACACTGCAACTGCTCTGCGGTTCAGGGAGCAGACATTGATTGTTTCACTTTACGTGGATGATATGTTGCTGTGTGTCCGTGAATTTGCTGTACATTTATCTATGATACTTAGGGAGTATGTGCAGTTTGAAAGATTTTCAGGCCTATGGATAAATTGGTCCAAATCTGTAGTGTTTACCCTAACTGCGCTCACTGAAGAAGTTGAGTTGGACTTCCCTTTGTCCTGGACTTTCGACCCCGTGAAATACCTTGGGGTCTGGGTGCACAGGGATCCCGATGTAGTAGTCTACGAGAATTATGGCCGTACGGTTACACGCTTTTCCGAACAAGCTGCGAGATGGTCGCACCTACCCCTCTCTCTGGCGGATAGGGTAGCAGTAGTAAAAATTTAGTTTTTGCCTAAATTGTTGTATTTTTTTGTTAACATCCCTATAAAATTGAACATAGCACTATTCCGCACTCTTCAATCTGCGCTATTAACATTTGTGTATGGAGGTAAGAAACTTAGATGTAGGTGGGAGTTGTTGGTGCAGCCTTTTGACTGAGGGGAGTTTGAGGCTCCTGATCTTCACCTCTACTACTTATGCGCTCAAGCGCAATTTGCGCATTATTGGCATTTCCCACAGCGCTTTCAGCCTCATGTGGCTATTAAAACAGATGCTGTGCTGCCTACCCTGTTGCAGGCGGTAGTTCATTTGGGGGGATTGGGAGGTCCGCGGACCAAGATCAACCCTACGCAGTGCACGGCGTGGGCATGGCGAATGCTTGCGTCAAGGGCACATCTATCCTATTTGTATGCTCCACTGCTGCCACTAGCTTCCCATCCTGATATCTCAGCGGCACAAGAGACTCCCGCCTTACGAGAACTGGCCGCTGTGGGCATCTCTCAGTTGGGCGACTTATACAAGGGGGGCAGTTTAAAACGATGCATGAGGAGCAGAAAGGCACATATCATAGCTTTATGTTCAATTTCACATACGCCCAGGTCTGACAAGCTGCCCGTGCAGCATATCCAGAATATCCTACTGAGCCCACTACTTTACGAGCGCTGCAGGTACTAATGACGGGAGAGAGTCGCAAAGGGCTAATTACAAAACTTTATAATGCCTCTCTACGTGAACAGGACCAGGAGGAACTTCCCTATTGCCTGCGCTGGCAAGCTATGTTGGGCATTCCTTTTGCCAACTTACGGGTCGCCTCAGAGACAACTGCAATCTTAGAATTATTCTTTTCAAATTCCTGCATCAGGTGTACTACTCCCTCTTACAGCTACACAAATATGGTCTGAGGGAGACTGCTAACTGAGTGAGATGTGGAGCAGAGGATGCGGATTTTCTCCATGTTGCTTGGTTGTGCAACGATGTGTTTGCTTTTTGGACTGCAGTAGTGACCATTCTCACTGATATTGTATTGGAGCCTGTGTGCTGCACTCCTGAGCTGTGTTTGCTGGCCTACGTTAAACGCCTTAAGCCTGGTAGTAGGCGCATTGTGGCGGTTTCCACCCTCTTTGTAAAAAGGGCTGTAGCGCAATGCTGGGGAGCCATAACTACAACCACTATAAAAAAAATGGCTCAGTGATTTGATTTACTGTAGGGATCAGCTGCAGGTCAATGAGGAGGAGCTGCCGGAGTCATCCCGCCCCAAGGATTTCTGGGCCCCCCTAACGGCATATTTGATGTCCAACCCTGATATATTGTGAATACTATGGTCATCCACACCTATGTTTTTATTTTCCTTCCACAGCGTGAGGGTCCTCTGGAGGTGTTTGCCTGTTGCCAGAACGTTTGTAGATTTTACAAGATACCCAGGAATTGATGTGTTCTCATTCCTGGCCTGTATTGGTGGACTATATGTAAGAACTTTCCTCAAAACTGCCCTACTTTCCTCTTACTGTAGAGGATGTGTCGCTATGTCCGGAATGTGCTGCAAGTATGCTGTTGTTCTGCCTTGGAGGGAGGGGGGGGGGCTGTGGGGTTTATATGGCCTTCTCGCTTTTTATTATTCTGAACTATTGATTATACACCCCACTTTGAAATCAATAAATAAAGTTTTTATTTTAAAGAGAAAAAACAAGATTTAAAATGATTAATTGATTTCAAATTTAGACACATAGAATAGATTCCTTAGTATAAATTTCATAGCCACATTTTGAGTAATCAATGTTCCAGAATACTGCAATCCAATTATGATTCTTTACAATATGCAAATTAAGATTACTCATTTGGGGGAATTTGTTAAACCAGAAGCTGCTCAAAGAGATTGAAGAGATCAAATATCGTTGATGAATTGAATCTTTTTTTACACTCCTTAGCAGGTGGAGACTCTAAGCTATTGGAATCGTTGATAATTTGCCCATTTAGACAGAACTATATTTCAAATTATCAATAGAAATTAAATGTTATATAGAAAACTGATCACTTCCAAGAGAGCTTTGCTGTCATATTTATGTATATTTATTCATTTTATTTTATCTTTATTAGTGCCTCTGTGCATGGGAGTATATTCATGGGGCACATATTGTGTAAGTTCTTGTTATTTCTGTTGCATTAGGCTGGAAAAATGGAGGAGAAGATGGAAGTCGGTTCATGTAAATGAAAAGGAGAGTGTAAGGGGCATCGCCCTTGGATGATATTGCTAGTCTGGAGGAAACATGCGTTTTATTATGGCATTCCTTGATATCTAGGATCAAGTGTGTGACGTCATGGCTTGTTCCACGCGGAGCCTTGCCAGTGTCCTTATGTTAGATTTCACATTTCCCGATGTTCTATATTTGTCAGTTGTGCTTTTATGACGGATGGCTGAGGTGAAATAAAACCGGACCTGCTTCATAACAGCTCTCGGCTCCTGTTTCATTTACCCTGAGGATGCCACATTTATTTGGCCACGAGCGACTGAGGTTTTGCTCACCTCAACATCCAGCGAAGTCTCTATTTTCCACGTTTAGAAACGATAATGCATTCCTGTGTTTGTGGCATCATTACAGAATCTCCTCCAGTGGCAGAACGGGAACAAGAAGGGAAGGTTTAAAACAACAAAGCTCTCGCACACAACAAACAAGGTATATCAATGGTAGTTAAGCAATGAATAACATTGTAAGTATGTAGCCAAGAAGATGGGTAAAAGTTTAGCCTTAGGCTGGTTGTGGAATCATTAAACTTTTACCCATCTTCCAAGGAACCAAACGAAATTGCAACTGCCATGTTATTTGGCTATATACTTACAATGTTATTCATTGCTTAACTACCATTGATATACCTTGTTTGTTGTGTGCGAGAGCTTTGCTGTTTTATATTGTCTCATAGGTCTGTTTTCAGACCTATTTTTGAACGGTTAAGGGGTCTTTTCCGCTCGCCCTTCTGCACCACGCCATAATTTAGCTAATGATTCACACTAAACGTTCACACTAGGTAGTGCGCATTTCTTTTCTGAAAATACTAAACACCCCATGTGCTGTACTTTACAAGAAGGGAAGGTTATCAAACACTTCTCCTGCGGCAGTTTGCAGTGTTCATTATCACTTTGAGGTGAGGAGAGTTGTGGGAGGAGTTCACCATGTAAATTACCTGATTATTCATGGGATGAGGTAGCCATCGATATTGTTGGACCTTTACATGGTGTGGCTGACACTCCATATTTCATTGTTCTGCTGGATTTGTATTCCAGATGGATTGAAGTAAGTTCAGTCAGGGATATTTCTTCGACAAGTGTCAAAAAGTTTCTAGAGGAAGATTTTAAGAGAGAGAGTTTTCCCAATTGCATTCACTCTGATAATGGTCCTCTGAATTGCAGTCTTTCTTGAGTGTGGCATAAAACACAAGCGCAGTGCAGTGTATCACCCAGAAATCAATGGGGCTGTAGAAAGAGTTAACAAAACACTTAAGGAAAGTATACAATTGGTTAAGTCACTTTTTCTGGAGGCAAGATGGCGCCCGTGCAGGACGCTTGAGCTCTTGCCTCTCCTGCGGGAGCCTGTGGAGCCGTAGTGTGAAGAGAAAGCGTAGGTGCTGGTGAGCCTGAAGTGTCAGAGTGTTGTAGGGGAAAGGATACGCTGACTTCTTAGCGGACCAATTCTGACGGAAAAAACTTGTTTTTCCAGAGCCGGGAGACTGTGCACGAACGGAACAGACTCGAGCTGCTTCGCGGACCTTGGAGACCTCCGTAGCAGCTGTGTCGATGAAAAAAGTGAACTGGTGATCTGTGTGGTAACAGAGCGGACCCGTGCAACAAAGCATTCTTGAAAGGACGCTGATACTTTGTAGCGCGTTGTTTGTGCTGCAGTTATGGACACATAGCAGTCGGGAGCAGTGTAAAAAGTGCCTGATACAATTAATGGTGTGGTGATTCAGCTGCAGCTTGTGTTCTTCGAGGTTGGAGGAGTAGCGTTTGAGGACGGCGTTACACTGTATCTGAGGAGCGGTTCGCTGATTTTGGGCGGCAGTGGAGCGAGTGGAGGAAGAAAGGAGCAAACAGTAGGTGCCCTCGCTGCTGTATTGCTGTATTGAGTGAATGCTCTGTGCAAAGCGGTGTTGTGAAGAGAGAGTGGAGCCAGAAGTAAGGGAAGAAGAAAGACGCCAGCAGGGTGGTTAGTGTTGATTAACCTGCCAGCTTGCAAGACTGTAAGATTGTAAAATGCCGCCAAAGGGAACACGGAGTAAGAAGGGTATGGAAGAAGGTGCCGCGGACACTTCGGTGGAGGTTGCCAAAAAGGGAAAAGGGAAGCAGGCTGTCGAAGATAATGTGGTCGCTAACACAGCAACTAAGGTACAAAAAAAGGGTGATGGCACTCAAACTTTGGCGGCTAGGAAAACTGATATGCAGAAAGGTAGTCAAACCGAAGGTGCTAAGAAAATCCCAGCACTGTTTACTGTTACAGCTGAAAGGCAGAAAGAAAGGGTGAAAAGGAGGAATGAAGAGGGTGAAGTCCCAGTATTGCAAGAGGGGCTTGAACTTACTGCTCCAGGTACTGTTTGCTTAGGACCACGAAGTGGGGCAAGCGCAGCAAGTGCTGGCGATACTGGCAGTCTTGAGGCTGGTACTGAGGAGGGCGGTGACTTTTACTCATTGTCGGAACATTCTGGTTCCTCTTGTGACGATTTGGCTGAGCAGTACTCTGCGCAGCTTTCAATGGTGGACTGTAGCGATTCTAGTTCACTGGTTGAGGACCCTGAAATACTGGTGTTAGCTCACCCACAAACAGTCAGGAAACTAGACTTGGTTATGAAGATGGGGATCCAGGACAATGAGAACGAAACTGAGACTAACTTACTGGAGGATTCTGAGGGAGTTGAAGTCTCTTTATCCTTAATATATAAAACTATTCTGCAACACCACGAGGAAACTAAGGAGGAGAGTGTGAGGGTACAAAATATTTGTCGCAAGTTGCAAAACTCCGTCAGACGGCTGGTGAAATCTCATGGAGACTTCGCGGTTAGAGTCAATGAAGTTGAAACTAGGGTCTCAAACTTGGAAGATGACTTTGCGCAGCAGAAGACAGCAGTGGAACTGAAATTGTCGATAAAAGAGGAGATGATATGGAAACTTGCTCTACATTGAGAATCATGCGAGACGTAATAATCTGAGGCTGCTTCAAATACCAGAAGGACAAGAGGGGCAAGATCCAAGGGGGTTTGTGGTTGGTTTGTTCAAAGAGGCTATTCCTGGCTTAACTCAGTGGGACTGGAAACGTGAAATCGAGAGGGCCCATAGATTTCCCTTTAGCATACGCCTAAAACCGGGGCAGGTCCAGGAAAGTAGACCCAGGGCTACATTAATTGCAATCAATAGTTTCCTGGCACGTGATGAGGTTTTTAAATTAGCTAGACCAGACAAGAAGGCTAAGGCCGGGGAGGTTGAATTTTTTGTTCGTCCGGACATGTGCCAGAGGTCTGTAGAGCTGAGATGGCAATTTCAGCAACTAATACCTGAGTGTCAGTTGACGGGGGCATCAGTATTTTTAATGTTCCTGGCCAAACTGAAAATAGTCACTAAGGATCAAACCAGGTTCTTCACAAATATTGCCTCTGCCACTGAATTTGTTAGATTGCTTTAGCGAATGGAGGTAGATAGGCAGCGATTGGTAAATTATAAAACCATGAAACTAGTTCAGGTTAATGTTAGCTAGCTTTCCTTTTCTATATGTTTTTCTTTGGGCTATAAGTAGGGCTCACTTTTACTTGTAGGGCTTTTTTCTCTTTATTTTTCTAAAGTATGTTTTTTAGGTTGGATAAGCGCGGGTCGACAGGCGAACGCAGGAGGCCTAGGTAAAGCTTGCATCTAAAGGACCAGCGGTCCTAAAGCCTCAGTGATGGGAGGGTGGGGGTGTGTGGGGGGGAAGTGGGAGGGGTCAAGGGGGGTTGGGGTAGGGGTAGTAGGGTTTGTGGGTGGTGGCTACTAGCACTTGGGTGGTGTAAAAAAAGGGGGAAAAGTATTTCACAGCGATTAACACTAGATGTATACATGGACTACAAGGGGCAGTTCAATTGCTGGTGGAGAGTAATCAGCAGATTTGATTTTGGAAGGATAAGCATTTTTGAAATTTGGTTTGTTGTTTTAAAATGATTACGATAGGAGTAAGAATGTGCTCAATGAATGTATCCGGGCTGAATAATGTTCTTAAGCGACAAAAGGTAGCTGCTGAGTTAAGAAATATCCGCCCAGATTTAGTTTGTATTCAGAAAACCCATATACCATGGGTTAAGAGGGGGTTCTAAAGGAATTGGGGTACTCACTAATTATTGCAACAGGCCAATCAAGTATGATAAGGGGTGTAGCTATCCTTGCTAGACGTAACTATGTTAGTATTGATCGGAAATCAATGGATAAGAATGGGCGGTGGGCTAAAGCTGGGTGTAAATTGAATGGGCAGAAGATAACATTGTGCACGGTATATGGAGCCAACGTGGATGACGCGGGGGTTTTGAATGAAATAAATTTGGAACTAGCTACTTGGCCACAACCAGTGGTTCTATGTGGAGATAATAATATAACTTCGACGAATAATGCTTTACTGGATGGCTTTGATAAATATAGGGGGCGGAAACCTAAAGTCTTTAAGGCACTTTATAATTTAGTTAGGGATCATGGATTAGTGGATATCTGGGGTAGCTTGAGGGGAAAAGACATTGGGTTTACTTTTTGTTCCTACCCTCACAAAAAGTTGGTGAGACTTGATTATTTTTTTGCACCTTTTTCCTTATTGTCTGGGGCTACAATACGTGTTTATCCAAGGATTACATCGGACCATGCCCCAATCGTGCTTGAACTATCGGGTAGCTTTAGTGGACCTAAATGCTTAAACTTTACATATGATCGAAAACTAGGTCTAAATACGGAATTCAGGGAGTATATGGATACTTGGATCCAGACTTTTTTTCAGAATAATGTTGGAACTGCCAATGCTGGGATAGTCTGGGACACTTTCAAAGCCTGTTTCCGAAGGGAATGTATTAGCTTCTGCTCATGGCAGCAAAATAAGCTTAAAAAAGAATTGGCAAGGTTTTATGACCGCTTGATTGAGGCTGAAACGTCACTAACTAAGGGGATTGCCACTTCTCAGAATGACTTATCTGAGTTAGAGAACGTGGTGGCGAAGGAGAGGGCTAATGTTGTGGGCTTCTGGAGCACAGAGAACGCCAGGAGGTATTTAACATTTAGGATGCAAAGTCATGAGTTTGGTGAATCAATAGGGAAGCACCTTGCGGTACGATTACGGATGAAGGAGCCGGCTAGGAATATTCGGGAGCTGAGAGATGTGAATGGGGTACTGCACTCCGAACCTCACCAGATACTTAAGATCTTTCAGCAGTTTTACTATGAGCTATATCCGCAACAGAGTGGTGCAGTGCCAGAATTGGAGTGAATAGAAATGCTGGAAGAGGGATTGAAGGTATTAGACCCATTAAACCTAGAAGAAATGGAGTCCCTGGTCACGATATTGGAATGAATGAATGAATGAATGAATGAATGAATGTATGAATGAATGAATGAATGAATGAATGAATGAATGAATGAATGAATGAATGAATGAATGAATGAATGAATGAATGAATGAAAATAGATTTGTATTGCGCAAAACTTTGCCAAGGGGCATCAAGTCGCAGTGAAAAGTTTGGCTTTAGGTAAAGCAGCAGGTCCTGATAGAATCCCTGCGGAGGTCTATAGGCAGTTTTTTAATATTATCAAGTATGAGTTGTTTAAGGTTATGCAGATGGCCCAGCAGAGATACCCTCCTAGATCTTGGTCGGATGCCACAATTGCGGTATTCTGTAAGAAAGGCAAGGATCCGGACTTGGTTGGCTCTTATCGCCCAATTTCATTATTAAATGCGGATAATAAAATGTATTCCAAGATTTTAGCTAACCGATTGTTTAAAGTTATATTACCCATAGTGTCCCAACATCAACACGGTTTTATACCGAAAAGAGGTACGGTTGATCATATAAACGAAGTGATAACTTTATTTGATAATGCAGCTGTGGAGAAGCGCGAGCTAGCGCTCATTTTACTTGACGCAGAGAAAGCGTTTGATCGCGTACATTGGGTCTATATGTGGAGACTTATGAATAAAATGGGCTTTGGCCAGAAATTCATTGTTGCTCTACAGTCTCTTTATATAGCCCCCACGGCTAAAATATCTGCCATGGGAATGCTTTCTGATCCACTGAGTATAGCTCGGGGAACTCGACAGGGCTGCCCCTGTTCCCCTCTTTTGTTTGCCCTGTATATTAACCCTTTTGTTGAACAATTGTCTCGGAGTGTATTTATTCCTCCGTATCGAGTCTTTGATTATTGTTTCTCTGTGTTCGCTTATGTGGATGACATCGCTGTAGCTACAGTTAATCCTGTACTTGCCATTGAAGAAATTGAGAGATTGGCTAAAGAGCTTGGTAGTGTAATGGGCTATAAACTTAATAAATCAAAGACGCAGATTTTGTGTTCGGAGACTTTAGTATGGTATGATTATAGCGTTGTGAAAGAAGTCACGTATTTAGGGGTTCAGATTAGAGCAAATATGATTGAATTGGTGGACGTTAATTGGAATGCGTTGATTTCGAAAGTTAAGATTTCATTAGAAAGGTGGGAACGACTATATTTCTCTATCATTGGCTGGTGTAATATTTTTAAAATGAATGTATTACCAAAAGTTCTTTATTTATTCCGGTCAATACCTTTGGAAATATCTAAAAAAAGGTTACAGTATTTACAATCGATGTGTGGCAAATTTATCTGGAACCCAGGGAGACCTAGACGGGCAATGAAATATATGACTTTGCCTTTGGATAGGGGGGGAATGGCGGTGCCTGATTTTTTCTGTATTATGTCACTTGTTTTTTTATTAAAAATGAGGGTAATGATTACGGGTGGGATTGCTCCTAATATGGCTACTGCCCCAACCATTTTTGAAATTTTACTAGGCCCTATCGCGAAGCAATGCTTGTTCATTGAGTTGGATGGTAGTTATTATAAACGCACGCGCTTTAAAGTGCTGATCAGTGCATTTAAAGTTTGGAAATGGTTATTTAAAACAACTGCAATGGGGAAACTTTGCTATTACACCCTTTAAGGCTCACAGGCACTTACCAGGTATATTTTCAGACGATATGTCCATAATGCGGCACAGGAAAGGGGTTAGAGTTTTGGGGGACTTGTATTTGGATAATGGGAGCTGTAAATCATTTGAGGAAATAATGGCCCAGTTTGCTCTTCCCAGAACCTATTTCTTCAAATTTCTTCAAATTTGAGACTTTTTAGCTCACCTGAATGTGGCTATGCAAACAAATATGGTGGTAGAAAGGGTTAAAAGGCAGGCAAAAATTGGAGTTATTTATCAAATGGTATAATTGGGAAGAGCAGATGATCTTGAGAAAGTTAGACTGAAGTGGGTAACTGCTTTAGGGGACTCCGAAATTGTAGTGGAAAATATGCTTATGTTGGTGAAAGATTCATTAATATCTGCAAATCTTAGAGTCCAATTTTTTAAAACTTTATTTGATTTATACTATACCCCGGCACGAATGGCAAAATGGGGGGGTGGATACGAGGGTAAATGTTTTCGTTGTAGGGAGGATGACGCCGATAGTTTACATATCTTTTTTGGCTGTGCTAAACTCCAAAGTTTTATTTTGGATATTGAAAAGCTTTTGTCATTGGTTATTAAAACCCTGCTAGCTATTACACCGGCCATGATGCTACTGGGGAAAATTCCTATGAATAGGCCTGTGGATGTTTTATATCAACATCGCTACTTTGTTTTTTTTTCTATGACGGTAGCCCGGCTGTGCATAGCAACTGAGTGGCTGCAGGAAATTCCACCTGCTTTTCAACAATGGCGAGTTAAAATGTACAGCTTATACAAATTGGAATGGGGTTTGTTTTCAGTTAAGGGATCTAGGAGGAGACAGTTGGGTCTAAAAATGTGGGGTGCATTCCGTAATTATTTTGAGGAATGATATTGACTAGTATAAATGAATTTGGCAGAATATGTTTGAAATGTCTTATCCCTATGTACTTTTCCTTATTTCTGATTTTTCCTTCCCTGCTTATGTATGGCTATTTATAATTGTTGATGACTATTTTGCTGATTTAGTTATTTATCTTCTTGTGTACTTAGCTGTGTTAATTTTCATGACTATTCATTGTAATGTATTTTTTGCCTGTGTGTTCTCGCTGTGAAAATATAAATAAAAAATAAATTAAAAAAAGGGAAGTATACAATTAGCCAGAGTGAATAATTAAAATTGGAAAGCTGTTCTGCAAGACATGATCACGGCTTATCGCATGTCTCCTCACATGACTACAGGAAGGTCGCCCTTTGAGTTGTTCAAAGGAAGAGCTTCTAATTCTAAACTTTGTCCAGGGTGGATGAGTGTTGACAACATTTTTAAAGACAATCGCTTGGGTGACTGGAGATGTAGGGAGTATGGTGAGCAATTGTCAAGGAAAAAGAATTCTGATGAGAAAAAATGTGTTCAGAAGAATGATTTGAATGTTGGGGATGTTGTTAGGATTAGGGCGCCTGTTGGAAGACAACCCTGGTCTAAGTTCACTAAAGAGAAAAGGGTTATTAAGATTTGCAAGAATGCAGTTAAAACTGAGAATGGAAGAATTTGCAATAAAAGTCGTGTTGTGCTCATTATTTCCAATTTCAATTCTGTTAATAATGACTTTAGTTCTTCTTCTTTTGTCGCTTATTCTTTTCCTAGTTGTTTGGGTTCTTCACCAGATAAAGACAAGAGAAGGAGTCAGAGAGTACACAGGGTTCCGTTGCATGTGAAAGGCGATGTCACTTAAGTTTTAGTTTCTTTATCATTGCTTATTTTCATATTTTCACATGTAATTTGTTCTTGTCTTTTTGTATATTGTAAAGAGAGAAGATGTGTGACGTCATGGCTTGTTCCACTCGGAGCCTTGCCAGTGTTCTTATGTTAGATTTCACATTTCCCGATGTTCTATATTTGTCAGTTGTGCTTTTCTGGCGGATGGCTGAGGTGAAATAAAACCGGACCTGCTTCATAACAGCTTTCGGCTCCTGTTTCATTTACGCTGAGGATACAACAAAGTGTATGGGGGCTTTTCACATTCTTGATGAATGAGGGGGACTTTTATTATTTAATTAAACAGGGATATCTATTGAGACCATTTCTCAATATAAGTGGGTTGTTGGCCCGTCGAAGGCATGGCATAAGTTGTTGCATGTAGACAGGCACAGTGACTTGTCAATGCCTGTACAAGAATGATGACATTAGTCAGCAGCGCTTGCGATTCTACTGTTTGCATGACTGTCTAAATGACGCATACAGCTGGCTGTGGTCTACACCTTAAATCCTTTGCTGTCTCAGAGAAGAAGGGTTCCATATAACCTAGATAAAGTAAACACCCGAAGGTGAAGAATGAATCGGTAGTAGACACTCAAAAAGGATGGAAATTGAAGTTAAAAAAACAACTTCTAAGAGACCACAGACTGAACTGAGAATATGAAATGTCTCGGCAGAACAGAGAAGGAAAAGATTAGGAAACCAATGTGAATGTAAGTGGTCTAGAAATGAGCAAGCAGGAACATCATCTAAAAAACGGTTAAAATGAGACTAGAACGAAAGCGCCAGGAACCGTGGGAAGTTAGGGGCATATTATCAAGGGGGTTTATCTCCGCTTTTTTGGCTTTAAAAGCCAAGAGAGCGGAGATAAAATTATCTCCCTATTACCTAGCTGTCACTAACACCAGTTAGCGACAGCTAGTAGGAGATAGCGACCATCTTGGGCCCCACTTTGCATGTCAGTGATATTTATCACTAATGATATGCAAAGTGGGCGTGCCAAGATGTTAGCGACTGAAAACAGTCGCTAACATCGCTATCTCCTATTACCAACTTTTGGAGATATTCGCGCTAAGCGCGAATATCTCCAAAAGCTAACACCTGCCCTGAGCAGTTTCTTAGCCATGTTATCCAATGGGAGGTGGATAACATGGCTAAGAGCATTAGCTCGGTAATGCATGAATATCGCTGACTTTTCCAGCGATATTCATGCATTGCGGCGATTTTTATCGCATTTGCGATAAACCTTGGTAATACCAAGGTTTATTTGAGGTAAAAAACGCCGCAGCGCAGCGGTAAATTTTTGTCTCTAACCAAGCAATAGCGATAATTATCGCTATTGCTTGGTAATATGCCCCTAAATGTCTTCCGAAATTGCCACAAAGTAAGCAGTAAGAACAGTTAGAAAATAAAGCGGTTTCAGACTTTTGAATAGCAGCGTGTCCTGGTATGTCAGTCGTGAGAAAAGTTTGTTACATTACGTTGCTTATTGTAGTCTTTTTGTTTTTGCTTCATTCGAAAGAAGAGGGGTTTTCATAGCAATCAACTTCATGAAGCGAAAGAGCTCATAAACAGCTAAATTCCTTCAATTCTAAACTGGCCATACCATTGTGGTTCTAGCTTTCAAATGATCTCTTTCTGAGTTGTGAGATTTTAAGGTAACCACATAATATTCAGCAAATGTCTCATCTCGCTCAAGACAAAGTTTGACTAACAAGACAAAGTTATCCTAGAGCAAATGCAAAATTGCGTTGGTCTGGCAACTTGGAAAAAAAACTAAAAGCACACTACACTGCTCAATAGGAAGATTGGTGGTTTTGCTTTTCAAACCTTTAGCTTAACACAAGTTTACCAAGCATTGGCAAAGTCACTAGCTCTGTCTTGCATTTTGAGTCTAGGTTAATATATTTTAAATTCTGCAGTGAACAAACAAAAATTGATTGTTATTTTGTAAACAATGCACTTATAAGATACGAAAGTTCATGTGCTGTGATTTAGGGTCTTTTTGTGGTGTATAATGGTAAGGCATGCAATGGAATTCAAGCACTCCAAAGTGGAATCATCCACAAAATAGCCCAAAGCGTTAGGTGAGTAATATTTCTCTGAGCGAAGCTAAAGCCCTGTCTCTGTATCTTTTAAATATAATCATAGGCATTGTAGAAAGTTACATTCTCAAACCAGACCTAAAAATTCACTGCACATTTTAATTCAAAATGACATAGTAGCTAAAGTAGGGAAGATCGGTGGGGGGGGGGAAATAACACAAGGAACGTTGGGGCATATTACCAAGCAATAGCGATAATTATCGCTAATGCTTGGTTAGAGACAAAATATTTTCCGCAGAGCTGCGGCGATTTTTATCGCAGATAAACCTTGGTATTATCAAGGTTTATTGCAAATGCGATAAAAATCGGCCGCAATGCATCAATATCTCTGAAAAGTCAGCGATATTCATGCATTACCGAGCTAATGCTCTTAGCCATGTTATCCACCTCCCATTGGATAACATGGCTAAGAAATGCTCAGGGCAGGTGTTAGCTTTTGGCGATATTCGCGCTTAGCGTGAATATCTCCAAAAGTTGGTAATAGGAGATAGCGATGTTAGCGACTGTTTCCAGTCGCTAACATCTTGGCACGCCCACTTTGCATGTCATTAGTGATAAATATCACTGACATGCAAAGTGGGGCCCAAGATGGTCGCTATCTCCTACTAGCTGTCGTTAACTGGTGTTAGCGACAGCTAGGTAATAGGGAGATAATTTTATCTCCACTTTCTTGGGTTTTAAAGCCAAAAAAGCGGAGATAAACTCCCTTGATAATATGCCCCAGAGTGGCACAGATTAGGAAACAGAGGATAAAAAAACATGGATATTTTATTTCTCTTTAAAATGCAGCTTCATAATAAAAATCTGTGTTGGGGTGCATCTCAAACTGAAGGAGCCACAATTACACCCTACAACTCATGCCCACATGTAAAAAAAACAATAAGACGTATTTTACAGCCCGGTTAAAAACAATCCATGTGTCTGTGTATCAGTAATAAAGAGAGAAATTCCCTTCAGACGTTCATGAACGCTGTTTCCAGTCCCAGACTATTGTATGATAACCTTATGCATTCTGGGTGTTGCAGTCATGTATTGCTTCAGTTGAACTAAATATTGAAATCATTGATTTGCAGGTGTAAAGTTCAGGGCTGGAGGAAGCGTCTGTAGTTAACTTTGAGTGAGATGGCCAACATAATTAGTGATATCGCCTCAGATTTGTCTGCCATTCCATCAGGTTTCATGTGTGGGTACATATTCCTTCTAGTTACTCTTTATTTTAGCCAGAAGCACACAAAATATTGCAAACTGTCTTCATGTTGTGGGTTGTGTTATCATTTGTTTTCTTTCTAATGCTCTTAGATTTTTTTAGCCGGGAGATTGCATTACATTTTGCAAAAGCTAGTAGCTACATTCCTTGAGAGTGGGAAGATGTCTGTGAATATGGCTGTGGAAAGGTGCAGACTGAGAACATTCTATGTCAGGGCATGTGGTCCATAGGCATAAACGCCTGACGCTGCTGCTGGAAACCAGGGTTCGAGCCTCAAGGTCGGTCTACATCCTGTTATCTTGGGCAAATCACTTAATCTCCCTGTGCCTGAATGTATAATGTAAATACGGTGCTAATGTAAAGCGCTCCAATACCTACGGGTCGAGTTCGCGCTATATAAAATATGAAGAAAAAAAAATTATAATAATTTGTGTGTACTTTTCCATGTTGCCAATTGCCTCCTTACTACTGTTGCCCGTGGTGATTCACCTTCAGAAGTCTCAAAAGTGATGAGTTGTGAATAGTCTAGTGTGACTTTGCTCAAGCGGGTGTACAGAGCTGCTACACCCAATTTGATCAGTTAACTCACAAGTAGAGCTTTTTCAAGGATATAAAATAAACAATGTATTACCTTATGCAGAGGTCTGCATGTCAAAATATCATCGGAAAAAAATCACCTTCAGATTCAGATTCTTTATTTCCTGCATAGTTACTTAAAACCATTGCAATATTATTACATAAAATACAAAAATAAATTAATAAATTCATCATTGTGTGTATCTAGTTAAAACAAAATGTAAAACCCCTTATTGGGAACATCTTTACCAGTATAAAGTCCGAGTTAGTTGTAGGCATTGTGTGGGACTTTGAGTGTCTTACTACTATGAATTACGGATACGTGTTATTTTAGTCCAGCCATGGGATTCTTTACAGGTCATCATGATTTTTTTAGTCCAGTTATCTCCGATTGTTGTGAGGGTTAACCCTTTACTTCTGGCAGTATGTTCTTGTTATGGTCTGGTTAGTGACATATGCTTTTTAGCATTGTGTAGCCCGGGCCTTGTTCAGTTTCTGCTGACTTGGGCATTTTCTGTTCAGCCAGTATAAGGAATTTGACCAAGCTACAATTTAATTGTGCATTTCCTGTATTAAAGTATGCTAACACTGCTTGTCTCCTGGTCCTAATGCCTATCTGTCTGAAGGGTTCTTTAACCTCATCGATGCTACAGCAATTCCCCTGCTGTGCTGAAGGGTCTCCATATCCATTATACATGACGAGCTCAGCTCGTCATAAGCACAGCTCCACTGTGCCTCATGACGAGCTGAGCTCGTCATTAGCATCGATGTGGTTAAGAAGCTGATTCCATGCTTGGCGCAGGTACTTGCATAGGTAGATTAAGTGTAGTATGTCGCCTTGTTTGGTGTTGCACAACCTGCACAACTCATGTGCTAGTGGCCTTTGCCATGGTGGAAGGTGCGGAGCCCATGGAAGGATTCCCATCCTTTGCCTCAAAAAGTTCATTTTTATGGACTTCGAGTAGCCCTGGTTGAAATACAATTGTGGAGCCAATGTTTTATAGAAGTTAAGGGTCATCCATGCGTGCGATCTGTTTGAGAAGGTTGCTTTGTCTTCCACCAAAGAGATTTGTTTTAAAGATTTCCAGACCAGTTTCTTGAAATTGGAATAGCCGATTTGTGCATTCCAAAGTTCTGTGAGTTGGGTAGATTCTAGGGCTAGTGTTGGTAGCATCTGGCTTGGGAATGCCCCCTGTGCTGTATGTCCTGTCACAGCAGATAATTTACTGTATTTGCAGTGGCACTTCTGATCCTGTGCAAGCAGATAATATACGCACCATGCCTAGCTAGATCTTGCCGTAGGAGACCAAACTCCAGCCTTATTTGAGCAGGTGATGTGTAGGATGGAAGGCTGAACAAGATTCTATATGCCTTGACCTGTGTACTTTCCAACTCTTTTGCATCCCTTCCCCGCATTGCCTCACTGCCATAGGTAATTGAGGGGAGTAATTTGGCCCGGACTACTGTCAAAAGAGGAGTCAGGGTAGGCCCCATCCGTTTGCTTGCAAGATTTTTCATTGTTAAGGCAATCAGCAAACCTTTTCTTCTAGCTTCCTCTTTCTGATGTCTAAACGGCCCATCCTTGTCAAATGTCACTCCAAGGTACTTGTATTCTTGAACTGGGACAAGTTTTATACCACCGAGGAACCAGATTTTTTGGAGTTTCTTTTTATAGTTTATTGATATTGTCTGTGTCTTGCTCAAGTTTATTTTTAGGTTGTTTTCTGAGGCGTAGTTCTGCATTGCCGTCAGTAGACGCTGGAGACCAACATGCGTGTGATTGAGCAAAACTACGTCACCGGCATAGAGATTTGACAGTGTTTTACCTCCAATCCTTGGTGATTGGGAATTGCAGGCGTTGAGCGCCTTTGGAAGGTCAGCCATAAACAGATTAAACAGGGTCGGGGCAAGCACACAGCCCTGTTTCAGACCCTTTGTTGTGGAAACCTTTGCGGAGATGTGTGTGCCACCACCTAACTTCACCTGCAACCAGGTATCCGTGTGCAGAAGTTTTAGCATGTTTAAAGTGTGCTGAGGTATGCCCCATTGAGCCAGTTTTCCCCATAATCTGTCCCTATCAACGTTATCAAAGGCAGCGCTGAAGTCAATATAACATAAATGTAAGGGTATTTTTGAGGCTTTTGCTGCATCGATTATTAGCGAGATTGTGAGGATGTTTGTGGATGTACTTGCCATTTTGCGGAAGCCGGTCTGATTCAGCGGTATTATAGAATTCTTCTCCACCCAGTTTGTCAGCTCCTCCAATACAGTGCCCGAGAAGTATTTTGCTTCATTGTCTATGAGAGCTATTAGGCGATAGTTATTGGCCTCAGCTTTATCACCTTTTTTGTGGATTGGCACTATAGTTGAGCCTTTCCATGATTCTGGTATTCTATTTAACCACCTAACTTCCAAAGAAAAAGATACAGGATATCCGCCCAGTCCTCACGCTTAGCTTTAAACAGGGCTGGTGGGATTCTGTTAGGACCCCGGGCCCCTTCGTTCCTCACTTTGGCTATCAGCTTCTTGATTAAGAGGGGCTGAGAGAAGTTGTCTGAAGTGAGAGGGCTGTTTTCTTTGAGCGGCCGCTCCTGATCCCTCGTCCCTGAATTACTTGCTCCATCTTGATCTCCAGATGTCCTGCATTCAGCCATTTGCATTCCAGCACTATCGGTCTGATTGTTGAAGTGAGTGGTAAGGAAATTTACCCAGTTTGCTTCCGAAATGTGTGACCCAATACCCTTAAGGTGTGGATGAATAATCCCATTCACCGTCTTCCAGAAGCGGGCACTATTATCACTGTTTGTGTTGTATAAAAGTTTTGCCCAAAACACATTCTCAAGGTTGCTGTTGATGTTCCATTTCAGAATTTTTTAATTTTGCCCTTTGCTTATTCAAGGACGCTCATGCAGTGGCGTTCTCTGGGGATCTTCTCAGCCAGCATAGTGTTGCATTTATTGATTTTTTGGCGTGGGTCAGCTGCTGTCTCTGGTCCTTCGAGATTTTATTTTTCTCCCATGCTTTCTGGGAGTTGTTTTTTGTTTCTGCATATTGATCTAAAAGCTTGTCCGTGAACTGTTCCGAGTGGTCAATTTTGTCTTCCGGGCTAAATTAAAGAGTTGAATTGCTGCTTCGGCCTGAGAGTTTGTATTATTCATTGTGCATTTTATCCTTCTTTAATTGGACATGAAGATGCGCCCCAAAATTGCATCTGCGCTGATTGGTCTTGCTATGGTCGCTATCGCCCTTATCCCCCATTCTGTACCCAAGTATGTATGGGAAGAGAGCAAGGCTTACAAAGGTATAGTCCAGTATGGAGCTTGTTGTAAGAGTCAACTGGTGGAGTGTCGCCCGCGAAATCTTCCATTTAAGGCTCGCAGATTTAGGTGTTCTAGTTCTGCAAGTAGGCAACTATTGCAGTGCTTCTTTTTTTATTTTCAATTCGGTGGATGACTTTGTGTAGTGATATTATGAATTCCATTTTGTATAGCAACTTCCTCTCCTTGTGACAAACCTATAAGATACTAGTTTAGGTCCCCTGTCAAAATGAAGTTCGGATTTTCCATCAATGTTGCGAACTTTGCTACGTGATTTACAAGTTCGGTAGAGTCTTTCACTTTCCTTTTGGGGTGAACGTATGAGTTAATCAGGCACACTTCCAATTTTTCATCCTCTGTTCTCAATATGAATTCCTTATTCAAGCCTTGGGTTGTTACAGCAGCTGCCCATGGTGCCGTTTTTTGTTGATCCCAATCCGTGTTGGTGCTCTGTTGGCAGGATCTACCCCGTGCTCCTCTGAGTACACAGTTTGAGTGTAGTTGGCAAGTTTTTGGTGCTGGGCTTCCGTCATTTAGTAATGGCAATGGGTAGGCTGGTTGTTTGAAAGGAACAAGTTCTATGCCTCAGCTTTGAATTATGTCCAGTTCGGCTAAGATTGCCTCTGCAGTTTTGCTTTTGTTCCACGTTGTTTTTGTGGCCTCTAGACACTGAGGGTTGGTAGAGTGTATGAATTCTATAGAGAGTAGATCTGTTGACCTTATGCCAATAAGATTAGGCATTGACCCTGTTAATCTTAGGATGTTGCCTCAATTCAATATGTACTGAGGTCACTTGGAGGTAAAAAGAGGGTAAAATATCAGAACCTCTGCTGCCTGGTGTTTTCTTGGATTTGCTGGCGGCAGTAGATTTGCTGTGTATGGCGGTTCTGATTGGAGTATACTGACAGTTATTTCTTTGGACTGTATTTCCAGTTTGATACTTGGTGGTTAGGCCGAGGAGGTCCTAAGGATAGGCTTATCTTTGCTTGGAGTGGGGGAGGATTGTTTTGTGACTTGCCCTTCGTGCTGTGCCTCTCTGACCGGGAGCCACCAGCTGGATCTTCCATTGGGCTGCATAAAAGGCCCTTTAGGTTCTTCCGGCAATGGCTCCGGGTTTGACCCTGCTGACCTAACTGTCGTCCCCCAAGATTCTCGACAAGGCCCGCTGTTTGAGGTCAAATTGGTGTTGATGTTTTTTTGATTTATGTTAGATATCTTTTGGGATTTCGCAATGCACACTTCTTCCCTTGGTTCATGTGAGGGCACTGAGTTAATGTGTAGAACCCTTGTTTCTCCCGTCAAGTCTTGGCATTGTAATTGCTGTTTATTATGGGCACTATCCAGGATTGTTGGATGAGGAGTGATAGTAAAAACTTGTTTTTCCTCTTCTTTATGATCCTTGCTAGCCCTATGTGTGATACTTTCACCGTTATCTTCTCCCATTTCTCCGTTTGCCCTAGTTACACATGCCTGGTGTGCAGCTTCTTCTTGATTCATAGAATGATTGGGGGTATTTGTAGCCAGTTGTGTTTAATTTGCAATGCTTACATCAGCTGAGTTACTCTCACGTTTGTTGGCTTGATCTGAGAATATGGGGAAATAAGCTGTTGCTTTAGGTTACACCCTTTCCTTTTCAGTTGGCAGTGTTGCTTTGCATTCAGTTTTGGAGATCCGCCATATCTGGGACTGCCTTTTCCCTCTGTACCTGCCTTGACATTTCTTCTATGCGTATTGCTGGTTACTTGGGCATTGGATGGTCCCTCTGAGGTGCTGGAATTGCCCTGGCGTTCTGTTGTTCTCCCTGCTGTTACACTTTTGATATCCTTGACCAGGCTGCTTAGAACTGAGGGAAAAGTTGATAATTTATCGATGACCTGATCGCAATTGCATCTGAGTTGGGAATAGGATTGTGCTCTTTTTATTAATCCATTCAAGTTTCCCAATTTTTCGTCGATACCGGCGGTAAAAACTGCCAGTGTGTTCAATAATGTTAGTTGGATTTCCATTTTCTCACATTGAAATTGCAGTGTGTTAACAACCAATTGTATTGTGTTTAGCAGTGACGCCCAAACCCTGGCATTTTGATTATTTGTTTGCGCAAGCTTTTCTGCACCCTTTTAGGTTGGTCTGTGGGGTGTTTATTCTCAGAGGGTTCTGTGGTGGTGACCTCCCTTTGTTCCTGTTCTTTTTCCTTTTCTTTTTCATGCTTTGGTGAATAGGTTGTGAGCAATTCTTCCCATTCTTGTGTGGTCAGATAGGACATTGACGCCCTTCCATCTTCTATCTGATTTAGATCCTGTGTGCATGCTTCCACTCCTATTCCTCCAATTTGTTCTAGTAAGCATCATTGGTCAAGGGGTGGCATAGTTGAAAGTGATTTTATGCTTGAAGAGTCCATTCTTTTGATGGGGGTACTGTGATTGCTGGACATGATGATATTTCTGAGAGTATCATTGGTAGCATTGACTTGCTCAAAGTCCATTCTCCTCGTAGCTTCTTTAGTGTCACTCTCAGCCTTTGTTTTGTTAATACCCCTGTCTTCATCGCAAGCATCTAATTTTGGTAGAGATGTGGGGGTCTCATAAAGTTCCGCAGTAGGAAGCTCTTGAGGGCTACACTGTTGACTGATTTTTGTTGGGGAAGGTTTTAAGTCCCCAGGTGCACATGCCGGAGGAGCAATTACTGGCACTTGTGTCCACTGAGGCTGCGGTGTGGTTTGGATTTGGTGTGATGGTTGGTCTAGTGCCCTTTCTTCTTCGCTGTGTTCTTTGAGAGCTGAGCTTTGGATTGAGGCTTGGGACTGCAAAGGTAACAGTGGAGATTGCAGACCTTTTAGGGTTGCGGTGTTTGAGAAGAGGGCTGACCCTGGGTCCCTTCTTCGGTTGACTGGAGTTTATAGACTCACTGTGCTTTGGCCGTGCCGCAGTCTCACACTGTCGATGATCCAGCGTAACTAATGATGGTTTTGCACTTTGCACAACTCAGTGAGTTTTTTTTCTTGCCTTTTCTGCCCTTTGATTTGGGTGGCAAAGTCTCTCTTGTTCTGCCGGACCTCATTTGGCCTGTGTGCAGCAGGTCGGCTTGTCGCGTGTCACTAGCTGCTTTGGCAAAATATCTCCTCTGCTACTGCTCGCTTGCCCACATGCTTGCACCAGTCTTTCTAGTATCCTACTGAGTCAAGACTCGACTAGGCTTAACCAGTCTTTAATGTCTCTGATATCTTTTGGTATTTTGCAGCCTTTGTTGACTTTATTGCTTTAGCTCACTTTAACTATTCTTTAGCAGATTGCTGTTTGCAGTTCACTGTATTCTATTTGGTGATGGTGTTTGCTTTCTGTTAAAGTGGCGTTAAAGTGGGGTTGCTGCCACTATCCTTGTGCCTGATTAACTCCAGTTAAGACGGCGAAGTGGAAGTGATGGGAACGCTAAAAGAGCCCCGCTGTGAAGGTTTAAAACAGTTGCCCGCTCTGTGCTATTTGCTCTTTGCTCTGTGCATCCCGCATGAGCTAATGATCCGGAGTATTCCTGGTATTCCTGGTATCACAGGCTGCGGGGGCTGGTGCGGGTGCTCAGGAGTGGCAGTGGGGGGGGGGGGGTGATAGAATCCAAGGACTGGCGCAGAGCTATACAGGACGAGTGACAAGGGAAGAGGCCACAAGAGAGCGACAAACGACCAATGATGAGTAAGGAAGTAGGAGCAGGAACTTGACAGGTAATGGCCCCCCCACCTGTCTCCTGGCTCAACCCACTGTGTATCGCTGTAGACCTATTGCTGGTCCCCCAAACCTCCTGTCAGCCGACTGTCAATCAGTGACACTCACCACTCACCACTCCATGCCCGTCCAAGGCCTCCTCCTTGCTTCTCCGCTGACAGAAGTACCCACTTGCCTGTAGTTTCTCACACATCCTCGCCTCACCTAGTCCGCTGAGCTCTGTTCACCAAGATGCCCTGCCCAAGGCAGAAACAGCGGAACCAAGAAGACGGGGAAGCCACTGGCCTCAGCCTTAAAGTTCAGGCGGCAGAACTTTGATCTCCCGGTCCCGCCGGGAGAGCCGCGGACCGTGGCCTTTCAAGTACAAGCAGCAACACTTTTGATCTCCCACTGCCACTGAGCATTCTGTGGAGCCAAGATCAGCAGGAGTAGGAACAGGGAGGAGCAGGGGGGCGGCAGCAGCCTCCTGGAGCTCTAGCCTGGCTCGGGTAACATGGCTGGTGCTCTGGCGTTCTAGCATTCTGGCGCTCCGACTCTCTGCAAAACCCGGACCGGAATCCAAACCAAATACTGAGGTGGGCCCGGGGTTTCAGCCCTATTCCTATGCTACGTTTGCAAACAGAGGATGTGGATTCTAAGGGTACGTCTGTGTTAAGTTTCAGATGGTTCTGCTCCTTTTTTCCTGGTATGAAGAATGTGTCCTGAATGACGATTACCAAGTTATTGTCCCATTAGGTGTAGATTTTATATGAATAACTCCAGTGTGGCAATATTTACACTATGCAGCCTTCTTGCCATGTCAGCCCCAGTGGCAGGCACCCTCCCCCCCCCCACCTGCACTGCATGAGAAAAAAAACATACCACCGCAGTATCAGGCAGGAAAAACAAGGCAGACTACGGAAGCACATTCTCACAGTCCACCAAACAAAAGTGAAAACAAAACAAGCCATTCTTCCAAGGGAAAAATTGAAAATCAGCATAAAAGGTATGTGGGGATAAGTGGGGAAGGAAACATTAGGAGTAAAAGAGACATTGATACAGCTGGCACCAACATACCCAGTACATCTGTGTAGGTCCTACAGTCAAATATTATTATTTTTTGAAAATCATATTTAGGAATCAATATTTTTGTCAGACAATATTTAGTCCAAGATATTCTGGTTCCATACTATGCAAGCAATGTCTGCCGACCGAGCAGTCAAAGGAAGGCTCCCAGGATGGAGGAGCACACATGTCATCCACTCATCCCTGCCCTCTCTAATGTGGGATCCCGGCCCTAGTACAATATAACACCACCTCTTGCATGGTTAATAGGTCCATCGGACTTAGCAGGTCACTCGTAACTAGGGCCAGTGTGGTGTTTCTTTGTTTCATTGCCTCAGAAATTAGATGAGCTGATCTGAGTGCACAGCATGCTTGGGGAGTGAGCTATCTGATCATTAGTAGTACAGGGGTAATGTAATTAAACTTTTTAATGTGTGTAACCAGTCTTGATGCTGCATTGAGGATTGCATGTAGCCGGCTGTGCCAATAGTAGGGAATCTTGCACAAATAGATATCCCATATTATACCATTGAGAGAACAAAAGCTTGGACAAATTACTTTAGATCATCAGTAGGAATTGCATTTTCTGATTGATTTTATTAGAGCCTCTGAAGCACTTACTTAAAAAAAATATGTCCTATTCCAGTGTCACCAGATACCTTAATTCTCTATCCTTGAACTATCACACAACCATTAAGTCTAAAGTCACTAGTGCTCTTTCTCTTTTTAATCTGTGTCTGGTTTGGACCTGATCAGATTCCCTGTATTTTTTATCTCATTGAACTGCTTCTTCTGGGCGCACAGAAGTTCCCTCCACTGTTCTGGATGGAAGAGGGATTCTTTTAGTTTATAAGCAATCTTCTGTCCTCCTCTAAAAAGAGGAATATGCCATATATTTTGGTATTTATTTATGAGTTTCATTAACTCTGTTCTCTCTGCTCTCATACTTGATATTTATCAACTACCACAAGTAGCTGTTTCCGAGGTGCTTGAATCCTTGCTTCATTTTGTAATATCTACGTAGCCACTTCCAAAAATATCTGTTGATCATAAAGAGTCTGCCAGAATTGTGGTCTGTTTTATTGCTTTTAAATTTCTCTTTTTATTAAGTGTATTTGTTTATTAGAATGCCTCATTGAGGACTAGACCACGCCCACTCTTTATTTAGACCCTGCTCCTCATCTGTCCGCTGCGTCCTGCCACCCCATAATTTGCACTCCTCACGTAAATCTATACAGAACTACCTCGGGGTAAACTGTGCTTTGACTCTCCCCTTCCTTACATCTCCCTTCCTCAACTACCTTAGAATTGCCGCTATGTATTACACATTATGTAACTATGGTTCTGGCTGCTTCTTGCTTACATTCCCCACTGTATTTCAACTACTTCTTTCTTACTGTTAAGACTTATTTTTATTTCCTCTCTATTTATCTCAAGATTCTGCTGCTGTGCTTACTTAGTAAAGTGCTAGTCTCATGATCTTAAGTGTTATGTTGCCATGGTGGTTCACTGCCGCCTCCGGGAAATACTGTCCACCGACTCTCCCTACCCTTGCAACTCCCTACTATATCTACCTCAGAGCTTTACATCCTCATATACCTCTGTCTATTGGATTCTTCTTTTATATAATGTTGATATATATTTTTATTTACGCTTTATGTAACTAGGGCACTTGCTGACACTTTGCCTACATATCCCATTGTAAACTGTTTGCGCTTTCTACAGGTACTATATATTTTTATCTATTCTTGATGTACTTCATGCTATTGTTGTTGTGCTTTTTGTGTAAAGAGTTCTGATATCTTCAGGTCTAGTTTGTGCTACATAAAACTTACAAATAAATAAACAAACAATTATCAAAGCTTTTCTCTGAGGTTTCTGTTATGCTCATGCTTTTGACAGTGATATCTCATCCTGTAACATTTCCCTTCTCCATTCAGCACGCGTGATAGGGGTTTTAATCATCATGCTGGGTGTTGCCTTCAATGTATGCTTTCATTCTATTACAAGATCCTCGAGCTCAGGAAAGGAAGGGAAGATACCAATGCATAGCTCGCCTACCACATTCTATGTATTTTTGTAATGTTGTGCCATCACACAATCGGCCCTCTATAAACTACTTCTTTAATTTTTCAGGGTTCCCCGTTTCTGATGTTTGTATTATTCTTGTTGGTAACAGAAATGTTCACATCATTTTTACATTATAGTGCATACCAAAGCAGCACTTGAATTGACTCCATCCTATGACTTGATGATTGTGTCAGGTTACACTTAGGAATGGACTTTAGTATTACTCAATACTGTCTCCAAGGTTCTCTCCTGGCCTGCTCAACCTAAATACCTTAGTTTGTGCCTGCATCTTTTGTGTGACAACAGTCATGCTTCTTCTCCGTGTACCTCTGGAGTACTATTAAGTGCCTTAATATATACCGATTTATGGACAACAATTTAGTGATTTAGGTATGCTTGAAATATGTATGGTAAATTCACCAGTTACATTGTTGTGTGTGTTTCTTGCATGTCTCATTGTCGTCTTCCCAATGATAGCCTAACTGTGCACATTGTAGACTGCTTTTATTTTGCACATTATGACATAGCGCACTTGCTGTTATGCCACATATTTTCACACAGAACCTGCACATGTTTTCGTGTTTTATTCTTTTCCTTGTACTTAGTCTGAGCACACTAGACAAGGTCAAACAACAATGCCCCTTGCTATTACTTTCACTTCACTTAAACATAACAAGAAAATGCAGCTACTGTTTGTGGCCACACATGACTTGTCATATAACTGGGGGCAGGGGTTCTGAAAAAAGCACACTGAGCAACGGTCCAGAAGCAAGAGTGTTACGTCTGCTGCTATGTAGAACATCCACCTATGTATGCTAAAATATGGGTTCCACCGCTAATCCCAGAGATCTATAATATATATTTATTTAGCTTCAGTGGAAAGGCTGGCTTTAGGCTAATATGTCCTCTAATATGACATGGCTCTTTATGGTATATGGGTTCTTAACCATGCTAATTATGTTTTTGGTATGCATTTGTTTTCTAAATACTGCATCTTAGAACACAATAGTTAAAATAAAAATTATAAACTAACTTCATGTCTCTTGTTTATCTTATTGTGGATAAGTATGAGTGAGAGAGCAAAAGGGTGTGTCCTGTTATTGCAATCCCTGAGCGGGTCAAGACTGTTGTGTTCTGGGGTGCCAACTCACTTGTTTCTCTGAAAAGATTAGAGGGCAAGTGAGGCACTATAGCTAGTCAGACTGGGACTCGTAGATACTGATGTGGTATGGTGACTCAGTCCTTACATGCTAATGTTCTATGGTCCCAAGCATAGTTCTGTTACTGAGCAGAATCCCTGTAACAGCCTCAGTATTATGGAATAGGTGTGGATTGTGGTAGTATGATTGGTCCTGACGAAAGCCACAAGCATTTGGAAACCTCACTGGCAGAAACATGTTGACCCTAAAAGGAAGTAGGGTGACTAAATCCCTGTGGGGTAACTAAAGCCCTGTGACTTTCTAATTTTTCCCAGTTTTAATCTTAACGGCTGGCGCCCAGGTTAAAACATTAGGGCTACCAGGCAGGCATTTTTAAAGAGCAACGTTACCCCTACTCACTACCCTATTCCTTTTCCAACAAAGTGCTCCCGTGCATATTACAGGATGTAGCATGCCCTGTCCTGCAACGGGGAGGAACTCATGTCTCTTGTTTATCTTATTGTGGATAAGTATGAGTGAGAGAGCAAAAGGGTGTGTCCTGTTATTGCAATCCCTGAGCGGGTCAAGACTGTTGTGTTCTGGGGTGCCAACTCACTTGTTTCTCTGAAAAGATTAGAGGGCAAGTGAGGCACTATAGCTAGTCAGACTGGGACTCGTAGATACTGATGTGGTATGGTGACTCAGTCCTTACATGCTAATGTTCTATGGTCCCAAGCATAGTTCTGTTACTGAGCAGAATCCCTGTAACAGCCTCAGTATTATGGAATAGGTGTGGATTGTGGTAGTATGATTGGTCCTGATGAAAGCCACAAGCATTTGGAAACCTCACTGGCAGAAACATGTTGACCCTAAAAGGAAGTAGGGTGACTAAATCCCTGTGGGGTAACTAAAGCCCTGTGACTTTCTAATTTTTCCCAGTTTTAATCTTAACGGCTGGCGCCCAGGTTAAAACATTAGGGCTACCAGGCAGGCATTTTTAAAGAGCAACGTTACCCCTACTCACTACCCTATTCCTTTTCCAACAAAGTGCTCCCGTGCATATTACAGGATGTAGCATGCCCTGTCCTGCAACGGGGAGGAACTCTATGACGAAGAATGCCACCAAGGGGTACCCCTGTGGTAAGAATTCTTTAAACAAAAGGATTCTTTACCCCTTAGGGTGAGGGGAGGGTCCTTAGACTGTATGTTTACAAATGCAAATATATATGTAGGACATCCGAAAATTTAAAATCTGTCCAAAGAGCAGCCTTAGAGGAATTGAAAAAAGATGACTCCATAGATATCAAGCCCTTTGATAAGAGCAGCAATGTTGTGATTCTAAATGCAAGTATGTATGAGAATGAGATCATGGAGCAACTTTCTCAGAATGATTGCTATGAAGTAATTACTGTTGATATGTATAAGGCCTCTGTACGTGAGTATCAGAATCATCTTATGAGGTAACGGGATCTTAGGTAACAATGAATACAACTTTCTAAGGTCGAATTACCCGACAGTTCAATCTTTTTATGTACTGCCCAAAGTGCATAAGAGCACTACAAAACACAGAAGAGACCGATTGTCTCCTCGAATGAGATATTTTTGTAAACCAACCCCTATATACATAGATTCTTTTCTTCCTTTGGAGGGGTAACATTTACATTTCCCCCTCCAGTCTATGCAACAGTAGGGAAAGCACTGGACTTCGGAGAGGTACAATTTACTATTTCTGCTCCAGTCTGTAAAACAATAGGGAAAGCATTGGACATCAGAGGGGTTACATTTTCTATTCCCACTCCAGTCTGTGCAACCGTACGGAAAGCTTTGGACTTTGGAGGGGTAATATTTAGTTTTCCGACTCCAGTCTCTACAAAAATAGAGAAAGCGATGGACTTCAAAGGTATATGATTTACTATTCCTGCTCCAGTGTGTGCAACAGTAGGGAAAGCATTTTACTTCAGAGGGGTAAAATTTACTATTCCCACTCAAGTCTATTCAACAGTAGGAAAAGAGATGAACCTCGGAGGGATTAAATTTACTATTCCCTCTCCAGTCTGAGCAACAGTAAGGAGACCGCTGGACTTCGGAGGGGCAACATTTACTATTCCCACGCCAGTCTGTGCAACAGTAAGGAAAACATTGGACATCAGAGAGGTAAAATTTAGTATTCTCACTCCCGTCTGAGCAGCAGAAGGGAAAGCGTTGTACTTCAGAGGGGTTACATTTACTATCCCCACTCCAGTATGTGCAACAGTATAGAAAGCTTTGGATTTCAGAAGTGTTAACTTTACTGTTCCCACATCAGTCGGTGCAACCAAATGAAAAGTGTTGGACTTTGGAGGGGTAACATTTACTATTCCCACTCCAGTCTGTGAAACCATAGGGAATGCGTTGCACTTTGGAGGGGTAACGTTTACTATTCCCACTCCAGTCGGTGCAACAGTAGGGAAAGCATTAGACTTTGAAGGGGTAGCATTTACTATTCCCACTTCAGTCTGGGCAACAGTAGTGAAAGTACTTCACTTCAAACACATAGCATACTTGTAACATAACCCTAGTAATTTGTAACTTATATAAATCTTTTAAGATGAACTTTATTAATTAACCATACATATGTATATATATATATATATATATATATCGCTTCCATTCCACTTTGAAAGCCTCCAAGGACGGATGAAAACACATAGAAGTCGATCAGTTTATTCATTTAGGGACCAGACATCAAATGCATTTTGGCTATTCATAGACTTTCCTAATGATGACAAAACACCCTTCGTGCTGCATATTTAGAACATTGAGCGTATCACGTGATAACAGACAGTGTAAGAATAGTAAAAATTCTCACAGTACACAGTTTATAAGCTAAAACGTATCAGAAATAAAGGTGCTTATTTGATATATCATTTGGCCCAAGTGGCCTGCATAATTCTACATTGTGTCCTCAGTCCACTGATGGGTATTGGCTCAAGAAATGTTTCTACCATGCTTGAGTTTACCACATACGAGATTACAACATAACCACTGATATATCTGTATGGCAAATCAGTGTTTGAATTTTATATGTATCAAAATGTTCTGTTGACTCCTGTTTAACCTGATATTCAATTGTATCGGCCAAATCTCAAATTACCCTCACATTTTATTCTTTCTTTTTTTCCTCCATTTTCTCCATGTCTCCCAAGTGGGCACTAGTGGTTTTATGTTCCTCCATCTTCTTCACATCTAACTGATATTCTTACTCAATCTACATAAAGTGCTACCTGCAATTAGTGTTTTCCTAACTTCTATCACCAGATGTGTGCTATCTGCTACTACATTTTTCCTATCCATCTACAGCATACTGTAACAGTGACTTTATTGTTTGGGTCAGGCGCCTGCTAAGATTTCCTCTCATCTCAAAGTGTGATTTCACAGCTGAATTCTGTTGTCTTCCTATAAGCCATTCCTACACCACCAAAACATTGTAGAAAGACGACAGATGTGTATCGAGGTCTTCTTCAATATTGAGGCCTCCCGGGGTTTTTTGTGTTGAGTTCTATGATGTACCTTGACTCTAATTGTCGTAATATTTTCCTACTGTCGCCTCTCCGTAGCCTTTTTTGGGGGATTGCATCTGGTACACAATATGTAAGTCCCTCCGCACTCCCCGTATGTGCCTCTTCAAAGTGCCTTGCCACAGGATATGCCTGATCATGATTCTTGAAAGCCCTTAAATGTTGAAGAATTCTTTTGTGCACCTGTAAGATGGTGCTGCCAATGCATATCAAACTGAAAGGGCACTTTAGCATATATAATGCAAATTCTGTCTTGCAATTAAATTGGTCCTTAATGTGATTAATACATGATGTCAGTGGAGAGATGCGTTGTGTTCTTTCCATGTCTGCACACCTTGCACTACCCACATTTATAAAAGCCTTTCCTAACTGTTAGCCATGTGTTTTAACCTCTTTTCTTGTCTCCGGGCTGCTAGCCACCAGATCTTGTTGCATTAAGCTCGCTCTTCTAAACATAATGCCAGCCCTACGTGGGGCTACCTCCCTTAGAATGGGATTATTTCTGATGAGGTGCCAGTATCTGGTGATATTAGTTCTAATGCCCTTTTCCTGTGCATTGTATGTGGTAATAAGTCTGAAATGAGGATCAGACTTTTTCCTCTCCTGTTTGCTTTTTCTATTGAACAGAATCTCTTCTCTTGGTTTGGAATGCACTTTAGAAATAGCTTTTTGCAAGCACACTTCTGTATACCCCCTTTCCTTGAACCTGAATTTATTATAGCGCTCTATCTTCTTCTTGCTTATTGCTACAGTTCCGTTTTACTCTCAGGCATTCTCCATATGGGATGCTCTTTTTTTAAATTCCAGGGATGAAAACTCGAGGCATGCAAGAGAGTGTTCCCAGCTGTTGGTTTTCTGAACAGCTTGGTCTCTAGATGGTCTCCCTCTACATAAACAGTTTAATCAAGAAAGTTCACTGCAGACCTGCTCATTTTGCTTGTGAAGTGTAAATTTAAGTTGTTCTGTTCAATCTTTTCCAAAAGTCTCACAACAAACACTTTCCACTGTGCCCTTCCAAACAATTAATACGTTGTCTATGAAATGAAATCAGTGAACAACATGATCTTCCCAATCCATTTGATGTTCCACTCGGATTACCTGCTCCTCCCACCAGCCCATATGCAAATTTACATATGGGGGAGGAGCAGGTCCCCATCATGATCCCACATTTCTGTTGGAAAACTTTCCATTAAAGAGAAAGAAATTGCTCATCAGACACAGCTCTATCATGTAGAGCAGCATTCTGGTGTGTTTCCACAAATTCAAAGGTCTTGTTCCTAGGAAGTGACTAACAGCCCTCATGCCATCAACTGTTAACAAAATATAGTCTTCTTCCCACAAGAGCTATATACCCTTTGCAGAAAGTTCCCAGTGTCCTGAATATAAGAGGGGAGACTTTGGACAAATTCATGTAGGAAGTGATCTACATACTTTGATACATTCTCCAGGCAACTCCCTATGGCAGATATTATTGGACACCCAGGGGGATTGGAGATGTGTTCATGAGTTTTGGGTATCAGATAGAATACAGGTGTGACAGGGTGATCTTGTTTTAAAAACTGATATTCTTCCTTACTCAGGAGACCTTGTTCCCTCCACTGTTTCAATTTCATATGTGCCTGCACCCATGCAAATTCCATAACCTGAGTATCTGTCCTACAGTAACACCCAACTACATGGAGTTGTTTATAGGCCTCTGCCATGTATAGCCTTGTGTCCCATAACACTATGATACCTCTTTTATCAGATTTAATTACCACACAATTAGTTTTTATTTGCAGTTTATTCACTAAGTCATAGTATTCTTTTCCTCGTCTCACATTTTTCGTTCTTTTGCTTGTACATCATAGAGTTTTAAGTTCATTCACTACTAAGGGGCCGATTCCGATCTCGGTCAGAAGGGCACCGAATCGGGTTCGGCATTAGCGGATTCGATTTGGAGGCTGGATTTCGGTCCGAGTCGTACACGGGTCCAGACATCGAAGTACGATGCGAACAAGCGCAAAATCTCCGTTCGAATCATTTCCCGGTCCGAACCGCTCCTTATGACTCGGTCACAAGCAAACCGTGGCGCACAATGGAGACGTTTCACGACTGAGCTAGTACGATGCTCGATTCGGACAGCCGGATTGAGTTAGAGCGTCCGGCTCGCAATAACTTCGGGGGTCTACGTCGGACCCCCTGTTACCCGCAGCGGTACGACTCGGACACAGGGGGAGTCCCATGGGTCTCCTCAACACAGGCAAGTACGGTGCAGATGGCACTGACTCATACCCAGTGTAGGGGGCGCACTTGACTGCGACGTACCCATTTAGTCAATGGGAGCCCATGCACGTGCCGTACGACCGGCTCCCATTGACTTCTATGGGAGTCCGACCGAACCGAGTCCGACGGCATACGGCCGCATCGTACTCACTCGGTCGGACTGTAGGAGTCCGGTTCGGTCGGAAAACACCCCGGATCCGGCTCGGTCGGAGTGCTTTCCGACCCAGATCGGAATCGGCCCCTAAGTCACTAAAAATATCAATGGAGTCTTGTGGAACCACAGGTACAAATTTAAATTTCGGTCTGAATTGTGTAAGGGCACTTCCAGAATTCTCCAAACTTTGGTCATCAATTAGTTGCTCCTCATTGATTTCTTCCTGTGCGCCCTCATTTTCCAATTCCAATTGCCTTAGGTCTATCATTACAGCCATGTCTTGAACGTGTAGCTCATTGGAATCAAGCTCTCCCCTTCCTACACTCACTACATGCATGTTCGTATTCTTTGGCTGGATTAGAAAGAATATTTTACATTTTATAGAACTAGTCATTTTAAAAACATCCGTACGTGTCTGAACATAGTCCGTGTTTTGCAGTGGGCAATAGAAGAGTCCCAGTTGTAAAATTTCCATTTTCCCCTGCGTAAGCTTGATATCCATGAGGTTTATTATTTATATAAAACATTAAACAAATTACATGCTTATTTACCAATTTCAGAAATAATTATCAATTAAAAATATTGTTAATAATTTATTACTTGATTAACTTACCACACTATACCCCCACAAACCTAGCAGCCCACTCTAAAAATATGACTAAAATAAATAAATACAACACCATTAACATAATAATCAATTAAATATTATTATTATTAGGATTTGTATCGCGCAGCAAATCGTCCCTACCGGAATCTCTCAGCACCTTTGACAGCACAGTACTGGTGGCTAGGACAGAGTTATGGATTTAGAACAGCCAGGTTTTTAACTGCTTCTTGAACTGTCCCAGACTGTTGCCGGTGCAAAGCTCGTCCGGCAGACGGTTCCAGTGCAGAGGGGCTAGATGAGAAAATGCGAGCCCTCCCATTTTGGCTTTCCTTGTTTTACAAGGGCAAAGAAGATTCTTAATGCTGGATCTTAGTGAGCGGGCAGGTATATTTACTATTCTCTTCCTCCTTAAGTAGAGCGGGCCAGTCCCATGCAGTGCTCTAAACACCATCAACAGGAGCTTGAACACTGCTCTCTTTCTCGTAGGCAACGAGTGCAGCTGTTTCAAAAGAGGACGAGAGGGGGTACGCACTGGCTTATTAAGGACCAATCATGCCGCTGTATTTTGCACTACTTGTAGCCTAGCTGCTAGGTCTCCCTGATTCCTACTAGTGGTGCATTACCATAGTCTAGTCTACTAACTTGTAGTGATGGTACTAGAGTCTTTCTGGCCTGCAGAGGGATCTAAGGAAAAATCTTCCTCAGCATCCGCATGATGCCAAAGCAAATGCTGATACTGATTTTAGATATTCCTCCAGCGAAAGTTTGTTGTCGAACAGTATACCTAGGTACAGTGCCTGCATGGTTGGGTTGGGTGCCTCACCCAGTTCCGTCGGCCGCCAGTCCGAGGACCATAGCTCCATAGCCTTCCCAAACAGGAGAATCTCCGTTTTATTGGAGTTTAGCTGCAAGAAATTCTCGCTCATCCAGGTGGCACTTTTCAGCATACTGGCTTTAAACCTTGCTCTAGTTTCCGTTGGATCCGCCTCGATGGGGATTATCTCCTGAGTGTCATCCGCATACGAGATTGTCTCAAAGCCACAAGATCTAATAATGGTAGCCAGCGGAACCACATAGATGTTGAATATAGTGGGACTTAAGATGGATCCCTGCGGGACCCCCTTGTTTACTGTTGAGATGTATTAATAAATAAAAAAATATTGTTAGTATTTAAAGTAATTATTACTTAACTTCCCACCCTATCCCCGACAAACCCAGCATCCAAAACCTAATATTTAACTTAAACATATTATTATTACACAATTTACATAATTAATAATCAATTACATTTTTAATAATACAATGTTAATAAATTAATTATTTCTTAGTTAACTGTCTACCCTGTACGCCTAAAATATAATTATTACACAAATTACATAATTAATAATCAATTAAATAATTATTTATAAATTGTTAATCAATTGTTAATTTATTAATTATTACTTAACTTCCTACCCTATGCCCCTACAAACCTAGCAGCCCACAGCCAATATATAACTTCACCAATATAATTATTACACAATTAACATAATTGATGATCGATTAAATAATAAAACTAAAATAACAATTAAGTGCTAATTAAACATACTTAGTTAACTTCCGAACCTACACCCTACAAATCTAGCAACCCACTTTACACTTTAAATTTCTATAAGCAAATACATAAAACAATATAGATCACTTTAAAATAGTATTAAAAATTAAACAAACTATAATAGCACATAAAATTAATACAAATAAAAGGGTCAAAAGGAGCACAATCCTAAGTACATGTAAAGCAAATGACTTATTAATCACAAACTTTATATAGAAAAAGTGGTAAAGTCCAGAATACAAAAGCAAAAAAAGTCCATGTATGCTTATTTTTCCATTTATTCAAAAGGCTTCATAGAAGATAATCAAGGCATCAACAGAAAACAGCCAACACGTGTTTCGTCGGTACACCAAATCCGTACCATAACTGTTGCTGATAGGGAGATAATTTTATCTCTGCTTTCTTGGCTTTTAAAGCCAAAAAAGCAGAGATAAATCCCTTGATAATATGCCCCTTTATTCTGTGAGGGACCCTGCCTGATTAAAATAATAAGGGAGGGGTAGCGTATTTGGTTCTTAACCCCTTTGAAGCTAATGACGAGCTGGGCTCGTCATGGCGCTTACCTGCCGTGCGCGGATGACAAGGCCAGCTCGTCATCAGCCCCACCCTCGGGGGAAGCGCTGGCGCTCCCCCGAGGGTCTGCGATCTTGGTTGTTTTGCTGGGGGTGGCAGCGGAAGAGCTTCCCTGCCCCCCCACCCCCGCCCCCCGTGGGAATCCCTGATGACGTCAGCGCGCACAGCGCGCGCTGACATCATCAGGGATTCCCAGCGCTCGGGAAGCCATTTGCTTCCTGAGCGCTGGAGAAGAAGGTGGGTTTCTGGTGTCCGGCGGGGGTTTGGGGCAGCGAAGAGGCATCAGGGGAGAGGAAAGAGATTTTCCTTTCCCCTAATGTCTCTTTGCAGGGCATTTCTGCCTCACGATCGCGCACAGCATCGCGATTGTGCGGCGGAAATGCCCCCACTAGCACCAGGGATTGTTTATTTAGCTTTTCGGAAGCGACCCCTTGGGCAAGGGTCGCTTCCAGGTGGGCAGCCATATATTTTCGATTTTCTGCCCCCCCTGGGGGCAAATCGGCCCGTTTTTTCGGCCGTTTTGCCCCCAGGGGGGGCAGAAGTTTCCCACTAGCACCAGGGTTGTTTTGTGAAGCCAAGATGGTGGCCATGGCTTTTGTTTACGTTTTTCTGTCCCCCCCCTGGGGGCAAATCGGCCCGTGCGTGGAGTGCTACTTTGCTGTCTGTGCACTGAGTGGTGCTTGGCTGGCGGTGTGCGTGGCTGGTGGTGTGTGCGTAGTTACTTTCTGTTGGTCACTACACACATTGCTAGTTGAGTGACACTCTACGCAGTCCATCTTTTTCTGTAGTTGCTGTGTCAGATATGTGGGCGTGTGAAAGTGATGGGCCCTTGAATGGCGCTGGCGGTGTAAATGTTTTGTATGTGTCACACGTACAAAAGGTATATGAATGTCCTTACTGCCCCTGTGTGATGGGGGTACTGTTAGGAGCAAAAGACTGACTGGCACCAAAGGGGTCTGGCAGTAAAAAAAATTCAAAAAATTAACCAATGTCTTGATGTTAAACCTCATCTAATCCCAATTGGTCTAAGCCCTATTTGGTGGCCCACCTTGCCGAATTTAAATTTGGGGGGCAAGTTTGTGTGTTGTTTTTTGAATTGTTATATTGTTTGTGAAATGTGGTAGTTATTTTTTTTTCTTCTCTATTTTTGTCTTGTTTCAGGCTTTTGCTGTTTGGATTGTTGTAGGTTGCGTGTCTGTTTGCAGCTTGTGTAGTTGCTTGTTCTTGGTAAGTGAATGTATTTTGTACTACTTTCCCTTGATGTTTGTCTTTTTGAAAAAGGTTGTACTTCTACCAGTTTGTGTGGCTCTGTTTTTTTTTGTTTATTTTTTTTTCAGTATTAGTGCTTGATGTGCACTTTGTTTTCTAATCTGTCATTTCTTTTTTTCTTTCTAGTGGGATATCATTTCTTTTTGCTGTGTCTCAACAGATTAGGTGCTGGTGAGTGTAGCTATATTTGGTTAGAGTGAAATTGTTTTGGATTGTATTTATCTGTTTGTGAAAGCCTTACCTTGTTTACTTCTTACTTTGCACAGTGTAGGTTGTTGTTTACTTGTGTGTGCAGTCTTCTTGCTTTTGAAGGATAATGGCTAGTCGCAGGATTACTGCTCAGCAGGTTCTTGGTTTGCTTTTTGAGTCTTCCTCTGACCATGGTTCAGAGTCTCACTCCGATTTGGACTCCCAGGTGGGGGCAGAAGATTCAGGCAGTGAGTTTTCTCTTCGCATGGTATCATCATCATCGGATGATGAATCTTCTTCTAGTGCTGATGAAGGGCCTATGTTAGAGGAGGACATTGTGATGCCGGTAGTGGGCCAAGAGGCATCTGTGCTGCTGCCTAGGGCCGCAAGGTTTCCTTTCTTTTTACGTCGGCAAGAGGTAAGTGGGCTGGAGCCTGCGCCCAAAAGGCTTCACATTGCTGTGGTGCGCAAAGAGGCATCTGGTGCTTTTCGTCTTCCTGCTGGTGTAGTGCAGCAAAAGGCATCTGTGGCTGTTAGGCTTCCCGGTGGTGTAATGCAGCAAGTAGCATCTCAGGCTACTGGGCTTCCCGTTGGTGTAGTGCATGAAGAGCCCTCTGGGGATGCTATGTCTTCTGTTGGCGTTGTGCAGCCTGAAGTATCTGTGGCAGTTAGGCTTCCCATTGGTGTAGAGGGGCAAGAGGCATCTGGGTCTGCTTGATTTACCGGTGGTGTAGTGCAGCAAGAAGCATCTCAGGCTGCTGGGCTTCCCGTTGTTGTAGTGCAGGAAGAGCCCTCTGGGGATGCTATGTCTTCTGTTGATGTTGTGCAGCCAGAAGTATCTGTGGCTGTTAGGCTTCCCGTTGGTGAACAGCAGCAAGATGTTTCGGTGCTGCAGGCTGGGGTGGCTGCTCCCCCCGTTGATATGGATGGCCTCTGGGTTCCCCCTGGCATGGTGCAGCCGGCATTGCCAGAGTTCACTGGTGTTCCTGGGTGTAGAGTGAATACTGAGAATTTTCTGCCAATAATTTTTTTTGAGTTGTTTTTTGACAATGTGTTTTTGCAAGAGATTGTTGATCAAACCAATTTGTATGCAGAACAATATTTGAGGGCCAACAGTGCCAGCCTTAAGCCCCATTCTAGAGCAATCCGGTGGACTCCCACAAATGTTGAAGAGTTGAAGAAGTTTTTGGGATTAACTTTTTTGATGGGCTTGCTAAGGAAGCCATCAATTAATTCATATTGGTCCACTAGTCCCTTGATGGCAACAGCTATATTTCCAGCAATCATAAGTCGTGATCGGTATACGCTTCTTCTTCGGATGTTGCATTTTGTTGATAATAGTTTAGCGTTGTCACGCGATCACCCTGATTGTGACCGTTTGTTTAAAATTCGACCTGTCCTGGATCACTTTGTTGATCGTTTTTCTGAGATCTTTATCCCTGGTAAAGAAATTGCAGTGGATGAGTCTTTGCTGTTGTTCAAGGGCCGCTTGGTTTTTAGGCAATACATTCCTAGTAAGAGGGCACGCTATGGAATCAAACTGTATATGCTGTGTGACAGTGAGACTGGATATGTCTACAATTTCAGGCTGTACACTGGTAAGGAGTCCAGCATTAACCCTCCTGGTTGTCCTTCTACTTTTGGAGTGACTGAGAAAATTGTGTGAGAACTAGGTAGAGGATTATTTAACAAAGGCCATCATTTATATGTAGATAACTTCTACACTGGTGTGCGGTTGTTCAAGGAGTTTGGCAAAGTGGGCACTGTTGCTTGTGGCACAATGCGCAGTAACCGTAAAGGTTTCCCAAAGGAACTTGTTTGCAAAAGGCTTGTGCGGGGACAGTCTACGGCTTTGCGATGTGGGGAGCTTCTAGCTGTGAAGTATTCAGACAAGAGAGATGTGTACATGCTGACTACTATCCACAATGAAAGAACAGAACCTGTGCCTGTTTGGGGTCAGGGTGCTGAAGTGCGCAAACCTGTGTGCATTTTAGATTACAATAAGTTCATGGGAGGTGTTGACAGAGTAGATCAGAGGTTGGAACCTTATGCTGTTCTTCGAAAGGCTTACGTTTGGTACAAGAAGTTGGCTATCCATCTGTTCCACTTGGCATTTTTTAATGCTTTCGTTGTGTATCAGAAGTCTTGTCCTCAGAATAAGATGCCTTTTGTTAAGTTTCAGGAGTCTATATTAGGCAGGCTTGTACTTTTGGAGCAGGCAAGTGTTCCTAGATTTGGAGTGGTGGAGGAAGTGGCTAGATTGAAAGATCGCCACTTTCCTGAATCTATTCCTTCCACTCCCGCAAGAGACTTTCCGACTAAAAGATGCAGAGTCTGTTGGCGAAGAGGCGTGCGGAGGGAGTCTCGTTTATACTGTCCTGACTGTCCTTCTAAGCCTACATTGTGTCTGTCAGTTTGTTTTAAATCGTACCACACGCAAAAGAAGTTTTGGGAGTTTTAATGAGCTCTAATATGGCCGGGATACCCATCACCCCCTCCCAACACGATCCCCAAGAATGGGAAGACGGAAACAATTCTTGAGCTTTTGGAAGGCGGGAGGGAGTTACTGTTACAGTTACCCTCCCGGCCGTATTTATTAAAATATGAAACAAAATTAAAACATTAAAATAACAGTTTCATATCATGTACAATTTCATTTACACATTACGATGTTTATTGGCTAACCTTAACATATCTCTAATACAAAGGTTCTCCTAGCCGATTCTAAAACATCCTGTAAATGCATTTCTCAAAATTCAAATTGTACATCCTAACATTACGGGCCAACGGCAAGGTCGTAACCGGTGTCAGATCCCTAATACCAGATCTCCCCCCCTTACTTGTGAGGGGCGGGCGCACAGAGGACTGTACCTCTGTGCCAACTTCCAATTTCCCTTGTCTTAACGGGGGCCCCATATTTACTCGACGCCATCTTGGTGGTCGTCCGAGGACTCGTGTGAGGTGTCTAGAAGGTAGCGTAGACTCCCCTCCCACCCCACACTGCTTACCACATCCGCCGTCGCGGATGTCCTGGCCCCGGGAAATTCCCAGGAGGGGCCCGTAGCCCCTCCTCCCCAGGGAGGGGCCTTGACCGCCTTCCCTTTCGGAGGCCCCATCCTTAGAGGGTACCGCCTCCCCGTGTGAGGGGCCAATGGCCGCCTCCCCCCGGGCGCTCCCATCCATAATGGGTGGCGCCCCACCTCTAGGGATCTTCCAATTACTGCTCACCGATCATGACCTTACCGCCACAGGCCGGATAGTTGACCGGCTATCCGGACCCCCCACAAAACTCCTACTAAAGGTCATGGCCACACAAACTTATTAACCAAGCTATGAAGTCACCTGTGAGTAAGACATTTCCCTCCCGGGACAAGTGGACCCCGTCTTCCAGATACATATGGTCCCCCCTGATACATCCATGTGGAACACAATGCAAATTTCTTGTACGAAACAACCTACCCAGTTTGTTATTAACCTTCTTTACTGATTGATTCAATGCTGACACAGAGAGGGCCCCCCGCCACACCTTCCGAGGAATCATGTGTGACCATGCAATCGTGCACCCCGGAACCCTTCTCGCCAACCAACTTACTGAGGATAAGATTAACTCGAGCAGTACTCGTCGATGGTCACCAAATCATTGCCCCCAAGATGCACTATGATTACAGACGGCGGTGACCTTGTCCGCCCTAACAGTCCCTCCATAAAACCTTGAAACTGGTCAATACAGAGCCCGCCCCTTCCGTGGAAGGTCACCCTGTACCCGTATTCCCCAGCCACGTGAATCATGTCACCTGCTTTGAATACGTCCGCGGCGCGCCTCACGTATGAGTGGCCAACGACCCACACCACTCTTCCCTCAGCCGGTGATCTTTGACCGCTGGTCCCCAGGTGTCGGGTCAACTGCACAGTCCGCCCCGCAAAGCCTGCTCGCGAAACTGAAAACCAAACAGAAGACAAGAAGCGTGAGTACATGACATTAGCTTCACAACATGTGCAATCGCACATACCTTTTATAACAATTTGAGGACCAACGCCCCAACTGTTTCACCTTTTCAACACTCAGACCCCTGGCTGTAGCCTCTGTAGCAGCCCCTATCCGGAAGGAATGGGTCCCAAAATCGCTCGGGTCCAAGCCCGCTGCCGCGATTGTCATTGTTAACACCCGCTGAAACTGAAATCTAGTCAGTGGGGTGGCGTCGGTGTGCCTCAGCAAGCTCCCCCCCATGATGCCGCCCTCTGCGCTAAATACTCCTTCACGCATTTTACCGGGCACATGGGAGACCCCGGGATCTGCTGGATTACCACACTGTCCCCGATGGCTCCCTGATCGGTCTTGGACCTGGCCATTGTGACTATCATTGTGTCACCCCTTATCTGAATGTGTTCTCGACACAGACCTCCCCCCGTATCCTGCTTATTCCTTGCTACCAGTTCGCTTACCCGCATAGGCCCATGGAATGCTAATGCAAAAGCGGCCCGGAACAGCACTGTCTCTGATTGAGATGAACATGTCGCAGGGAGTACGGACATTAACAGGGACAACCTTTCTAGACCTATCGGGTGCCTCTCATCCACTCTACGACCCCAAAGGCATTGCCACCCACGCAGAGCCTTCCTTACTAGAAAGGATGATGTGGGGTCCTGGATGCCATGAGCCTGCGCCATGAAGGCAATGGCGGCCCTGTGCCTATTGGCTGATGCCAGTGATCGGCCTGCCTGATGTAGTGATACCAGAAATTTCAGGACATACTCCTCCTGCCCCCAATGCTCCCCCCTAGCTGAACCCAAAAATTCCCAATAGGAACGGAACGCCCCTTCATATGCCTTCCTTGTCCTGGGTGCTAGACTCTCTCCCACGAGGTTTTGTAATCCGGGGCACCGAGAGACCAGAGAGCTTCGGGAAATGGTGCCGCCACCAAGTCCGCTGAGGGCAGAAAACCCCGGAAAGCCTGCATGTGGGAACGAGAGAGCGCATCAGCCGCCTGGTTCAGTACCCCAGGCACGTGTCTTGCCCTAAAGTGGACGTTTAGTTTCATACATAGCAGGACAATTTCTTTCAGCAATCTCAAAATCCATTTGCAGCGTGCTGCCTGATTATTGATACATTCAACAACGGTCATATTATCAGACCAGAACACCACAGTGCGATCACGAAACCCTTCTGGCCATGTTTGCAATGCCACCAGAATGGGGAACAGCTCAAGAAACCCAATGTTACCTGTGAGCCTACTATCGTGCCACCACGCCGGCCATGTTCGTGCCGACCATTGATTACCAAAGATGGCGCCAAAGCCCACACTCCCTGCCGAGTCGGTCCACAACCCCAGCTCTTCGGAGGAAGCTGGCGGTTTGTTCCACACAACGCGACCGTTGAAATCCGCCAGAAATGCCAGCCATATGCACATATCCTGGCGAACCTCTGCTGACAGTCGTGTGCGGTGGTGCCCTTCCTTGAGGCCCACCATGGCTTGTGCGATAGAGCGGGAAAAGGGGCGTGCCATCGGTATCACTCTAAGGGCAAAGTTAAGCTGACCCACAGCTTGTTGCAACTGATGAAGAGTTACTTTTTTCTCGCCGAGGCACATTTCAAGTGAGGCTTTAAATTTCATTACCTTCTCCTTGGGCAAACGGAAGCACCCCTCTACAGAATCGAGCTCAATTCCCAGAAACTCAAGTGAAGTAGATGGCCCTACCGTCTTGCCTGGTGCCAGTGGCACGCCAAAACGTTTCATGAGATTACAGAATTCCCTCAAAGCCTGTGCACATTCCGTGTCCCCAGCTGCCCCCAGAAACAGAAAATCATCAAGGTAATGCATAACCTGCGTAAAGCCCGTGGCTCTGGTGAACGCCCACTGCAAAAAAGTACTGAACTTCTCAAAATACGCACAAGAGATGGAGCAACCCATCGGCATACATTTATCCATATAGTAGCGTCCTTGAAACACAAAACCTAAGAGACGCTGATCGTGTGGGTGTACCGGGAGCAACCGGAACGCTGACTCGATATCTGATTTAGCCATCAGCGCCCCGGGCCCCAGGCGATTCAACATGGCGACAGCCTCATCAAAGGATGCGTACCGCACCGAACAAACTCCCGGGTCAATCGCATCGTTCACCGAAAGACCCCTAGGAGCCGACAAATTATGGATTAATCGAAACTCACCTGGGTCCTTCTTGGGGACTACTCCCAACGGTGAACAAACAAAATTAACAACAGGCGGATTCACATACGGTCCCGCAACCCGACCTCGGGTCACCTCCTTTGCAATCTTTGCCTGTACCACCGCCGTATTTTGTTGGACAGATAGTTGATTTTTACACTGTGCTTTTCCCCGAAAATCCCCCGCCGGGATGTGGAAACCATATGAGAAACCATCTCGCAACACCCCAGCGGAGACATGATCAGGGTATTCGTTCAGCCAAGGGATCAATGCCATGATGTCAACGGGAGTAGGTAACGGTGCCCCTCGGTCGATGTTAGACCTGTTTGGCTCCTCCTCTACCTCCTGTCTCACCATTCTTGGCTCTGCACAAACTCTCGGGGTGTGAAGACTGTCCGCACCCCGCACACTCATGCCTGAACTTGCATGTCCCTTGTGGCCTAGTGCATTTGCCTCTGTTAAAGCTCCAACAGACCCCTTTTTTACCTGAGTTCCCATTATTCTTTGTGTGCTGATCCCCGTTGGCGCCTGCCCGAAAGGGCGCCGCCGAATAATGGCGGGAAGGCTCTGTCCCATTCCCGCCAAAAGAAGACGACTTCGCCGTGCTCGGCATACCCTGCTTCTGCCATGAAATGGAGTCGAAACAATCCCACGTCAGGGATGAGTCGTGCTCCTTGGCCTTACGAAATTTGTTATCATAACACATCCATTGATTGCCTTCGTATGATTCATAAAATTCCATAATACGTGTTTGATAACAGGCTAATTCCGACAACAGTTCAGGCCTACGTTCCCCCATGATTGCAGTGAACATTCCAAAGGCCCTGGCCCAATTAGAGATCGTTTCATCTACTCTGAAACCCGCCATTTTTGCACGCCATACACTCGGATGTAACAACTCCTTCTGATTTTTAACGTGCTCTATCTCATAGTGATCGGTCAACAGAGAAAACATATTCACATATTTATCAGCCCAGATCCTTTCTTTCACATCCATCGGGATATGCTGCACCACCCTTTCCCTCCTTGAGGGTAACGATCCCATCCCCGCCATTGGCAACGGCTGCTTACCCGAACCGGTAGCTGTATCTGTTGTTGCTGCCATTCCAACGCTCGCCGCCGGCCTTTCCGAGGGAACCTGCGGGGGAACAAGAGGACAAGGTGCCTTCGCAGCATCTCTCGATTGCCGCAACTGCTTCATTATTAACCTGGCCTCTTCGGCCGTGTCCCCTGCTGCCCCACCACTCTCATTGTTCTTGCCCAACCATGTCGCCAACTGGGCGGCCAGTTCGGGAGGCATATCCCCCTCGCTAACGGGTGTAACTACCACAGGGATCGGCTGTCCCGCGTTCGGGATCGGAACTGGGGCCTCCACCGGACTGACCGGGCTCGCTGGAGGGGACTCGGGCACCGGGGCCTCCCCTCCTGCCGCCCTATTCCTGGCCCTTTTACCTCTCCCGGCAGGGACTACTCCCGGCAATGCTGGTCCGATGACTTTCTTCGGTCTACCCGTGCCATTCATTGCCGCCATCTGCTTCTTCATGTTCGCCATGTCCTTCACCAGCATGCGAAGCATTTGTTCGGTCCCCACCTTCTTTCCGACCTTCTTGCCAGGCATCGTTCACGGATATTCGATTCGAGGTTCTGGATCCAAAGCTTCGGACTCACTGAAAGAGAAACACAAAAGATTACACGTTCTCAAAATTGGCTCCTTGTTCCGTCTCGGGCTCACGTGCAACGAGGGGGTGCAGCTTCCAAGCACGGGAACAAGAGGATGCTTCCTTGGATTGTTGCTCCTTTTATTCTTCCTCGGGAGGGCGTGGACCCTCCTCCAACCGCCTACGGGGCGTGTCCAACGGTGTAGGTGTCTAGGACAACCCCTCTTGGGCGGGAAAAGGCGCGCCCCGGCTACGCCACTTCGGGCATACCAGCCGAGACACGCCTCCCGCCCAAAATGGTTTCCCGGGGGATCGGGGCACCCGACCATACGTTCGGGGGGACCGAGTGGTCGCCCCTTTCCAATTGAATTGCCTGGTCTGCATTCTGTAAGAAATTTTTAGTTTGTTTCAAGGATTGGCATTAGTGCAAAGTGTTTAGTTTAAGAATTTGTGTTAGCTGTTTTGTAGGTATTTCCATTTGTTTAGTGTTTTTTTCAAAAAAAGAATTCTAAATGTGTTTGTGGTGTGTGCCGGCTGGTGCTTGGCTGGCGGTGTGTGTGGAGTTGCGCTTGGCTGGTGGTGTGCGTGGAGTGGTACTTGGCTGTTGGTGCACGGAGTGGTGCTTGGCTGGCGGTGTGTGTGGTTGTATTGAATGTCAATACCGCCAGCTTTTGCAAGAGGGGTTACCTGGGTTTTTGGCCCCGTGCTAGACGGCCATCTAGGGAAACCTACCAAACCCATACATTTCTGAAACGTAGACACCCTGGGGCTTCCAAGGAGGTATGGCTTGCGTGGATCCTCCAACGTTCCTTTACCCAGAATCCCTTGCAAACCTCAATTTTTGCTGGAAAAATCTGTTTTTTCACACTTTTTATGCGTGGGAAAGCGTGGCGTCACTGGGCTCACACAAATTTCCTCCCACCCAGCGTTCCTCCAGGTCTCCCGATAAAAATGGTACCTCACTTGCGTGGGTAGGCATAGTGGCTGCAACAGGAAACGGTCCAAATCGTACGGTGGAGAAATTACAATAACCAATAGCAACATTACCTTCTTTTTTGGGGGGTAGGATTGAGTTTTTGGACCGGGGCTCGGCGGGCATCTTTGGAAACTACCAAACCCAAACAGTTCTGAAAACCAGACACCCGGGGGAGTCCAGGGAGGTATGGCATGCGTGGGTCCCCCAATGTTTTCCTACCCAGAAATCCCTGCAAACCATGAATTTAGGTTAAAAAAACAGTTATCCATACATTTTTGCGTGGGATCTCCGTGTCGGCACAAATGTCCTGCCACCCAGCGTTCCCCTTGTTCTCCCGAGTAAAATTATACCTCACGTGTGTGGGTGGGCCAAAGGGCTGTGTCTAAGGCAGGGGGGCTTAATTTGTAAAACTCAAATACTACTTTTTCAAAATTCATTTTCGGACTGTTCTGCTTTGGGGCACCCACACAAGTGAGGTATCCTTTTACTCTGGAGAACAAGGGGAACGCTGGGTGGTAGGCCATTTTTGCCGGCACGGAGATCCCACGCGAAAAAGTTTGGAAAAGGATATTTTTACCTAATTTTAAGGTTTGCAAGGAGTTCTGGGTAGGAAAATAGTGGGGACCTACGCATGCCATACCTCCCTGGACTCCCCTGGGTGTCTACTTTTCAGAACTGTTTGGGTTTGGTAGTTTCCAAAGAATACCACCGAGCCCCGGGCCAAAGACTCAGGTGCCCCCCCAAAAAAAAATCAAGGTTGTTTTGCATTTGGGTATTGTAAATTCACCACCGTACAATTTGAACCGTTTCCTGTTGCAGCCACTATGCCTACCCACGCAAGTGAGGTACCATTTTTATCGGGAGACCTGGGGGAACGCAGATTCCAGAACTTTCCACCACAGAAATATTAGGAAAATGTGTTTTTTTTGTCAAAATCTTAGCTTTGCAAGGGATTCTGGGTAACAAAACCTGGGGGTAGGCAGACGAGTCACCCCATCCTTAATTTCCCTGTGTGTCTAGTTTTCAAAAATGTATAGGTTTGCTAGGTTTCCGTAGGTGCTGGCAGAGCTAGGGCGCAAAAACAAAAGGTAGTCTTTTTGTCCAAAAAGTGCAAAATTTTACTGGGAAATTGAGGTGCGACCATGTTGCTTTTTGCGCTGTTTCATGTCGCAGCCACTATGCCTACCCACGCAAGTGAGGTACCATTTTTTTCGGGAGACCTGGGGGAACGCTGGGTGGGTGGAAATTTGTTGATCCACGCAGATTCCAGAACTTTCCACCACAGAAATTTTAGGGAAATGTGTTTTTTTTGTCAAAATCTTAGCTTTGCAAGGGATTCTGGGTAACAAAACCTGAGGGTAGGCAGAGGAGTCACCCTATCCTGAATTCCCCTGGGTGTCTACTTTTCAAAAATGTATAGATTTGCTAGGTTTCCTTAGGTGCTGGCAGAGCTAGGGCGCAAAAGAAAAGGTAGTCTTTTTGTCCAAAAAGTGCAAAATTTTACTGGGAAATTGAGGTGCGACCATGTTGCGTTTTGCGCTGTTTCATGTCGCAGCCACTATGCCTACCCACGCAAGTGAGGTACCATTTTTTTCGGGAGACCTGGGGGAACGCTGGGTGGGTGGAAATTTGTTGATCCACGCAGATTCCAGAACTTTCCACCAAAGAAATGTTAGGAAAATGTGTTTTTTTTTGTCGAAATCTTAGCTTTGCAAGGGATTCTGGGTAACAAAACCTGGGGGTAGGCAGACGAGTCACCCCATCCTGAATTCCCCTGTGTGTCTAGTTTTCAAAAATGTATAGGTTTGCTAGGTTTCCTTAGGTGCTGGCAGAGCTAGGGCGCAAAAACAAAAGGTAGTCTTTTTGTCCAAAAAGTGCAAAATTTTACTGGGAAATTGAGGTGCGACCATGTTGCGTTTTGCGCTGTTTCATGTCGCAGCCACTATGCCTACCCACGCAAGTGAGGTACCATTTTTTTCGGGAGACCTGCGGGAACGCTGGGTGGGTGGAAATTTGTTGATCCACGCAGATTCCTGAACTTTCCACCACAGAAATTTTAGGGAAATGTGTTTTTTTGTCAAAATCTTAGCTTTGCAAGGGATTCTGGGTAACAAAACCTGAGGGTAGGCAGAGGACTCACCCCATCCTGAATTCCCCTGGGTATCTACTTTTCAAAAATGTATAGGTTTGCTAGGTTTCCTAAGGTGCTGGCAGAGCTAGGGCGCAAAAACAAAAGGTAGTCTTTTTGTCCAAAAAGTGCAACATTTTACTGGGAAATTGAGGTGCGACCATGTTGTGTTTTGCGCTGTTTCATGTCGCAGCCACTATGCCTACCCACGCAAGTGAGGTACCATTTTTTCCGGGAGACCTGGGTGAACGCTGGGTGGGTGGAAATTTGTTGATCCACGCAGATTCCAGAACTTTCCACTACAGAAATGTTAGGAAAATGTATTTTTTTTGTCAAAATCTTAGCTTTGCAAGGGGTTCTGGGTAACAAAACCTGAGGGTAGGCAGAGAAGTCACCCCATCCTGAATTTCCCTGGGTGTCTACTTTTCAAAAATGTATAGGTTTGCTAGGTTTCCTTAGGTGCTGGCAGAGCTAGGGCGCAAAAACAAAAGGTAGTCTTTTTGTCCAAAAAGTGCAAAATTTTACTGGGAAATTGAGGTGCGACCATGTTGCGTTTTGCGCTGTTTCATGTCGCAGCCACTATGCCTACCCACGCAAGTGAGGTACCATTTTTTCCAGGAGACCTGGGGGAACGCTGGGTGGGTGGAAATTTGTTGATCCACGCAGATTCCAGAACTTTCCACCACAGAAATTTTAGGAAAATGTGTTTTTTTTGTCAAAATCTTAGCTTTGCAAGGGATTCTGGGTAACAAAACCCTGGGGGTAGGCAGACGAGTCACCCCATCCTGAATTCCCCTGGGTGTTTACTTTTCAAAAAGGTATAGGTTTTCTAGGTTTCCTTAGGTGCTGGCAGAGCAGGGCGCAAAAACAAAAGGTAGTCTTTTTGTCCAAAAAGTGCAACATTTCACTGGGAAATTGAGGTGCGACCATGTTGTGTTTTGCGCTGTTTCATGTTGCAGCCACTATGCCTACCCACGCAAGTGAGGTACCATTTTTTCCGAGAGACCTGGGGGAACGCTGGGTGGGTGGAAATTTGTTGATCCACGCAGATTCCAGAACTTTCCACCACTGAAATGTTAGGAAAATGTGTTTTTTTTGTCAAAATCTTAGATTTGCAAGGGATTCTGGGTAACAAAACCTGAGAGTAGGCAGAGGAGTCACCCCATCCTGAATTCCCCTGTGTGTCTACTTTTTAAAAAGGTATAGGTTTGCTAGGTTTCCTTAGGTGCTGGCAGAGCTAGGGTGCAAAAACAAAAGGTAGTCTTTTTGTCCAAAAAGTGCAAAATTTTACTGGGAAATTGAGGTGCGACCATGTTGTGTTTTGCGCTGTTTCATGTCGCAGCCACTATGCCTACCCACGCAAGTGAGGTACCATTTTTTCCGGGAGACCTGGGGGAACGGTTGGTGCATGGAAATTTGTTGATCCACGCAGATTCCAGAACTTTCCACCAAAGAAATGTTAGGAAAATATGTTTTTTTTGGTCAAAATCTTAGCTTTGCAAGGGATTCTGGGTAACAAAACCTGAGGGTAGGCAGAGGAGTCACCCCATCCTGAATTCCCCTGGGTGTCTACTTTTCAAAAAGGTATAGGTTTGCTAGGTTTCCTTAGGTGCTGGCAGAGCTAGGGCACAAAAACAAAAGGTAGTCTTTTTGTCCAAAAAGTGCAACATTTTACTGGGAAATTGAGGTGCGACCATGTTGCGTTTTGCGCTGTTTCATGTCGCAGCCACTATGCCTACCCACGCAAGTGAGGTACCATTTTTTGGGGGAGACCTCGGGGAACGCTGGGTGGGTGGAAATGTGTTGATCCACGCAGATTCCAGAACTTTCCACCACAGAAATGTTAGGAAAATGTGTTTTTTTTTTCAAAATCTTAGCTTTGCAAGGGATTCTGGGTAACAAAACCTGGGGGTAGGCAGACGAGTCACCCCATCCTGAATTCCCCTGTGTGTCTAGTTTTCAAAAATGTATAGGTTTGCTAGGTTTTCCTAGGTGCTGGCAGAGCTAGGGCGCAAAAACAAAAGGTAGTCTCTTTGTCCAAAGAGCGCAAGATTTCACTGGGAAATTGAGGTGCAACCACGTTGCGTTTTGCGCTGTTTCGTGTCGCAGCCACTATGCCTACCCAGGCAAGTGAGGTACCATTTTTTTTGGGAGACCTGGGGAAACACTGGGTGGGTGGAAATTTGTTGATCCACGCAGATTCCAGAACTTTCCTCCACAGAAATGTGAGGAAAATGTGTTTTTTTTGTCAAATTCTTAGCTTTGCAAGGGATTCTGGGTAACAAGACCTGGTGGTAGGCAGTCGAGTCACCCCATCCTGAATTCCCCTGGGTGTCTACTTTTTTTAAATGTATAGGTTTGCTAGGTTTCCCTAGGTGCCGGCAGAGCTAGGGTGCAAAAACTACAGGTAGGCACTTTGCTAAAAAAGGGTCAATTTGTAACTGCAAAATGTAGGTGTCACCACGTTGCATTTTGCGCCGTTTCCTGTCGCAGGCACAAGGCCGACCCACACAAGTGAGGTACCGTTTTTATCGGGAGACTTGGGGTAAGTCAGATTTGTAAATCAACTGTTATTACCAATTGAGCTTTCGCGCATTTCTCCCTTTCAATGAAAGACATTGTGTAAAAAAAAAAATTTTGAAAAATGACCAATAATTCTCATGCTAGTATGAGTATTCCCAATTTTGAAAATTAGCAATTATATACTGTTTCTGAACTCTATAATTTGTACCCAATTCAGAAATACATAGGTGTCTTTCATACAGATTTTTCCATGTATACATTTTCCAAGACAAAGTGCTCTATACCCAGTAAATGAAAAAATACCTTTGCAAGTTGCTGCTCAGTTTTTGGATCTGGATTCGTCGGGTTCTTGGTAAAACTAAAGTCCTATATATCCCCACAACCAGGAAGGTCTAACGGATGTAACGGTATATTGCTTTCCAAGAGCTGTCAAAATTAGAAAAAGTTATAGGTGAAAACGTTGAGACAAAAGGCTGTTTTTTTCAACAAATTTTCAATTATTCCAATATTTAACTGTTAGTTTCTATAAAGAAACCTTCATGGATTTAGACAAATGACCCCTTTCTGAATTCAGAATTTTGTCTACATTTCGAAAATGTACAGCTTTCTACGATACATTATTGCTTTCAAACTCATTTCTACCATTAACTGGAAGGAGGTGGAAAGCTCTAAAAATAGCAAAAATAGGCTATGTCCCAGAAAAATGCCAAAACTGTGTGAAAAATGTCGGTTCTCTGACAAAAGACTGTCTTTTCCTAAAAGCTGAGAAAATGGAGATTTCAGCCCAAAAAACCCTTTTTTGATAAGATTTTCAGGGAAAAACCCAGAGGCTTTCATTTGCAGCCCGTTGTTCCCATGTTTCTGAAAAAAACAAAAAAAACACTATATTTTGGTTAATTTCTGGGACCCCTCCAAGGGAATCCACAAACCCTGGGCACCTTTAGAATCCACATGATGTTGGAAGAAAAGGACGCAAATTTGGCGTGGATACCTTATGTGGTCAAAAAGTTACAAGGGCCTAAGCGCGCACTACCCCAAATCGCCAAAAAAGGGCTTAGCACAGGAGGGGAAAAGGCCTAGCAGCGAAGGGGTTAATGTGACAAATTGCATCCTCTACTCCCAGATGGTCAACATGTTTCTCACCCTAGAAATGTCAAGCAAGGATCATTGGTGTGAAAAAATATTAATTAAATGTGGAAAACTATCTACAAATATTTTGGAAAGGTGCATTGCTACCTACCACTGGTTTGCAGTAGTAACCTATCTACTAGGGTAATGAGGCAACCTGTAATTAAAAAGAAAAGAAAAGAGCACACAACATTCCATATCAGTTGCCCATTTGGCCATGGATGGGTGTTCAAAATGCTTCACATAGGTAAAAACTGTGTTCCAATAAGCTGATCGCAATGTCAGAAGACCATGTGGAAAAACACAGCGTGACTTTCATTAGACAAGAAAACATAAAAACACCTTTTGATTCATAAGTGACAACATCAGCTAGGTGAGTGTGGTACGAACTCACCTCTAAAAGATATGACCTCATCAGGTGCAGCAGAGAAAATGCACACCCAAAGAGTGGTGTGTCTCCAAATCGAAGTAGGGAGACACACAAACGATAGTCAGGAGTCATGATTACGGAGGCTACAAATTGACTGGCCAATCGCCTGCAAAAATTAACCAATACTTTAATTGTGGTGACATTACATGCCAAAGATGCGAGGAGCTAGGGGCTGACTTGCTTCACATATTCTGGAGCTGCCATAAAGTGAGTGCATATTGGAGGCCATATTGCTACACGCTTGTACTGGTCAGCAAGCGTGTAGCAATATCGTTCAATATCGAGACTCCTGAGGCGGAAGCCGGGACTAGGGCACTAGATATTTTAATATTTCTGATTACTTGCTTGTATTATTTTAAACTGTCACGTTTGTGTTTAATAGCGCTCACTCGAAATATTTAAATTTTGCTCACTTCCCCACGCCGCATTTCCTACCTGCTGGGCGCATTCTGCAGGGAACATCGGGCTGTGTGAGGCGCCGATTTAGGGCTTCTACAAACTTTATAATCCTCGTTCCCCTTTGCCATTCACTGCGGCCGCAATCTTAGTTGTGGGCGACGACAGCGCTCTAGTGTTCGGCCGATTGGGGGCCCGTACACGATAAAAGAGCGCCTGTCATCCCACTTCTCATTCAATATCGAGACTCCTGAGGCGGAAGCAGGGAGTAGGGCACTAGATATTTTAATATTGCTGATTACTAGCTTGTATTGTTTTAAACTGTCACGTTCGTGTTTAATAGCGCTCACTCGAAATATTAAAATTTTGCTCACTTCCCCACGCTGAATTTCCTACCTGCTGGGCGCATTCTGCAAGGAACGTCGGGCTGTGTGAGGAGCCTATTTAGGGCTTCTACAAACTTTACAATCCTCGTTCCCCTTTGCCATTCACTGCGGCCGCCATCTTAGTTGTGGGCAACAACAGCGCTCTAGTGTTCGGCCGATTGGGGGCCTGGACACGAGAAAAGAGCGCCTGTCATCCCACTTCTCATTTAATATCGAGACTCCTGAGGTGGAAGCCGGGAGTAGGGCACTAGATATTTTAATATTGCTGATTACTAGCTTGTATTGTTTTAAACTGTCATGTTTGTGTTTAATAGCGCTCACTCGAAATATTTAAATTTTGCTCACTTCCCCACGCCGCATTTCCTACCTGCTGGGCGCATTCTGCTGGGAACATCGGGCTGTGTGAGGAGCCGATTTAGGGCTTCTACCAACTATATAATCCTCGTTCCCCTTTGCCATTCACTGCGACCGCCATCTTAGTTGTGGGCGACAACAGCGCTCTAGTTTTCGGCCGATTGGGGGCCCGGACACAATAAAAGAGCGCCTGTCATCCCACTTCTCATTCAATATCGAGACTCCTGAGGAGGAAGCCGGGAGTAGGGCACTAGATATTTTAATATTGCTGATTACTAGCTTGTATTGTTTTAAACTGTCACGTTTGTGTTTAATAGCGCTCACTCGAAATATTTAAATTTTGCTCACTTCCCCACGCCGCATTTCATACCTGCTGGGCGCATTCTGCAGGGAACATCGGGCTGTGTGAGGAGCCGATTTAGGGCTTCTACAAACTTTATAATCCTCGTTCCCCTTTGCCATTCACTGCGGCCGCCATCATAGTTGTGGGCGACGACAGCGCTCTAGTGTTCGGCCGATTGGGGGCCCGGACACGATAAAAGAGCGCCTGTCATCCCACTTCTCATTCAATATTGAGACTCCTGAGGCGGAAGCCGGGAGTAGGGCACTAGATATTTTAATATTGCTGATTACTAGCTTGTATTGTTTTAAACTGTCACGTTTGTGTTTAATAGCGCTCACTCGAAATATTTACATTTTGCTCACTTCCCCACGCCGCATTTCATACCTGCTGGGCGCATTCTGCAGGGAACATCGGGCTGTGTGAGGAGCCGATTTAGGGCTTCTACAAACTTTATAATCCTCGTTCCCCTTTGCCATTCACTGCGGCCGCCATCTTAGTTGTGGGCGACGACAGCGCTCTAGTGTTCGGCCGATTGGGGGCCCGGACACGATAAAAGAGCGCCTGTCATCCCACTTCTCATTCAATATCGAGACTCCTGAGGCAGAAGCCGGGAGTAGGGCACTAGATATTTTAATATTGCTGATTACTAGCTTGTATTATTTTAAACTGTCATGTTTGTGTTTAATAGCGCTCACTCGGAATATTTAAATTTTGCTTACTTCCCCACGCCGCATTTCCTACCTGCTGGGCGCATTCTGCAGGGAACATCGGGCTGTGTGAGGAGCCGATTTAGGGCTTCTACAAACTTTATAATCCTCGTTCCCCTTTGCCATTCACTGCGGCCGCCATCTTAGTTGTGGGCGACGACAGAGCTCTAGTGTTCGGCCGATTAGGGGCCCGGACACGAAAAAAGAGCGCCTGTCATCCCACTTCTCATTCAATATCGAGACTCCTGAGGCGGAAGCCGGGAGTAGGGCACTAGAAATGTTAATATTGCTGATTACTAGCTTGTATTGTTTTAAACTGTCACGTTTGTGTTTAATAGCGCTCACTCGAAATATTTAAATTTTGCTCACTTCCCCACGCCGCATTTCCTACCTGCTGGGAGCATTCCGCAGGGAACATCGGGCTGTGTGAGGAGCCGATTTAGGGCTTCTACAAACTTTATAATCCTCGTTCCCCTTTGCCATTCACTGCGGCCACCATCTTAGTTTTGGGCGACGACAGCACTCTAGTGTTCGGCTGATTGGGGGCCCGGACACGATAAAATGGATCCCTCTCCTCGCCTGCGCAGCGGGCGGGCGCAGCTGACGTCCGGCGCGCCAGAGGCAAGCCCGTCTGGGCCCGTCTGGGCCTGGACCGAGACCAGGGCTACTCCCCCTGGCCCTGTCCACATAGATACCACACCACCTTCACCCGATACTCCGCATCTCAGCTACGAGAACTAAACATCCCTATCACTAATTCGTGCTGTCACACCCTGTCACCCCTCAGTTGCCTCATGTCTGTCCCTGTTTCATGTCCTGGATGTAAATACACTCTACCCCGCCCTACCCCGTCTGCCCTTAACATCCGTCCCAGACCCAAGCTTAACTTTCGTTTGGCCCTTCTTAACGCCCGCTCCCTCCCGAAACATAGCCTAGACATCAGAGATTTGATCGGGAGTCAGGAGCTGGACATTCTATTTATAACTGAAACGTGGGGTGATGAGGCTTCTGGCCCGGACTTCTGCGCAGCCACTCCTGAAGGTTATTGCGTGGTAAGACAGGACAGAACCACAGGGAGAGGCGGTGGATTAGCCATCATTTATAGAATGACCTTCCAAACTAAAATCGAAGCTATTCCCAGAATGAACTGTGAAGCATGTACATTTTCCATCATACTGAATCACAACCAAGTCTTCAAGGGAATTCTCATTTATCGCCCCCCCGGTCCACACATCGGTTTCTTGTCGACCCTTGGTGATTTTCCGGAACTCTCTTTGGCTATCCGGACTACACCATGTTGGGGGACTTCAATTTCCATCTGGAAGTCCTAGGGGATAAAGACACGGCCCAACTGATCACCGATCTACGTTCTGTAGGTCTACAGCAGCTGGTTGCAACTCCCACTCATCAGGCAGGACACATACTCAATGGCCTCTTCACCAATAACCCTAATATTGCACTGACCACAGTTCTCCCGGTAGTATGGTCAGACCACTCGGCAATCATCTTTACCATTTTGGCCCATAATCCTAACCCCGGCAACACATTTCCCGCACCCCCATTACTACTAGAGCCTGGAAAAATGTAGACCTTCCTCTCTTGGCTAAAACTCTGGACGATTCCTCCTATGAGCCATCACTAAATCCTATCCTGTTGTCTAATAGATATCAGGACTGGATTCTGGACGCCATCTATAAAGGAGCCCTGGCTAAATCCTGCAACCCCAACCGGTCTAAGCCATCCGCCCAATGGTTCACTGAGGATCTTTGGCTACAACGCCAATACTGTAGGAATCTGGAAAGGCGATGGTGCAAACATTACAGTATCGCAGATAAACAAACTTATAAAGATGCGCTTGCATTATATAAGAAGGCCATCATTAAGTACAAGAGCGCTTTCTTTTGTGATCAGATTGAGTCTGCTCAGAACTCGTCTAGAAGGCTTTTTCAAGGCGTTGAATCTCTCTCCAATCCCCCAACAGGCCCTATAAATGAACCATCTCAAGACCTTTGTAACACGCTGGCAAACTTTTTCCTCACCAAGGTCACGAACATCTACTCATCTTTCTTCCCTGCAATGACTTCCGATCATGCTGAACCTCTTTCTCAGCCCCTCCCTCTCACTCCCTCCTTTTCCAATTTCCATTTGACTACGACAGATCAGATTAGCATGCTAATCAACTCTATTAAATCTGGGTCTCCTTTAGATCCATGTCCCCCTTCTATCCTGAGCGCCTTAAAAGAGGTCATTACTTCCCCTCTCACAGACCTGTGTAATTCCATCTTCCAAACAGGTATATACCCTGAAATCTGGAAAACTGCGATCATCAAGCCCTTGCTAAAGAAGCCATCCCTGGACCCCTCAGACTCAGTCAACTACAGAACGATTGCTTGCCTCCCTTTCCCGGCCAAAATATTCGAAGCCATTATGAATAAACAACTGGCGAGTTTCATCGATTGCCATCAGCTTCTAGATGACACCCAGTTTGGTTTCAGGAAGGACCATGGGCCTGAGACGGCATTAATAAAGGCCTCAGATGAGATCCGGACCATACTGGACCAGGTCAGGGCAGCGGTCCTGGTACTTCTAGATCTCTCCGCCGCCTTTGACACGGTCGATCATTCCATCTTGATCGACCGTGTCACATCCCTGGGAGTGACCCTCCGTGCCAGGGACCTCATTGCCTCCTTTCTGGCTAATCGTACCCAGGCAGTAAAACTAGGCTCCTTTTACTCGCCAACATTTACCGTCCTGTGTGGGGTGCCGCAGGGCTCTGCACTAAGCCCCACATTATTTAATATATATGTGGCAGATTTGGCGAGAGTCATTAAAGCACAGGGTCTCCGCTTAACCACCTATGCGGATGATACCCAATTGGTGTTTGCGATACACAAAGATGGACCAGCTGTGGCTGCAAGATTTCAGGAAGGAATGAGGACCATCAGTTTGTGTATGTCAAGTAATTGCTTGAAGCTAAACTCTGACAAAACCGAGGTTATGACCTTTGGCAATCTTGCACCAGAATGGTCTTCCAGCTGGTGGCCCAGTGAAATGGGTCCACCCCGACCCCGGTTGCCAGGGTCAGAAACCTCGGAGTTGTGTTCGATGATAAGCTGGTGTTTAAACATCATGTGAACAAGGTGGTCTCTTCATCTTTCTTCATGCTAAGAAAAATCAGAAAACTGCTGCCATACTTGCCTTCAGGAGCTGGGAAAACTTTGATTACCACCCTTGTCTTCTCAAAATTGGACTATGGCAATGCCCTTTTCCTTGGCACACAGGAACAGATTTCTAAATTGCAGTCTGTGCAAAAGGCAGCGGCCAGAATTCTGCTTGATATCCCCAGTCGCCGCTCCACCTCCACAGCTATACGCCATCTGCATTGGTTAAGAATTAAGAATCGTATAAAATTTAAAGCTCTTTGTATTGCCTACAAAGCCATTCATGACTCTGGACCAAGGTTCCTTAAAGATGCTTTTTGAATTCATGCCCCACAAAGATACCTTCGTTCTGCTAGCACCTATCTTCTTGCTGTCCCGCGTACCAGAACCGCCAGCTGGGGAGACAGGCGTTTCTTGGTAGCCACCCCCAAGCTGTGGAATTCCCTTCCTTTGCCCATTAAAACCAGTCCAACCCTCACTATCTTCCGAAAACTCCTGAAAAAGTGGTTATTTGATCAATGATTTTAAGGTAGTTTCATCTCAGGAGTCCGATCTGCGCCGAGACACCCTCGGGTATTTGCGCACAATAAAAATTTCAAAAACATAAACATAAACATTAACATAAACATAAACAATATGGCCACTCTTATGTGTGAATCTTTTACTGCCACCTACCTGTACATGAGCGCCAGTGCAACCAAGGACTCTGCATGGCCACAAGTGCGCAGGCAGGCCAACATTACCTAATAACCAAGCTTCTTTAAACACTTAAGACTGTGAGATTGGCATGGACTACCATGACCATATGTCCCCTCTCCCCTTCCCATTCTCCTTTCCTTACTCACGTATTGGATATGCATTGGAAACACTCACGTTGACTTTGCCCTTCCATGTTTGTTAGGTTGCCTTGAGACATGAACTGCGTGTGGCAGGAGCTGTAATGACTAAACCGCTCAACAGTACAAATGGCTGTAATCGTCATGCTGCGTTTATGTCAAAACTTAAAAACAGAATAACAAAAAAAAAAGGAAAGAATGCAGGACCAGGTGGGAGCCCGTTTCAAATAGTGCTTTGAATTGCTTTTCACATAGGGCCACTGCCGGGCCTTATTAGGCACACTCCATCCACATCTGTGGAACCTGGTTTATGGCATAATTATTTTTCTTTATGGTTTGGTGAGAGAAATATCTTACAAAATATAAATACCATTAATTCAGGCCAATACTTCAGGGATCTTCTGGCTACAGTTTCAGATGGAAATAAGATAACAGTTTAAAGTTTCTTATTCAGCAAGGCAATGAACCTGCGGAATTAGGCACACTCTATCAAAATCAAAGTTCCTAGCTCTGTTTTCGACTTTTCCCACCTTAATAAAGATCCTTCAATTTTTGGCTCAACACTTACATTTCAGACTTTCACTCTTCAGTGTTTACCAGTGTCTGAAATGTTTTAATTTGACAACAACTCGTAGCCAACAAGTCTGCTAAAACATGAAGGGCCTTATTTATGAGGCCTTGCAACAGTTTGGCCGGTGTGTCACTTTTTGTGACACATTGGCGGCGTAAAACATACCCCATAGTGTGCCCTATTTACAAAGTGACGCATCTAAGCAGATGCGTCACTTTATAAATGCCTGTGCAACATTTTACCTGCGTCAGGTATAATGTGTATAGGGGGGGCATTCCCATGCAAGTAAGCCTCATAGAAGTGACGCAGTGAAAGCTATATGATTTCACTGCGCCACTTCTAGGACACAAATACGTCAATATCTTACGCCTGCTTCACAGCAGGAGTAAGACTAATGCAGGCCCTTTCACATGGGGCTTTCTCTTCAGGGGTTTTCTTACAAGGTCCAAGAATGCTCTAAGGCGGTGATGGTGAGATGCCAGTCTTATCCTTTGCACTAACCAGTGATTGACAAATGTTTCCCACCTAATCCTGTCTACTTTCTTACTTTATGCACTCGTCCTTTTGCAGGACATGCTCTTTGCTTTCATGTAAACATTCTCAAAAGTCCAAATCCCAATGGCTAGCCCCTTCTTCCATCAGAAAGAGCTCCAGCTCTCCCTGAACCACTGTCCTATTAATAGAGGTTGGTTACCTCCATCTGAGCCAAGAACCTTTTTATGTGCTGGGACTGGAGCCAGAAAGTCTAGGAGGGCTCTGGAAATGAACAGAAGCAGAACCTGTGAGCATCATTCTGCATTTCCAAGTCAAACGTGGCAAGGAGAAGGATGTCATTTGTCCAGTCAATTTTTCCAGAGCCCCTCCCTGATGCTAATCCATGTTAAGTTACCAGGCGTTGACAACACCACTGCCTACATTAGATGAGAGGCAATGCTATTGTCCTCAGGATTTCAGGATCATTAACTCCAGACAGGAGTATATAATGGGCCTTACTGAGGTGAGATGAGTGGCAAACCTGGTTCTAATCCAGTTTTGATTCGGGCAGCATGAAGTATATTATGAAGTTATGTTTCCACTCACGGTATCAAAAATATACTTTCACAATTAATTTTTTAAAAGTGAAGGATAACTTTGAATAATATTGCTAGGATGTTACCTTTGCCTGTTCATAGAGAATCTAGCTCCACCTACACAGTGAAAACATCTTTTTCTATTTAGTCACGTTGAGAGCAAATTATTTTTAATATGTAGTGTGCCACTTTATTTTTTATATTGAGCAATGAGCCCTGTGGCTTACAAGGTACATTTTAGGGGTCGATTATTGATATATGTAAAATAGGTTTTCCTTCATGGCAATCTATTCCTTTCCATGTACCACTGCACTGCTTTTATTCTTCAGCCTAGCCAGAGCACATTGTTGCTTTTCATGTCCATTGTTGGACATATATATGAGTGTTCTAAAAGTGTACTGCTTCCCACATTTGCCTTTCAATCCCCAAACCAATGGTACATTTTCTGCATAATCGTTCGTGGTCTTAAAAATAAAGAAAAAAAGTGAACCAGACCAATTTGGCAAAACCAATGTTGTCAATTTTAGGGCCAGATCATGCCTAATGTGGCTCTGAAGTGTGCTGCAGAGTTACAATTCCCATAAAAAATAGAGTCCAGAAATAAGCAAACAATCTGGGCATGACTACACAGTAAAGGTAACTTTGCCACACTGACAAAGGCAGCAGAAGGTAACACTATATAGATGAAGGTGATAATGCTGGTGACTGGTTGCTTCCAATAGAGTTAGGAGTATTCAGTACCTCAACTAGTGTCAAGAAGATTCTCATTCAGTCTCATTTTAAATAATAAACAGGAGAAAGATTATCCTAAGGTATTGCAGGGATGTTCTCAAGAGAAGAGACAGCATAGATGACAATGTCATATTGAAGGGAATTCATTCAGTGAAAAGGTGTTAGTGAAGTACACCACATGGACAACATATTCTTGGTTCCAAAATATGTTAAGTTGTGCTAAACATTTATTCAAATATTCACTGGTTTTCTGTTGTTGTTCTGAGAAAAATAAACATAAGGCTTGACATAAGCTGATAAATGTGTTCACCCAGAAAATTGGCAAGTTTCCTAGTAAATGTGAGAATCTATCAACATAGTTGGAATGCATTAAACTATATTTTTTCTGAATAGCATGAAGCCTGAGATTCCCGCAGAGCCAAAAGAATATTCATCCTTCAGTAATCTAAAAATGTTCCTGCTTTATTCTAACCCTATAATATTTAGCACTTGATGTAATTAGATATGAAGCAGCATTGTCTGTAGAAATTGTGTTAGATTGGAATTTAGCTTTAATTAATTCATCTAAATCCACCTTGGACGAGAAAAAGGATTGTTATAATGACTTAATATGTTTCATAATGTCTAAGACCTTCTTCGCAGCTGCTTTATTTTTGGTGGAAACATAGGAAATAATGAAATTTCTTGAAGCAGCTTTGAACGAGTCCCAGACTGTTTGAAAAGAGATTTCTAGGGATTCATTCAGAAGGAAGAATTCATGAACAAACTCTTGAAAAAGCTGAACAAAATTAACATCTAATAGAAGGGAAGTATTAAAAAACCAACACCTTGCTTTCGGAGTGACCGAAGAAAGTCCAAGTTTAAAATAACTTGGCATGATCTGAAATAAAGATGGTTCCAATGTTTGCAGATAACATGCATTGAGAAAGAGTTTTGGGCACTGGGGAAAAGAAGGTATATTCCTGCAGACATGGATTGCTGAGACTCCATGAGTCTATAAGGCCTCTTTGTTTGATGGCTGCAGTGAATTGTTTATGTATGGAGGAAGGAATAGAGGTAGTTTTACAAAATAAATCTAAAAAAAAGGTCCACTACCAGATTACAATCACCTCCAAAAATGTAACTTTCATCCGTAATAGACATCAACTTATGAGTAATGATGGACCAAAATGATTGGTCAAAATTGGTGGGAGCATAAATATTAAAAATTGCAATTGGAATGTTATTGATCGTTATATTAATGTTATTGATCGTTATATTTAACAGAAGCCATTGACCCTCTGTGTCTGGTTCTTGTGATAACACTTTGAGGGTTAAGGTTTTTTTATGTTTTACAAAGGATAAGCACACTATTAGCTTACCTGTTCTTGGTGATGAGAAAGCATATCCCACCTAATTACAAATACGCTTTTGAACCTCTTTATCTACGACATGAGTTTCCTGTAATAAAAGTACATCCACATTCAATTTTGGCTGAGTGCATAGGTACTCTTTGTCATTTGATTGGTGAGCCTAACCCCTTAACATTACAAGTGACTATAAGTAAAGTCATAAAAAACTGTTGAAATAGATTATAACAACTTCTACAGAATAATTATTATATGCATATTGTGCAACTATGTAGATAAGAAAGAGAACAATAAAAAGAATAATATAAAAAGTACGGAACAGGAAGATATTAATGCACATGAAACGTTTCCATTCAATAATAATTAGTATAAATATATATCTTGATTCAGAACAGTGTAAATCTATGATCAACCTTAGTATTAACCCATTTAATTGCTGCCGTCGGCCAATGGCCGACGGCTCCTTACCCGCGCAAGGAAACGTCCGCACCGCGGCGGAATTACCGCCGCGGTTAACGGGTTAACAGAGTGAAGAAAGAAAAGAATAGGTGAACCATAAAAGATGAAGACACATAGGAATACGTCTCAAAGGTTAAACTATTATAATAGAACTATAGGGAGAAAAAGAGATGTTGACAAAAATAAATCTGACAAAATGAGGATTAAGAGAAGAATAGAAAACATTAAAAAAAACAAAAAAACACCTAACGCATACAGATATTTGAGTATGGTGACGCCACATAAGGGGGATGACACAACCGGAATCATGATGTAGCCAACAAGGCGAGACTCAGACCACATAAGACAATATTGATGTAATCTTCAAGGCATATCTGAGACATAGTACCTAAAATGAGAGGATATACTTAAAAAGGAGTAGAAACAAATGTACTTAATAAGGATGGAGACATTACATGCAACACATAATAAAGTGTAACTAACACAGCAGAATGGTTTTATCAAAAGCAATTATCTTGAACAATAAAACAATAAAAACTCAAGTTGTACAAAATTTGGAGATATCCATCTCGTTGCTTCTGCAGCTATCAATAAAGTGCTGTGACAGGGACGGATCCTCATATGTTGTTGTTCATTTTTATAAGTTACTTTGAACATGCACAGATGATAAAAACAGAATCTTGCGTTCAAGGATTGAAGAGCTGGTCTCATGTCTAAAAATCTTTTTCTTAGAGCTGCAGTAGATTTAGCAAAGTCTTGTGCAAAGAACAGCTGTGATTCAGACCAGGAACTCAACCGTTAGCTTTAGATTAGAAGCCTTGATAACTTGAAGGAGTTCCACATATTCCACAAGTAAATAACTCATTTAGGTTTTTGTGATGATGAAAGATGTCAAGAGGAGTGACCCAATCTGTGATCACGTTGTATGTTCAAAAGCTGGAAGGTCCAACATTTTAGGTGGAAGGATCTGGAAGGACGAGCTGGCGTCTGTGCCTTTGACCCCCTCCGCTAGACCATAGATATGCAGTTTGTTCCTTCTATATCTGTTTTCTAACTCCTCAGTGTGTTTTTGCAACTGTGACACCTCTGAGCGTAACTGTTGAATAGTACGTACAATATCTTCAAGGTCAGTAATTCTTTGCTCCGCATGAGTGACTCGATTATGCATGAGTGACCAGTAATCATTTAAAAGTTGCAATTTATTAGTTGTTTCTTCCATATAAGGTTTAAGGGCATGAATCTCGGCCAGCAAATTCTCCATTGAAATAACATTAGACGGTTTGATTGGAGTCTTTTTTTTTTACTCTCTTGGTGCTGGAGTGGCAGTGGAGTTTTGTTGAGGAGTAATTTTAGTTATAGTAGTAACAGTTCCACTAGATGATGAAGTGAATGAAGCAGCGCCATTTTAAGTATGACCCTACATACTGTTTGTAAGCACCAACAATGGTGTTTCAGTATCAAATGAAAATGTATCCAAAGGAATGGTTGTATTTGAGGAGAGGTGTCTCAAACCTTTTGTTTTTCCCATATGAAAGAGGGGAAGAGGTAACAGCTTTAAAATATGAGTTATATGAAGGCTGTAATTTGAATGGCACGAAGCAGGAACAAAGATGAAACCCAAAAGTGATAATATGTCACTTTATACATATAAGAAACCTTTGCTCGAGAGCAACTGTAAAATTGTAAGCATAATGTTAAAACATATTACTTGTTAAAGTCATGAAATTGTAAAGTGCTTGCTTATGGCAGCCAGTTTCAGTCCGAAATTATTCAGAATGGTGGGTGCAACATTCCTGTCAGTGCGGTTGCCTCCTTAGTGAAGAAAAGACCTGATGCGGCTCTCAGCGAGACAAACCTGCATGAAGCAGAAAGCTTCAGAAATCCTTCTCCATTGATATATCTGCAGGTGTCCGTGTTAAGCTGGTGCCGTGCCAATTTTCCCTCCAGCCAAAACTGAGCAAAACAATGGGCAGCCATCTTCTCACAGCATCAAGCCATGCCCCCTCCTTTCCTGTTTTAACCGTGAAGATTTGTTCTGCTTGAGTAGCACACTGAAGGAATATGATGACTCATTACCAAGACTACCTGCTACGGATACTTTTACATAAAATGAATATAAATGTAGCTCTATTACAAAGTCAAATATGGCATTGATTCAGCTCTCCAAGATGAACATACATTGGTGGTACAGTTCAAATTTAGTTAGGCCACAAGGGAGCACTATACTTCAAAAGGAAAAAAAATGTTTGTAGTCATGTACATCACCTGGGGTTCTGAGGGGCGTGGCTGATCTGTTATGTGATAGTCGCAGGTGGGGATTGGAGCTGGAAGGCTCCTCATCAATGTCAGATAGTGTGCTTCTTCAATAGACCGATTCTTAGCACTGTAGATGCATGTAATTCAGACAGGTAATAATTTACCTTTTAGCATCAGCATTTAGGAAAAGCAAACCTGTCTAATTGAAATGCATCCAGAAACATTGACATAGTCTTGAACTTGGTACAATTGCAGGTTGTATTAGCTTGAAGGTAGCGTCTAGTGCATTTGACTTTCCAATGTCATCCGAATTATTATATACCTAGCAGTTGTTTTATGTTAATTGGCCATGTATGCATAAGTACACTGTACTCTTAATATGCGAAGTTTGAGCAAGTGTAACTAGACTTACATTTCAGAATATTCTCTTGTATTATTCTTTCATTTGTTGCAGTTTTCACAAAAATCCAATACATTATACAGTAAGCACTCCATGCATTATTATCTCTGTTTCCATAGTTACACTGCATTGAGAAATATCACAGGATAAACTCAGCCAGAACATTCATTATAACTTCTGATGGAAACCATTTGTTCCTGCCACCTGGGTTTTGAAATTCAACAAAGGAAAAATATTAATATGTCATTCAAGAACCTCCTGTTTACTTTAAGTTCCATGCCACATAGCCAAGTAAAAATCTAAACAGTACTGGTCTGCTAGTTACTAAAAAAGACTCTAAAACAATAAGTGCATGTTTAGCATACACCCCTCTGCACATTCTGTACAGATTGCAGAAGGCTGGGCTGTTGGAATGTGAACCAGATGGGAATTCAATCACCCTTACCGAAGGCAGTGAAAAACATTACGGTTGGCCACGTCATAGCACATCAAGACATGCAGACAAGCAACATCCATGCAGACATTGACAGATAGCGGATACACGCGACTATGCAGATAGAGCAATAAGCATACACACATCCATCCACCACAGACAAACACACCTACAACTACTCAATTCCATAGACCAGCAGTCAAACAGGCATAATAGGATGTAAACCTACAGGCACCCTGTAGACTCGTCCAGACCCCTGGACCACCCAGGAAGACAGGAGTGTTTCCGGGGAAAGGAGATGTGCAAGAGGTGAGAGCATGGAACGCAGTGGCTGTTTAGCGGCACTACGGCTCTTCCTTTCTTGCCATTTCCGCCACCCCCTGGACTGCCTGGCACTCTAGCTGCCTTCGGATTGCCACTTGCTTAGCCCAGCCCAGCCCAACCAGTTGTGTCACAGCAGTCCACCGCTCGGGATGCAAGGAACAAGGAGTAGTGTGGCCCACTGAATGCATCACACATGTATGAGAGATACAGTGGAGGTGACCACGCTGGGCAAGGTGGCTGTGCATCAGGCATGGCACCATAGGATTGAGGGTCACAGTGTGCAGAGGTGGCCAGCCTAGGTGCTGGTGCAGCTTGCTCTCCTCGTGACCCTTTCCCGTCCTCTTCACATTCACTCTGTTTCTTGGAGATCCCAAGACAACAGCACGTTAATAGCCAGTGGTCTGCAGCATCGGCTGCTTCACCTTCTCCCCCTGTTGACGTATGTTGGACTTGGCCTTGTTGGCTAAAGTTCACTTAAACATTTTGTTTTTCCCCCAGAACATTTTCCTGACAGAGAGCTGTGAAGTTAGATGGTGTAGGTACTTGCCACTGGTAATCAGTGTGCAAGTACAGATGTTCCCTGTATAAATTGTAGTGGTGTTTGGTTGTCTCTGATTGGTATGTTTACCTTACTAGCAAGATCCCTAAGTGATGTGCACTGTGTGTGCCAGAGCTAGAACTAAAGAAATGCACAGAGAAATGCACACAGAGGGAACACAGGTCTTCAGTGTAGGGCCTGCGCTCATTATGCTAAATTAGCATGTTGTCCTGACAAGTGCTACCACTTGTCAGGCATTACTCTCCCTTTTGCATACACAAGGGGCACCCCTGTAGGACGTCCTGGGTAACCCCTAGACAGGGTGCAGTGTAGGTAAAAGGCAGGACCTGTGCCAGTGTGGTTGCTAGGCCCTGGCAGTGGAAAATACTCCACTTCATTTCCCCTGGTGATAGGCCATCCAGCCCTTAGGACATAGTGGGGAAGGCTGGGTGTAGTATTGTTAGACTGGTTTCCCAAGAATTGGGTTGATGGTTTTGTCGCTGTGTGTCAAGAAACCGCTGTTTGAGAAAATGGCTGAGTTTGTGTTTTAGACCTTTTTGTGTGTCTCAGCAGAATGTGAATTGCCTGCCTGGATCTGGGAGAGGTGAGAAAGGCTGAGGGAGGTCGTGCCCCAGGGAAGGGGTGGAGATGGCGCCAGGCTGCCCTGCACTCGGAGCAGGGAGAAGGAGAGGCTTTGCGAGGGGAAGAGGCCTGGTTCAGAGCCATAATACCATAGACCCATCTTCCTCTGAGTGATTAAAGATCCAGGCCCCTAGTATCAAAGAGAGGACAGTGACACTGGAGGGGAGATACGCAAGACTGATTTAAGGAGGGGTCGGGGACCCCTGAGCACAAGAAAACTTCAAAGACAATGAGGGATATAACTAGAAGAACTGTAACCCCAAGACTTTGGTTATGTTGATGATGTAATCGAGAATAGGTCTGGGCGGAAAACTACGCTACCCTTACGTAGGTTGCGTAGTTTGCGCAACTACACGCTACGCGAATTGAACGTAGCACAGTGCAAAAACGAATAGGTAGCGGGCATTTTTTGCTAGCGATCCTCAGTATCAAGTTGGCGGCCGCGAGCGCACAAAATGACATCCCGGCAAGACTTTTTCATCATTCTCGATCAGCAACATTAAGTTGCCGATCTCGAGCGTGGAAAATAAACCTCCCAGCAAGATTCTCAACGCTGGGAGGTCAGGTTTCTCATTGCGAGTAGTTGCATATGCTCGCGACCGCTCGCAATGAGAAACTACCAGTCCGTGTTGAGAAAACTGCAGCTCGAGTACAAATCTACTCGAGCAGCAGAAAAATACTGCTTGCACTGTGCAAGATGCCGTTTGCAATGATTGCATAGTGCGGACAAGCATCCGGCACTGTGCAATTATTGTGAACATCATTTCCCGACCGCACTACGCAGTTCGCACTACGCACTACGCACTACACAGTTCGCATAGTGCTAAGCGTAGCTCGAGTAGTGAGAAGTGCACTTTGCATAGCTACGCGTAGCGCTACTACTCAAACTACGTAAACTACGCCCAGGATTTGTCGAGAACGGTCTCGGTATCGTTCAGAGAAGTGCTGGGAGTGCTTTGAAGACGCCATGGATTGGTCGAGTCTCTGGCAGCTTTGACCTGTCCACGATCAGGAAGAAAACCTCTGCCACAGGAAGAGTTGCTGAATATGCTGCGGGAGACACTTCACCCTTGCTTTATGATCTGGGGCTTGTGGGCAGGTTGTAGCTCTTGACCGAGAAGAGACTGAAGGGGCGCTGCAGTGGGTCATGTCCCCCATTCTTCCTGAGTAGGACTTTGCTGTGTGCTGTGTCCCGTACCCCAAGGGCCCGAGGTGAGCTGGCTCCCTGTTCGGAAACACAGGAACATAAAAGTTTCCAGGAGGTCTCAAGTGGCGCGGTGGTGGGACTGTGTCGTGGCAGCATGAGACCTACGAAGGGGTGCCTAAGGTGATCGTGGGCACCCAGGGCGAATCAAGACTTTGACGTGCAGGGTGCGTGTCTTGGTGCAGCTACAGGTGCTGCAGCGCCTGTAGATTGTGGGCATCGTGGAAGAGAGCCGAGATTTGGGACGCGCAGGGGGTGCGTGTCGCAGTGCAGTCCAGGCACTAGTGAACAGTGCCAGGACATCGTGGGCACTAAGAAGGAGTGAGTCTCCGACACGCGGGTCAGCGTGTAGTGGTGCAGCCAGGGCTTTAGTGGAGAGGGCCTGGTACCTCGTGTGCCTCAGGAGGAGATTTGAGACTCAGACGTGCAGTGTGCAAGTCATGGTGCGACCCGGGAGTTAGTGGAGAGCGCCTGAAGACCGTGTCCACCAGGAGACGGAGTGAGTCTCGGAAGCTCCGGGGGTGCGTGTCAAAGGTGCCACCAGAGGTGCTGGTGAGGAGTACCGGGGAGTGGTGAGCACCAGGGAGCAAAGAAGTCCAAATAGCACTGGAAAGGAGGGCCAAGTGTTCGGATGCTCGAAGGCAACGTGAGGTAGCACCAGTGTTGTGTGGAAGGCTTCGCGGAAGGAGTTTGTGCTGAACGTTGGTGGCCCGGACCGGCAGTCCTGCAGGAGCTGAACTACCGGCCCGAGCGTGGCTTGCCCATGGTGACAAGGTTCTGGAGTGAGGCCAAGCCACTGCGACAGGAGAGGAGAGTGGGGTCACGCCCCCCCAGGTAAAGTGGATCATCGACTGGGGCAGGGTGCAGGCCCAGAGGGACACTCTCTCAGCCACCCACTGCTATCAACTGTGTGCGCCTGTTGCTTCAGCCCAGATCTCAGTCTGTGCTGGTCCCGGACGGAGCAGTACAGGGGTCAGGTCCCGTAGTGGAACTGGGGTGTCATCATTGATCCGTGTTGGGGTCAACCGGTCGCACAACTTCTAAAAACAGTCATATAACACTTTGCATATTTGCTGCTAATGAACTATCAAACTATTGAACAACGTCAGACTCTAGAGGTGCTTAACGAGCTATGGGGTTAGTGCGCTATGCACTACACTATGTTTCTCTTGCAGGATACGGGATCCTAGAGTAGCGCACTGCATTGATTGTTTACTGCACTGTACTGAATTGCACTGTGGCGCATTACCTTATTCCTTCCTTGCGCAGGGCATGCTGGTGGTGATACACATTGCATTATCTTCCTATTGCACTGTACGTAATTACAGCGTGACGCATTGCTGTATTTCTTGCATTATCTTGTGTTGACTCAGTACATGATCTTTAGGCTACGCATTGCATTGTTTCACTGTGGCACTGTACAGGAACCCATTGTTAAGTAGTGCAGTATTCCCTGTATTTTGCAACATGTGTGAATCTAGTGATACGATGTACCTAACCTGTTGAGAACGGTTAAAAGTCAGCGTAACTGTTCTTTCGAAGCAGGGGTGGGGATTAGAGCCGCCCAACCCACTGGAAATAATATTATCCAGTGTAAATATGTGGGAGTTGTATCGTGTGGTCATTTCGTAAATCTCTTTATATCATTGGGATTGCTGTTGGTGTGGTTGCACATACTGAACACTCATGCCTTGGAGACAAGCCTGGCTGCTCGTGTCAAGCTACCCAGGGGGTGAGCAGGGCTGTCTCGAACGGTGTCCTTTCTTGACCTATCGTGGGAGCGGGGGGGTCTGGGTCCCGCACTTAACAACTAAGGTGCGAGATGGAACACCGGCTTCTAACAACCTACATCATTATGCTTTGATGACCAGCTATAAAAGGTGAGGAGGGGAGATTTAGTCATAGTCTATTGTGTGTGTTGACCCCACCCGGGTCAAGGATGCCTCGTCCTACCTAGCAGTGGAAGCAGTGAAGGGTTAAATAGTTCTCCTGCCCTTAATTGGCAATTGTATTTTAATCAAGCATTGTGAGACTTTGCAAGCATCTGGGTTGTGACACAAGTTTTATTTATCTTTGGGCTGATCACCTTCAGCTTCCCTAAAAAAAAGTGACAAACATTGGGCAATGAGAACTTGCTCTACTAAACCACGTGCTCATAATACATGCAATAAAATCTCGGTGCTCCAGGTAGGACCAATTGATCAGAAATGAGCACGCACAGTATTTACTGGGCTTAGATGGGGCTCAATCATCTACACCATCTGCTTTGTTAACAGCAGACAAAACAACATAATGGAGCGGGATGTCCATGAATTATCTGCCATCTCTGAGCTTGTAAAACTAAACTCCAGACAACAATTGATACACAAATCTTTAAGAAAGTCAGATGATTTCCCAGGGAGTGCAGTGTTCTCCAGTGGCCTCACTAGGGTTGGTGTCACCCGGTGCAGGTAACTCATGGTGTCACCCCCTCACAACTTACCAGATGGACCAACTCACCCTCTGCCTGCACCATGTCCCCTCTGCCTGCACCATCTCTCCCTCTGTCTGCACCATCTCCCCTCCGCCGGCACCATTTCACCCCCTGCCTGCACCATCTTTCCCTCAGCCTACACCATCTCACTCTCTGCCTGCACCATCTCCCCTCTGCCTGCACCATCTCCCTCTGGTTGCACCATCTCTCCCTGTGTCCACACCAACTCCCCTCCGCCTGCACCATCTCTCCCTCTGCCTGCACCATCTTTCCTTCTGCCTCCACCATCTCCCCTCTGCCTGCACCATCTTTTCCTCTGCCTGCACCATCTCTCCTCCGCCTGCACCATCTCTCCCTCTTCCTGCACCCTCTCCCCTCCGCCTGCAACATCTCCCCCACTGTCTGCACCATCTCCCCTCCGCCTGCACCATCTCACCCCCTGCCTCCACCATCTCTCCCTCTGCCTGCACCATTTCACCCTCTGCCTGCACTATCTCCCCTCTGCCTGCACCATCTCTCCCTTTGTCCACACTATCTCCAATCTGTCTGCACCATCTCTCCCTCTGCCTGCACCATCTCTCCCTCTGCCTGCTCCATCTTTCTCTCTGCCTGCACCATCTCACCCTCTGCCTGCACCATCTCCCCTCTGCCTGCACCATCTCTCCCTTTGTCCACACTATCTCCCCTCTGCCTGCACCATCTCTCCCTCTGCCTGCACCATCTCCCCTCCGCCTGCACCATCTCTCCCTCTGTCTGCACCATCTGCCCTCCGCCTGCACCATCTCTCCCTTTGTCCACACCATCTCCCTTCCGCCTGCACCATCTACCTCTCTGCCTGCACCATCTCTCCCTCTGCCTGCACCATCTCCCTCTCTGCCTGCACCATCTCCCTCTCTGCCTGCACCATCTACCCCTCTGCCTGCACCATCTCCTCTCCGCCTGCACCATCTCTCCCTCTGTCGCACCATTTCCCCTCCTCTGCACCATCTCAACTCCTGCCTGCACCATCTCTCTCTCTCTGCCTGCACCATCTCACCCTCTGCCTGCAACATCTCCCCTCTGCCTGCACCATCTCTCCCTCTGCCTGTACCATCTCCCCTCTGCCTGCACCATCTCACCTTCTGCCTGCACCATCCCTCCACCTCCGCCTGCACCCCCTCCCCCGCCTGCTGCTCTTTTAACCCTTTCCTCGTTGCCTTCTCCCCCATGGTTTCTCCCTCACAGGTCACGGCTTTTCTCAAAGTGACTGAAATAAACACATGAAACATTTAAATAGACACAGAGCAGAGGCGATGCTGCAGAGCTGTGTTACATACACAGCGTAACCAGATGGTGTCACCCCATGTGAGGGTGTCACCCGGTGCGGTTCGCACCCCACTAGTGAAGCCACTGGTGTTCTCTAAGATTGGTCAGGAGTCGCCATCATCACTACCGATAGAGTCACCCATGGATACAGGCAGGGAAACTGCTATATCGAGTAAGAATATCAGTTGCGGAAATATCCTTACCTTCTTCATCTATGAACAGCGCAGTAGGAGAGCTTACTACTCCAAAACTACCCATTATTGAAGATGATCTGAAAAACGACTCAATTTATAGTTGTGATGACTCAATTGCATAAGTGACATCCTACCTTGAAAATGAATTTATCACATTGGAACACTGGCCAGCTCATTTAACAATTCTATACTCCTGGACTAACTTCAGGAACTGGAAAGCTCTAGGGGTATGGATTGTCACACTCACTTCACTCAGGATCGCCCAACTGCTGCGTCAAACCACATAATCCAGCTCACCGACTGTTAAAGCACTGCTGTTAAATCTTTGAATGAGCAGCATGTGCCCTGACCTACCCAGTATTGGCTGTAATGGGGCAATCAGTAACACTTTGACACAAATATCGGGCATACTAACATAGCAATCTCGCTATTATCTAACCAGGTTATACTTTTAAAACACATCAATGGGGAGTTGACATCAATGAGAGATAATAACAAAATAATATCCTCAATTAAACAAACCCTGAGTGAACTGGCAGCAGTATCAAACAATCTGCAACTTTTGGACAATATTGTTGATTTGATCCAATTGCTTCCATCTAAGGTCAAGAATCTTCTAGCAGACGCCATTGCAGCCTGTGCTTCACTCTCTTCCTGAACCAGGTAATAGGCAGGATCATCCATTACAGCCAGTAAAACACCTCTATCAGCTGCAGATAACTCGATGCAGGACAAACTCTTAAATGATTCAAAATCTAGATAGTCCAAACTGAGGTGTCTAGGGAAAGTGTCCCACTCAGGGAAGAAACCCCAAAAGGGTTTGTACCAGTTTTAAGCAAAAGACGCCTGAAGAAATTAAAAAGACTAAATAAAAACTCTGTTATAAACCAGGTAAACCAAGGTCAAACCTTGCATCCAACAATGGAAAACGTTCCTATATACACCAAACCAACTGCTAAACCAACTACAAAAGCAATCTCCTACACCACTATTAAATAAAATAATTCATCATCTGCTGTGAACTCAGGTGCACTTGTGAAAATAGATATGGCCAGGTCTACCCTGCTGTAATCAGAGAATCAGCTTAAAGAAATTAATTTAATCATGGCTCTCACTTTTTTCAGTTTACCAAATTAACTAGCAGCCCGCCCCAGCGCTGCCTGGGGTAGAAGGGGGCTGGGGGCTGCATGTCAGGTTTGCGTGCTCTCCCGCCCAGGCCCCCGCCCGCCACGACATTGTCTGTGTCCCGGACAATGTTGTGGCGGGCGGGGGCCGGGGCGGGAGAGCACGCAAACCTGAAATGCTGGCTTCCCCTACCCCCGCCTGCCCTGACATTTCCAAGCAGCCCGTCCCCCGCCCGCTCGCCCCGACCCTGGCTGCCCCGGATTCTTACCTTGCCTCTGCTGCTCACACCGCCGGTCCATATTTCTCCGCTCCGCCGCTCTGCCACTCACCACCTGTCCGCCGCCGCTCCTCCCCACGCCATATCCGCCTCTCCGCTCCGCCGCTGGCCTCACTTCACCGCTCCTCCCCTGCGCGCCATGTCCGCCGCTCCTGGGACGCTGCTCCTCCCCTGCTCCTGACGTGACGATGCACAGTCGTGGCCGGCGCTACTTTGGGGGAACTACGGGGCATATTATCAAGCCTGTGCGCTAAAATTATCGCCGCTTTATCGGCCGAAAACGGCCGATAAAGCGGCGATAATGGGCTTGATAATATGCTCTGTGGAATTCCAATCGAAGCCCATGTTAGATGTCTTCACATCTAACATGTGCTTCGATTGGAATTCCATAGAGCATATTATCAAGCCCATTATCGCCGCTTTATCTGCCGTTTTCGGACGATAAAGCGGCGATAATTTTAGCGCACAGGCTTGATAATATGCCCCTACTTTTTGTAAAAATGTAACTTTTTATATAACGTTTATTTAAAAAAAAATTAAAGCCTATGACCATCTACACACCCTGCTGATTTCAACGGTGTATCGGGTGTGTAGATTGGCGCTGTGGTTCCCGAGTTTACCTTGCCTAAAGGTGCAAGTTCTCTCTTTATAATAGTAGTATAGATAACACCTATACTAATTATGGCCTCACATACACAGAGATTCCGTCAATTAACGGTTTCCCCACTACATCACTGCTAAGACTCATAGTGGGGATATCCGTGCCATTCGTCCACCCCCCCCCCCCCACAAAGACACTTTACACGAACTTGGTGTTCACTGCGTAGCTTTTATTACTTGTCAATAACCATCTTTATTTGTTATTAAACCACCAACCTTTGACCAATTTTATTAACCATCAAAATACCATTACTGAACATAAGGAGGCGCAGTATCCATCTGCGCCACAGGTTACCATGTATTTACAATTCGTCAGCTCTAGATCCAATCGAGGCGTGTTGTACCAGCAGGACACAACCCAACCCCTTACCACTTAATACCATTACTAAACATAAGGAGGCGCAGTATCCATCTGCGCCACAGGTTACCATGTATTTACAATTCGTCAGATCTAGATCCACTCGAGGCGTGTTGTACCAGCAGGACACAGCCCAACCCCTTACCACTTCGTCCATATGACATACCATGTTGCTTCATCCAATCACCGGCTACTAGGGTAGGGCCGGAGAGTCCAGGACCACCAGCAGGACGGCCCCCTCTCCCGCCAGCCCAGAGCCCCAATGACTGCCTCCCTGTTGCAAGGTCAGGCAGTTTCTGCATAAAGAAGTCCCCGGGCCGTTTCCTCTTGTCCGGGAGCCCGCCAAATCTACTTAAAACTTAGGGATGGGTGGGTGGGCAACTGTTCCTGCTGCGCCTTTCCGGCTACTCCACGAGGCAAGAGGACAAAGAGGGCTACTCCCTTGATTCCGGCTATTTTATCACCTAAGGGGAGGGACCGCCAATGCACCTCCTTCTTTAATCGCATTTCCGGCGTCCCTACCCTTGTCCACTTTCAGGGAAATGAAACTGTTCCCTCGGCACTAAAATCCCACTAAAGGCACCCCTCCCCTAGACGCGGGGGGTGCCTCTCAATGCCAACTCAACTAATAGTAAAATCCGGATTGTTTTCAGCATTGACTAAAGGTATAACCTGAGATACAATTTCGAGCATAAAGCAAACAAACAACTCTGAAATGCTTAAACATATAATGGGAGGCACCACAGTGCTGACCAGATTACTGGTAGCATCATCCTATGAAAAACATCCTGATAAACCAAATACATCAAATTCGAACAGTGCTATCGCACAGAAATATCGGCAGAGTCTCAAGGTCTCAACATTGACCCCAGATGTGACACCCTTTTTACAGAGGCTACCTAGAGACCTGTGTATGAATCCCAAAGGAAAACTGGGACTGTAAGTGAATCTAGTGGATTAATCAGTGCAAATACTAAAGCAGCGCAGAATGTAAACCAGAAAAGTTGTAAAGTCGATTTCACTCCCTTGATTTATTAAATCAACGGAATATAATTAAATTGTTAAATTCCTTTGATGACTTCAAAGAACGTAACTCCAATTATACCTAAGAATGGCAGAAGTTCGAATCACTCCCCAACGAACTATCCATAATCTCCTGGAACATCACAGGTCTTGATAACTTGCTAGCATTCTTCGACGATCACTGAATAGTGTGTATACAAGAAACATGGACATTTTAAAGTTTTCTGATCCATAATTCTACTATCCATGAAGAATTGGCTAAGAAGAATGACCTTTGGAGACCTAGCGGGGGGCTTCTGACTATGATCAGTGATATATTTTGTCTTACAAGTATTAAAGTTAAAACAACTACATACTATATATTAGGGGCCTTATTTATGAAGGCCGCCTTACGCCGCCGGTGCATCACTTTTAAAATGGGAAAAAGTGACGCACCGGTGGCGCAAGGCCTTCATAAATAAGGCCCTAGGAGTCTTACTAAAGCATCATATTATATCCATGAGCTTAATAATAAACATCTCCTTTCCACTTCGACTCTTAAAAAATAAACACAATTGTTATGCCGTAAAAGTGGAGCTAGACTTTCTCATTGGGAAATATTATTATTATTATTTTTAGATTGATATCAGGCGCAACAGCTACCCAAAAAGGGTTTCCTGGAAACAAGGAGCAGGAAAATAAATACAGGCAAGTTTTGAGTGATTTACGAAAGTGTGTGTAAATGGTTTCACTCCGGAGGTTATTTGTAATTATAACCGGGGACTTTAATCAAAATCTTTGGTATTCATTTGTTCATGCTCTTGGCCACACAGAACTGGATTTAAGCTATAACATACCTATTCCCCATGTTACACTACGGCTCAAGTTCTTTGACCAAATATACCTAAAAACCTTTCTTTGATTCAGGTTATAGGTCACTTAACAGTAGATTAACAGATAACCAGCCAGCTAATCCCACTTTCCGGGGCCGGACTGCACATACCATAATTGACTATGCCTTTATTCATTATTCCCTCTTTCATACCTGTAAGAGCTTTGCAATAATACAGAGGTCAATTCTGATCTCATAAGGAAAGAGTCCGAATGGTGTATTGAATTTCCAAAACCGTTTCGGAGCCCTTGTTTCTGACCCAATCGTCCCCCATTCCGAACAACCGAACAACCAAGTACGATGCGAATATAGCGCTCGCATTGACTAAATCCTTTACGAACCTGATCCAGTCTGTACGACTCGTGCGGAGACGACTCTTACAGCTCTATGTACTCTGTTTACTAGTAAGCAAGTACGATGAGCGATTCGGACAACCTTCATGATACTGTATGTCCGGATTGAAAAGGCTGCCGAAATCGTTCTTTGAGGGCCCGTAGCAGGCCTCCATTCACCTGGAGGCCTCAGAATCTGCCCCGTGGGGGTACCCATGGGCCCCCCTGATCGCAGCATGCACAGTGTTGCGGACACCATGGGGTGCCCGCCACAGGGTGTAAGCTTTCCCCCCCCCCCACCCCTTTTTGCTATGGGAGCCTGTGTACGTGTCCGGTATACAGACTCTCATAGAGTTCAATGGGAGTATGAGCGAACCGAACCCGTAAGCATGCAGATTCATCGTACTCGCTCTGTCGAACTACAACGCTCTGAATCGTACGGAAAGCATTCCAGATCTGAATCGGCCGGAATGCTTTCCTTACGAGATCGGAATCAACCTCAGACTGTTAAATTGATCATGACCCACAGAAAAAATGTTGTTCTACATCAAACTTGATCAGTTAAAACAAAGGAAAATCGCTAATAACAATTGTTTGTTATTGGTAAACTCAAAGAAGCTTTGATGGAATGTGGACCTAATAAAAAAAAGGTATAAATATAGGTAATGAGCCATGTTCAGAATGCGAACAGTACAAATACTTGTTCCGCAAAGACTAGATTAAACTTGGCAACACATCCTTGAAAACATATTGAATCCGCTAATGTCTAAATTACTAATTGAACGGAACATTTCCTCCTACATATCTATAATAAAGGAAATGAAAAAAGGATTCATTGCAAGTCACTGCAACATACTAAAACAAGTCCCTTCAAAGGATCGTGACATAGCAATTAGGAATCTGAAGACGGCACATGAACAGAAATTTGCAGAAATCAAGTATAACAACTAAGAGAAAGTCTTGGCCAAGTTAAAGTATGGAGGGCCAGATGCATGACCCACCAATTTGCGACTCGCCAATTACGCCGCATTTGCGACCCGCAGTTTGTGACCTACAAATTGGGATGTATAACCGTGTCTCAGAGACTGTTAGTGAATCCTAATGAGGGCCCAAATTGCATGCCTCATGAATAATAATGAGGCTCTAGTCAGCAGACCACCATGTCTGGGACTATTTTTAAATAAAGCAGTCTTTTTTTTTTTAAATGCAGTCCATTTTACTTTAAGGAAAGCGAGTTGCATTTAAAAAAGAAAAATGAAACTTTTCTGTTTCAGTTTTTTTAAGAGCAGGAAGTGGTCCCTGGGACCACCGACTGCTCTTAAAAATATTTTCTCACATACTCACAAAGGCAAAGGGGTCCCCTGGGGACCCCTTCCAGGTTGCGAGTGGTTTACCACCACCTTGAAGTAGGTGGTATACTGCAAGTGTTTTGTGGCCACAAATGCAGGTACAAAATAATTGTACATGGCATGATGACTCGCTATTAGGAAGGGATGCACCTTCCTAATAGTGGGAGTCGCAAATGCTATTTTGCGAGTCAGTGGCTCGCAAAATAGCATTTGTACATGTCAATACCCTTTTTTGCAGTAGCAAACAGGGGGATCTCCTGTTTGCGGCCGCAATAAAGGATCGTACATCTGGCCCGCAATCTTAACCCTGATGAATAGGCATTGTGAACTATGGTTGCTGAGGGATCCGGGACATTTTAACAGCCAAATGATCTGTTTATATCAAATGACAAATTGGGAACCTTATATTAGGATGCTGTATAAATCAATTATTAGTACCTCATTCGAAGTCCAAACAGACTGTGCATCACTTTCACTTACTTCCAAAGAAGAAATAGTAAAACTAATTAAAAGTTCTCATGCATTAAAAGTGGCTGGATCAAATGGCATCCACATTGACTTGGGTAAGTTAGACATACCGCTTTAGAGTACACTATTGCATCAGTTGTTTTTAATTGTAATTACGACCAGCATGGTTCCTACAACATGGAAAGGGGCAATTGCCCATCCAATACATACAAGAGGGCCCAACAAAATGAATGAATGAATGAATATGACTTAAAGAGTGCAAACTCAAGCCAGGTGCCATCTTCGCTCTAAAGAAACGGGTATAGCTACAAAGCTGTTAGCAGATGGTCAGGTGTCTCTTAGTCCTATGCAAAGATCAAAGTCTTCAAAGCCTTTCTGAAAGCGAGTAGAGAGGGAGCAGCTTTTAGTGTCAGTGGTAGGCTATTCCAGAGCACAGCTCTTCCCACCCTAGGTTGTCCTCCTAAAAGAGGGAACAGACAAGTTCTTGACAGAGCCAGAGTGTAGTGTCCTCCCTGAGAGATACTTCTCCTTGAAACAGACTGTCCCCAGTCTGTGTAGTGATTTATAGGCCAGGAAAAAAGCCTGGAACATGATGCGTTGTCTGACTGGTAGCCAGTGGAGATTCCATATGGGTCCTCTAGCACCTTTACATGTAGGGATTTTAAAAAGAAAGCATGCACCTGTGTTCTGCAGAGTCTGAAGCCTCTTCAGGCTGCATAATGCAAGGTTAAGATAGAGGATGTGACAGTAATCAGTCCTTGATAGTACCAGTGCGATGATTACTGTTTTCAGAAGCTCAAGTGGCAGGAATTTTCAATCTTTTTTACAAGCCTGAAAGAACAAAATTAGGCGGAAGGGATTTTATTCACTTGGGGCCAGATGTAGGTAGCCCTTTAACGATCGGAATCAGCCGAAAATACCGATTTTCGGCCGTTTCCGATCGGTAAAGGGCTATGGAGATGTAGGTGCACATATTCGGTAATTTTACCGAATCGGTATTATTACCGAATCGGTAATATTTACCGATTCGGTAAAATTACAGAAAATGCTAGATTGATATGTGGGTAGCCAATTTTCCATTGGCACATGGCTTTCAGAATCGGTATTTTACCATGGAATACAAATCCATGGTAAAATACCGATTCCTGTGTACATGCACATCTGTGCATGTACACATGTGCCATGTGACAGACAGACGTGCCCTTAGGGCATGTCTGTGTGCCACATTGCACACATGCCCGTTTTGGGGGTGCTAGAGGGTGTCAAAGTGACACCCCCTGCACCCTTGACAAATTCGGTATTTACCGATTCGGTAAATACCGAATCGGTATTCGAATTAAATCCTATGAGCTTCAAGGCCCCTAGGATTCAATAGCAAATACCGATTCGGTATTTACCGAATCGGTAAATACCAAATTTTTAAGGAATCGGTAACAAATCCAGATGTTGGTACCTACATCCCATTTACCGATTTTGAAATACCGAATCGGTAAAATTCGGTATTTCAAAATCGGTAAATGTGATTTACCTACATCTGGGCCTTGGTCTTTAAGCTTCAACTCTTTGTCTAACAGAAAACTAAGATGTTTTACTTTGCTTGTAGGTTCCGGAAGTGGGCCCAACTCAGACGGCCACAACTCTGGCATCAAGATTGAGGGGTTGTTGACAAAAATTATGACATCAGTTTTTGCAGCATTCAGTTTAAAACAATTGCTGTCCATCCAATTGCTCTCACTGCTCCTACAGGTCCTAAAGACAGCGCCAAGGCTGATTTCAGATTTTGCTAGTGACACCACAATTTAAATGTCATCAGCATATGATGCTAAGGAGAAGCCAGAGTTTTTGATAAATGTCGCCAGTGGTGTGACATAGAGATTGAACAGTGTTGAACTCAATCGCGAGCCCTGGGGAACTCCACAGGGCAGGGGGAAAGGCCTAGATGTGAATTTGCCCAACGCCAAACTTTGTTGTCTGCTGGCAAGGAAGGATTGGAGGAGATCTAATGCAGAATCCTCTATCCCCAAACTCTTCATATGGTCAACCAGGATCTCATGAATGACCGTATCAAATGCTGCAGAGAGGTCCAGCAAAATAAAAGCCTTCACCCCACCTTTAGCAAGCATTTTCCCACATGTCTTTAGTGGCTACCACCAAAGAAGATTCTGTACTCCAGTTTTTCCTGAATCCATGCTGTGTATCGTCCAGTAAAGAGTTTTCTTCTATTTACTTTGACAGTTCTTCATTAGTTATTTTCTCTGCCAGCTTGACGGCAAAGGGAAGTCTGGATATGGGGCAATAGTTGTTCTGGTCCAGAGCATTCAGATTGTCCTTTTTGAACAAGGGCAGAACCGAGGTTAGTTTCCAATGTGTAGGGAAAATTCCCCTGCAAAACATATTGTTGAAGATTTGCTCCAGGTTTGTGCCACTTGTGCTGGAATCATGTGCATTATTCTTGGACGACAGGGGTCTTCCGGGCACCAGATTTAAATAATGGAATTAACTTTGTAAGTTGTTCTTCCAAAGGAGCCTTATAGGTGGAGAATCTGGCTTGACCTGATGTGGCATTTAGAAATTGCCCTTCTGGCTGTATGGCTGTCCTGCCAGCAGTCAGTTTGTTAAAGATTTTAGCAATGTTTCTTGAAAGAAATTGGGCAAAGCATCGCAGAAATTTAGATTTGTTACTGCAGTGTTGTAGCTGAAACATCTGCTAAACATTTTGGTAGACTGGGCAACAGAATTAGGTTTAATGCCGCTGACTCAAATGGCTACCTGCAAGGGCTGCTCGACCGTCGATAACTCTGTGGCATCGACCTTACTCGCAAAAAAATCTCTAAATAATAAATCTGCTCTGTATACCTGTTACATGGACTATTCCACTGCTTTCTACTAGTTAAACTGTCAAAATTGTTGATAAACATAGGAACTGGAGGATTGATTCTTCACTGTTACACTTCCTTGTCAAATTACACACAGACACTTGACTGAAAATAAGACTCTCCATGGATAATACCTTGTCATCTAAATTTCATACAGAGAACGGCCTGAAACAAGGTTGCAGCCTGGCTCCCTTACTATTTTATTTCTATTTTCCAGATTTACCTGATTATCTTAAATCAGAATACGCACTACTGCCCAAACTGGGAAAGGAAGGGATGTTGACTCATCTGGCCTATGTTGATGATTTGATAATATTGTCACAAACTCTCAAAGGGTTGCAATGTCTTTAACAGATCATGATATTTGGGAAGAAAATAAAGTCAACATCCTGAGTAATTGAAATTGCCAACCATTACGAATACCTTAGAGTCATGATTGACAATAAACGTACATGGACGAATCATCTGTCGACTAGGTAGTCTAAATCTAATACGACTACTAAATCCATAATGATATTTCCAAAGCTATTTGGAGGTAGAGCAATTCACACAGCCACACGTACTGTACAATCAGGCTAGAGTTAAACTTAAAATCTATACAACTATTTCCCTGATGCCCAACCCACGTCGCTGCCTATTAAACATCTGGGACGCAGAGGACTTGACCCATCGTCAACAGGACTGGGCCATGCTGGGAATGTTGATGGCAAAACGTAATATTGCGAGACTGTGGGGTTCTAACGTACTGCCCACATTGCGAGACTGGTGTAGGGATATGGATGAAGCAATGGTGGCCGAGAAAGCAGTATTTATCCATCGGGGATGCCCTGCAAAGTGGGGACAAATCTGGGGGGCCTGGAACAAATTTAGAGGGGACATATGTGAACCGCCACGAGTTGACCCAGATGAGTGTCTTTCGGATTAGGAGTTGGGACTGAGGTCTATGTGTGTCAAAGAGTAACTCTCCTGCTGTGATGAACTCCGACCTACTGATTATTAGACATCATAATGTGCGGGATGGGTCGGCGGTTGCACTGCCAATGTTCACTGCGTTGCATACTTGAACATTGTTTTGTCGCTTGTGAAGAATTGAACGTTATTGACGTGTTTTTATTTTAATGCAAAGTTTTGTTACAGGGTTAAAACAAAAAATCATAGACCTAAGCCATATCGTATATTTGTATTGTCTGAATTATGGTACAACATGCTCCCATTTGCCGCCGGGCCCCTGGGTTATCGGCTAAACGGCTGTGTTACCCTGACAATAATACCAAGACTGAATTGCTAATGCAGCCGGCCCAGGAGGTTGTAGGCCCTACATTATGTCCTACTGAAAATGTACAATAAAGGTCTTTAAAAAAACCAAAAAAAAACCTTAAAATCTATACCATCAATCCTCTACGGAGCCATCTTGAACTATTCATGTGACTGTGTGGGGGCAGAAGCCTCCACCTTAAAATCCATAATTTACACGGAACTGAGAAGGACTCCATATAAAGACATGGATCTGAATGTTGCATCATTACACAAAGTCGTAGAATTCCTCAATTTACCTGATTTGGAGTCATTAGAGAAGCAAAGTCGAGTGTTGCATAAATGCACCTCAAAAACGGCTGTACTGGCTTGCAGAGTGAGAATGACATGGCAGCGTTAAATAAATAAAGCATGTCAATTCAATCATAGAAACCTTGGGGCCTTTGGAGCAAGATTGCATCAAGTCGACATTGCCGGGTCCTTTGGAGCAAGATTGCATCAAGTCGACATTGCCAGGTCATCTGAAACTGAAATATTTAAAACTAGCAGCCCGTCCCGACGTTGTCCGGGAGCAATTAGGCTTCAGGGCCCCTGCCCGCCCCGACGTTGTCAGTGGGTCCCCCGGAGCCTTCCTCCATATATTGCAGTATTATACCTCTATGTTTACTTTGTACGCTTTTGTAACCTTCACACATAACTTTTTACCTCTGTAATGCACCATTTGCCTCACGTTTTTAATGCTCCGTTTGCTTCCTCTTGCTACCTGCACACGTCACTTTTTCCTCCTATACCTCTATGTTTACTTTCTACGCTTTTATAACCTGCACATGTAACTTTTTCCTCCTGTAATGCACCGTTTGGCTCACTTTTTTAATGCTCCGTTTGCTTCCTCCTCAGGGGTGGGGAATTCCTATCTCCCGACGCCCGAGACATCTAGGTTTCTTAGGAGGGCAAGAGGTTTTAATTTACATTTTGTCCAAAGGACAAGTAGACAGTTTTATAGTAATACGATACACAGCTGTTCAACCCTGAAGGTCACAGCCAGTAAATAAGTTGCTCTGAGCAGTTTATTGGCAGTGAAAGGGTCAATGCAAAAGCTGGGGCCTGCACTTTAATTTCCCCAGAGCAGAACAACAAAATGATAAAGCAGAGCTCAAAGTTGGAGCCAGCTCGATAAGCTCGTGTGGCTTCCAGGCCCTCCCCTGGTCCTTTTATTTTCTACAAGCAAGAGACACACATCGAGCTTCTACAGCTCCAGTACACTTGCAGCAAAGGCATGTCAGAGGCTGCTTTTTGTGCCTCTTGGCTCCTTGCTCTGACTTGAACTGTATGACCCCTGCCTTGTATTCTCCGCTCCACTCCTGGGCCTCATAGGGCTCCAATATCCCTGCTCATCTTCAACTCAATTTGATTTCCCTTCTCATGCACCCCCTCCTTGGCACTTTGCGTTTCCTGTACACCTTATATAACACCCGGTGCCTGAACCTGCTAACCCCACCACTCCACCCTCCGCTGCACTCTCTGACATCCCTGACCCGCTCCCCTTGGCCTCTCATATCTTACTTCATCGAGGGCTTACATTAAAGCTCATTAGTTTCCCCATGGGCTTTCATGCAGGCCTAAGGCCACCCCCAATACTGTCCTTGCACTAGGCCTCTCATCTCACTTTGTGCCTGCACCAGGGGCATTGTGAACACACCGATATAGCAAATACAGCAGCTGTAGAGTTTTTGATGGGCCTCTTCAGTCTGCAGGTCTGCAGACAAAGGCCCATCATGGACTTGAAAGGGTGGGTGGGAGAGTGAGTGAATGGGTGGATGAATAGATGCATGGATGAATATGTGAACTGGTGGATGTATAAATGCATGGATGAATACGTGCAAGAGTGGATGATAGATGCATAAATTAATGAGTGAAAGGGTGAATGGATAGATGCATGGATGAATAAGTGAAAGGCTGGATGGATAGTTGGATGAATGAGTGGAGTGAAAGGGTGGATGTTTAGATGCATAAATGAATGAATGAGTGAAAGGGTGGATGGATAGGTGCATGGATGGATAGATGCATGTATGAATAAGTGAAAGGGTGGATGTATAGATGCATGGATGAATACGTGCAAGAGTGGATGATAGATGCATACATTAATGAGTGAAAGGGTGAATGGATAGATGCATGGATGAATGAGTGAAAGGCTGGATGGATAGATGGATGAATGAGTGGAGTGAAAGGATATATACATGGATGAATGAGTGGATGGATGTAAGGATGGATGCTTGAAAGAATGGTTGGGTAAGTGCAAGGGTGAATAAAGGGATGGGTGAGTGGATGGATAGGTTGAAAGTGGATTGATGAGTGAAAGGATGGACGGCTTATTGAAAGGGTGGATTAATGGGTGAGAGAGTAGATAAATAGATGGCTGAGTGGGTGGGGATAGATGGCTGAGTTGGCAGGGATGGATGGGTGGGTGGCTGGGTGGAATGGTTGATGGATGGATGGGTGGACAGTTGAGTGTAAAGGTGGATGGAGGGATTAGTGAAAGGGTGGATGGATATATGGACGGGTGAAAGGGTGGATGGACGAGCGAAAGCATAAATGGAGGAAGTGAAATGGTAGGTGGATAGATGAGTGAAAAGGAGGATGGATGGAATGGATGGATGAGTGAAAGAATGGAGGAATAGGAGTGAAAAGGAGGATGTGTGGAGCAAAAGGATGGATGAGTGAAAGGAAGGTGATATGGATCAGTTGGATCGATAGGTTTGGAGATGGCAGAATAGGTTTGAACAGGGGTTCGTGAACGCCCCACTTTAGCAGCTACAGTAGAGGTCGAGCTCTTGATGGGCCTCTTCTGTCTGCAGCTCGGCAGACAAAGATTCGTAATTAATGTGAAAGGATAAATGTATGTGTGGGTGAAAGGATGAGTGAGTGGAAGTGAGGCTGGCTATATGGATGGATGGATGGATGGATGGATGAATGAATGAGTGACCGGGATGGTTGAGTGAAGGGGATGGTGGATGGGTTACAGGGTGTAAGGATTAGAGAGCGAAAGGATGGATGAGTGTAAAAGATAAATGGAAGGATGAGTGGAAGGATGGATTGATGGATGGGTCAAGGGGGAGAGGATGAGTGAAAGGGAAGGTGGATAGATGAGTGAAAGGGAGGGTGTATGGATGGATGGATGGTTGAAATGGATAGGTTTGGAGATGGATGGGTAGGTTTGGCAATGGATGAGCAGATGGACTGACGGACGAACAGATTGGTGAAAGGCTAATGGATAAAAGAATGAATGGGTGCCAATGTAAAGGTGAAATGCTAGATATCAGTGGGTGAAAGGATGAATGGATAGATGCTTAGATGGAAGAGACAAGAGAGCTATTCTAGCGAGGATTCCAATGACTTTTTTCGCTTGCTTGGTGTCATAAGAACTTTGGATCAACGTGGTGGGTATTTTAATTTTCTGGTTACTCACTTGGCTTACACTATGCTCCTTTCTCTACCTTGGGATTATCAGGTAGGCGTGGTGCTGTATGCCAGCGCGTTCTTACTAGACCGCTAGTATTTGGTCTCATATAGGCCATATTGCCATAGACATTCCTGGCTCTGAACAAAACTACTTTGTAAAATAGCAAAATGCTGTGACACACAATAAAGCCAGCTCACAGATAGGAAGAGATAGCATTTTAATAAAAACACAAGGTCTTGGTTTACTCAGATTTAATAAGGGGCTCAAATGCTAAAGTCACAAAAGTGCACACATGATAAATGTCTTTGTATTAATGCAGATTTACGTTTTTCATGAATTCACATGAATTTCCTTAAGTAGGCCAGGAAACCGTAGTCCTAGAAAATATTTGAGAATTGCATCTTAGCATGAGCAAATATGAATATGACCCAGCGGAAATCTGTTGACTGTTTACAAGTTCACTTTTTCTCCAACCAAATTTTTCCCGGCCCTGGAAGAAACTTTATTTCTGCCATTGTCAGGGGTAAATTGCCGACCTTTCTCAATATGGGAAAAAATTAGAGAAGAGCTGGTGAAAAACTCCAAAATTCAATTCCTTCTATAGTAATAGCCTGACATAACCAGAGAGGTTATTATCAGAGCTCTTCTATAAAGAGATTGCAGCCATTATTTGACGGCGCACTATATGGCACCAAATGGACAAGGGGATTTTGTTACAGGACTTGTAGATTTATGAAGCTACTTGTCCCATGGACAAGTACATATTTCATAAAATTCCACACCCCTGACTCCTGCTACCTGCACACATCACTTTTACCTCCTTTACCTCTATGTTTACTTTCTACGCTTTTGTAACCTGCACACGTAACTTTTTCCTCCTGTAATGCACCGTTTGGCTCACTTTTGTAATGCTCCGTTTGCTTCCTCTTGCTCACGATGTACGCTTTTGTAACATGCACACGTAACTTTTTCCTCCTGTAATGCACCGTTTGGCTCACTTTTGTAATGCTCCGTCTGCTTCCTTTTGCTCACGATTTTCATTTTTGCTTCATTTTTCCGCCGCTCACCGCTCCTAAATAAATAAATAAATAACCTACCTCATCCGCTGCTTACTGCTCCTCACCGCCTGTCCGCCGCTCCTCCCCGCTCCTCCCCGTGCCATGTCCGCCGGTCCTCCTCACGCTCCTGGACGCGCTCCTCACCGCGCTCCTCATGTCGGGTACGCACGTCGCGGCCGGCGCTTCTTCCAAGGGACTACTTTTTTTCGGTAAATTTTTTAAATAACATATATTTACTACGTTTATATTGCCTATGTCCATCTGCACACCCTGACGATTACAACGATGTATCGGGTGTGTGGATTGGCGCTGTGGTTCCCGAGTTTACCCGCCTCAAAGGTTCAAAGTTCTTCCTTTATAATAGTAGTATAGATTCAGAATGTTTTATATTCCTATTTATAAATTTGAGCGAACTTGGAATCAAGGGACCCATTAGGATCTTGGGCACCCGCATGGCAGTGGCGATCCGCCCGAGACCCGTCCCCGCCCACAGGCGGTCCCATTTCATGATAGGATGGCGGGCGTACAAAGTCCAGCCGCCATCCTAATGACCCCCCAAGTGTTTAAAGGAAAGTCTGCATGTCGACTCTGTGGGTATAAAAGGGATATCCTCCTTCATATACTGTACACTTGCCCAAAACTTTTGTATTTAAGGAAACTATATTTAGGTCTGATTTTTAAGGATTCTAAAATGTACTCCGTGACTTTCAATTACTGTTTTAAGCTTCAAGATAATTGTTTTATTAGGAAAACTATTAAAATGCTTAGAACATGCCTATAAAATTTTAGGGTCTTGCTAGCTAATCTTAACTATATTTCTTGTTTTATATCTGTGACCCATATAGCATATTTCCATCTATTTCCTGTAAATATATTCTCTCTTTTAATTCATTATTATTGTTATCCATGTAATTAATACAATAAAAATTGATTAATAATAATACAGGCACCTATTCCAGGAGACCTGCTGACATATATTTACTGATACCCACAGACCAATAGACATGTTGCATTATAGTGTATGCAGAGCCCTTTTTGCTGCTCTAACCCACCTCAAAGAGATAGATGTGAAAAGGAATACAAAAACAGCACAGAACAGGGGAGATAAAATGAGAAAGGAACTTTAAAAGGAAATGATCATCCTCAAAACGAAGTGGTAGTGAGCAGCTGACCTTTGACTACTGCTTGCTAAAGAGGAGCAGGAGAAGATAATAGCCTGTATGGAAGGGAAGTAGGAAGAAGGAGAGGATGCTACATACAAATCAAGGTGTGGTAAGCAACGTGAATAACTACGGTCAGCAAGGAGGTGGATTACACTAAGGGATGGTAGACTGTTAAAGAGATGCCACTGCAAGCCAGAGAGAGCCAGGTCTCCATGTCCATAGCCCAACATACACAAACTGACTCACGTAGGCAACAAATGTGCTTGCATAATCCCATACAATTTAGATGTGTTCACACGGCTCATATGCAAGAATACATAGGGGTCCATTAGGATGTAGGGTGGATCAGGGCTGCCCGCAAGCGGTGGCAATCCGCCCTGCATCCTACCCCGCCCACCACCCATTTCCCCCGTCATATTAGTATCGTGGGGGGACGAGTCGACCGGGCGGAAAAGGGTTTAAAATGGTGGCAGTTTCTTCTAGACACCCCCATCCATATTAGTATGTAGGCGGAGAGTAGCCTTTCCGTGGCGACTATGCCGCCACGGAAAGACATGCGGAACCCACAATTGGGGACACGTTGCGGGTCCCCAGGTAGTTGGGGGGGTGCACATGGGGGTACCAATGGTGCCTGCCACTTTGTGCATGCAAATGCACAGCATGCATTTTTACCATTGCCCGGGTGCTGCTGAGAGCACCCTGCCGCAATGTTAAAAAAATGCATAGTGCATAATTTCCTCCACGGGACTGCCGCACATATGGCGGGGATCCTGTTTTCCATCAGGATGGCTGAGGGACAGATAGACAGAAAGGAAGGAAGGATTGATGTATAGATAAAGGTGTCGTATGCACTTAATATTTCAACTCTTATCTAAAAAAAACAAATTAGGGGCTGAAGATAGATTAGTATCAAAGCTATGTCTATCTCTGTTTAAGGAAATCACTTTGACCATTCAACCTCTATCTTCTTTGCCATAATCACCTGTCATCATAAGTTTGACACCTATGTGGGCATAAAGAAAATTAAGCTACGATACAGAGCTCTGCTAATTTTAATGGTGTACCTATAGTTAGGGCACATGTTAAATATTTACGAAAATTTACTTTAGACTGGTGTTAGGACAGCCAGCCACAGGGTGGCCTTCCCAGAAACATTTTGCCTTACTTCTCCGTAATTTTATGATCTGATTTTTGTTGGTCTGAGGACTCTGTGCACTTTACCACTGCTGACCAGTGCTAAAATGCATGTGCTCACTCCTTAAAACATAACATTGTCTTATCCCCCAATTGGCATATTTAATTTACTCATGAGTCCCTAGTACAGTGATACTACATGTACACCAGGCCTGTAAATAAAATGCTACTAGTGGGCCTACAGCACATGTTGTGCCAGCCACGTAAGTAGCCTTGAAATTATGTCTCAGGCCTGCCATTGCAGCCTGTGTGTGTAGTCTTGAACTGGAATTTCGACCTGACAACACCAACCATTCAGCAGGCCAAACCTTCCTTTTCTATACATTTAAGATACCCCTATGGTAGGCAATAAACTGCCACAGGGCATGATGCAATGTATTTCAAAAGTAGGACATGCACTTTAAAGTTGTACATGTCCTGATAGTGAAAAACGATTACATTTGTTTTTCAGTATTGCAAGACATATCTCTCCCATAGGATAATAATAGGGTTACCTTATTTCTCTGCGCCTTGAGACCCTGACAGGTGAGTAGCGCACTCTATAAATGTTCTTGATTGATTGATTGATTTCATCTAATAAAGATAGCTTCCACATTGTAACAGGCATACTGTTTATGTGTGATGTCTTTGGAATTGTAATTAAAAATCCCCTTTTAGGGTAAAGTTGGATTTTGAATTACAATTTAGAAAATGCCACTTTTGAAAAGTTGGCATTTACTTGCCTTAGCCATTTACTGCCTGCAACCTGTCTCTGGGTCACATGACTAGGTGTAGATGGTAGTTGGTCTTTGAGTCTCCCTACCAGATGGCTACTCACAAAAGAGTACAAAAGAGAGCACGCTGTGTCCTGTCTTCACACAAAATATTGCATACCCGCAGTTAGCCTGGACCCAGGGCAGAGAAGACAGGAAGCTTGAGCACTTCAATGGGAAACTTTAAAAACTTCTCCCACTTCAAACAAGGTACTAAGTGGAAACATTGGACCTCAGACAATAACTCTTCAGTACACTTCTGGACCTGAGGAAGACCCTTCCAGGAAGAAGAACTGTTGAGCGGCTGAAAGGACCGACATTCTACTGGACTGCTGCCCTGCTGTGCTGACTTACTGCTCTGTTGCCCTCTTGCCTGGGTGATAAAGACTGGACCTACAACCTGTACCACCCAGGACCACCAAGGGCTAGTCTCTTGTAATCAGCACCTGGACTCTGCCACCTGTGAGTCCTACCCTGCCGAGTGGCATCATCCCAGTCTTGGAACCTTGGAAGTGGGCCTAAAGGTGCTCTGCCAACCCATCTGTGGATCCAGCAGACCTAATACATATTCTCTGCCTCACAGCGCTACCTCGAGAAGACAAGCACATCGCCTCTTCTGCATTGACTTTTCCAGTGTAAGGATTTCTCAACACCTTCTCAGCTGCAGCCTCATCTGAACCACCATTGCACGGTGCATGCCAAACACAGGCTGTTGTCTTGCAAGCCTCTTGTCAATGTCAGCCTTTACACCAATGCAGGACTCCACATCTTAAGCCCTGCAGCTTCTTCGGAACCAGCCGGTGTGCAACGCATCTTTGACACAGGACTTCACATTGCAAGCCACCTCATCGACGACTTTCTCAATGACGATGCAGGATATTGCATTGCAACCTCGCTGTTCCTCAGTACCGACACTGCGCAATACATCTTGAACAAGGACCTCACTTCACCTCAGCTCCGCGGCGCATCCTCAACATGGGAATCCGCAACTCTTCTCAACCTGGATTTAAGGTACTCTTGTTCAGATGGCCTAACTGGGCCACTGTAGCCGGCCCATGCTCCATCATCGTCGGCCTGAATTTTTGACTTTGTCTCAGTTTAGCACTACCAGATATCCACAGTGGGCTATTTGTGCTTCTAGGTGTTATTTTTACTTACAACTTCAAAATTGAAAATGTTTGGTTCTACTCATTGGATGTTTGTTGTTTTGGTCCTGATTTGTTTTCTGAACTGTACTTTGGAGTGGGATTTTTCTTGAGTTGTGTTTTTACTTTATTACTGTTTGAAGTGTTGTATAAATACTTTACACTTTGCCTTTAAGTTAAGCATTACTGCTCTGTGCCAAGCTGCCGGAGGGTTGAGCACAGATTCATTTGCCCTGACAAGAAATGTGGTTGCTGCTTATGGAGGGTTTCATCCCCCTCAACCAGTAACCCAATTTCTTACAAACAGTGGAGGATGATTGCTTCCAAATTAGACAATCCAATCCCCCACTTTTTATTACATGTGTTCTTCTATCGGAAGTATTCTTTTCGAAGAGTTATCTTAGAAGGCACTTGGTCGAATGAACTGTGCTTCAGTCTGAGTGGCAGGCCATTTGATACTGCAAGATGTACTGCACGTCTTTGTCAGTGGGCAGCAGAGATCTTCTGAAGCTCATTGAATACCATAATGATTTGTGTGGGTCTTGCTGCTGAAGGTGCTTTCCAATGTGGGGAGCCTGCCATCTGCCCATTTGTGCCTAGCTAAGACTATCCTTGAAAGTCATGTTGAAGCTCTGTTGGCTCACCCTGCTGCTGTGTGGCAGCCCAAAGCCATCTTAAGGACACATGAGCCCAATGCCTTGAAATCCACTCTCTCCCTTACCACAAAACTGGATGAGGACTGATGAAGACTCAGTTTCAAAGAAAAGTTCAATTTAATTCAATTAAATTCAGCTTTATGTGATCAAGAAAAAAAATCGTAAAGACACATCCTCAACATTTTAGGTGAAACAATAAATTACAAGTCAAAATTAAGCTTATCCTATAATTAATTAGTCTAAAATAAGTGTCCTACAGGCTGAAAAGTGAAATCCTGCCTACGAAAAAAGGCAAATATGAGCAATGAGAAACCCATGTACAACTATCAGGTGAGCTGAGCATCTGTAAATATAAAAGCAAAGAGATACATCTAGTCACTAAAGCACTCCTAAGTAATGGGATTAAAAACCTTTTAGTGTAGTTGAAATAAAATCTGCAAAAGAAAATAAAATATGACAGGGTTTAGAGGGAGTGTTCATCACAAGGGCAGATCAAGATAGCTGCGAGTCGAACTAGCCCAGTGGAAAGTAAATCTGCCTTCTGATTAAAGGAAATCTAAATCTAGTCAGGAGCATCCTGTCACGCGTATTAATCACCATACCAAGACACAGCTCCAGCCCTTGCACAGTTTGAAGCAGTATATAATCTCTGTTGGCGAGTTTATGTTATGCAGCTATCTCTCTTTCCACTTTCCTAGCTTCCATAAAATGTATTTTGACCCAGTGTTTGTCCATTGCAGATATATTAGTGGGGTTTGAAAAAATTGGTCCATCCATCTTGTTGCAGACATCCTTGATATAATGACCCATGAAATATGCAGGCCCCTGTCACATGACAGACAGTCCATTATAATCTCTTTATTAAAGATAACCTCATGATTGCACCAAATGGAGCACCACAATTTTAGGGTGGCCAAATTAACATGGACCTCAACATAAGATATTCCTAATTCTTCATGAACTGTGTATGTTGAGGAACTTAATGGAACCCCAAGGATATGCCTGCATACCCTGTTTTCTTCCCCCTGCAGACATTTAGCAGCCTTATAGCCCCATATTCCAGAACCATAGTTTAAAAATGGCAGGCACTTTCTTTAATGTAGTTCAATAAGTGTCTCTGTGGGCTTTTTCCCAATTTTAGAGGCCACGTTAAATAACTAGCAGAGTTACAGACCTTCAGTTTTCTCTGAACCAAACAAGGAGCCCAGGATCACTGGGAGTCAAATGTAACCCCCAAGTAAAATAATTAATGGGTTCTTGCAACTGGGGTACCATGTCGCCCTCATCTGTACCCTTTTAAACAATGAACCCCTGGAGCAGATTCCTGCTGTCAGTTTTTCTAGTTTTCCCCTCCTGACCCAGAACGAACTAAGTATCCTTCTGGACACCATTAAATCTAGCTCACCTCTAGATCCCTTCCCATTAAAAACATTAAAGGCATGTAGAGAGGTAGTCCTCCCCCCCCTGTTAGGAGTTATGAATCAGGCCATCTCTGAAGGATCCTTTCCAAACATATGGAAACGGGCAGTTGTTAGGCCGCTCCTTAAGAAACCATCTTTGAACCCAGAAGTATTAAAGAACTTCCGACCCATCTCCTTGCTACCGGCCCCGGCCAAGATGCTGGAGACCCACTTAAATCGTCATTTGACCACATATCTAGAGGAAAATGGTCTTCTCGATATTTCCCAACATGGGTTTCAGGCTATGCACAGCACCGAGTCAGCACTTACGGTCGTGGCAAATAACATCCGCCTGGAGGTTGATAGGGGACAGACTATGCTGCTGGTACTTTTAGATCTTTTAGTAGCATTTGACACCCTATCCCCTACAATTTTGGTCGAGCCGCTGAGGGGAATAGGAGTGAGGGGAAGTGCACTAAGCCTCCTGTCCTCCTTTCTCCACCAGAGACAACAAAGGGTAAAGCTTGGCAGTTTTCTGTCCCCTTCCAAGACCGTGCAATGTGGGGTTCCTCAGGGCTCTTCTTTGAGCCCTCTTCTATTTAACATCTACGTAACCCCACTTGCCGAGGTAGTTCGATCTTTTGGATATCAAATCTTGTCATATGCAGATGACACCCAGATTATCGTATCTTCCACCCTACCCATCACAGAAGCGGCCTCCAAATTTAGAACATGTATGGAGGCTGTATCAAATTGGATGGTGTGAAACTACCTACAATTGAATGGGGAGAAGACAGAGGTTCTCATCTTTGGGGGAAACCATGACATCTGGTCAGGAGACTGGTGGCCACCAGCCCTGGGAAATTGCCCCCATCCCACCAACTCGGCCAGGAACCTTGGGATTCTTATGGATTCAGCCTCTCTTTTGATCTTCACGTCAATAAAACAGTATCCACCTGTTGCAACATCATTCGGATGCTCAAAAAGATTGCTCCATACTTGTCATCCGAGGCACGCAAGCAGTCAACCGTGGCCCTGGTGTCCTCCAGGTTAGATTACTGCAATGCACTGTACGGAGGTATAAATAAGAAATCACTACATCGCCTTCAAACTGTTCAAAATGCTGCAGCTAGGATGGTCCTAAACTTACCTAGGCTTTCATCGGTGACCCAAGCTAGGAAGGACCTCCACTGGCTTCCTATACAAGCCAGAATTTCCTTCAAGATCATTTGTCTTACACACAAAGCTCTGTTTGGTGCTGGTTCGGAAGGCATAAGAACCCTCATCAGCCCTTACATCCCTAATAGAACACTTCGGTCATCCTCGAAAAATCTTCTTGTTGTCCCCAGATTTAAAAAATCTAGATGGGCTGGCCGAGCCTTCTCCACCATTGCCCCGAAACTATGGAATAGTAGCCCTCCTGAACTATCTAGCCAACCCTCCCTGTCGATTTTCCGGAAGCACTTGAAGACTTGGCTCTTTTCTCAGGCCTACTAAACCTACCTCCTGTCTTATCTGCCTGCTTGTCCCTATCTCCATGTAGCTATGCCCCTTGATGCCCCCGGGCTAAGTTCGCCCAATATAAGTCTCATTCCATTCCATTCCATTCCATGTTGGGCAATACATCGTGGCTTGAGGGTTTTAGGTCCGCAACCAATTACTAAGGGTTTGGTTAGATTAGTGATCAAACTCAGATCGTCCATGAAGCTGACAAAGGCATCTATAAGAGTTTGAAGTCCGTTGGATGTTCAGCATATTAAAACGGCATAATCCGCAGATAGCAAGACAGGGACAGTCTGGTCGTTTACAGTTGGCATGTCCCTTACCTTACTTGCTATGGCTAAATTCTAATATAGCCCATGTTTTGTATCTAACAACACTGTTAAATGCACATGACTGGCCCATACAAATTGACCAAAAAAAACAAACGATTTAGACCAAGTCACATGAAATGCTTGAATGAGTCCACTATTTGTCGGGACAGACAATAGTTTACAATCAAGTGTGGTTTTGAACCAAACTGATAATCCTGCACCAGCCCACCCAGCAGAAGAAGGAGTGGCTGGGCCAGAAAAACAAATTAAACGTAGCAAATAAGATTACATGGGGTCCATGACACCTGCAACATAACAATATAACAGGAATTAATACAAATCAACCCATTTCTTCCACAATAATTTAGTAGCAAGCCCTGCGATGTTCCAGCTCAACAATTTGACCACCTGTTGGACTTGGCCCTTTTTGCAGGGTCATACCTAAACCTTTTGCCATTTTCCTAGCCTTTTTTCTGACATGGTGTTGGTTTTAAGCCTCTGGGCACTTTAGCACTGTTGTCCAGTGTAAAGTGTGTGTGCTCTCTGTGTTAAATATTGTAGGATTGGTCTACACCTGTTTTGGCCTATGTAATTTACTTGTCAGTCCCTTGTAAAGTGATATCTCAGACACCCAGTGATGGTAAATTAAGTGCTACTGGTGGGCTTGCAGGGCGATTTGGCCACCCACCAAAGGAGGCTTTCAAACCAATCTCAGGCCTCTGACATTGCAGGGCCTGTGCGTGCAGTGTTACTGCCGCTGTGATGCGGCACCTAAAGTGTGTGCCATGTCTGTGACCCCCCTTTTACTACATGTCAGTCACCCCTAAGTTAGGCCCTAGCTAGTGGGACGGCAGGATTTTCGATCTCCTATTTGATTACTCTAGATCTAAATTCCCACCTAGGTCGACTGAATCTTTGTTGCCTGTCATAGAGTAAAAAGCAATCCACTACCAGGTTAATCAAACCAATAATTGGCACGACTCTGAAGAACCACTTACCACGAATAAGTTTTAAAGTTTTATTATAAAGCCAAAGATAACTGGAGATACAAACATCTCAATATAAGGTTCAAGAGATATACTGGCACCAAGACAAACATGAATTCTCTGAACGATCTTAGGCGACAGAAGAATATCACCAGAACTAATTCAAAGATCAGCAAGTTTGCAAGAATAGACACAAGTTGTAACTTAAGCGTCATTTACAAAAGAGAAAAGTCAGGTTAGACTGTCCCTGCACTAGACTAAGTGACATCCCTACTTAGCAGAATTTTAACCTAAAAAGGTGTCCGCCGTGGTGACTTCCAAAGAAGTTCACTCACTTTCCCTTAGTCTCTGTTGTAAATCTGTGCATCGCAGTCATGCCCTCTCTGCCTACCCATCCGCTCTCTAAGGGTCCTCAGGCCATCGCATCCTAACTCCACCCCAGGGTGCTGTCCCTAATACAAAATCACAATTACAGTTGAAAAACGCCCCTCAGAGACGCCCCTCACGTACACCTCTCACGTGGTGTCGGTTCTGGCTTTTTCCATACTGATACTCCTCTGGGCTTCTTGTTAGCGTTGACCTTGCTTCCCAGGCTTCTTCTCGGCACGCCGATACCCCCAGGAAATTCCTGAAGCCTCCTCCAGGCCTGTGCCTGTCTCCCGAGACAGAGCTCTATTCATCACTCCCTTGATTGGAACCCCCTCACACCTGCAACAGACACCCATGAATTGGGCCCCAAATTCCGACCTCCAGTTTATCTCTCAAGCCATAAAACTTCGAACATGGTCGGCAATTTATGCTTAACGAGACCCGAATTTAACTAGCACATGCAGATCAAAGAAGCGACTTTATCTTTCCAGGCCTACTAAATTACTTGCAACAGGCCTGCACTCCGTGAACCTTTATTTCTTTAAACTAAAACAAATCCTAACCTATTACACTCTTTATGTGAAACACTTCTACAAAACATAATGTTTAACGTATGATCAATAATATTCTAAATAATTGCAATCCATCTTATGTGAAACTGTAAACGCACGTTTTCGTTCTTCATACATTGCCATAGGGCCTGCACATTTCTACGTTTGGCAGCATTACATTCTCTTCTGCAACAGCCACATAACATGGAGTCTAATAGCATTCTAACATTTCTAAACATTACTACATTAGCTTCACACTATAAAATATAGCATTCTATATTGATTAAACACTCGTGAGTATGTGCATTTCTATATATTTTTGACACTCTTAGATGCTTTAACTAAATTTGTGCATCTTACATGTAAATATGGTGTACTTATACATTTTACTCAAATTGCGCTCTCTCAGTTCCCCCCTTTGATGACCTCTAGGGGTCATCACCATCACAACACCATCATTTAAGGAATGAATCGAATCAAACAGAACTCGTTGCAATGCTCCCTCGCTTTATCATTTCTAGAGCCCTCAGACTCCTGTATTGGTTGTCCTGCATTGCAGCTAGTCTCTGCTCCTGCTCTCTCATGGATCTTTGCAACCTATTTGACCTATACCCTTGGTACAGTCTCACTAATCCCCACAATATGATTACACAGATCACTATTATGATGATAGGCTTCAGTATGTACCAAATGAAACTTTTCCCTAGATTGGCGAACCAACCTCCAACTTTACCCATTCCATGACCCACTTTCTCCCACACATTTACCTTTGACAAATCCTCAATTTCTTGATGGATTTCAGTGATGTTTCGTATGTATTTCTCAAGAGGTTTTGAATTGTCTGGAATGTAAGTGCAACATTCCTGGACCTTCAAAGCCTTACAGACTCCGCCCTCTTTGGCTAACAGAACGTCTAGAGCAAGTCGTTTCTGAAGAACCATTGCCCTTATCGATTTCATCTCTCCCTCCACCAGCATTAAAGATCTAGCAGTACTGGCGGATAATCTATCTACAACTGTTGCCAATCTCCTGATCTTGACATCATTCAGTATTAACCCTAGAAGAGGGAACATAGCACCAAATACGTCTCCAACTACCTCAGCATTGCCTACATCCCTTCTCCCTCTTGCTTGAGGTTTTCCCTCTATGATTTCCAAATCCTTAGCGTGATATATTTTGGGGAAAACAATTGCCAAATAACATGAACCATACCAATTATCCGGTAGTTTCACGTATGCATTTCTTCCACAGACAAAATATACATTCGGGATCACCTGCATTCCCTTCAAGAAATCTTTTGTGTAGTATTCTAACTGGAAGGCATGTTCACAACTTACTTCTCCCACGAATACATTTTCATAGTAGGTGTTACCTCTGTTTGTACACAACTTCCCTCTTTGTTCTCGATCTAAAGCTATTGGACCATTACTACCCTTTCTTTTGTGTGACTTTTCCTCCTCGGTCCAATCTGTTTTCCATTGACCTGAGGCCTTTAGAATCTTCTGCCTCCTGTAACGGTCATCCACCTGCCCTATAAACTTTTTCTCAATTTCTGATACCTTGCAGGTCAGATTATTTCTTCGGGCATGTGAAGTATCTAAAGTTTTCCAAGGAATGAAAAATTTCCCTAATCGATCCTCACTCTTATACTAGTCCCACTTATTCATGTGCTTGTAAGCCGGGACTTCTGGTAACACAGCATCGAAATTTGAAAAATAGTATTCAAAGCTATCTCATCCATAAAATATACTAAGCAATAAACTACATGTAATCCCATAAGTCAACGGAAGATGATGATACCTAATACCTTCGTCTACAGAGGCTGGCAATTGCATGCAGACGTAACAGTCCTTTGCTTCCATGGTATCAATGTACTCATACAGTAGCTTAGCATAGACGTTTGACTTAAAGTTTCCCTGTGACTCATCTACATGCAACCTACGAGCTTCTGCTGCTAGTAAAGCCTTATCCTTCACTGCATTGTCCTCCTTTTTACCAGCAGTAGTAGGTTTCGATGTTACCACAACCTTTGCTTCCTCTGTTGCTTTCGCTTCATTTTCATGTCCCACTATGTATGATACTGTAACTACTAAAACTATAGGAAAAATTACTCCCGCTAAAAGTGTACCTATTATGCATTTTGCTTTACGGTTCGGGTTGCCGGCCTCCATGATCTCAAGACAGTGTAGTTTTAGTTTATTTTTCAACACAAAGTCTTGTCTCTTTGTACCTTCAACAGTCTTTCTTTGCTTGTTCAGTCTTTTCGAACTACACCTGGAAGCTGACAATCCTTTTTGAAAAATCAGTCCTTTGAACTATAGCAACAGACAACCCTAGCCCTTCTCCGTCAACTAAATGAAAGAGTCCCTAAATTTCTTCTTCTTCCACTTGGCGCTAGGTTATCTTCTCAATCTTGTTTATTTACAAAAGTCTTTAGGTGTCTACAATCATCCAGGTACCAGCAGCTCTAATCACGTATTCTAACAGTTCTAGGCGAAGGATGGTCTCTTCGAGTGCTGATACCATTGTGCCAAAGGTCGGAAATTCTACTCTGTTTAAAACCAGTTCTCTTATTCTGCTCAGGTAAGGAGGATTGGGAATAGTGAGTGTCAGTAACCCTTCAGCTTCAACTCCAGGTACTAACAACGCCACTTCCAACGTTATGGCTGGATCAGTGCTGGTCACTATCACTTCCCTCACCCTCCCGGATTTCCGTGACAAGACATCTGCTGCCAGGTAGGTCCACTCAGGAGTGGCGTATCTTCTGCAGGGCACACGCACCCTCCTTGATCTTCTTGGACCCTCCGCTTCTTGATTCTGTGCACCTTCGTCCTGGTCTAAGTCTTCGGATATAGGAGCAAGGGTTCTCTCTGGAGTTGTCTTCAAGCTCGGCCTCCTCCTTCTTTCAGGCCAACTAGCTTCTCCACACCTTGTTCTCCTATTTCTTGTCCTCACACTCGACTCTTGATCACTTGCAGCTTGATCAGTGTCTGATCCGTATTCACAGCAACTTTCTCCTTCTGTGGCAACGTCAGTTTCACTGTCGTCTTGTCCTTCTTCCACTAGATCTGACATGCTCCCAGCTTCCTCCGACACCCCCACAGCTTGACTGGTCCCCTCTATTGATTCTTCGTCCACTGCTGGGATTTCACCCGAGAGAGGAGCTGTTTCTTCCAGCGGTGCTGGAACTCTTCGCGTATGGGAGGCGTGTATCCAGTTGGGCAGCCCTCCACATTTAACAGCAGTATTCGTTGCAAAATAATCTGGTAGGGTCCGCGCCAACGCACGTCCAAGCAATTCTTCCTGACGTGCTTCTTCACCACGACCCAATCACCAGGGCACAGGTCATGGCACAGGTCTTTGGACGATGGGATTTCAGCAGCCCGCACCTGAAGAGACACAGAATGAATGACATCAGAAAGTCCCTTGCAATAATCCAGGATCAGATCATCTGTGATATTCAACAAAGCTGCAGTTGGAACTGATGGCGGTCTCATTGCCCTCCCCATTAGAACCTCGTGTGGAGAGAGACCTGTTCTCCTGTCTGGTGTGCTACGTATACTCATAAGTACCAACGGTAAGGCATCAGGCCAGCTTAAGGATGTTGATGACCATTACAAGAATGGGGTGACCCTTAAGGTATGGACCTGGGTAACTAGTAATATAAACAAACAATGGTCCTAGACCTATAGATTGAGGTACATTGATCGAATCAGGAAATGAATAATTATTCAAAAAACTGTGCAAGACTGAGGATATTGTTACGTGAACACTACAATGTTGTTGTTTGCAATCTAAATGAACTTATGTTTGTTGGCTAGGTGTTCAATACTGTTATTTTGTGAATATTTATATTCAGTATTGATTGTTTAAAATTATAAATTTATTTCTCTTTTCTACCACTGTGCAATTTTCCTTTTCACTCCACTCGCTCACCCCCTTGAAATCACACTTTCCCTTTGCACTCTCCTATCTTGGGGCAACCTATATGTTTTTATTGACAAAATTATGCAAAAATTTGAATATAAAAATTAAATAAGAATATATTTTTCCAAAGAACCGTGGTGTAAGGTTTGTCTCAAAGATTTAGTCTTTGTTTTACAGATAGCAGACTAATCGAAGGATGTTGATGAACACACTTTGGCAATTCGGGATTTTATCGTCCCATTTATCTGCTCCACAATTCCTGAAGCTTCTGGTCGATAGCTACAGTGCAACTTCTAATCAATATTCAATGCAGAGCAGAGCATCTTCACAACTTCACTGTTGAAATGTGTTCCCCTATCTGATTCCAAAGAGGCCGGCACCCCGAACCGTTGTATTAACTCTCTAAGCAACAACTTTGCTACTGTGAGTGTGTCACACCTGCGTGTAGGGTATGCCTCGACCCATCTGGAAAATATGCAGACAACCACCAGAACATAACTGAGGCGGTTGCATTTTGGCATCTCAATGAAGTCTAATTGCATCCTGTTGAAAGGCCCACCAGATCTCCCAATGTGACTCAGTGTACCTGGTGTCCTTTTCCCTACATTCAATTGTTGACATGTTACACATCGTTGACACACTGCTTCTGCGGCTACTCTAAACTTGGGATTATACCAAGTCTGTCTAAATACCCGCAACATGGCATCTCTGCCTAGGTGCACTGGACCATGTATCTGTCTTGCCATTGGACTCACTAGTTCGTTTGGTAACACTGCCCTTCCATCTGCTGAAACCCACAAATCCATTTCACTTTTTACACAACCTGCAGTTTCCCATGTCTTTTTCTCAAAGTCTGTTGCATTCTCTTGTATGCCTTTTAAATCATCCCAGGTGTCTACAGTTTCTAGCATCATGGTTAACTCTGTCTTTTCCTGTGTCCCACCCACTTCCACTTCTGTGAAAGAGTATCCTTGCTCTGCACAGTACCGTGCGACCTCATCAGCGTATCTGTTTCCCTGGGATACAAAATCTGTGTTTTTCGTATGGGCTACACATTTAACGACGGCAATTGCTGCCGGACCTTGTAATGCTTCCAACAATAGTCGTACAAATTCCCCATTTCGAATAGGTGAACCTGAAGAGGTCATGTAACCTCTTTGAGACCACAATTGCCCATAGTCATGAACTACCCCGAAACCATACTGACTGTCGGTGTAAATGGTAACTCGAATTTTGCTACCTGCTAAACAGGCACGTGTCAATGCAATAATTTCAGCTACCTGAGCGGAGTGTACTCCTTCCAGGCAAGCGGCTTCCACAACTCCAGTAATGGTGCAAACAGCATAAGCTGCTCTCAACTGACCAATATTGTCTCTTACACATGAGCCATCAACAAAGAAAATCTCATCAGGGTCAGTCAACGGCTCATCCACAATATCTGGTCTCGGTTTGGTGCATAGTTCAGTCACATCAAGGCAATCGTGATCTTCACATTCTTCATCTTCTATATCATTAGGGAGTGGCATCAAAGTAGCAGGATTCAAAACAGAGCACCTCTTAAGGGTCACATTCTCCGCAGCAAGAATAACTTGCTCGTAGCGCGTGAGCCTATTATTTGTCAAGTGCTGTGTCTTGGTCCTGGTCATTAACAATTCTACGGAATGAGGTACATACACCACTATCTGGTGTCCCATTACTATGCTCTCACACCTCTCAATGCTGACACCCGTTGCAGCAACGGATTTGAGACATCCGGGCAACGCTGCGGCTACTGGGTCTAAAGTAGCCGAAAAATATGCAACTGGTCTACGGGCATTTCCATGAATTTGGGCTAAAACTGACAAAGCACAACCTTCTCTTTCGCAACAGTAAAGTAAGAATGGTTTTTCGTAATCCGGCATTCCCAAAGCAGGAGCACGACACAAGTCCTCTCTCAGCTGCAAGAATGCCATCAAACAATCCTTGTCCCATGGTACCGGATCATTCACCTCCTTGTGCGTCAGCTTTTGTAAGGGTTTTGCTTTCAGGGAAAAGTTAGCTATCCACTGTCGGCAGTAACCAACCATACCTAAGAACATCCTGACCTCTCTTTGTGTCGTGGGCGAATTCATTTTCATGATCGCCTCTATCATGTCTGGTGACACCTTCCGTTTCCCTTTTTCGATTCGGTGACCCAAGTACTGTACCTCTGTCAGACAGTACTGTAATTTGCTCGGAGACACCTTGTGTCCATTCTCAGCTAAATGGTTCAGCAAGGTGATGGTGTCTATTTTACAAGCTTCCTCTGCCTCTGACGCAACAAGTAGGTCGTCTATGTACTGGACTAGAACCGAGTTCTGTGGCAGTACTAGACTTTCAAGATTTTTCTTCAACAGTTGGTTAAAAATCGATGGGCTTTCTGTATACCCCTGTGGGATACGACACCATGTTAATACGCGATTTTCCAGCTTAAATGCGAAAAGAAATTGGCTCTCCTCATCTAACGGGATTGAAAAGAAGGCCTGGCAAAGATCTATCACTGTGAACCACTCAGCTTGGAATGGTATCTGAAACAATATCACTGATGGATTCGGTACCACTGGACAACATGAAACAACTATGTTATTAATCTTTCGGAGGTCCTGAACTATTCTGAATTTCCCACTAGGTTTCTGCTAACCCATAATCGGGGAGTTACATGGACTACCCATGATTTCTTTCAGTATTCCCTGTTTAATCATGGAGTCGATCACGGGCTTTATTCCTGCAATCGTCTCCGGAGTCAATTTGTATTGAGGCGTTCTTGGATACTCAACGTTTGGTTTTATCATGATTTTCACTGGTTCCATTCCTTTAACCAATCCTATCTCTTCCCCAGTGAAATCCCACACTTCAGATGACACCGTATCTCTCAAGTCCCATGGGAGCTCTTCCACCGTCAAGGTAGGATACAGTTCTATGCATACTTTTGAATTTGCAACCTTAAAGGTGGCATCATCGTCATTAGTCTGTACCTCTACTCCCTGATTCGTGCAGTATATTGTGCAATTTAATTTGCACAACAAATCTCTTCCTAACAGACACACAGGGCTAGAATCGCATACTAAAAACTGATGTTCATCGCTGTATTTTCCTATCCTCACTAGTACTGGTTCTGTCAAAGGGCTAGTCATTCTCCTATTTGCGACTCCTACCACTTGAATTGTTTCTCCCGACATTGGCAGGTCCGGAACCACTGCTGATCTCAGAGTGGATCGAGTGGCCCCCGTATCCACCAAGAAGGTCGTAGGACACCCTGCCACTTCGGCCTCCACAAACGGTCCCCTTTGGTCCACCTCTAGAACTGCCCCGAGGGTACAGTCCTCCCCTCTACTCACCCGCTGTCCAGTTAAGGGATCAACATAGTAACACTCTTCTCCTACAAAAAGAGGCATCTGTCTATAGGTCTTTCCCCCTGTCGCGATTTTGGGTGGTTGAGGGAACTGGGCTCGAGGAGCCAGAGTCCCCCCTTTGACCACCTTACCCTTGGGTATTGTCGTCCCTTTTACTGGAATGGTCTGCACTTCTTCCTCCTCTATTTCCAATTCTCCATTTTCAGGGTTGTAGGGACACTCGCGTTTCCAATGTCCCACCTGGTGACACTGGTGACACTTTGTCGTCTTTTTCAAGGTAGCCAGGTCTACTCTAGGTCTCGGATTTTCCTCATTGTCCCTATTCTGATCATTCGATCTCCTTCCCATGGTCCCTGTTCCCTGTTGCTGCTGTCCACCCTTTCCAGCCGACTGCATCTGAACCAACATCAGCTTTTCCTTAAGTTTTTTTGCTTTTGAATCTATTTCATCACTGCAATACCTTGCATATCCCACAATTGCATCTAATGGTTTGTTTTGCCAACAAATTAAATGTTGCTGAATCATCAAACAAATATCAGGCCTCAATCCCAAAATGAATTTCGACACAAACTGTCCTATGTCTTTGGGATCCATTACATCTAGCCCACTGTATTGTTTGAATGTTCTCAGCAATCGCTCATAGTACTCATGGACTGTCTCCTTGGGTTCCTGCCTAGTTCGGTCTATTTTCACCCAATCTATGTCCTGTGGTGGCACCTTCTCTTTCAGCGATGTCATTACCCTTTCATATTTCTCCATTACTCTTTCTGACGGTCCATTCGTATGAGCATCTCTCTCTGGTTCTGATGTGGGCCATTCAACACTAACCTTGCATGCTGTCCACAAGTCTCCTGGGACTACAATATCAAATAGGGTGTTCAAATCAATCCACAGTACTTTAGAGATTTTTACAAACCTCTCTACCTGTTTATACCACTCCACGGGATTCTCTCTCAGCTTAGGAAAGGAATTGGTAAATGCGGCTAAATCTCCCCTACTCCAGGGCACATGCACATAGCTCCCATTCGCTATTTCTCGCAATGGGTATGCTTCCATTCTCTGTAGCCCTCCCTCCGGGGACATTACAATTGTGCTCCGCCTGACAGTCCCTTTCTTGGACCACCTTTCTTCCCATTTATCCAGATCTCTCCATGTCCTTATTCCTGTGATCAGTTCCCTTATGTGTGTTTTTAATCCAATTGTCCTCCTCTCTTCGAGGTCCTGATCTGAATAATGCAACCTATGGTTACCCTGTAATGCCTTGGTTCTCGACAAGTCTACCATGTACCTGTCTGCCAATTCAGATAATTTCTCGTGTACTGCTCTTGCCTTCCGAGTCATATCCTTTGCTATAAACAGTACCTCATCTTGCTCGTATATGTCAATCCTTTCCAGAGGCAACATGCCATCTATTATCTCATCCAAATCAGATTTTAAACTGGTTACATCTAGCCTTCTTGCCTTTATCTCAGCTTTCAGTGTGTTATTCTTAGAGGGTCCATTGACATCTCTCCCAACCCAGCTCCGAGCCCTACGCTTGGGCTCAGGCGAGTTATGGGGAGTCCTCCCATGCTCCCATCTCTCCAGGTCCCACGCAGTTCCATCCCCTCTTGGTGTGTGGTGAAAGCATCCCACTCTCTCAAGTCAGCCCTCAACTCCTTAAAGGACTTCGGCCGTGGTCCCCTTAGATCCATCGGTCCTCTCGGACCCCCTGATCTATTATGGGATCCACTGCTGGATTTAATGGGGTGCTCCGATCTCTCGGTCCTGGCAACTGTCTTCGAGAATTAATCATATTGTTTCTACTTTCCATTTCTGCTGTCTCTCTCTGTCTATTCGTACCTCTTCCTCCCCTCGTGCTTTCTCTGGGTCATAAATCGATACTATAGGACCTATGGTAACAGGTACTTGGAGAGCGTCTGGCAATTGATAGGACTTGGCACGCTCTGTTTCTGGCACTTTTTGTACCATGAATCTTCCGACTACTCTCTGTACTGGACTAGGTTGAGGTGTTTCCTCACCTTTGGTGGGTTCCCAATCTGTTATAGGGAGGAGTCTATACTCCCCTATGCCAACCCTATTTTCCCTTGGGAGCTCCGTACCTTCCATCTCTCTATTGTACGGAGGCGGTCTATCCATTAGTAACCTATTTACCAGGCTATCCTCTGTCTCACTCTCATCATCCTCTTCTGGTGTTATTTTATCTCCTGTAACTTCTATCACTGGGTACAATTTATCTACTTCAATAGCCTGTACTCTCCACTTCTTGGCTTCTTCATCCCATTTGGTGTCTTGTACTGCCCTTACCGATCGTCTCACTCTTTCTTGACGCCTGTTCTGGTTCCTGTCGTGCGCCGCCCTAATCCACGCATTAAGGGCTTCAAACTGTGTTGGCCTGGGCAGAGGTCTCATTGAGGTCATAACTGCTTTTAACTGGTGCAATACTTCTAGTCTAAACGTTCCGTATTTCGGAAAAGTCAGTTCCTCGTTCCCAGCGCGGTTCTTGCTAACTGGCCTATCACAGCACGGCTTCACACCAACCAGCCTATCACAGCGCGGCTTCACACCAACCGGCCTATCACAGCGCGGCTCTCTCTGACGTCACTCGTCCCCTTCTCGCAGCAGTTCCCCTCCTTTCTCAGCTCGTCTCCCGGTCATGCATGCGTCCCATTCATACTCTGAAAAATGATTACTTCCGACCAAGCGATCACTTTTCTTGACTGTACGTCCACAGTCTAACTGTAATTGTCACCTCAACTGACGAAATGTCTTTCTGTAAACGTCCAGACAATCGCCTTAACTGATAGGTTACTTACACACAGTAACTTCCGACCAGCGTCCGTTACTCATACACTTACTCTTGCATTCCCCGTATCACGGTCCTGCGGGCGATCAATGGAACCTCATGACCCCCTTCACAACGGTCGACAATTACTCTGGATGTCCGATACACCCGAACCACTTAAGCTCTTCTCTGAACTTAAGATTTTCACCAGGTTGCGCGCGCTCACAACCCTGCCTCAATCACACTACAGGCATTCAACTCCGCATGACATTACAACACAAATACAACACAGAACACCGCAATCTGACAACGCATGACCCTTATTATACTCACTCTCGACCGACTCTGCTGCTTTCTCTCGCACCGTCAGCACCTTCTTCGGCAGGTGATTCTTCTGCTGGTCATCTCTCGATCTCTAGGGGCCTCGGGGTAATCTTAACCTAGTCTAGATCACCTTCCTCTAGAAGGCAACCATCCTAAACTGCTATCAACTGGGACGCCGGGATTTTTGATCTCTTATTTGATTACTCTAGATCTAAATTCCCACCTAGGTCGACTGAATCTTTGTTGCCTGTCATAGAGTAAAAAGCAATCCACTACCAGGTTAATCAAACCAATAATTGGCACGACTCTGAAGAACCACTTACCACGAATAAGTTTTGGAGTTTTATTATGAAGCCAAAGATAACTGGAGATACAAACATCTCAATATAAGGTTCAAGAGATATACTGGCACCAAGACAAACATGAATTCTCTGAACGATCTTAGGCGACAGAAGAATATCACCAGAACTAATTCAAAGATCAGCAAGTTTGCAAGAATAGACACAAGTTGTAACTTAAGCGTCATTTACAAAAGAGAAAAGTCAGGTTAGACTGTCCTTGCACTAGACTAAGTGACATCCCTACTTAGCAGAATCTTAACCTAAAAAGGTGTCAGCCGTGGTGACTTCCAAAGAAGTTCACTCACTTTCCCTTAGTCTCTGTTGTAAATCTGTGCATCGCAGTCATGCCCTCTCTGCCTACCCATCCGCTCTCTAAGGGTCCTCAGTGCTCTCTGTGACAGGAGAAGTAAACTCTACCAAGTAGAGTTTACTTCTCCCGTCACAGAGAGCACTTTGGGAATACCAAACGCCGAAATAGGCACTTTGATGCGAGCAAACTGATTTAATTCCAAGACATCCGCCCGCCCTGATTAGGTCTGGGCTTTCTCATTCTTCATAAATACGCTACGCCTTTTGTGATCTACCTTCAGAATCTAATGAATTAACAAGTGGATTTCCTCAACTCATCGTATGAAAATACCTCTACGTACCATGAATTGATAGTGCACCCCGTTTACACTCTTGTCCTGATGAAGACCCCGTTGTAAGGCCACAAATACGCCGACTGTTGTAGTGTGGGGTCGAAACGTCGACGGCTACCTCCTCTCTTCCTCAGTTGACACCGCCCGCATTCCTTGGATATCTTATATACCAGTGTCAATATAGACATTTTTTGAGAAATAATGGGATATTTCAAGAATCCTGCTTTTGGCTCAGGGACCTGAAGCCGGTTTATTGTGTATAAATTTCAAGTATTTGACATATTTATTTGTCACGATTACTATCATTGTTTATCTATTTCTTTCTCTTCTCACAGCATCACGCTACCTCACTTTCTTTCCTTTGGGGCACTGTTATTACAACTCATAAATTGTAGCTTCTGCTCATTGTGATTAATTTACAGTGTGTCTAATATTTAGTTTTTGTAATTATTGCTTTAAATAAATGCAAATAATGTTTATAAAATTCACTGGGACCCTAAGGCAAAAGAGGCATTGATCAGGTCAAGGATTACTGGAGAAAGAGTTTTGGAGGCCAAATTTAAAATATTAGGAGGACCAGGGTCAGTGAGGGAGCCGGATTTCAATTTACTCATGATGTGTAGCAACATGGACGGGTTAAGTGGAAGAATTTCCTCAAATAGGCCAACTCCCCCTTTATCCAAATTTTCCTGCTGCTCAATATATAGTTGAGGTGTTATTTGAGGGAAGGAAGAATAAATGGTTTGAATTTTACTAGAGAAGAACTCTGCTATAGCATTACATCTGGCCGAAGTATCTTCCGATACAGTAGGGGTAGAGGGGATGGTAGGCCCTTAGCAATGCAGGAGATTTTGCGAGGGGAATTTGCTGCTGATAGGATTCTTTCTTCATAGTATAGGGTTTGGGTCAATTGAATTTCAGTTTTATAGAAATCCCTGGTCCCTGAATAGGATGGTGCCTGTCCTAGTGAATGCTGGCTCCGCCACCCTGTAGTGTGTCTGATGACGAACCCCCACCTCACAATAGGGAAGAGGAGCCTGGTAAACTGAGTGCTCCAGAACCAGTTCTAACTGGTTTCCATAAGCCCTGTGCCAGGGCAGACAAAGGACAACTAAATATAAATGTAGGGGCTGTGACCCCATGTGGTGTGCTGTTCCTGTGCTTGGGGGGCTTGTTGCTGCTGCTGGGCCTCAGGAAGAACTGCCACGAGGGACTGCCTCCCTACTGGAGGGGCCCTGTGTGCTGGCCTGCCTGGGCCCAGCCTTTGCTCCCACCTGAAACTTTGCTCTAGCGCCTTGACAGCGCTTGAATTTTATTGCCCTAGAAGAAGAGGTGCGTGCCTGCTCCGTAGCGCTGTGCTGTTCATCGTGCAGAGGAAACCCCCAGCATTGGGATTCCCTCGGGCGCATTACACAGAGCAGGTGCCCACCTTGCATTGAGAGGAAGCTCAGCGGGTGCCCACCACCCAATTGGTGCCTTCAGAGCAGGAACCCACCCCCGCGTTATTGCCGCATTTTAAACCTGGCTCAAGCAGCGGGAGCCTACTTCGCATTGTGGTGTGCTTAGGCAGGTGCCCACCCCGCGTTCCTGCTGTGTATAGGTTTTTAAATTGGAGCAGGTCCCACCCCGCATGCGGTGTTCAACGGCGGGAGCCCACCCTGTGTATCAGCTATAATTGAGACGAGAGCCTACCCCGCACTTACCACAGAACAAAAGGGAAGCACCGCCGGCCCGACCCGGAAGCCAGGCAGAGTCGGCCTGACTGTGGGCGGGTCCGGCCACAGAAACCAGAAGACTGTGTGGTCGGGAGCTTGGGAGAGCCCTGCATGTTGTCCTGCCAGCGCAGCTCCATGGAGCCTGAAGTCCGGCGGGAGCCCACCTTCGTGGTCCTGCCAACAGGAGGGAATCCTGGTTAGTGCCAGCGAGAGAGGTGGAAGCCGCTAAGAGTTAGGAGTCCTCATGGCCCTCCTGTGGTGAAGTGTGACGACTGGCGCAGAGAGGAACAGAGTCCCGGAGTCATCGGGGTGCCTGAGCCGTTTCCCTTTGGGGGCCAGTTCTTTAAAGTAGAGGAGGCCCTGGTGTAGCGGGACTGACGGGGCACGTTGTCAGTGCCCGGAGAGCAGTGCGAGGAGTCCTTATGGGAGCCTGATGAGTGGGGCTCAGTTCTAACTTGTTGGGGGTGGTGTTGGGGCATTTTGTCGGTGCCCGCCCCTGGTGGTTGTACTGAGAGCTCCGTAATGCCCGCGCTGGTTCTACAGCTGCCCCACCTGGCAGTGGGCAGCTGCAACGTGGGGCCATAGTTGTTTTGGAGTCCCAGTGGGGCCCAAGAGGCACTGTGAGTGCTTGACTTTATATGCGCATTTTGTTCACAGCTGTCATGCAAACTTTGGGGGCCAGTTCTTTTATGTAGAGGGGGGTGAGTACACCCCATGCCCCAGTGCATTTGCGCACTTTGTGTTTGCTGCTGAGGCAGTCAGGGGGCCCTTTGTGAGGTCCCCCTCACCCTCAGAGCCCAAACTTTGCTGGAAATAGGGCATTGGAGCCCTGGAAAAGGCCAGTTAGCCAGGGGGCAGTTTATGGTTGGTTGGCGCAGAGCCCTAATGTGATTTATTGCCCCATGTCATTTATCATGATGGCGTATGTATAATGTGATTTCTGCACCGTGAGTTATGCCTAATGTGACTTATCCGTGTGATACCTAGGACATATTGTGTTTATGTTTAGGATGTTTAGGTATACTGTGTTCATGCTGGTAAGGCCTAGTGCGTAATGTGTTTATGCTAATGACGTTTGGGCCTAATGTGATTTATTGCCTTATGTCATGTTATGATATTTCAGGACGGGGTCTGATGCTAATGTGAAAATACTTAGGTCATTATGGTACCAGTAGTTACTGGTTGTGTTTGGCATTTACTTACCTGTTCTGATGGTTCTGACCATTGTCCAATTGGCCTGGTCCTGTATATAATCCCCTGTGAATATTGCCCATGCCAGTTGGCACAGTGTAAATGTGTGATTATGTTTCTAATGTGTTCATGATAATACAAAGGCTATTTTTTATATAACCTTGTGTGGAGTTTCTTTTGTAGTGTGCCTAGTGTGTTGCTGCTGTGTGTGTGTTGCGCAAAAGCTTTTCATTAAAGGAGGTTTTTGCGAGTAGCAAACTTGTTCTCAATGTATGTTGTACCTCATGAGCCTCCTAACATTTGGGGACCAATCGAGCCAATATGCATCGATTACGGAGAAGTGTTTCTGCCTTGTTGCCCCCAACGCGAATCCGCTGGAAGAGCCGCGTTGGGGGCAATAAGGCAGAAACGCTTCTCCATAATCGATGCATATGGGCTCGATTGGTCCCCAAACGTTATGAGGCTCATGAGGTACAACATACATTGAGAACAAGTTTGCTACTCGCAAAAACCTCCTTTAATGAAGTGAATTAGGTACAATATAGCCTTATTAATAATTTTTCTGTTGAATACAAATTGTTTATAGTATACGTGAGTAAGGTGGGGATTTGTGCAACCCCGTCCTGAAGAAGGAGTTTTTACTCCAAAACATGTTGACGCACACATGAGGTAATGTACATTGCAATACATAAGAACCTCACAACACACCTTTTTAGCAGTACCAGCTCTGGGGCCCATTAAAACTTTTTTGAGCTACCCCATGAGCCAGGTACTTTTTAACCATCACTAATAACACTTCAAACCCCACTACTCACTAATCACCACAACCCTACACACACCACACATAGTTTGTGTATAAGTGCTCCCACGTAGACGTGCGAAGACCCCGATGATGAAGCATGACACCAAGGGTCCTGTTGGTGTGTGAGGGGTATTTTAAAAACACTCAGTGTTCCCCACCACTCCAACCCACCAGTGGATGCCTAACAACCATACCCTTCACTGAACTGACTTTTGTTATTATCTTCCTCTTTAATCTTGCAGTGTGGTGGTCCAGCACCCAATTTGCTGACCAGCTAACCAGATACAGAGAACTTTATGGTCTATTGCCAAACACGGTGTGTTAGAACTGGGGGTCACTAGTTGGCAGAGGTAGCTACCACTGTCCAAATAGGGACCCTTGCTTCCAGTCAGGGTAAGGAGGAAACCCTCTGAGATAACACCTGCTCACCCCCTTGGTAGCTTGGCATGAGCAGTCAAGGCTTATCAAAGGCAATGTGTAAAGTATTTGTACCAACACTCACAGTAACACAGTGAAAACACCACAAACTGACTCCACAACAGTTTAGAAAAATAAAGGTATTTAATCTAAACTAGACAAGACCAAAATAACAAAAATCCAACATACACAGTTCAAGAATATGGTTGCAAAAGAGTTATTAATGTTAGCGTTGAAATAATCCACAGTTGCGTGAAAAGTTCACAGTTGCGTCACGTTTAGCAACAGTACATTTGTTAGCGATAAAAAGTTCCCAGCACAGAAGCTGTAGCGGTGGATCACAAGCAATGCGTTGCTCCTGAGACCCTGGGGAGGCGTTAGCGACAGCCCCACTGCAGAAGTGGATGTGTTGCGACAAATCCGGTCTGTATGGGGAGTAAGGCGGTGACTTGTATGGATTCCGGTGCGTAGATTCTGTAGGAAGTTTTCTCCCGCAAAGGCACGATGCGATGATTCTCGGGGGCTGCAACGATCTCCGGGGCGATGATGCGCGGTCCAGCAGCGATCTTCCTCTTGCAGCTCCTTGATGCGATGGCTCTGCGACGATTCTCGCAGCGACGTGATGCGGTGATCTCACCCAGCGGCGACAGGCTCTGCGACAATGTTCGCAGCGGCGGTAATCTTCTCGCTAACGAAGGGATGCGACGTCTTCAGGCAGCGGCGACAGGCCCTTCGACAATCTCTGTCTTCATAGCGGCAGGAATTTTGTCGCTCTGCCGGGTTTGCGACAAAACTTGCAGAAAGTTCTTTAAAAAGCATGATTTCCAGCTCACCAACACAGGTACAACTTCCAGAGGCACCACAACTGGACCAAGCACTCTAGGAAGGACAGAGCTCTCTCGGCAGAGCTCAGGGAAGCTGGAGGTGAAGTCCTTTTGTTCCTGGGACTTCAAAACAGGGAGCCAGCTCTTCTCAGGCCCTTCGAGATTCCTTCAAGCAAGGGGACACAGCACAAAGCAAAGTCATTCCCCTCTCCTTGGCAGCAAAGCAACTGCAGGTCAGTCCAGCATCACACAGCAGGACAGTCTTCCTTCTTCAGTCTTCCAGCTTTCTCCTTGGCAGAGGTTCCTTCTTGGTTCTAGGATTATCTACTTTTCTGTACTCAGGGGTCCTGTACTTATACCCCTAAAAGTCTTTGTTCCCTTTGTGCAGGAGGGCTCTGAGCCCGGTCTGAACCAGTTCTGGGTGTTCCTTGAACACTTTTATTTTCCTGGCCTCTCCTTTCATTTCAGAGAGAGGGGCAGGGTTGTCAGCCGCCCAGCAGTAGGTGGAGCCAGCATTGTGGAGGGAAAGCACAGCCCTGGAGCACTTTGTTGACATGATTCCTTCTCTCCTTTCACAGTGCAGGGCAGAGACATCAGTCGCACCACAGGGGGTAGGAGCCAGAACTGTGGGGGGTGGGCACAGTCCTATTCAGGTCCCAGGTGCAAGTCCTCCCTCCCATGTAGATGCAGATCTCTCTATTCACTACTGGGCGGACTCATTCTGTCTCCTGGAATCCCCTAGCCCTGTCACTCACAAACCAGACAGTCAATTCACAAACCAGCCAAGATACACAGAAAGGTCAGACAAGAGAACAGCTTCTTTCTAAAAGTGCTGTTCTCAAACACAGGATTTAAATACCACCTTTCCTAAAAGATGTGTTATTAAATTCTGAGTTCAAGGAACCAGACTTTTATGTCCTATCTTGCTCCTATAGGAAGATATGCTGGTAGCCACTGTAGCCAGCATTCCCCATGATAGCCTATGGGCAAGGTAGCCTTACAATAGTGAAAAATGAAAATGGCTGCCTTTCACTACCAGAGCATGTCACCTGCACTAGTACATGCTCTACCTTTCACATACACTGCACCCTTCCCAAGAGGATACCTTGGGCCTTCCATAGAGGTGTCCAATGTGTACAGAAAGGGAAGGGTTAGGCCTGGTCAGTGGGGACACTTGCCAGATTGACATGGCAGTTCACAGACTGCACACAGGCACTGCGGTGGCAGGCCTGAGACACCATTTTAGGGCTACGTGTGTGGGTGGCACAACCCGTGCTGCAGGCCCACTAGTAACATTTGAATCACCTGCCCTGGCACTCTTAGTGCACTTTACTGGGGACTTCATGGTAACACAAATATGGCAATCATGGATAACCAATTACACTTACAATTTACACAGAGAGCATATGCACTTTAGCACTGATCAGCAGTGGTAAAGTGCCCAGAGTCCTATTGCCAACAACCACAGGTCAGGAAAAATAAGGGAGGAAGAAGCAAAAAGTTTGGGGATAACCCTGCAAAAAGAGCCATTTCCAACACAGTGGAATTGTGAACTTGCATGCTTTACCGTGGGCCAGGCGGCACCTGTCACTTTGTTTGAACTCTTATACACTGTACAATTCTTATGCAAGTACTGTGTATGACTCCAATTGCTGTCACCAGTGTGGAAAATGTTGAATGCAGGGTAGCAGACCTAACCGGTACCTTAGGAAGCACATTTTGGTTGTTTTGGCATAGTCTTGGCCAGGGCTATGCCAAAACTATGAAAATGTGCTTCCTAAGGTACCGGTTAGGTCTGCTACCCTGCATTCAGCATTTTCCACACTGGTTAAAAGAGAAAGCAGGCACGCTATGCCGGCTATGTGGCGTTATGCAAGAGGACATGCTACAAATGCTAAGCTCCTGTGAGAAACTGCTAGATGAGCGGTAACTCCTACTGAAGCGCCATTTCATCCGATACGGGACACGTACATGAAGGAGTGCAGTTCTGAACTGTTTTTCATCTCAGGACCCCCAGCTGAGCTGCAGCCTGGTAAAATGTATAAAGGCAGTGGGAAAAAATTGCCTAGAACCGATTTTTAAACCGCTTTTAAAATAAAAACTATTTCCACCGCCAAAGTACGTTTTGCGTGAAAAATGAAAGGACACTGCACCTTATTACCAGCACGAATAGAACAGCAAATGTCCATGTTATGTCGGTTTTAAAATACATGTCATTTTATATTCTTGTTTTATATATTCTGCTTTTGTATTGCATTGGTTTTAATTAACTGTGCTAATAAAATAATTACTTACTTACTTACTTACCAATTGCTGTCACTGTTGTGTATCTTGGTGCTGTTTGGAAAATTGCAAATCTCGGCAATAAAAATAAGCTAGAGTCAAATTGAATTGTCTTCACGTTACGCTTTTTACGTGATATTCTGCAAAACTATGCTATTATGCCACAACGTTATTGGGGATCACTCATGTAAAAAATCGGAACAACACTTACAGGCAAAATGAAAGCGGTTCATGTTCACAAATTTTGGATGGAAAAAGTCCTCTGCGCTAAAAAAAAAAAAGTGAAAGCCAAATGTGTTTTTAGCATAATTTTGCATAATGTTTTCCAACATTTTGAATAATTTCGCAAAAATAAATGGCACACATTTCAACATCCCAAGTGAATAACATTACATATTACTAAGTCACTGCACAACATCTTTTTCAAAGGACTGTGATCTCCTTACCTTAAAGTACCCTGCGTTGTTGTCAGGCCGACTTTGCAAACTATTGCTATTTGTGAAACCGGTTTCACTGGACTCCCCATCACCTTCTAAGTTGTGTTAAGAATGTATTTCTCTCCTAATATGTTTATTCTAAGCTTTGCAAACATTAGAGCGCAAGGATCACTAAAGTTTTGCAACCATAATGTAGGGCAGCGGTCTTCAATCTGTGGGGCGCGAGCCCCAGGGGGGTCGTGGAGTCCTGGGAAGGGGGTCGCAGATTCTGCAGAGTGCAGTTCCTGGCATTGGGCTGATCGAGGGTGCTCACGGCGGAGGCCTAATTCACACGAGGTGTGAAAAACATCAACGCCTCATTAACAAGTAAAAGGTCTTTTAAAGACCGGTCAAGTCCTTGGGTGTGACTGTGTGTGTGTCCGTGAAGCTGTTTCAGCCGGGCTCACATACACGAGCTGGGGGGGGGATTGGGGGGGGGCTGGGGGAGTGGCTGTAGTTTAGCCCTTTAAGTTCAATGGATGTTGCGCACCGGGAGCTGTGGGTCCCATGACACGTCCCCCGCCCCCCAGCAGGGAGGCACAGAGATGCCCTCCCATGAGCGGGAAAGAAGAAGGACGATGACGTAGAGAGATACTGATCCCCCCCCCCCCACCATGAGAGTGGCACAGAAAAGGTGGGTGGATGAATGATGGGTGGATGGATGGATGAAAGGCTGAAGGATGGATGGATGTGTGAAAAGGTGGGTGGATGAATGATGAGTGGATGGATGAATGAAAGGGTGGATGGATGAATGATGGATGTATGGATGGAAGGATGAAAGGGTGGATGGATGAAGGATAGATTGGTGAAGGATAAATGTATGGATGGAAGAATGAAAGGGTGGACGGATGAAGGATGGATGGATGAAAGGGTGGATGGATGAAAGGGTGGATGGATGAATGATGGATGGATGTGTAAAAAGATGGGTGGATGAGTGAAGGGTGAATGGATGGATGAAAGGGTGGATGGATGAATGATGGTTGTATGGATGGAAGGATGAAAGGGTGGATGGATGAATGATAGATTGGTGAAGGATAGATGTATGGATGGAAGAATGAAAGGGTGGACAGATGAAGGATGGATGGATGAAAGGGTGGATGGATGAATGATGGATGGATGGATGGATTTGTAAAAAGATGGGTGGATGAATGATGGGTGAATGGATGGATGAAAGGGTGGATGGATGTATGGATGGAAGGATGAAAGGGTGAATGGATGAAGGATGGATTTATGGATGGGAGGATGAAAGGGTGGATGGATGAAGGATGGATTTATGGATGGGAGGATGAAAGGGTGGATGGATGAAGGATGGATGTATGCATGGATGGGAGGATGAAAGGGTGGATGGATGAAGGATGGATGTATGGATGGATGGGAGGATGAAAGGGTGGATGGATGTATGGATGGATAAAAGGTTGCATGGATGAATGATGCATGGATGGATGTGTGAAAAGGTGGGGGATGAATGATGGGTGGATGGATGTATGGATGAAAGGGTGGATTGATGAAGGATGGATGGATGGATGGGAGGATGAAAGGGTGGATGGATGAAGGATAGATGTATGGATGGGAGGATGAAAGGGTGGATGGATGAAGGATGGATGGATGGATGGGAGGATGAAAGGGTGGATGGGTGAAGGATGGATGTATGGATCAGAGGATGGAAGGGTGGATGGATGGATGAATGGATAAAAGGTTGCATGGATGAATGATGGATGGATGTGTGAAAAGGTGGGTGGATGAATGATGGGTGGATGAAAGGAAGGGTGGATGGGTAAAGGATGGGTGAATGGATGGATGAAAGGGTGGATGGATGAATGATGGATGTGTGGATGGATGGATGTGTGAAAAGGTGGGTGGGTGAATGATGAGTGAATGGATGAATGAAAGGGTGGATGGATGAATGATGGATGTATGGATGGAAGGATGAAAGGGTGGATGGATGAAGGATAGATTGTTGAAGGATAGATGTATGGATGGAAGAATGAAAGGGTGGATGGATGAAGGATGGATGGATGAAAGGGTGGATGGATGAATGATGGATGGATGGATGTGTAAAAAGATGGGTGGATGAATGATGGGTGAATGGATGGATGAAAAGGTGGATGGATGAATGATGAATGATGTATGGATGGAAGGATGAAAGGGTGGATGGATGAAGGATAGATTGGTGAAGGATAGATGTATGGATGGAAGGATTAAAGGGTGGATGGATGAAGGATGTATGGATAGTTGTGTGAAAAGGTGGGGGGATGAATGATGGGTAGATGGATGGATGAAAGGGTGGGTGGATGGTTGTATGGATGTATGGATGAAAGGGTGGATGGATGATGGATGGGAGGATGAAAGAGTGGATGGATGAAGGATGGATGTATGGATGGGAAGATGAAAGGGTGGATGTATGAATGGATAAAAGGTTGCATGGATGAATGATGGATGGATGTGTGAAAAGGTGGGTGGATGAATGATGGGTGGATGGAAGGAAGGGTGAATGGGTAAAGGATGGATGTATGGATGGAAGGATGAAAGGGTGGATGGATGAAGGATGGATGTATGGATGAAAGGACGAAAGGGTGGATGGATGGATGTGTGAAAGTGTGGGTGGATGAATGATGGAGGGATGTGATGAGGTCTAACAGGCGCATTTATGGTTGTCAAAAGTTGATGAAGGGGAGTACCAGTTTCTAGAAACTTTTGTCGGAAGGGGGTCCTTAAGCCTAAAAAGGTTTTACAAGGGGGTCTCGGCATCAAAAAGTTTGAAGACCTCTGATGTAGGGTAACAAATCTGGCATCCTGCTTTAATTAATTTGTGCTATCAAACTCTGTTCTGTCGGATTACTGGTTCATATATGACATTACGAATCTCGTTGCAACTTTGCTGGTTTCATTGTGTGATTACAATCTTATATTTGTGCATTGTGTTGTATGTAATTTCCAATATAGATCACCATTTATACTGTATATGTAATTAATATATTATAAGATATTTTACAAATTGCTGCAATGCAACTGTGGTAATTGTGGTGCACTGTACCTGCACTCAACCCATCCCACATACTATGCCTTGGTTGCCCAAATGTCTGCTTTTCTATCAAAGTTTTTAAGCAAGGGATTAGCCTAAAACCATCCATGCTGAGATAGAAAGGGACAAAGTATTTTGCCATTTCTACAGCTAAGTCTTTAAGCATAGGATTAGCACAGTGCCATCCACGCTGAGCTGTAAAATGACAAAAGCCTTTTACCACTCCAGGCACAGTATTACAGCTTTGGATTGGTAAAATACCATCCAATCCAACCTGGAATAAATAAAAGCAATCCCTGACATGTGTTTTGCTATCATAGCTCTTCAGAGATGTTTAGCTTTGTCCAGACACAAGGGAGAACCTGGTATAAGCCAAAATTATACCCTTTCAGGGTTAGAGTGCTGCATAAATTATCGAAAACGAAAGCAGGGAACCAAGCTATACCTGACTGATGAGCGTAACTAGGATGAAACCTGTTTGGTCCTAGATTGCTTTAGGTCCTGTTCAGTGAGGACTTGGCTTGGCAGCTCTGGCCTTGACTGTTCCCATTGGAGCCGGGTAAAGACTGATTTGAATATGGCTGGGTCCAAACTGAGGAGGTGTAGTGTGCAAAATAGCAATGTCCTGAGCTGCAGCCACAAGTATTTACCAATGGCTGAAATTAATTCAAGCATTCCATCCATCACTTTTTTATATACATTAGTATGTATATATACAGTAGTACCTTGTATCAAACAAGGGTTCCCTGTATAAGCAAATAGAAACATGCACCCCTAGGTCAGGGAAAAATACACAATGGAAAAAACAACCTAGGCGGAAGTCTTAAAATGCCTACACAATGGTCACAAGACAAAAACTAGAAAAGGACAGTTTCCAAATAATTACGTTTTTATACTGAACAAATTTATTATTAAATAAGACAATTTAAAATTACATGTATCAGAAGACAAAATAAAATTGCATTTCAAAAGTATAAATCACAGTAAAAAACATTAATAATTCCTTTCACAATGAGGAAAAGGTGGTGTGCCAAGTTGTGTGTCACAGTATAAAAACGTAATCATTTGGAAACTGTCCTTTTCTAGTTTTTGTCTTGTGACCATTGTGTAGGCAATTTAAGACTTCCGCCTAGGTTGTTTTTTCCATTGTATATACAGTAGTATACATGTTGCCCGAAGTGGGAAGAGTATGCCCAGGAGTGGATCCTGAGCACACTGTCTCATCAGAGCCAAACTATACCTGGCTGATGAACCCTAACTAGGGCGAAAGTGGTCTTAGGATGCTTGCGTTTCAGTTCAGATAGGACCTGGGATGGCATTTCAGGCTGGAGCAGGGTCAAGACTGATTGGCATATGGCTAAGTCCAAAGTGAGTTGGCATGGTGTGTTAAATAATAAACTGAGATGTGGCCTGGGTGACTTTCAGAGGCTAAGATGAATTCAATCATTCCATCCACCACTTCTTGGGGATACTTTTCTCATACCTCAAGGACACCAAGACGACTTTGACTATTTCAGAAGATTTGACTTTTCATGTTGAAACTAATGTTTGGGCCAGATTCAACATGCTTTTATGGGTGTGGAGGGATCATGTTCACATATGTTCAGTACTGTGGTATTTACATTGTACTTGTGTTTTGATGTTTGTCTCTACATTACTTCCTCCTGGCAGATATCTAAGAACTTTGGATCTTTGTAGTCCCTCCCAGACCACTGGTTGAAACTTTCACATTACCATTTACATCACTTACATTAGAACAGTGACTTCTTTGTGGTCCTGATAAATGCCCCCACACCTCATTAAGGGTAACATTCAGGTAGAAAGATGTTGACTAGATTTTTACTCTGGGGTTGAATCTCTTCATCTGTTTTGTTTTTAAACCTATACTTGAGGACAGTAAGTAAGTAAGTACATTTTTAGTGTCTTAGGTTAATTAAAACCATTGCAAAAAATACATTGAAAACACATATCATCAGGTAAAAGATTATAAGAAATGTTTAAAAACAAGAAAACTTTAGTTATAAAAGTAGTAGTACTAAAAACAGTTTGATATGGGAGGTGAGCGTTGTTCATAGCGTCTTGTCTAGGCCATAGTTCAATTGATCTAGTCAGGGCCAAATTCATGGTTTATTAGTTTCAGCTCCAATAGTTTCAGGAATTTCACCAACTTCCCGTTTAATGGCGGAAGACCTGGATCGAAACAAGCGAGAACTGCTTGTCTGCGTGTTTGAATTTTTTGTTCATTAAAGGCAGTTTTTAGCAGGGCTGCTCTTTCCTCTTTCAGCCTCGGACAGGTGCATAACAGATGCTCGAAGTCTTCATTCTCTGCACCGCACAGCCTACATTTTGTCCCACAGTCCTTTCTCAGCCATGGTTGTAAATGTGGAATGGATGGTAGGATTCCTAGCCTATGTTTTAAAAAGGCTTCTTTAGTTTTCCTGCCGTACCCCAGACCAAAGTATGCTTGTAGCCCCGGTGATTTGTATGTGCACAAAGTCATCCAGGCGTGTCGCCTGTGGGAAAAGGTAGCTTTGTCTTCCACGTGCGATAGTCTTTTTATGCACTTGTTTACAACATGCTTGAATTGCGCATGCGGTAATGGAGTTTCCCATTAATTCTTTCAGACCTGTGACAGTCAGGAACTCTTCTAAGAATGTTTTCGCCGGCAGTTTGGAGGAGCTGCTTAAGTCTTGCCATAGGTGATGGTTCAATGTGTTTTCTGGTGAATTATTTATTTTCTGCCACCACTTTATGTATGACTCTCTTCTTGCAAGCACTTGGCAGGTCAATCCAAATTCTAACCGGATCTGGGCTTGTGAGGTGTAGGTTGGCAGGTTAAAGAGAAGTCGGTAGGCCTTTGCAATGGTTGTGTCCAGCAGTTTCGCGTCTGTGCCTCTTAGTCAAAGTCAAAGTTAGTTTATTTGTGTAGGTACTCAACAGAGGACCACAAAAAGAAAATTTTTACATATTACATTTAAGAAAAGAAAAAATTCAATTTTTATCAATACAAAGGTAAAAACGATTTAAAAAAATTATACAATTTGTAACAGACAAATTCGTTCGGGGGCTGTTTACACAGAGATATAAGTTCTCTTACCATTGTTATTCTACAAGAACGATAGATAGGATCTAAGAATCTAGTACGGGCTAAGGTTACTTTCAGGTTTGGGCATACAAATAGAACATGCTCTAAAGTCTGGTCGCCCCCTGCGCACAGTGTACATATTGGAGATCCTCCCGGAGTCCATTTTGAGTTATATGTTGATACGGGTAGGATGCCCAAGCGAAGCATAGCAATTGCCCTCCTTGCGCCATGAGTCAGAGTGAACCCAATATAGGACCGACTTTGTTTATAGTCTATTGAGTCGACAAAAGGTTTATAAGTGGCTAGTTTGTTGCAGTGTCGAGAGTCCACTTCGTAGCTCAATTTTGGGGTGAAGCATTTTAAAAACAATTTTACTTGTGCTGGTGTCCAAGTAAGCAGCAGTTCTGTGTTTATATTAGCTATGCGAAATGCTTCAGTCACGTTCTCTAAGAAAATTTGTTTTTTAGCGTCAGACCCAAAAGTCTCCTTTTTCAGCAATATCCTTAAGGTGTTCTCTTTTGCATGTAATAGATTGTAGGCCCACCTGATTACATTTGCGATTGCTACTGCATAGGAGCTTGTGGTTGATAGTTCCAGTCTCAATGCTTGGACGGGTACAGCATCTGATACTTTCATAATTTTTCTTAGAATCTTTCCTTCTTTGCGATCCATAAATGCCCATTGTTTTATGGGAATGTACTCTGACGCGTAGGATAATACAGGTGGTATTTTTACTTTGTAGATATTTATCAGTGAGGAAAAATGCCTACTCCCTGTTGCACTGTAAAGTCTCAGGAGGGCTGCAGCATGTATTTCAGATTTCCTTTCTAAATTTTTCAACTGCGCTGTATTTTTTAAATTTTTAGAGAGGATCCTTCCAAGGTAGGGATAATCATTAACTTCTTCTATCTTTTCACCTCCTATCTTCCAGGTATATTTGGCATTTTGTTTCCTCCTCGAGAAAGCTATCACTTTTGTTTTCTTGATGTTTGGAACCAAGTAGTTTTCGTTGGAATACTTATGCAGAATATCCAATGATATTTGTAATCCGAATGGAGTGAGATCCAACAACACTATATCATCGGCATATAGTAATGCATGTATGCTATGATTAGCAATTTTTGGAGGTAGGCTGGAGCCTAATTGCAGATGGTAACACAAGTCACTTAAGTAGAGGGAGAATAGGATTGGGGCTAGAAGACACCCTTGTTTTAATCCGTTTTCGGTTTTGATCCTTTTTGTAAGACCTTTTTCTCCCCCCATTTGAACTTGACACCAAGTATTGGTATGTAGGCTTACGGTTGTGCCTCTTAGAGCCTCACTGCCATACGTGATAGATGACTCTATTTTGACTTGCGCCACGCGGAGCAGTGGCAGAAGAGTGGGGCCGTTCAGGTTTGACTTTAGCTGTTTAAGTGTAGTAGCTATCAGTTTCCCTTTCCTCTTGATGGCCTATAGTTGGTTTGAGAAGCGACCTCCTTTGTCGACCAAGATTCTGAGATATTTGTATTCTGAGCAGTTTGTGACAACCTTTGTTCCAAGGAACCAAGTGTGCAGCTTTTTGTTCCCAGTTATAGACAGAACTTTGGTCTTGTCGATGTTTACTTCTAGTAGGTTTGCTTCGGTGTATCCGTGCAGCGTGTTGATAAGATTTTGAAGACCTACTTTCGTGTGGCTAACCAGGACCACATCGTCTGCATAGGATATGCTGGGCAGCGCTTTGCCCCCAGACGTGGGGCATGCGCATTGCAAGCTTCTAGGGCAAGTGGCAGGTCGGCTGTAAATAAATTGAAAAGGGTCGGCGCTAAAACGCACCCTTGCTTTAGGCCTTTTGTGGTTGGAATGCGCCTGGAGAGGTGTGTGCCATTCCCGAGCTTTACCTGAACCCACGTGTTGGTGTGCAGTTCAATCAGAAGGTTTAGTAGAGGCGCGGGGATCCCCCAAGAGGCCAGTTTTCTCCAAAGCTTGCCCCGGTTGAAATTGTCAAATGCCGCCTTGAAGTCCACAAAGCAAAGGTGGAGAGCCTGTTTAGTCGCCCTTGCCTTGTCGATAAGTAGCGAAATTGCCAGCAGATTTGTTGTTGTTCCAGTATCTCTGCAGAATCCCGTTTGGCTAGGTGGAATTATGTTGCAGTTTGTTGCCCATTTGTGCAGTAGGGTCAGTAGGAGACCCGCGAAGTATTTAGCCTCAATATCCAGGAGTGCTACCAGACGGTAGTCTGTTGGCAATGTTCTGTCCCCCGCTTTATAAATTGGTGAAATGATTGAGCCCCTCCACGAGGCAGGAAGGCACCCAGATCGGCTGACAGACATGTAGAGGGGGGTCAGCGTTTCTGCCCAGTATTCCGGCTCAAGTTTGAAGAGGGCCGGAGGAATTCCGCTTGGCCCTGCTGCGCCATCTTTTCTTCCTTTCGAGATTAGTTTCTTGAGTAAAACCTCAGTGGTTTCAAATTCCGCTTCTACCCATGGTGTATTATTTGTGGCGGTTGGCCCTCTGGAGCGACCTGGGGCTTACTTGTTACGGCGACCTGTTGGTTAAAGTGTGAGTCTAAGAAAAATTCCCAAAAAGATTTGGTTATGTGAGACGTTATTCCACTGTTCTTCAGATTTAACATTTTGTTCATTGTGGACCAAAACTGGGCGCTGTTGTTTCCCTTAGAGTCGTGGTGAAGTTTCGGCCAGAAGTCGTCTTCGTTGGATCTTTTGACTGCCCGTTTCAGTTTTTTGAGGTCCGCCCGATGCTTATGAAGCTGTGCAAGAAGAGCCCCGTCCCCCGGGCTTTTTCTCAACAGTCTTAGCAATTTATTGATCGCCTTTTTGTGGATTTTTAGGGCTGATTTCTGGGTGCTTGAGATCTTCCTTAGAACCCCGGAGCCAGAAGATGGACAGTGCCGTACGGTTGTTGAATATTTATTTGCAAAACCGGCCGTGAATTTTTCCCATCCTGCTACTGGGTTGCCTGAAGGATAGTTTAAGCTGTTTAATTGAAATTTTGCTGCTTGTAGTACCTCCACTGTGTTAGCGACAGAGATTTTGATTCGTTTTTGGCTTATGGTGTAGCTGGCGTGTGGTCCTGTTGGGTTTGAAAGAATTAGGTCCGGAAGGGCACAAAAAGAGACTTCTTGAGGGAGATGGTCACTATCTCCCTTATCCCCAAGGTTAAAGCCCAGCACGTAATGAAAAAGAGGAAGGGAGACCAACGTGTAGTCTATTGTCGAGGTTGCGTTGCCTGAGTTGAACGAGGCCACGGATGGAGAATCTTCAGGAAATCTTCCATTTAGAACCCTCAGGCCCATGTATTCCAAGTCTTCCAGCAGCTCCTTTGCAAGCTTGGGGATTTTACCTTGGCTGCTGAATGTTTTGATTGGTATATTTCAATGGTAAGACTAGGCCTGAATGTTGCTGTTCAAAGATGACCCTAAGATACATTGATTGAAGTTTCCAGAAAGAATTAAACTGGGTGATATTTGCGTTGTCATAACATGATATAGGTGGTCCATTAAGCGTTTTGCCTCTTGTTTCTTCATTTTTGGATTAATGTAGGTGTTATTCAGCTGGACCTCTTTCTTCTTTCCCCCAAAGTTTAATGCAATCCCAACTGTGTTTATGGCCGGAGAGTTGGTGGTGAGTGCCTGCACATTGCCAACAGTTGAGATTTTGATGTAGGTTGCTAGGCCGCCTGCCAGCCGTCCGACCTTGCTTTTCCTTGTGGCTGGGGAATGGTGGCAGGTATAGCCCTCTATGTGAACTGGCTCCTCCAGCCATGTTTCCTGGAGGAGAATGATGTCGAATGATTTCACATATTGTAGGAAGTCAGTGTCAGCTGCTTTGTTGTTGAGGCCGTTTAAGTTCCGCGAGCATAGTTCCAAGTGTGGTGCTGCCGAGCGCAGGCCTGACTCCGTTAGATTTCCTTGTCATTGGGGGTTGCTTGATGTGTTGCATATTCTGAAGAGCCGATCTTCTACCGCGTTGTACGAATTGGCGATCATTGAGCTGTTTTAAAACGCTGACGCATGAGTGGTTGTCGGAGATCGACCCAATGCGCCCCTCAGCACCGACCTTGTTTTCAAAGTTGTTGTAAGTACTCCCTCCTTAGGTCTCTCGAGCAGGGTCAGCGGGTATCCTATGTTGTGGTAAACGGCAGATTTAATCCCCCATGTTTTAAGGAGATTTTGCTCTTCTAAGATTTTGCTTGCAATTATGGGTGAAATCCATGTTGCTTTTGTCACTTCGTTGCCGTGTGGTCTGTCAGCTTTTATAAATTCTATGGAAAGAAGGTCGGCTGAGGATATGTTGTTTAACGCTGGTATGGTGCTAAATAGTCGTAGTAAGTTGCCTCTATTCAGAATATCGAATGAGCCCTTTGATTCGTACTCTGGAGTGAAGAGGATAATGGTAGAGGTCCTACTAGGATCATTCGACTGAGCTGTTGGCAGGTGGGTATAGACTTGGGTCCTTAAGTCGCTGTTGTTAGACTGAGGTGAGTTTCCTGGGAGAGTGCCCCCGGAGGAGAAGATTCTTGGAAACGGGAGCAGATGGAACTGTGAGGACACTCTCTACGGTGGCATATAGCTGAGTTTGGGGGCACAGGAGCCCTATTGCCCTCTGTTCTTTAGCTTGGGCTCCTTCACAGTAGGTGCTGATAGACCCTTCTCGTGCCGAGACCGAACTGTGCTTTGGCTGTACCCCCCTTGTTCCGAAAGTTGAAAGTAGTTTAATGGGGCTGGCGTTGTTCTCATTATCAGGGCCACGGTTTTCCACCGTGTTTTGGTTTCCAGTGTCACTGCCAGGTGGGGCCAACCCCTCCTCGTGTGTAGATGCCCCTATGGGAGCTACTTCGTGTGCTCCATTTGAGGAGGATCTGTGCACAGTAGAGATTAGTTCTCCGCTGGCGTCAATTCCTGTTCTCTGGCCTGGGTTTTGCTGCTCCTGTCTTTTCCCTAGATTAAAAAGTGGGTAAACTTCTAGCATGCTTGTGGTTGTTAGTTTTTTGTGGCCTTTCCTCCTTTGCTGCCGCCGCCCTTTCACGTTCACGGGCGGGGTGTTACTCTTTGAAGGTGGAGGTGGAGAGGAACATGTTGTCAGGTGGCCCACTGGCGACACCTGACCGCCCGATGGGGGCATCAATGCACCCTTGTCAGCAGTACTGGCTATAATAGGCCCTCCTTTTGATGATGCGAGGAAGGCTGTTTCTCCGGGATTGATGTGCTAGGGCCTTGCGTTGGGCCCTTTTGGCAGCCCTTCTATCAGAGAGGATACTATTTCAGGAAGAGCTGACAGTTTATCGATGATAGGCCCGCAGCTGCACGCCAGCTTTGCGTCTTGCTGGGCTCTACTACTTAGTAAATTCAATTGGCCAAGTTTCTCATCTATTCACCCAACAAAGACAGCCAGGGTGTCAAGTAAGGTCAGCTGTAGGTCCATTTTGTCAGATTGGAAATGGAGAGTGTCTACAGCTCGTTGCATGGTGTTTAACAGAATGTCCCAGTTGTTTGCCACGTCTGATGCTTGAGTCCTTGGTAAGGAGCTTTTTTGGGTTGTCCATTTGTTGGATGTTGACAACAGAGAGGAATTCAGTAAGGTGGTTGAGTTTGTGAAGATGCCCTCTCGTTCGAGGCCCCTTTTTGTTTGCTGTGTTTTGTTGATTGATTCCTCTGTAGGCGAGGATGATTTAGCTAGCGTTGACGGAATGTGTGAGGTAACTAGTTAGGCCCACTCCTGTGAGCCCAGGTAGGTTAAGTTGGCGGGCCCGTCGCTCCCAAGATTTGGTATATTTCCCCGTCCTCCTTCCGATGGTCATCGGAGCTCTGGTCTTTTGCTGTGCCTTCATTTGGCAGTAGGTGAGGTTTTAAGCTGTCCAGTTGGTCCAGAAGGCTTTTGTCGGTGATCAGCGAGTTGTTTGGATTGTCTCGGTTGTCGCTGCTTAGGGCTTCTTGCCATTGAGAGAAGTCCTTGCCGCTACAGGTTGTGAGGTTGTGCGAAGAATACTTTGGGTTCTGACTGGTTGCTAGTACAGGTAAAGTAGCTGATGACGGTGGGGAGTTGGTGTACGTAGGAGAGGAAGATAAATGTGAGTCAGACGTAACCCCCTGTCGCCCGACTGTGGGGCTGGTGGGCTACAGATGGCCGTAACTGTGAGCTCGCCTTCACCCGCAGGCCCTAGTTTCCCCTCAACAGATGAGCATGATACAGGTTGGCCATCTGCTGTAGAAGAGCGGTTCGTAGCACCATTTCTTTGACCCAGGGATTGGTCTTTTTGCAATTCACAAGGGGATAGTGGAAGAAGTGAGTCCTGGAGACCCAGGATTTTTCTGCTGGACGAAAAGATAGTGGAGAGTGGATCCTTCAGAAAGTTAAATTTTGATGTAATTTTTAGTTGTCGAAGGTTGGGGCGAGAATTCGCAGCCAGGTGAGCTTGATCGCTAGCCGCTCCGCTTTCTCCTAGGGATAAATCCCAGCTCCCACTGACTTCTTTTCCATTGTCCTTTTTGTTGGTGATTGCTGCAGCGTTCTGCTTAGCCTTTGCCTTGGTTTTCGGCTTGTTCTCAAGGTGAACCCTTTTCTTGCCTGACCTCATGCTGAAGTTGGCCAGTAATTTAAGCCAATAAGTTCAGAAGCACGCTTGGCTGTGCAGGCTTTTGCTCCAAGGAGCAAGTTCAGAGGCTGGATTCGCGGGAGCGAAGGGCAGGGAAAGGGACGCAGTCTCGCACAGCACTGATCTCTAGGTGACTCCACCCCCCCACTGTCTTCAAGCCTCAAGCCTCCAGGCGTCTGGCCCTGTCTTTGCAGGTCACCGATTCGAATTGGTCCACGGAGCTCTAATCAGCACAGTTGGAAGAGTGGCTTCAAGAAATTTAGATGGATTTTTGGTGGGGTTGTTGAGAGTGCACATGCACCGTTCACAGAGAGAGTGAAAGGAGAGAGTGAGGGGGTCACGGTATATGTGGTGCTGTTTTCCCTGCTGATCCTTTGCCGATTTGACTTTTACCCCTTTCCCCACTCCTCTTTCAACTCTTTCCAATCTTTCCACTCCGCTCCTGTCTTGTGGTGCTGCCGGACCTTAAACTGCAGTTTCGCTGCTCCCCACTCGGCTGCAGACTAGCTGACAGAGCAGCGTCCGCTTCGTCTGTGGCTTGCTGACTAGTTCGGCTGTCTTGCTGGCCCGCCTGTTTGATTTATTGTCTGATGGCTTTTATGGCTGCTATGACAATTAGACCGTTACCTATTGCCTTGTTGAGCAGGCAAAGGGGCAGTGATGTGGAAGAACTGCGGTGATATGGCGAGGGGTCCTCGGACATGTGCTCTACCAGTAGTGACCGGCGGTTTAGTAGAACTGCTGACTCTGATCGCGCTGGTCGCGCGTCAGTGGTCAAGGTAAGGGACACGGAAGCTCACCTTTTCCGCCAATGCCGCTGGCACCTTCGCCGCGACTCCTCCACCTCTGCAAATCCCAGCGCAACCCCGCTCCGCTCTGTGGGTTCCTGCGGCAGCTTCTCTGGATTCACCGGGTCAGCTGGTCAGCTGGTTAGGCAGCTTGGGCGGATCAGGCGGATCAGCACAGGTTAGACTCAGGTTAGGCTCCCGCTGCCTGCCGGACCGCTACTGCCGACTGCTGCTGCCGAGGGTCACACATGCGGCGCGGCTCGGCAGTTGCGCCCCGTAGCTTTTGGATCCCGGACGTGCTCCGGTCACCCCAGGCTAGTCCAGCAGAGACTGCCGCAGCAAGCGGCGCAGAGGGGGCACTTCACAAAGAGCCAACAACAGTTCCAACACTTTAGCCGCTGACTCGGGCTAAAGTGCACCCCCTGTAGCATTTCACTGGGTCCTCAGCTTACGGGCTTATTAGGGTCGCTGCTCTCACCCCCTGGGGCCCCCTGGGGCTGCCTCCGGTGTCGCGGCGATGCTTGGACCCGACACCGGAAGCCGAAGCGGGGATCGGAGCCAGAGCCGATTCACAGGCAAACTTCCGCGAACTCCGCAGCTACACCGCACCAGCAGACCCGCTGCAAATACGGCTCACGGCTTCAAGGATACCGAAGCAGACCGCTGCCGCCAGAGCCAAAATCGCCTCCCCTCCTCTTGTGGCTAGTATCCGTGGCTTGTGGCTTGTGCAGCTCTCTGCTCACTGCTCTCTGCTGCGCTCTGCTGGAACCTTTCAAATAAAGTAGTGGTGCTCCACCAAGTTTTGGATGACAATTTTCTCATTTACACCCTGTACCATCACCCACACTCCTTATCATATAGGGATTAGATATTAAGAATAATTCATCTTGATATTCGAACTTTTAGCCAAACCACATCATGATTTTTGTGGTGTGAGGAGGAACTAAGCATGGGCGGAAAATCCGTTCCGCTCGCGGATTTAGCGGATTTTCGGTAAATTCGCAATCCGCAAGATTCGCGAATTTCCCTCAAAATCCGCAAATTCGCACGCAGCAGATTTTTTTTCTTGGTGATACAATTTTGCGGCGTGCGGCGTTCACTTACCGTCATTCAGCGTTTGCCGAGTTGTTTTTCTCAATATTTTGCGAGTGCTGCGCCATTTTGGATCTTGTTGCGGGATCCCGCGGGAGTTTGGCGACCGCGATTACCTCATCGCGGCTTGCCACCTTGCACAGCGAGAGTTTGTCAACGCGAGTACGCCGTGATCACGTATCGTGGGAGTTCGCAATTGCGAACACGTAGATACGGCGGGCAGCAACAATCTCGCACTCGCGAAACTACAAAATTTGCAATTCTGCACAAGAAATCCACCAGCAAGCAGCATAAACCGTCTGGAAATGATGATTTTTATCAGAATAACTCCTCAGGTTGACATTTGCCTGCACTTTTTTTTGCAAGGAGTCCATTTTTGGGGGGGGGGGGGGAGGAAGTGCCCCACAGTCTCCAACTTCCTGTTCCTGTCCAGCAGGCTCCTCCCAGTGCTTTCTTCATGTGCTGGTCACTTTCATTCGGATTCTTCACCTGGAAGGATTACTTCTTGTGGATGCTGCTGGATATTTGGATTTGAGGCCTTTTTGACTTTCTTTGGATCACTTTTGGATTAGAAATTTCACAAGTAAGTTTGTTTGGGGCATTACAGTTGCTGCAACTACAATTTTGGAATTTTCGATTTTTGGGCTGTTGTTGGGGCCTTTTGCCCAGGGGTACTCAGTGGTGGGTGGACTGAGTCTTTCTGTGGGGTCTCTTTAATAAAAACATCATGGAGGGCCTGGATGGCTTGGGATTGTGCTGATTTTTCTGTGATTTTCGTTTTTTTGGGCTGTTGTTGTGGCCTTTTGCCCAGGGGTAGTGAGTGGTGCATGGGCCTAGTCTTTCTGTGGGGTGTCTTGAATTTAAACATCATGGAGGGCCTGGATGGCTTGGGATTGTGCTTATTTTTCTGTGATTTTTGTTTTTTTGGGCTGTTGTTGTGGGCTTTTTACCAGGGGTATTGAGTGGTGCATGGGCCTAGTCTTTCTGTGGGGTGTCTTGGATTTAAACATCATGTAGGGCCTGGAATGCATGGGATTGTGCTGATTTTTCTGTGTTTTTCGATTTTTTGGGGTGTTCATGGGGACAGGCCATGTGGGTGGGGCCATTTTGAGTGCTGCTACAGGCAGGCCCTAACTATGTGCTGGGAGGCAGGGGGCCATTTTGAATGCAGGCAGTGTTCTTAGGTCTGCAACCATTTTGCCTAGCTTTCAACCTTTATGCCCAGGGGTAGTGAGTGGTGCATGGGCCTAGTCTTTCTGTGGGGTGTCTTGAATTTAAACATCATGGAGGGCCTGGATGGCTTGGGATTGTGCTGATTTTTCTGTGATTTTCGTTTTTTTGGGCTGTTGTTGTGGCCTTTTTACCAGGGGTATTGAGTGGTGCATGGGTCTAGTCTTTCTGTGGGGTGTCTTGAATTTAAACATCATGGAGGGCCTGGATGGCATGGGATTGTGCTGATTTTTCTGTGCTTTTCGATTTTTTGGGGTGTTCATGGGGACAGGCCATGAGGGTGGGGGCCATTTTGAGTGCTGCTACAGGCAGGCCCTGGCCATGTGCTGGGAGGCAGGGGGCCATTTTGAATGCAGGCAGTGTTCTTAGGTCTGCAACCATTTTGCCTAGCTTTCAACCTTTATGCCCAGGGGTAGTGAGTGGGGCATGGGCCTAGTCTTTCTGTGGGGTGTCTTGAATTTAAACATCATGGAGGGCCTGGATGGCTTGGGATTGTGCTGATTTTTCTGTGATTTTCGTTTTTTTGGGCTGTTGTTGTGGCCTTTTCACCAGGGGTATTGAGTGGTGCATGGGCCTAGTCTTTCTGTGGGGTGTCTTGAATTTAAACATCATGGAGAGCCTGGATGGCATGGGATTGTGCTGATTTTTCTGTGTTTTTCGATTTTTTGGGGTGTTCATGGGGACAGGCCATGTGGGTGGGGGCCATTTTGAGTGCTGCTACAGGCAGGCCCTGGCCACGTGCTGGAAGGCAGGGGGCCATTTTGAATGCAAGCAGTGTTCTTAGGTCTGCAACCATTTTGCCTAGCTTTCAACCTTTATGCCCCGGGGTAGTGAGTGGTGCATGGGCCTAGTCTTTCTGTGGGGTGTCTTGAATTTAAGCATCATGGAGGGCCTGGATGGCTTGGGATTGTGCTGATTTTTCTGTGATTTTCGTTTTTTTGGGCTGTTGTTGTGGCCTTTTCACCAGGGGTATTGAGTGGTGCATGGGCCTAGTCTGTCTGTGGGGTGTCCTGAATTTAAACATCATGGAGGGCCTGGATGGCTTGGGATTGTGCTGATTTTTCTGTGTTTTTCGATTTTTTGGGGTGTTCATGGGTACAGGCTAAGTGGGTGGGGGCCATTTTGAGTCCATTTTGAATGCAGGCAGTGTTCTTAGGTCTGCAACCATTTCGCCTAGCTTTCAACCTTTATGCCCAGGGGTAGTGAGTGGTGCATGGGCCTAGTCTTTCTGTGGGGTGTCTTGAATTTAAACATCATGGAGGGCCTGGATGGCTTGGGATTGTGCTGATTTTTCTGTGTTTTTCGATTTTTTGGGGTGTTCATGGGGACAGGCCATGTGGGTGGGGGCCATTTTGAGTGCTGCTACAGGCAGGCCCTGGCCATGTGCTGGTAGGCAGGGGGCCATTTTGAATGCAGCCAGTGTTCTTAGGTCTGCAACCATTTTGCCTAGCTTTCAACCTTTATGCCCAGGGGTAGTGAGTGGTGCATGGGCCTAGTCTTTCTGTGGGGTGTCTTGAATTTAAACATCATGGAGGGCCTGGATGGCTTGGGATTGTGCTTATTTTTCTGTGTTTTTTTATTTTTTGGGGTGTTCATGGGGACAGGCCATGTGGGTGGTGAAGGACTGGGTTTTTCTAAGACCCAGCGGTGCCAGGGGACAACACCTGAAACCTTCGTGGGTAACCTGTTCCAGCGTACAAATGACAGAGACACGGGACACTTCCTTCGGCGTCAAAGATTCGAGGTTTATTACTGCAGGGAACACAGAAGTCACAAGAAGTACAACACGTGTAAGTTCTGGGAGACTGCTTCAATTTGCTACTGTGGGTCGCTCCTTTTATACACATTTCTCTCATAGGTTAACATGATACACAAAGGTTTACAACTTGGTTCCCATTATAAACGCCAGAAGGGGTTGCCTTCATGTATTCAGGGCCCGGAACACAAGTACGGAAACATTTGGTGGTTCCCAACTGTAAAAACCCATCTTCCCACCATTAGTACATTCCAATTGGCAGTAAACAGATCGAAGAAGGAACAGAAACAGGTGCAGAGGAAGGCAGAAACAGTGGGGAGATCGGAAAGGGTGTAAAAGGGGTGGTGTCGGGAAACACGAGCTGCAAGCATCAAAGGGACGTGCCTAATGAGATGCACAGCTGAGACAATAGACCGGTACGGCAAGATGAGCCTCGAGCGGGGCCATCTGCCTTACAGTATCATCCCCCTCATCATAAAGACACTTTCAAAGGAAACGTGTCTTCCGCAAGAGTCTTGGGAATCCCAGGGTAGCGAAGCGGACAGCGTCCGTTCGCTGGCTACTTGAGGGCAAGAGACAAAATGGATGCCGTATCTAAGATGGAACCCGTGGGTACAGATATAGAAACCCACGAAACAGACGAACGGTTTAGGTTAGCACAGCGAAACTGCGTACACCCACTAAACTCGTCATTTGCGGTTCATAGATACCAGACTCGAGCATATTCGTGCGAGTCAAAAACACCACTTACGATCGTCACGGAACCTCAGTGGGGGCCATTTTGAGTGCTGCTACAGGCAAGCCCTGGCCATGTGCTGGGAGGCAGGGGGGCATTTTGAATGCAGGCAGTGTTCTTAGGTCTGCAACCATTTTGCCTAGCTTTCAACCTTTATGCCCAGGGGTAGTGAGTGGTGCATGGGCCTAGTCTTTCTGTGGGGTGTCTTGAATTTAAACATCATGGATGGCATGGGATTGTGCTGATTTTTCTGTGTTTTTCAATTTTTTGGGGTGTATAACTGAACTGATGTTCCTCTGTCTTCCATTGCTTTTAGGTGCACAAGACTCAAGAGAACCACCAGTGCCAGGAAGAAGTCCTGCAGCGGTGTGTGTGTGCAGCATAACGTCACGCGACGTCACGTCTGGCCACAGACAACTCTGCAACTCGTGCAACTGCGGCCTGCTGTTCTGACCTCTGAAGAAGATGGCCCCCAAAAAAGTTCCCCGTAGCTCCTCTAGCAAGAAAGTTCCCAGTAAGGAGCAGAAGAAGCAAGTTACCAAGGAGACTGGTGTGCCGCCCGCCACATTTTTTGGGAGTAATAAAAAAAGTACGCCTGCAGCAGCAGCGGGATCTGCTGGGGACCAAGCTGGGAGCACCACCCCCGCTCCATTGGGCTCAGTGCCAACACCACCACCACGCCAACTAAAGTCCAAGCCCTTGAGTGCTGCAGAGGCATTTAGTCTAGTTGTTCAATCACCATCGACCAGTGATGTTGGCTCATCGTAAGAAAGTAGCAGCAATGTCCCTCAATCAACACAGGTTGTTGTAACTCATCTGACGAGTGTTGAACAACCACAGCCGCAACAACAACCACATGTGCAAGTACAAGCCCAAGTACTTGTGGAAGGAGAGGCAGCGCAAGGAGATGCGCAAGCAGAGGTGCATGGAGGGTCACAAGTGCCCACAATAATTGTTCCTCCAGAAGTAGGGGCACATCAGGAAATCGACAATCAAGCCGAGGTATCATTTGAGGAAGCCACTCCTCCTGATCCTTCATTGTCTTCCTCATCCCTAGCAAGGAAAAGATCAAGGGTGGTGTCTACATCTTCTTCAAGCACACCTCCTTCAGATGATACGGATCAAAATTGGGAACCAGCACCACTGCCGTCTGAGAGTGAGGCACACCATGATCTGACAAAGGTAGTTAAGCATAAAAGGAAGCTCGTCCAACGTCGCATAGTTATGGAGTGTGATGAGGCTCAACAAGAAGTGGCGGATACTGCTGCTGATGAAGACTCACACGACGACGACCCAGTCATCATAAAGGTCACTGCAGCCCCAGCGGGCATGCAGCAAACAGATACTTTGACCCTAGCCCGAGAAGCTGCTGAGCGTGATGATGTTGTCGACGAGGAGGCAATGGAAGAAACACCACAATCATTGGAGTTAACTAGTACACCAACACGTACCACTTCCATATTTCTTCCTCGCCAGAAGGGACCTCAATCCACCTCGACCTCAATTAGTGGTGGTGAAAGTGCAAAATGTACTAAAGTTCGGTAATCCACATCCTCCACTTCATCTGGCATTAGCAGCAGGACCACCACCACCAGTATCGCCGCCTCCTCCGGCCCCCAAAGACATTTCAAGTCCGCAGTTTGGGACTTCTTTAGTGTTTGCCCAAAAAAGGAAAACTTCGCCATTTGTAGCATTTGTAAGCTTGCAGTTAGTCGTGGTAAGTTTGGTACCAACTATGGTACCGGAGGCCAGAGAGGTCATCTTAAGAGACAGCACGCTGTCCAATGGTTTGCGCACCTAAACGAGATCAAGGAAGCCCGAATTGCAAGTCAAGAAAACTTTGATGTTTCATCTGATGATGACGAGGAGGAAGAAGACGTGTCAAACACTTCACTTACACCCAGTACCCCTGTCAGCAGCACACCCCATGTGAGCCACACTAAGAGTGTGGGAGAGAGTGAGACACCAATGCGAAAAAGTTCATCAGCGAGCGTAACTGGGTCGAAGAAGTCATCATCATCATCATCCCGTAAATGCTTGGTCCAGGGCAACATTAGAACCATGTTGTTTACAGAAGCGCCATATGAACGCAACCACCCACTGACGCGTCTGTATAACACTAAGCTGGCTAAAATGCTAGCTCTGGACCTTCTCCCTTTTTCTTTTGTAGAAGGGATTGGTTTTCTAGAATTAGTGGCAGCGCTCTGCCCTAAATGGAAGGTTCCTAGCCGGTTCTATTTTGCCAGAGTTGCGGTTCCAGCACTACATGAAGATGTGCTGGAGGTGATTGGGGCAGCTTTGCAGAAGAGTGCTGTTCACACTATACATCTGACAACAGACATGTGGACCAGTGGCGCAGGCGCTGATTACATGTGCATCACTGCACACTGGGTCTCTTTTTCAGGGATTAAAGCAAAGCTAAACGCAGGTGTTGACCCGGACCAAGTTTTTAAAGCTGCTCGGAAACATGCAACACTAGCCATGTTTGGCTTGGAGAAACGTCACACAGCAGAAAACATTTTGAATAAGTTTAACACAAAGGTCTTTCACTGGCTGTCCCCCAAAAAACGCCAGATTGGTTATGTTTCCACGGATAATGGCGCCAATGTAGTTAAGGCCATGGAGCTGGGTCAATATTTCAGAGTGCTGTGTTTGGCGCACTGTATAAACCTGGTTGTTAAAAAATTCTTGAGTGATGAAGACAGTCCAGCGTGCGAGTTAGTGGCCACCTGCCGAAGAATGTGCAACCATTTCAGACATTCTTTTAAGGCCCGGAAGCATCTGAGGAGCCTGCTACATGAACGTCAAATGCCAGTGAAAGCACTCATCCAGGCGGTGGCAACACGTTGGAACTCAACCTTCTACATGCTTGAGCCTCTGTATGAGCAGTATACGGTACTCGATCACTATTTCTTAACACTGGGTACAGCTCAGAAGGACCTGAGGCTAGATGCGGCGCAATGGAACCTAGTTAAAAGCCTGACAGACATGCTTCGTCCTTTTGAGGTCTTCACGCGTGCAGGCAGCAAGGAGGACTGTAATTTGGGAAAAGCTATCCCATTGTTGCGCATGCTGGAGCACCAAGTGGAGGCGGTGTCTTCTATGTTTCAAAAATTTGAAAAAAAGCAAGACGCTTTTGTTTTGGCGGAGAAGTTATTAGAGCACCTATGTGGTGATGAACTTCTTAAAATGATCCACTCAGAACAGCATTACATTTGTGCTACTATTCTGGATCCATGCTACAAAAAGGCTCTGACAGGCCGAGCATTCTTTCCTTTTGCTGATGAAGATGTTACAAAGTACAAACGTTGGCTAGCCTTGTCAGCCAAGAGGTTTGAAAGAGAACAGGAGCAAATTGAAGGAAAAGGCAGTACATCAGCATCAGCAGGCTATCCCCAGTCAAAAGAATCCACTTCTGCACCTGTGGCTGTGGCACAAGTGACCTCTTAGCCGTTAAAGACACCGGCAACCGGATCATCTGCACCAGACACAACAGTAACATTGGATGCAGAAGAGGATTGGCTAACTCGGCTTGGGTTTGGTTCTCAAAAGGTCACAGCAAAAAGTAAGCAAAGTGGAGGAACCTTGGAGGACCTTGAGTCGATGGTGCAGGACTATCTGTATGACTCAACAGAGGTCTATGTTAATGCTGACCCATTGGCGTATTGGCATGGGAAAAAAGAATTGTGGGCACAGCTCTCCAACCTGGCTATAAACTACTTGTCTTGCCCACTCGCAAGTGTGTCTTCTGAACGTGTTTTCAGTGCTGCTGGTGGCATTGTGACTTCCAAAGGGAGCCGACTCTCGCCCAAAAATGTGGAGAGGTTAACAATGATCAAGATGAATCAGCACCTCATACCACCAGATTACAAAGTACGAGAAAGCACGCCGGCTGAAGACGAGGAGGACAGCAACGTAGATGAGGGAATTTCTTCTCTGTTAGGTGACACTGACCTCATCCTTCCTGAATTCACAGAGTATGATGACAAAGCCTTATTCTTATTCCCTGGCACCGAGCCCTGAAACTTTCTTTTTCGTCCTTATTAACTTTTATTCCTGTGTGTCTGTCTTTCTTTGTTTTGCACAGTTAATATAATTCAAACTTAATCACCTAATCACAAAAACAAGCCCATCAGCAGAACTGTCTTCACTTGTTTGCTTATTGATTTGAAGGTGCCGCAGTCAGCATTCCTCAGGTTCACAAGTTCACAAGAACATGCTCCTCTATCCTCCTCCTCCAGACTCCTATTTCCCTCAAAGCAGAGGGCTGGATTATGCCCAATGAAGAAAGACTCTGCACTTGTGGGGGTGTTCTACTTCTTTGCGGGTGAGTTGACGGCTCTGGGGCCATTGCTGGGAAGCTCTAATACCGGATAAAAGTGGTTTGGACCAAATCGGAGGTGAACATTTTTTTGCGTTTTTGCTGACTAGCTTGCCTTTGAGGTGCTCTTTGGGGGGTTCCGGGTGTTTGTCGGTGAGTTTTGGGGTCTGGGAGCACTGCTGGGACAGTCTAATCTTGATTGCATTTGCTTTTCAGGAAATCCGTGGTGGAAAACGGGAGTTATGACCTAGCTGCACATCGCGTTTGGACCGAAGGCCGATAAATATTGTAAGTATGAGATTTTCCTTTTTGGCTGTTTGGGGGTGTTGTGCTTTTTTGCGGGTGGGTTGGCGGGTCTTGGGGCGTTCCTGGGAAGGTCTAATACCAGATAGAAGTGGTTTGGACAAAATCCAAGCAGAATTTTTTTTTGCTATTTCTGACATTTTGCTCAATGTAGCGTTTCGGGGGCCTGTTTGGGGGGCTTCCTGCTGTTTGTGGGTGGGTTTCAGGGTCTGGGAGCACTGCTGGCTATGAATACTTTAGATTGCAAGAGGTTTGAAGCAAATCCATGGTGGCAGAGGGGAGTTAGGGCCTAGCTGCAGAGCGCGCGCGGAGTGATTTTGGAAATTGCCAAGAAAATGACTAAGTCCCCATTTCTGTACTTTTGCTTTTTGGCTGTTTGGGGGTCTTCTACTAGTTTTCGCCTGGTTTGACGGCTTTGGGACCATTGCTGGGAAGCTCTAATACCGGATAAAAGTGGTCTGGACCAAATCAGAGGCGAACATTTTTTTGCATTTTTGCTGACATGCTTGCCTTTGAGGTGCTCTTTGGGGGGGGTCCGGGTGTTTGTGGGTGAATTTTGGGGTCTGGGAGCACTGCTGGGACAGTCTAATCTTGATTGCATTTGCTTTTCAGGAAATCCGTGGTGGAAAACGGGAGTTATGACCTAGCTGCACAGCGCGTTTGGACCGAAGGCCGATAAATATTGTAAGTATGAGATTTTCCTTTTTGGCTGTTTGGGGGTGTTGTGCTTTTTGGCGGGTGGGTTGGCGGGTCTTGGGGCGTTCCTGGGAAGGTCTTATACCGGATAGAAGTGGTTTGGACAAAATCCATGCAGCATTTTTCTTTTGCTATTTCTGACATTTTGCTCAATGTAGCGTTTTCGGGGGCCTGTTTGGGGGGCTTCCTGGTGTTTGTGGGTGGGTTTCGGGGTCTGGGAGCACTGCTGGCTATGGATACTTTAGATTGCAAGCGGTTTGAAGCAAATCCATGGGGGCAGAGGGGAGTTAGGGCCTAGCTGCAGTGCGCGCGCGGAGTGATTTTGGAAATTGCCAAGAAAATGACTAAGTCCCCATTTCTGTACTTTTGCTTTTTGGCTGTTTGGGGGTCTTCTACTAGTTTTCGCCTGGGTTGACGGCTCTGGGGCCATTGCTGGGAAGCTCTAATACCGGATAAAAGTGGTTTGGACCAAATCGGAGGCAAATTTTTTTTGCGTTTTTGCTGACATGCTTGCCTTTGAGGTGCTCTTTGGGGGGGTTCCGGGTGTTTTTGGGTGAGTTTGGGGTCTGGGAGCACTGCTGGGACAGTCTAATCTTGATTGCATTTGCTTTTCAGGAAATCCGTGGTGGAAAACGGGAGTTATGACCTAGCTGCACAATGCATTTGGACCGAAGGCCGATAAATATTATAAGTATGAGATTTTCCTTTTTGGCTGTTTGCGAACTAACACGCCGCAAAAAAACAAATCGCATATTCGCACGAATTCGTGGCTTCCGAATTCGATCTCGCGCACGTTCGCGCCCCGCAAATCCCACAAAATTACAGAAAAACGAGTTTTGCAAAAGTGAAAGCACTCAGCAGGTGCAAAAGTTCAAACTCATCATTAGTAACCATTCCCTGTAGTGCTTCCTGACTGGGGCCCCTCCAGAGTTCAGTTGCTAGTTGCAACAATTGTATGACCCTGCTTTGACCCTCACAGAAGGCTCATAGAATAGCTACAAGTAGGCCACAAAGGTCCTGGAAAAAAAAATTGCACTGCAACAGAAAGCAAATTACAGATAAGGAAGCAGGTGCCAGACTGGAATTTTAAAACAGTGACACATTAATAAATCAACCCCAAATTAATTCATGTCAGTTGAAGCAGGGCAGGTGTGCTTGCTTTCCCCCCCCATAATCTACAGTGATGATGAACCAGAGGGTGGCATTGATGTACCAGAGGGTGGCATAGGTGAAACAGAGGGTGGCAGTGGTGAAACAGAGGGTGCTGGGAACCTGTGATGATGAACCAGACGTAGAAAAAACATAGTCGCGACCGTTGAGAGCCGGCAAGTAAGTTCGCAATAGCGAACTGGTACAAAACCCTCGCGAACTGGCAGAAACCCTTGCGAACACACACAAAAAAATTCGCGAGAATTCGCGGATTTTGCGGATTGCGAGTTCGCAAATACGCAAATTCGCGAACGCCAGATTCGCAAAATTCGCCCATGCTTAGGAGGAACCCTGTGATGTAGCATGTCACCCAAACGTGGTGAGAGTTCAATAAAAGAAAACAAGTGTTATGACAGTGTACAGACCCATGAATTTGTGTTTGGGAGTACATACTCACTGGTCTTTAAATACTTTTTGCCCCCTTTTGTGTTTTGCAATTAGGTGTAATAGTCATGAAAAGTATGCATATTTACAAAAGAACATTTTTAATTCCCCGACCACAATTTATGTTTTGACCAAAGTGAGGGTGATCTCTGCTCTGTGAAAGGGTGCAGATACCGAGGCTAGCATTGTTAAAGGAGAAATTTTCTATGAAGGAAAATCTATATATGAAATGATCAACAAAAACAAAACGTATGAAAAAGTGCATGGGTTGTGAATCCCCGCTGTAGCTCGGTGATGTGGTGGTCACTTGATATTAGCTAGAAATCGTTTTATAATGCCTGGAAGCCTAAGGGTGCCGCTCGTAGCCGCCTGGTGTAACTCTGCCCTTCTGCCCTTTGGGAGTATCCTGGTGAACCGCTCTCCCCTTTCGTTGCCCGGGATGCTGTTAGGCGTATTGGGAAACGCGGTATCTTCCACCTGAAGTGCTGGTGCTGGTGCTAATTGATTCTCCCTGGAGGGAAATCGACGGACTGTGCAGGAGAGGGTGCGGGACTGCGAGTCCCACCGTGCAGTGCGCGATCTACAACGAGCGCACCTGTGACTCTTCCCGCCCCTCCTTCGTGGCAGCTCTTAACGGCTCGCGGACCCAGCTTCGCTGGAGCCGCTCATAGCCGCCTGGTGTAACTCTGCCCTTCTGCCCTTTGGGAGTATCCTGGTGAACTGCTCTCCCCTTTCGTCGCCCGGACTGCTGTTAGGCGTATTTGGAAACGCCGTATCTTCCACCTCAAGTGCTGGTGCTAATTGATTCTCCCTGGAGGGAAATCGACGGACTGTGCAGGAGAGGGTGCGGGACTACGAGTCCCACCGTGCAGTGCGCGGTCTACAACGAGCGCACCTGTGACACATCCCACCCCTCCTTCGTGGCAGCTCTTAACGGCTCGCGGCCCCAGCTTCGCTGGAGCCGCTCGTAGCCACCTGGTGTAACTCTGCCCTTCTGCCCTTTGGGAGTATCCTGGTGAACTGCTCTCCCCTTTCGTCGCCCGGACGTCTATTAGGCGTATTGGGAAACGCCGTATCTTCCACCTGAAGTGCTGGTGCTAATTGAGTCTCCCTGGAGGGAAATCGACGGACTGTGCAGGAGAGGGTGCGGGACTTCGAGTCCCACCGTTCAGTGCGCGATCTACAACGAGCGCACCTGTGACTCTTCCCGCCTCCTCCTTTCCACGTATTTAAGCACGTTTGAACGCGCGCACGTGGGACGCATGCGGGCCGAAGCGCGGGGCTGAGCCTGGGCAAAGGGCGGGCCGTCTAAGGCCGTCCAAGGCCAAACAAGGCCAGGCTGGACCACCCCCCTAATTCTGCTATACAGAATCACTGTGCACGCGTGGTGCGGTTTATGCAGTTATTTAGCCACTGATTAGCTTAGGTAAGACTAACTTCTTTTGGGGTGTGTATGTATTGAAAGTACTATAGTTCTTTTTCTTCCTTGAAAAGATGGCATCTAAGGCGGGGAAAAACCGTAATATTACCCTTGAAACTTCTAATACGGTAGCTACTGTTACCATCGATCAATTCTTCAAAAGAGTGTCTACTGTCTTGGAAAAGGAGATTTCTGATGTGGAAAAGCGACTCTCGCTAGACTTACTAACGGGAAAGCGCTCGTCTTTGGGAGGGATAGGGTCAGCAGCCTCCCCAAAGCAGATAATTCAGTTAGGGCAGGCAATCCAACTTACAAATGCAGGGGACGGGGACGAGGAACTGTTTAGTTCTGGCAGCGATGCGTCCTCTCAGAACCTGTCTCAAAATGCTGACACTACTAGTCTGTCTATTTCACCCAATTTATTAACTGTCTCTTCACCAGCCACAAGCCACCATCCCATAGTTGAGGCGAAACGTAATATAAGGAAAAGAGGGGTGGGCCTCTAAAGAAACGCCAAGCAAAAATAACGATCCTATTCAAGCTCTCCCACCAGTCCCACAGGTAGTAATAGATGATTCCCCACTCCCTCAGAACCGCCCTTATTTGTCCCATGGCTTCACCTCGGAGGGAGGGCTAATAGGGATGATAGAAGTCATGGTGAAGTCACTTCTGATTCCCCTCCTTGAGAGAACTAGGATAATCAGCTCAAAGGCAGACCATCTTGTCCACCAGGTGGGGGAAAATACCATTTCTCTTGCAGAACTAGCAAGTGTACAACCGTTCTGCGTACTGATAAACCCTCGACCAGCGCTATTAACCCGAAAACTGGTGTTGCTTTCGGGAAAAAAGTCCCGGCTAAAAATATTAAAAAAGAACCCCCTCAAGTACAGACAAAGCCAGCAGAACCAAATCCTCCGAAACAAAGGGAGACTCCCCAGCTGGAAGATAAAAGGGCGATGGGGAGCCAACTAAGGCCTGCCCAAGCTAAACCAGCAAAAGCAAACTGGGAGAAGCCTCCCCAGAAACACGAGAGAAGCAACCTTCGGGTAGTAGATCTCCCGCCAGAGGCCTCACCATACGCTATCATTATGGCAGGAGTCCCAGAAATTACTGAAAGTTTAAGGGAGGATCATCAAGCTTTAAAAAACAAAGTAATACACTGGTTGGTTAACAATAGCAATATGGGTAGGCTCAAGACCAAAGGCCAAGAAGGGGGATGTATCCATTGTTAACTTCAAAGACCATAGGGTCGTGAGATTTATTGGTGACTGGTACGATGGGAGAGGAGGTGATTCTATCTCCACCCATCATGTCAGCTACTTTTATCCACTTGAGTCTGTACTGCAGGTGAGGGAAAGCGCAGCAGGAAGGTACCCTTTTAAGTGGCGAGGACTGGAATGTCAACCCTCAATTCAAAACTTTCATAATTATCCCTATGGACCACAGTTGTATCAGGGGCACCCAAATAAATTTTTTCCCGTACAACAGGGTTTTAACCTACCCACTGCAAACCATTTCTCAGTACTCTATGGACTGGATGATGTGGATTGACGCTCCCCGATCTCTAGGGGAGGGGTAAATAAGCAAGAAAGTATAGTAAACCCAGGGTTGGTTGAATCTGTTGAGGTAAAAGGGGCACCTACACAGGAGAGTGAGCTCAGTGAAGAAGTTACACCCAGTGACACAAACCACGGAGAACATACGCCGATTAGGGTAGAGGAGGCAGAAATCGCCCTGATAGAGCAAACGGTGCCTGCAGAAGTAAGCTACATGGGCAGAGAAGGCTCCATGGTAAAAGAGAACGACCAAACTGAAACGGCCAATCGTTTGGAAGTAGTACTCCATCCTGAACCTGTGAAGGGGAAAACCTTGTCCTTTTTGTCCTGGAACATTGCGGGACTCCGCCCAAAGATTGAGGATGGAAGTGCCCTTAGCTTTGTCAAAAATCATGATGTCATCTGCCTCCAGGAGACCTGGTCTACTGTTGAACTGCATCTGCTGGGTTATAAAACTTACTTTACCCCAGCTGTTGCAGTTACTTCTGGTAGGGCAAAGGGAGGATTATCTGTATTTGTGGCAAATACCATACCAGGGTTAAAGGTCTTACCCTTGTATGTGGACTCAAATTACCAGCTACTAAACCTCTCACTTGGAAAGAAGGAGAGCATCCTGCTCATAAACTTCTATAACAACCTGCCGGAAGCTGATGCCCTCAAAATACTCGGGGCACTTTGTCAAAAACTTATAAAGATGTTGACGAGATCGCACCCAGATAGAATGACAAGCATTATCTGGGGGGGGGGGGTTTAATCAGCACCCATGTGTTAGAGGAGATAGTAACATCTGTGGTCTGGTGGGCGAGCAAGAAGAGCAGATTATTCACTTCTCCCATAATATGGTGGGAGAGCACCATAATGAAACACTCTCTGAGCTGGGCCTGGTGGTTATAAACGAAGTAAACACGACTACCAAGCAACTAGATCCCACTTATCTGGGGAGGGGAAGTGAGTCCACAGTGGATTACATCCTGGCCTCAGTAACACTGGTGAGCAGAGTCGAGAACTTCAGAGTGCTAGTTAACACTCTGAGCGATCACTCTGCTCTGGCTGTGGAGCTGACTATTGAACAGGGACAGTGCTCCTCGTATCTTACATCTAGCGCACTCGCCCAAAACAATTTCCATTTGTTCAAACTGAACGGTTACGCCCTAAAGTGGGGGAAGGTAGACGCAGGCGAGATAACTAAAAAGGTGGTAAACACTGTCTATTCAGCTATAGAGAAGTGCCTCGACCTAGATACACAGGAAGCGGCTGTCCTCCAAAACTTTAGGTTAATCCTAGAAAAAATAAACGAACTCCTAACCATTAAGCGGAAAGGAAATAGGGACATAAATAAAGGATGGTTTGACCACAAGTGCTCAGCAGCACATAAAAAACTAAAGACGGCCCTAGCAAAAACTGTCAGAGACCATGGTGAAACAAGGTCCCTGAGAAAGAGTTATAGTACTGCATGCAAGGCTAGGAAGGCAGAGTTGAAGCAAGCACTGTGGGATCAGTTGCACGAAAGCACACTGAATAAAAACAATGAGGCGTTTTGGAAGGTGCTGAAAGCCCCGTTCCTGGTTGACTCAAAAAGTCAGCCATCGGTTGAGGTGGCTATTGAGGGTCCAGTGTGGGTAAGCCACTTTTCCAAAATATTCAAAATCCCTGAGGAAGTTGAATCGTTAGTGGGAGCGCGCAGTGACAGCTCACACGTAAATGTTTATCCCATTCCCTTGGAATTCGAATTAGCCGAGATATTTGATGCACTGAATAAGAGCAAAAATGGGAAAGCCCCCAGACCGGACAGGGTACCAGTGGATTTTTTTAAGCACAACATAGAACTTTGGGCTCCCATTCTAACTAGGGTTTTTTCTTCAGTAATGAAGTGCGGGGTCTTTGAATCTTGGACCCAATCCACTATGGTCCCGATATTCAAGAAAGGAAACAGAGAGGATGTGTCCTGCTACCGCCCAATCTCGCTGCTGGACTCGTTGGGCAAAGTAGTGGGGAGAGTAGTGCTCCAGCGACTCCAGCAGTGGACCGACGATGGTGGGATTCTTTCCGACCTCCAATTCGGTTTTCGGGAAGGCTTTGGGACAACAGAGCAAGCGTTAAACCTGGCATTAATGATGGGTAAATATGTCTCAGCAAAGGAGGGCTCCCTACATATGGTGTACATAGATTTGTCTGCTGCTTTCGACTGCGTTTCCCATTCGAAATTATGGTCGATTCTCGCAGAGATGGGAGTAGAGTCCTCTCTCATCACAATTCTGAGAGAGCTGTATTCGAACGCCTCAGTTAGGGTGCGCTTTGGTGTAAAGGTTGAATTCTCTGATTCGTTCGCAGTGGAGCGTGGCGTCCGGCAGGGATGTGTCCTGGCCCCCTTTCTCTTCTCTCTCTATACAAATGGGCTTGAGGTTGAAATGTTGAGGGGGGCCAGGATTTTCCCCAGGTACGAAAGCGACCAATACCCGCCCTACTATACGCGGACGACGCAGTGATATTGGCCCGAACACCGCGAGAGCTGCAGAATGCGTTAGACAGGTATGCTAGATTCATGGGCTCCCTCGACCTGCGTATAAGCATAAAAAAACATATATTATGGTAGCAGGATCCAGAAGGAAAAAGAGAAACATGCTGCTGCTTGATGGCGAAAGGGTTGAATCTACTGCCCAATATCCCTACCTCGGCATTATGATCGATGAAAAAATGTGCTGGAAACCAGCTTTTGAGGCAAGAAAGCACCACTTGCTTCGAGCTATTGCAGCACTTATCAGTTTCTCCCAGAAGCTAGGAAGGAGACCCCCGGTAGAGTTACTACGTGTATATATAGGGCAAAATGTCTATCAACTGCACTTTATGGAGCAGGGTTATGGGGGTACATCAACACAAACCCCCTACAGGTAGCTCAAAATACCTTTTTACGATTTCTTTTGGCGGCACCTAAATCTGTTTCTACGTTTGCCTGCCATGCAGAGCTGGGAATTTCTCATCTGGAGGACTTGGCAAAAATACAACCAATTTTGCTCTGGAGGCGCATTTGGACCTCCACTGAAAATTTATTCACTAAACAGATAGTCACAGACTGCATGTCTTTGGACAACTCTGGCAAAATCAAATGGCTTCTGTATGTGAAAATTTTTCTGGTTGACTTATCTATATCCGGAAGAAATCAGAGAAATATCTAGGAAAGATTTAAAAATGCGGGCCTTGAGCCATGTAGAAGAGCTGCGCGCTGCAAAGGAGGCAAGGAAGCAAGCAGTTCTTCATTCTATGGCAATCATGACCACATTAGATATCGAACCTTACTTAATGTATGTTCAGTCACAATGTGAACGTTTTCTTCTTGTTAGATTCAGATTGAACATTTTCCACAGGTTGGTGGCGTTCCCAGTCAAAAACAGTTGGGAACGTGTTTTAATCCCCTGTCCATGCGATTAAGTTTCAGAACAGTCAACTATTCACACCATCCTGTTCTGTAAATTCTACTCTCCTCATCGCAAACTCTGGTTGATTCCTCTTCTAAAAACAATGGGCATCAGAAGATGCTGCCCAGCTATGTTGAGCTTGCAATTCCTAGAATCTGAACTGGTGACCAAATGCATTGGAACGTTTTTAAAGTGTATTTTTAAACAGAGAGTAAATCTTTGATATAAAAACTCTTGGTCATTTGATGAAGAGTAGGAATGTTATTTAAATGTTCGGTTTGACTAAGGTCCTCAAAGTCTTTTTATGTATGGTACCTGGTTCTAAAGTGCATTTTAGGATAAATACTTGTAGTTTTTAAAAGATAAATGAAATGTATGAATATATTGTGAAACTCTTTTATGGTTTTTTATGTACTTTGAAAACCGAATAAAGAAAGATTTACTTTCTTACTCATGAAAAGTATGCATATTTACAAAAGAACATTTTTAATTTCCCCGACCACAATTTGTGTTTCGACCAAAGTGAGGGTGATCTCTGCTCTGTGAAAAGGTACAGATACCGAGGCTAGCATTGTTAAAGGAGAAATTTTCTATGAATTAAAATCTATATATGAAATGATCAACAAAAACAAAACGCATGAAAAAGTGCATGGGTTGTGAATCCCCGCTGTAGCTCGGTGATGTGGTGGTCACTTGACATTAGCTAGAAATCGTTGTATAATGCCTGGAAGCCTAAGGCATTTATTATCTAATATAAGTAACAATATTTAATGTTCTATATATCTTGTTATCATCATAGCCTAAAGGAATCTATCCAGGATTGAATACATCTGCAGTGTAGGGCTGGAGACTTAAAGCAGCTCCACGGTGTGCTTCAATTTGTCAAAATATAACTCTTTTTGTCAACCTACTTCCCATGTGTGACACAACCATGTCAGGCTACATTTCAATCACAAACGCAGGCTCAAATAAAATATCATTGCCTTCATTAATCCTACCTAGTTTTACGGCTAATGTATCTTGACATTTACAGAACTGGTAATTATAAAGCATGGTTTAAAATCCCAAATCCATTATATTTGCTTAGGATCAGGACAGTCTGACTGTCTCTTCAAGGGTAAAACAAGACACGCAGCCGGCAAATCAATCATTCACCTCAGTGGATTGCGCTCACCAGACATGAAGGGTTCATAAACACAGAGGCAGCCGCTGTAATTAGCGCGGAGCCCAGACAGACAGAACATAACGCAGCCAGACTCTGCCCTGAGGGCAGAACGAATTCACATTGTGAACCAGCGGCAAGACGCCTTCAGGGGGCAGGTCAGACGAAGGTACACTTCCACACAAGAAAATGCTACAAATGCGAGGCTAATTGGACGTTTAGAGTTCAGTTCTTCACTGAAATGCACTCATGACATTTTAGAACGGGTTATAATGTATATGCCCTGTACGCCATATAGGTGTGTGTGATAAATAGACAATCCGTCTATGGCCTGCAATTGCTCAGCAAATCGAAACGTAACTGGAAACCTTGGCAATGGAAAAGATGAATTTCCGAAATCTGCATGTTGGGGAGGGAGATAGTCTGAGGCACCGGAAGCGAGTCGGAGTTTACAAGGGCAGAGTGACGTCGAGCACAGCTCACGAGGAGCCGATGGCAGTCAGCCGACGGTCTTCCAATGCATTTGAATTTCGGGCCAAATCATTTTTAGAAGTAAAAATAGTAAGTCTGTGCTGGCTGATTTTATTAGTCACCTCATGTTTATGGTTAATGTACCGGCTATTATATCTATGTTGATCTACCAAATCTTTGGTAACATAGGGTAAGATAGTTCAGGTGGTTAATGAACTTGCTGCAGAGATAGATGTGAGGGTTATATATGTTTGTCTGTGTGTGTGTGTGTCTGTCTATGTGAGTCCTGTGAAATAGACAAGAATGGACACGGATGCACCAAGTCAAATCGAAAACATGAAACGGACTTCTGACAACTGATTCATGCTCCGCCTGGCCTAACCACCAGTTCTACTGCAAGAAACACAGATGAGGGGGGTACACGCAATTCATGATCCCACTATCGAGCAAAAACTCAGTAATCACCACATGAGGAGATGGAGGCCACGTACTCCTAAGGAAGATCCCATGGTCATTTCCAGTTGCATTGAAGGTCGAATGCACTAGAAGACTGTCCCAGAGAGTTCAGTGTCTGGAAAAACTACTGAAGAGTAGAAGGAGTTACACAATTTCTGTAAAACCATGTAGCATAGGGGCATATTACCAACAATGGGTGCTAAAGATCGCTATGCGCGAGTAGCGCAATTTCAATTATCGCCAGCTATTGCTAGATTTTATCACCCGGGTAGCACGTTATTAGCAACGCTTATCACCCAGGCGATAAAAATATAGCGATAGCCGGCAAAATGCAGGAATATCGCTGGGAATCCAGCGATATTCCTGCAGCGATAGGGAATTACTTGTAAATAGCCAATGGTGGTTGTAGCCTGAGATTCCACCCCCATTACACATATAGCTAAGTCTGAATTTCAGCAGACGTTAGCTTTCAGCGATAACCGCGGTTAGGGCAGGTTTTGACATCGCTATGTGTGTCAGGGCAGGCCTTGTAAATACCGCAATGTGCGATTAGCGACTTATTCCCTGTGGTTTTGCTCAGGAACACCTACTGTGCATCTCAGTAGAGATGCGATGCAAGGCGTGAGCAAAACCGGTGCTACAACAAGGAAACACGCACTAGAGTGTCCTTGCTGATACTGCGATGTCATTATCGACGCTTTTTGGGCAAAAAAGACAATAATTAGGCTTGTTAATACGCCCCATAGTCTTTTGGCTTCATATTCTTTGGTGGACGCAGACCCATGTTCGTGGCCAACTTTTAAAGACTCTAGAAGACTAATTGAAAGGTGGTCTCCAGGGGGCATATTATCAAGGGGGTTTATCTCCGCTTTTTTGGCTTTAAAAGCCAAGAAAGCGGAGATAAAATTATCTCCCTATTACCAAGCTGTCGCTAACACCAGTTAGTGACAGCTAATAGGAGATAGCGACTATCTTGGGCCCCGCTTTGCATGTCAGTGATATTTATCACTAATGACATGCAAAGTGGGCGTGCCAAGATGTTAGCTACTGGAAACAGTCCCTAACATCGCTATCTCCTATTACCAACTTTTGGAGATATTCGCGCTAAGCGCGAATATCTCCAAAAGCTAACACCTGCCCTGAGCAGTTCTTAGCCATGTTATCCAATGGGAAGTGGATAACATGGCTAAGAGCATTTGCTCGATAATGCATGAATATCGCTGACTTTTCAGCGATATTCATGCATTGCGGCCTTTTTTTATCGCATTTGCGATAAACCTTGCTAATAGCAAGGTTTATCTGCGATAAAAATCGCCGATGTGCGGCGATAATTTTTGTCTCTAAACAAGTTAGAGACAAAAATTATCGCTAGTTGTTGGTAATATGCCCCCAAGTTCGTCTTTGTATGAACATATGGTACGCACCATTTTTAAACGTAAAATTACTGCAAGCACAAAACAAACTTGCATGTGTTTGATTCACGGTCTTGGAAACGTGATAATTAATGTGTAAAATAATGGGGCCAAAAGATTTTCTCAGAAATCATCTGCCGGTGCTGTTGAGTGTCAAGACTGTCTATTCCTGACTCCACGTCGAGCCTCTTTCATCGACCATCATTCACTTCTTGCCCCTTTATTTGTCTCTCTTCTGGGTCCTTTGCCTCCCTGCTGTCTCTCTTTGTCACTGTTTTCAGATTTCTCTTCCTCCGCCTTTCTCCCTGTTCTGCCTTCCTCTCTTTTGCTCTATGTCAAAGTAAAAAAAAGAAAAATAAGTACTGAAACCACCGGCCTAAATAAGCACTAGTAACAGTTGTTAGCAACAAAGATCATCTTGCTTCTCATATATGTGGAATGCAAGAAAGCAAAACACTTTCATATTTCGGTTTACACCCTGAAGCCCTGATTACAAGCCGGGCGGTCAATTCTATCCCATGTGTAAACCCCTGGTTAGGCATGAGACGGAATTACTAGTTTGGCTTTATTTAATGTATCCGATAATTGTCCGATACGTCAATTAATCCAACATTCGTTAAATTTCGACAGGTCAAGCCTGCCGAAATTTTACAGGGTAAATGTGTAGGGTATTTACCGTACCATGTGGATTTTCGTGTGTTAAACACCAAAATTTACGTTATTCCCCAATAACTCGTAACAGCTGTTATTTATCGCACCCAATAAATAACGAACCCCAGGGTATAGTTATTCACCAGGTGCGATGAATAGCACCTTTACTTGTGATCAGGCCCTTATTATCTTGTGACCAGGGTCGTAATGGTGAGGCGGCACTCGGGCAATGGCTGAGGGGGCGGGATCCAAGTTCCAGACGTGGGCCCCTTATTTGGGCAGCCTGGGGGCTGTCTTTGCTGTTCGGATGCTGCCAGAGGCCCAGTGGGTGTCTGAGTGGCCTTTCTGGAGGCAGATTGGCATCCATTACCTTCCTTTTATCAACGGGCAGAGGTGTCACTCCCTTTCTCTCGCTGGGCGCCCCATTAATGCATGCATATTGAGCAGGGGCAGGGGGCCTGAGCATAAGTGGCCTCACTTGTTTTTCAGGTGTGTTTCACCAGTGTAAACTAAGTCGTGCATTTTGTTTTTATCTAAATAAAGTTTAGAAAACATGCCTCTATCAGAGACCCCCCACCCCTTTCTTTTTAAAAAACTTTGCCGAAGCAGCGCCTTGCGGAGAGGCAATATGCAAATGTGGGCCACTTTTTGTAGTGTGCCCCGGCCGATTTTTTATCCCAATCCAACATTGCTTGTGACATGACACGTAGTGTGTATCTTTGCTTTTCCTGTTCTCAGTATTCAGAACCCATTGCTAGTTGACTTCAGACAACCACTGCCTGCCAGGACAGCTACATAAATGGAGTTACTGTCCTGAATGTGAGGCATTTGTATCTGGCACTGACAGGTCAAATAACTTTGAATATCCTAGAGCTTGTACTGGCTGTGGCACCCGGTGGAGGACTCAGGGAATATGTGCTGGGGCAACTGGATGCACACTGTGCCTAGGACTGACCTAAAACTCCCCTTCAGTATAAGAATTAATCCCAAAAGACCCGACAAGGTCTCACTCTATCCCAGCACAGATCAAAATAACTAAATTAAAGAGTGCTAACAATCATGATCTATTTACCGAAATGCATTTGATATATAAACAATTAACCTTCCATGTATCATTTAAGGTTTGATGAGTAATGACGCTCCCATCATTTATGGTTAACATTTTCTATTTAATATATGCTCTAAATTGTACAGAAAGGGGTTTTGGGTCAGTCTCCTTTAGCATTAATTTTGATTAGGAGTTGAATCCAGGGCAGGCGTGTGGTGCAGTGGTGGTGTCATGGCGACAAGTATGTTAGACTCATTGGAGAGCCTAAACAGCATACCACTGCCTTGGCAGCATCTACTGCACTGTCATTAGCACCCCTTTTGAGTGGGTTGGCATTGAAATTGTGGAGTTTCTGGATCCCACTAAAATAGTGCTCCCATTATCGGGAAAGAGTTCCATTGGTCACCACTGTTATTCCTCGTTAGGGATGTATTCCAGTAGTTTCAAAAGATGTTTTCAAATAATTAAACATCCCAAAAAAAAAAAAACTTAACACTTGTGTTTAGGTTTTTCAAATTGACTTAATTTGAATAGCCTTATTGTTAAATTCATTTCCAATTGTATGTACAAAGGTTTTCTATTCCAGAATTAAAAACATCCACATTTCTTTTAATATTCTGATGCATTTCGGGAAAAGCCCTTCCTCAGGGGAAATACATTATCCCATAAAGTGACAAAGATGGCAAAAATCAGACTCAACCTAGAAGTGTAGGTTAGTGTATACAACATAGAACCATTAGTGTTACTCAAACGGATTCCCTTGTGGTAAGTTCTCTGTACCCAATAACTATGCTAAAAGAGCAACAGTTACCATGCATTGTGAAGCGGACGAGGTGCAGCCCTAAGAGGAAAAATAAATTAACCAAAACAGAAGGTGACCGGTAATAGTAGGTAAATTAACGTGCCAGGCAGTCTAATGTGCCAGGGAAGCTCATTGAAATCATGGTAAAACTAAAAGTGCAAATAAAATCAAATTCATACGGAGTATTTGTCAATGTGTGTGATAGTGAATGAGTTCCAAATAGAAAATACATGCATGACAGATGATAATAAAATGATAATTAGGAGAAAATAGTGTGATCGCTCCAGTGAACATGCATCCATGTTCAGAACATATAATTGTAACAGACTATTACAAAACATGATTACAAAAAAATACAGAAAAAGTGCAGTTGTCAAGGTGAGCATGCATAGTTAAAGTGATTAAAAGTTACAAAAGGAGTGTAACTTTTGTCCCCATCACTCACCGCTTGAGAAAATCACTGGCTTCTCAGAACCCTCTCCTTTGGTGTTTGTGGTGGTTGCCATCTAAGGACCTAATTACGATGTCGGGCAGACATACCACCAATGCGGTCTCGAGACCAACCGACCTCCGATTAGCAGTCCTGACACCGCAATTACAATGCAAATGCACCATGCAGTCACATACTCCCATTTGTCTATGGGAGCTTGTGCTGCGGCCATAAACCTGCAGTAGCACAATCTCCAATACACAAATGCAAAATCTGTTCATCCCTGCACCATAGGTGCCCCCTTGGCCCCCAATAGGAGGCCGCAGGGTGAAGGGGACCCTGCTAGGGCCCCCCAATGTCACTTTCTGGCAGGCTTTCCATGTTAGAAAGCCCAACATGGAAAGCCTGTCGGAAACTGACATTGTAATACCTATGGCGGGCATGCAGTCCATAAGGATTAAGGGCAGGCCTCCGATTAGCTGATGGGCTCCTTGAGCCCATTGATATCCTGCTGGAAAGACATGCTCATTTCACTTTTGACTGCCTGCATCGTAATACAGTGGTAGAAACTGCAACTGTGATGAGACTCAGAAAGCCTCTGACCTGCGGTCAAAGACTTTCTGTCTCTCATTGTAATTAGGCCCTATGTGTTGTTAAGTACGCATGACCAAGTGTCATAGACATAAAGGAAGGTCAACCTTGATGCGTCGCCTGCACCATGATGGAACGGTGAATAAATCTTGTCTATGCATATATAATGTCTATGATCATTTGCTGCATGCTGCTTCAGTGATGTACCATGAATAAAGGCATCACCATTATAACATTTGTGTGTGTACGAATAAGTCAACTGATGTGACATTGGTGGTCGTTATTGATGGAGTGAAAGTGACATAGATGGATGAAACCTAAACATACATGTAAGGGGTTTAGCATCATGCCTGTGACCGGTTTCGCAGAAACAACTGCACAAATGGTTTAAATACGATATCTAAAGGACTCCTATAACTTGAATGATTAGTCAACAACCATGAATGATAGGTTTATATGAAAGTGAGGTAAGTCGGAGTGTCTCCCTGCAGTGTCCCAAGAACTATTATGTCTAACTGTGTGAATTATAACCGGTCATTGGGACCGGTATTCATAAGAACAAGTGCTCTGGATGAGAAGGTGTGATATCTCAATGACTCCTATGTTTGACAGAGTGAATTCACAAGAACAAACGCACTATTGTGTTAAAAGTTAAAGTGAGTCAGAGAGCCTACCTAGGTGTCTCAAGGGGTCCTATGTCTAACGATGTAAATTCACAAACATAAATGTATGTTTGGTTTATGTTCAAAGGTAAAATGAGTCAGAGAGTCTACCTCCGATGTCTCAAGGATACCTATGTCTAATGGTATGAATTACTAAAAACAACTAAGCTCCATGCACCTGGACCTGCTTCAGAACGGTCGCTCCACCACGCTCCTCCTGCTCATCAACTGTAACTCTCCCTGGTATCGTAATAGCGCGCTTTACACAGGACTGCTGCTTCCTTTGATTTATAGTGCCTCACACGCATAGCGCCACTGCTACCATCTGCCTCTTTCAGCGCGACCTCGCTCAGGCTATTGGTATCATTGTAGGCTTTCTGTGCATTTAATTATAGAGCACTGTTCACTCGATAGTTTGTCATTGTGTTTCATTTACACTGCGCATTTGCTCTGATTGTGCTGCTCACTCGTCGTATTTCCGTTTTGGCTGCCCCTGACTGCCTTTCCCTCTGACCCTCCATTTTGTTGTTGTTGACTTCCCCTGGCCCGCCCCTCAGCCACACTACCGCCTCCCTGCTGACCCCCCCACCCACGTTCATCGAGCCTTCCTCTCTCCCAGCCTAACTGTGACCACCTGGACCTGCTTCAGAACGGTCGCTCCACCACGCTCCTCCTGCTCATCAACTGTAACTCTCCCTGGTATCGTAATAGCGCGCTTTACACAGGACTGCTGCTTCCTTTGATTTATAGCGCCTCACACGCATAGCGCCACTGCTACCATCTGCCTCTTTCAGCGCGACCTCGCTCAGGCTATTGGTATCATTGTAGGCTTACTGTGCATTTAATTATAGAGCACTGTTCACTCGATAGTTTGTCATTGTGTTTCATTTACACTGCGCATTTGCTCTGATTGTGCTGCTCACTCGTTGTATTTCCGTTTTGGCTGCCCCTGACTGCCTTTCCCTCTGACCCTCCATTTTGTTGTTGTTGACTTCCCCTGGCCCGACCCTCAGCCACACTACCGCCTCCCTGCTGACCCTCCCACGCTCCGCCCCCTCCACCATCCATTTATGGCCAATGCCCCCACGCGCAGCGACCACGCGCTATGGCCGCGCCGAAGGTGCGCCAAAGGTAAGCCCGTCTACGCCCGTCCGCGCCTGGACCGCGCCCAGCGCCAGACCCCCTGGTCCTCGTAATGCCCACCCCACCCGCATTCCTTACACTGTCACCACCCTCCTAGCCCTTAACCCCGGCCGTTCCCCCAACTGCGTCCAAGCCGCTCCTGGACACACCCATGGACCCTTCTCTTGCAACTCCTGCAAGTTCGACGGCACCAAGAACAACTCCTCATCTACGAACACACAACAGTTATCCGACCCCAACCACCTACAATGCATCCTGCTCAACACCCGCTCGGTCCACAGGCACGCCATCGACCTCTGGAATCTACTAGACACCATCTCTCCGGACGTCGCCTTCCTAACAGAAACATGGATGAACGCCACATCAGCCCCAGACATCACCATTGCCATCCCGGACAGCTATAAGATCATTCGCAAGAACCGCACCGACCAAACAGGAGGAGGCATCGCTATCGTCCATAAGAAATCCATCCGCATCTCCACCAGCTCAGACGCCAATCTCGCCAACACTGAACACCTTCACTTCCAGATCCACATCGATCCCAAGACCACTCTCAGAGGCACCCTCCTCTACCGGCCACCAGGACCCCGCGCACAATTTAGTGAAGACATCACGGACTTCATCACTCCACATGCGCTCCCCTCCAAGGATTACATCCTTTTGGGAGACCTCAACTTTCACCTTGAAAAGAACAACGACCGCAACACCACCACCCTTTTGGACAACCTCGCCAATCTCGGACTTAAACAACTTGTCACTACCTCCACCCACATCGCAGGTCACACACTCGACCCTATCTTCACCTCCAGCAAACATGTCTCCTTCAGCACACACTACAGCTCTCCTTTGGACTGACCACAGCTGCGTTCACTTTACCTACAACAAGTCCACATCCAACAACCACCCCCAACCCACTCTGCGAAGAAACTGGAACAAAATCACCATCGACCAGATTTCCTCATCGCTTCTTCAAAACCCCCCCGCCCAATCCTCAAACCCCGACTAAGCAGCCACTAACCTCACCCAATGGCTATCCAACAGCGCCGACATCCTAGCACCACTGAAAAAACGACAAATCAAACTAGGCAGCAAGAAGGCCTCCTGGTTCAACGATGATCTTGAGAAATCCAAGAAGATCTGTCGCTCCCTTGAGAAGGCCTGGAAAAAAGACCCAAATACAAGCACCAAGGACGCCTTCAAAAACGCCACCCGCATACACCACCAACTGATCCGGAATGCCAAGAAATCCGCTATCAAGGACCGACTAGATAGCAACGCCCACAACAGCAAGGAATTATTCAACATCGTCAAGGAATTTACCAACCCCTCAGCCAACTCCAACGACATCACCCCATCTCAAGCCCTCTGCGACTCCCTAGCTTCGTTCTTCCACAACAAAATTGCAGACATCCACAACAGCTTCGACAACCGTCCCGAAGACCAACCCACCCAACCCTCTGCAGGACCCCCACCCCCCTTGAACATCCTCAATGACTGGAACCCAATCTCCACCGAGGACACCATCCGTCTGATGAACTCTATCCATTCAGGATCCCCCACAGACCCATGCCCTCACCACATCTTTAACAAAGCAGACTCCATTATAGCACCGCACCTCCGAGACGTCATCAACTGCTCCTTCAATTCCGCAACCATCCCGGAAAGCTGGAAACATGCCGAACTCAGCGCCCTCCTGAAGAAACCCACAGCTGACCCCACCGAACTCAAAAACTACCGCCCTATCTCACTCCTTCCATTCCCGGCCAAAGTCATCGAGAAAGCGGTCAACAACCAGCTCGCCGCCTTCCTCGAAACCAACAAATCCCTCGACTCCTCAGTCCGGCTTCCGAGCCAAACACAGCACTGAGACCGCCCTCATCGCAGCAACAGACGACATTCGAACTCTACTGGACAATGGAGACACAGTCGCCCTCATCCTACTCGATTTCTCCGCAGCCTTCGACACAGTCTGTCATAGCACCCTCTTATAGCGCCTCAAAAACGTCGGAATCCAAGGAAAAGCACTGGAATGGATCACTTCGTTCCTCACCGGAAGAACCGAGAGAGTCCGCCTTCCACCATTCAAGTCAGAGGCCACTGAAGTCATCTGCGGCGTACCACAAGGATCTTCACTCAGCCCCACCCTCTTCAACGTATACATGAGCCCCCTCGCGCTCATCGCACGCCAACACAACCTCAACATCATCTCCTACGCCGATGACACTCAACTGATCCTATCACTCATCAGAGACCCTAACACTGCCAAAACCAACCTGCATGAAGGAATGAAAGAAGTAGCCGAGTGGATGAAGCACAGCCGTCTGAATCTGAACTCAGACAAAACAGAAGTCCTCATCCTAGGCACCTCCCTCTCCGCCTGGGATGACTCTTGGTGGCCAGTGGCCCTTGGAAAAGCACCCACCCCGACGGACCACGCACGGAACCTGGGCGTCATCCTGGATTCCTCACTCTCGATGAACAGACAAGTCAACGCCGTTTCTTCATCTTGCTTCAATATTCTTCGCATGCTCAAAAAAACATTTCGCTGGATCCCCACCGAAACTAGAAAAACGGTCACCCACGCACTGGTCACGAGCCGCCTGGACTACGGAAACACCCTCTACGCTGGTACCACCGCAAAACTCCAGAAAAAACTCCAACGCATCCAGAACGCTTCAGCCAGGCTCATATTAGACATCCCGCCTAAAGAACACATCTCTGGTCACCTGAAAAACCTCCACTGGCTCCCCGTCAATAAGCGGATTACTTTCCGCCTCCTAACCCACACACACAAAGCACTCTACGAAATCGGACCCGAATGCCTCAACACACGACTGTCCTTCTACACCCCCTCCCGCCAGCTACGATCCTCCAACCAAGCCCTTGCCACTGTACCTCGCATCAACAAAACCACCATGGGAGGTAGATCCTTCTCCTATCTGGCAGCTAAAACCTGGAACTCACTTCCCACTCACCTTCGCCTTACCCAGAACCACCTAGCATTCAGAAAGCAACTTAAAACGTGGATATTCGACATGTAATTCCCCACCCTTCTTCAAGCGCCTTGAGACCCTCTGGGTATGTAGCGCGCTATACAAATCTATTGACTTGACTTGACTTGACATGCGGTCATTGAATCTCTTGAGGATTAAGATGTCAAGTCTCTTCATTCAATAGATTTCCTTTGGAGTAATCGCTTTCGGTTGTCAAGTCCTTCACATGCTTGTACAACTTCTGACGCAGTGAACCTCAACTGGATGATGTGGCCATGTGTGTGGAAATGTGTGGCTATGGTTGCTCTTGTGTTTGATCAATCGGTTTTTATTTTGCATTCTGTCTTGCCTATGTAAGCAAGGCCAGACAGGCATTTCAGGAGGTAAATTACAATTTTTGAGTCGCAGTTAACTGTGGTGTATAACTTGATTTCCGTGCCTTTGGACGGTTGCATAATGGTTCTTCCTTTTATCATGTTATTGAATTAACCACAGTTTAAGCAAGGAGCAGTTCCTTCGTGTTCAAACTTTCTTTTAATGTTTCATGTGAGCCTTAAAGAGCATCACCGTGGGACCGCCAGTGCACGTTTCTGAACAGGAAGGAATGCACCATGTTGTGCATTCCTTCCCATGCAGGAAATGGGGGCGCAAAGCTATAGGGGGCACAACATATGCTCCCTGCATGCACCCCCATGCACAGAGGCACACGGAGGCTCTGTAGAGCACAATTTTCTGCCTCACTGCCAACCTTCTCATGGCGGTGCAACCGCCAAGGAAATGGTGGCAGTGAGGCAAATCAAAATATGTTTGGAGGTGCTGCTGCAGCACCACCAGCATATTTTGGCCTCAAATCGCTGTAAGATCCTTGGTCTGCAGCAGCAGCAGCAGTTCAGTGGCAGTCCGAACACCACACTTATAATACTACAGGTGGTCCTGCAGTGTCGTGGGCAGTTCCATGGACCGCAGTAGTCGTAATAAGTGCTGCAGCAACAAATGATGGACGGCATACTAAATAAATCGTAATAAGTGCTGCAGATGGACGGCAAACGGAATAAATCAAACTTTCACCCCCAGTCAAGAGATCTGGGCTAAATCCATTGTTCTTTTGCTCACTATGCCACCCCTGCTTGTACCCCGCCTATGCAAATCAGTTTTGACCCTGTTCCTCATATGAACAGTCCAGCCTGAACTGCCAGGGTGGGTCCTCCCTGGACCAGAAACAAGCATCCTGGGACTGATTTCTGGGTAACACCCCATCTTAGCCATGCTAGCTTGAATCTGATGGTGTAGATTCAAGCTAGCCTGGCTGATGAGGGGTGTTACCCCAAAACCGGTTCCAGGATGCTTGTTTCTGGTCCAGGGAGGACTTGGTCTGGCAGTTCGGGCTGAACTTTTCCCATGAAGGGTCGAGACTGATTTGCAAATGGCTGGGTTTAAACTGGAATGGCATGACGTAAAAAATACAATGGATTTAATCCGGAACTGAGACTGGGGTGTAATCTTCGATTAATTTAGCATTCTGTCCATCATCTGGTCTTTTTGCAATAGTCGTAATATGGCCCTGTGCCTACTTTTGGATACATATTAGTCGGAATAGTGTATGTATTACATGTAAAATGTTATAGTTTATTTTATATTGTAACAATTAATGTTATTATGTTTTCATTTATTTAAAAATATGATATTTATAATGATTGTTTTAATGAGTTGAACATTTTAGTACATTTTAATGGTATATGTTGTTGACTTTTTTTATTTGTAATTAAAATGGCTTGTTTTTAAAAAATATATATATTTTTTAAAAACATGCCATTATGGGCCAGATGTAGGAAGCCTAATACCGGTCGGTAACGGCCAAAATTACCGAATTTCAGTCGTTACTGACCGTTATTAGGCTTTTCAGATGTAGGAGGCCACATTTCAGGATTCCGTAATTTACTGAATCCGTAATTTAAGTAATCAGTAAATTACCGAATTCTTAAAATACCGATTCAGTAAATTACCAAATCCTTAATGTAGGGAGCACTCAAGTGAGTGCTTCTTACATTTAAGGATTCATTATTTACCACCAACTATTAGTTGGTGGCAAATAACAAATTCCTGCTTTTTATTCAGTGCCATGTGGCAGACATACATGCCCTGAGGGCATGTATGTGTGCCACATGTGCACCCATGTACTATTCAGGGGTGCAACAGGGTGTCAATGTGACACCCTGCCACCCTTGAAAGGGTTCCCCCTATTACCGATTTGGTATTTACCGATTCGGTATGTACCGAATCGGTAACTTCCAGGCCCATAGGAATGAATGGGAATTACTGAATTGGTATTTACCGAATCAGTAAATACCGATTCAGTAATACCGATTCTTAATTACCGAATCTTACTGATTCAGTAATTTTTACCGAAAAATTATCTACATCCGGTTTACCTATTCTTAAATACTGAATCGGTAAAATTCGGTATTTAAGAATAGGTAAATTGAGATTACCTACATCTGGCCCTTAATTTGTAATAAAAAAGTTAACAACATAAAAAATAATTGAAAATGATATCATAATGTAATGCTTTTTTAAATAATGTAATAATATATATGGATATATATATTCCATATATATTATTACAATATTTAAAAAAGCATTACATTATAATATACATTAAAATTAGTTTAATAATTCTTTTTTAACTAGATATATGGAAATATATATGTGTGTTTTTAAAAATAAGTATAATTGTTGGTGATCTGTTTAAATAAACATTAATGGGGCTCATTAAGATGTCGGGCGGAAAGCCTCCACCTGACAGTCGGAATCTTCCTGACCACGTCGGAGCCCTTCTGACTGACTCGGTTGGTTTACAGTCCGACCGCCCATTTACAATGTTCGCAGTCGGAGCATTAACTGGCCGGTCATTCCCACTCTGTTCTGATCGACTCGTGGAGTATTCCTGTCAGTCGGAATGGTACTGTAACCCCCTATGGAAGGCTTTTCTGCTGTCGGGATTATGATGTTGGGTTCCAGCTGCCTTTCTGCGCCTGCCTTTCTGACACGGAAAGACTGTCGGAAAGTGACTTTGTGGGCCCATGGCACGGCCTCCTAGCCCCCGCAGCCTACGGTTGGTGGCCGAGGGGGTACTTAAGGTACCCCCCTGTAAAATCCTGCCCTGTGTGGCAGGCACCATGGAGTGCCTGCGACTAAGCATGGGCGGAAAATCCGTTTCGCTCGCGGATTTTGCGGATTTTCGGTAAATTCGCAATCCGCGAGATTCGCGAATCTCCCGCAAAATCCGCAAATCCGCGAGCAGCGGATTTTATGGCTTGCTCGCACTGTTCGCGTGAGTTCGCGGCTTCCCAGTACAACTTCGCACCCCGCGAATAAGCGCAAAATTGCAGAAATACGATCTTAGCAAAACTGAAACTACTTACCAGGTTCAAAAGTTCAGGCTCATCATTAGTAGCCATTTCCTGTAGTGCTTCCTGAGGGGCCCCTCCAGAGTTCAGTTGCCAGTTGCAACTATTATGTGACCCTGCTCTGAACCTCAGAATAGTTACACATATGCCACAAAGGTCCTGAATTACAGCTAAGGGAGACAAGCAGGAGCCAGGCTGGAAGTTCAAATCCATTAATCAGCCCCTAATTCATTATTGTCAGTTGGGGCAGGGCAGGTGTTGTAACTAATTTTGCAACAATGAAAGCACTTAGCAAGTGCAAAAGATCACTAATCAGGAAGCACTAAGGAAGCAGGTGCCAGCTAAAAAAATATTCTGTGACACATTAATCAGCCCCAAATTAATTCAGGTCACTTGAGGCAGGGAAGGTGTGCTTGCTTTGCCACAATAATGTACACTGACTGGACAACCAGAGGGTGCTGTGATGAAACAGAGGGTGGCATGGGTGGGCCAGAGGGTGGCATCAGTAGTCAGAGAGTGGCAGTGGTGACAGAGAGTGGCAGTGATGAAGAAGAGTGTCCCAAACAGGCTGGACACGTAGAAACAACAAGTTTGCGAAACTTGCGACCCGACAGGTAAGTTCGCGTTTTGCGAAATTGTACAAAACCCTCGCGAACTGGCAGAAACCCGCGCGAACACAAAAAAAAAAAATCTGCAAATTCGCGAGAATTTGCGGATTGCGAGTTCGCAAATCCGCAAAATTCGTGAACGCGAGATTCGCAAAATTCGCCCATCCTTACCTGCGACAGGGTGCAGGATTTTTCACATGCATTTCCCAATAGGACCCCGTATTACGGACAGTTCTTAGGCATAACACGAGCTCCCATAGGAAAAAATGGGAATCCGACCGAACAGTGTTCGGTTGCATCATAATCCGGCAGGCGGAACCACCGACCGCAAGCCGGTCAGTCGAAAATCTGAGATGGTGTCAGGCAGAGACTTTCTGTTCGACATCAAAATGAGCCCCTAAATGTATTTTGTTTGTTTGTTTGTTATTTCAATTTTTAAAATTTTAATTTAATTATATTTAAAAAACGATATTTTTTACACTGATATTAGTGACAACAATATATTTTTTGATATTTTTGTAAACCATTATAAGTATAGGTTGACTTTATTTTTGACTTCGATATTTATGTCACAATATTTCTGCAGCACTATATTTTAGGAGGCGATATTTTGTCAGTAAACCAGCTGGCTTCCAAGAAGCACTCATGGCAGGTGATTTGGAGAGAGGCGTGCCAGAAAGGTTTTGATGCCGTGAAGGAAGCCATGTGCACAACACCCGTGCTCAAATTCCCCGATTTCTCCCAAGAGTTTGTTGTGCAGACGGACACCTCAGAGCAGGCTAGTTCACAAGGAATACAGGTGGAGCACAATTGAATGGGAAGCCTTTGCTGTGGTACCAGTGGTGATCACCCCGGAGGAAGTCCTAAGAAAGACTGGCAGTGCACATTTTCCATGCTGCTTTGGCGGGCTGTGTGCTGACTCTGGCTGCCCTGCTGTTGCACCGGTCAGAGCGTGAAAGCCAAGAGCTGCTATCACAGGTAAGCATTGGTGGTGGACAACACAGTACTCCACTTATCATCGACTCTAGGAACAGACACAGCAAGGTGGTAAGGCTGCTGCTGGAGCACTATTGAGTGGACACACAGCAAAGCAACAGCGGGCATTTTGACGGTTATGTCAATGGTGGGACTACCTCTCTCTGGTTTGCTGGAGGAGCTGGACACTTTGAAGTAGTGAAATTACTGGTTAGCCATGGAGCCAACGTGAGCCACAGCACAGTCACAAACTCCACTCATCTAAGGGTTGCATGCTTTGATGGTAGGCTTGATATCATCAACAAGAACCTGGTGGAGAATAATACCAACATCAGCATTGCCAATATGACAACACTTGCCTTATTTGTCATGACATTTAATTGATGTCATTAGTTTCACAAATCAACCTTTGTTGCCTCAGAAATTTAAGGGATGTATAATTGTATGCTTAAAAAAGTGGAGTATATGAAAACTGAACTCTACACTGCTTATATGACGACTAATGCTAAACATCTCTAAATTGTATACATTTCTGTTTTTTAACATGCTAGGCCTTGGATTGGTTATTTTCACATATCTCCTCTCTAATTTGTTGAGTTGCATGGTTCATACATTTCATGTATATTTACTTATTCTTTTTGTGTTAGTTTCAGGACATCTTATATGTTTATATGAAGTAGTTTTGTCTGAAATTTAGACTGTTTTTGTAATGAATAGATTTTCCACAGAAAGGTCTAATCATGATATCCAATTCCTTTTCCCTTTTAGGTTGCTACATTGTTCTAACATCATTGGATGCATAATCCACAGTTTTACTCACTATAGGTCCACCAGCCAGAATATGTGGGCAAACATTTGTGTCTCAGGAAACCTCCACCCTACCCCAGGATCAGGCCTGCAGGGAGGACTCCACTCCTCAATATTCAGATGAAGAGGTGCGGCCTGGCCCATCTTGTCTGCCTAAGGAGAATGGCTACAGTGAGTCACCTACACCTCCCACCCCAGCTGTTACAACACTTCAGCAGGCTTTACCTCCACTTTCTGTGTTCAAAGCAATATAACACCAAACTTGTGCCCGCAGCCCTGGCTGATTATGAGAAAAAAACACCTTCAGTTCAGCCAGGACCCAATGAGATGTGGCACACTGGCTGAAAGCCACAAGACAGTGGGGGTAGGGATCATGGGAGGTATCCCTTGGGCCACCATATTAAGAGCACTGGGGTAACTGTCACCCAGGCCACCATCAATCAAGTCCTCGGATCCCTCGATCAGTCCCAAGGCATAATGGGCCAGGTCCTTACAGAGCTCCAGGACATGAAACAGTTGCAGAGGGAACACAATTTCTCAGATGGGGAATCTGAACTCCAATTTGGACTCCCTGACTGGGTGCTGCAGGACATTTACACTAGGGGTGGGTGGAATTTGTGTAATTGCGTTACGCAAATCTCTGCGAAATGGTAAAAAATCTCCGCGAACAAGCAGAAATTCGGTGAACACGCGGAATTGCTTGTTTGCAATGTTTTTTTCCTGTTCGCAATCGTGTTCTTTAAAGGGTCGGGGGAAAATATCTCACGAACACGCACTTTCAGAACACGAACAAGCAAGAAATTTCATGAAACCGCAGAACGCAGAATTTTCGGTAATTTCGCTTTCTCCGCGGAACGCGAAATTACCCAAATTCCGCAAATTCTGCGAGCGGAACGGAATTTACCGCCCAAGCCTAATTTACACCCATATGTGCAGGGCTTTTCCTGCACCATCTTCCCCTTTCTGTGGTCCGAGAGAGGCCTGTCACAACACCAAACACCTGCAGCCAGCTCAGTCCCTGCAACTGTGGATCCACCAGCCCCTCGAAGGAGCACATATTTATCCTGACAACCAAGAGAGGATGGCAAGACCACCACCAAGAAGAGACGCCAAACCTAATTTCCTCCAGTGTATGACTACCATTCACTCTGTGGACTATTTTCTTGGTACATTTTCCTTTCTGAGGCCTGATGTTTTTTAGACATTGGACTTCAAACAATTTTGGCTATCTAATTATGGTTTCATTCACCATGACAGACTTTTTATAATTTTGTTTGTTTTTTGGTTTACATCCACTTTTACTTTATTAGAATTTGTTTAATTCAAGCAAAACAAAACAAAGTCAAAGACTGTTATTGTAGTTATTTTCTGTATTCATTTCATTGGTTTTTCTTTCATCATACGTTTCAAGATGTAAAAAACCAAAAGGATTGTTTCTTCATAAATGAATTCCAAGTAGGTAATGTTTCTCAATAATTTCTACCCTGACTACAAAATACAGATACCACAAACTCATCAATTACTATTTTATTTAATTTGAAATAGAGTGTTGTGTCAAACCATACATAACACAAATACTCAGTGGCCTTTTTAAATTCACAGTTCCCCATCTTGCCACCAAGAAATAAGGGGATATAATGAAAATCTGATTCAAGAGGCAATATATGATTGGATTATATCATCAGCTGGAGAAAGATCTTCTGCCTCACAATAGAAATTTCACAACAACACCAATAGTTCAAAATCCTGTCAGGACTCAAATCTGTGGCCCCAGGTTCAGTCCTTTACACTTTTGCAGTATGGCCAATATTAAGGGGTATGACTATGATTTTGGTTGACTACCACATGTGGTTAGAGTAAATAAAGCAGCACATATTGGCTTGGTGCCACCAATCAACAGAAAACAACTCAAATGAAATCTTAAAAACTTCCATTCAAACACCGTGCAAGCGGTCCAAGTGAAATATATATATATATATTTGCAAAATCTTCAAACCTCCACATGCAGCGGCGAAAGAAGAGACAGACCCCACGTTATCCGGGCAAGATGTTATTTATTCCAAGTGCCTTCCAAAATGCAACGTTTCGAGTACTGGCGTACTCTTGTTCACACACCACATTTCAAAAACGGAAACTTCTTTTATCTACGCAGTGCAGACCCACCCTATTGGGCCACACCTACCAAACGTGAGTCACATGGTTATACCTGATGCTAGATACAAGCAATTTAAAGACACAGTACATATGATCGCTATGTCAATGTAACTTTGTTACATCAAGAAACAAAACAAAATTAGTGCTACATGCTAGATAAATATTGCTAGCAATCCGAATTGATTACTGATTACATAATGAAAAACAGAAATATGCGGATGTCAAAATAACTGCATGAATGCGCTGATGTTATTGTACATCAATAATTAAGAAAGAAGTGATATGCATAAATGCATAATACACCTCACAGTAAATCAGAAAAACAAATCTGGATCATTCACTAAACAAAAGCATGAAGAAAATATTGTAAAGATGCAAATCATAGCTGTATAGTTATAAATTGCTACATGGCTAGGTATAACCTTATGTAAAGACAAAAAATATATAACACCAAAAGACAGCACCTTAGTGTGGAAAACGCATCCAATACTTAACGCGTTCAAATCCAGAAATGCCCGGTAAATCCTGCTCCTCCCACAGCCCGACGTGCAAACACGCGTAGCTGGGGGAGAAGCAGGACCCCATGGCTACACCACGTATTTGTTTCCAAATTTCTTTTCCAAACAAAAAATAGTTGTTGTCTAAACACCATTGTACCAAATTGCAAATCATTTTGATATGGCTGTAATACATGCAAGACTTGCGCCCCAAAAAATTTCTTATACCTTCTATTCCTTTTTTGTGTTCGATACAGGTATATAAGGACTCAATGTCCAAAGTAATAATGCACCAGTCCTTCTGCCATGATATGGCCTCCAGTTTGGATAAAAAGTCACCTGTATCCTTGATGTAACTTGGTAAAGATTGGACATGCTCTTGTAGATAAAAGTCAATGTATCGTGAGATATTTTCACCCATACTCCTGATCGCGGAAATAATGGGCCTCCCGGGTGTTGGATTTTGCATCTTATGCACCTTTGGGATTAGATACATATGTGGTATCACTGGATGTTCAATCAATAAAAACGCACATTCGGTGGCTGTAATTAAATTTTTTCTTTTGTAAGACAGCAGCAGTTTTTTAATGCTCTCCTTTGCATGCTTATATTGAATGCCATTACTCTGTGTATAACAATTGGCATTGTCCAATTGGCGTTTAGCTTCTGCAATGTAGTGTTCTTTTTGCCACAAAACAATATTGCCTCCTTTGTCAGAAGGACTCACGATGATTTCTTGATTTTTTGACAATTTGGTCATTAGATTGTTGTAAAGATGCAAATCATAGCTGTATAGTTATAAATTGCTACATGGCTAGGTATAACCTTATGTAAAGACAAAAAATATATAACACCAAAAGACAGCACCTTAGTGTGGAAAACACAGTTTCAAGTTTAGTCCTATATATTTGTTTTAAAATGTATACATTTTTAAATTTTATATATCATAAATATTTAAGGACTATTTACAAAACAGTTGTGAAAAAAGTGCTTGAGTGAATTTACAGTGTAAAAAAACCACCAAAAGAAAACATTTCCCAAATTATTGTTAAAAGACTGCACTGCTCAGGAACCTAAGCAGCTAACTCTGATTTAAGAAACGGGACTGCAGATTACCTGAAACCGGTGCTTGACTTCAAGATTTCATATATATAAAAATTATAAGTAATTCTTTGTATTTTCTTGGATAATCTCACGTTGGAACTTGGATTATGTGATGTGTATAATATATGCAGAGTATATACAATGGATCAATGCTCCTACAGGAAGTTATGCATGTCCTCTGTCGCATTTAACCCGTTGGGTTGTTTGCTGTCGAGTTTGATGATATACTGCGTTTCTAATCGGCGTAACAGTTTTTCACGGTCACCGCCACGCCTTAGGGGAGCAACAGCATCAATAACGTAATAAGTAAGGCATGACAGATCCCTGTTATGCCTGCTGTTGAAATGGCGTGCCACCGGGTATGCCCCGTCGTGATTAACTATAGCACGAAAGTGCTGCAGTATTCTAACATGCACCTGTGCGCCGGTGCTGCCTACATAACGTAGACCACAGGTGCAAGTTAGGACGTAAACCGCAAACTCCGTGCGGCAGTTGTAATTGCCGTGAATCGGAAATTCAGTTTCAGAAAAAGGAGTGCGGTAATGGGTGGTATTCCGTCCAAACTTGCATGCTCGACACGAGGAACATTTGTGAAAGCCTTTGCCCCCAAACCATTGGGTAATCATGGGCAATTCAGGGCTGGATTTTACTAGCTTACTGCGCATACTGTATGCACGCCTGAATGTGATTACTGGTTTGTCAGGGGACATATCACGTAAAACTCCATCAGTTTTTAAGACTGCCCAGTGTTTATTAATGATAGATTTTATCTTGTGGTGCTGTCTACTATACGTAGTTATTAATCTGGTGGTATTGGATATAGCGTCAGTGTCAGGGGGCTTGGGTGCCAATAAAGAGTCCCTAGATCTTTCTTTGCTCTTTTGCAATGCAGTGGCTAGACAGGTTTTGCTGTACCCCCTTGCCTCTAATCTGTCAAGCATTGCAGTTGCCCCCTCCTCAAACTTTTCCTGAGTATTGCATATTCGCTTAAGGCGCAACAGTTCGCCAAGCGGAATGCTCATAATGACGTGTTTGGGATGGCCACTACTGGCATGTAAAATACTATTACCAGCAGTGGCCTTCCTGTGTAGGGAAGTAATGATCTTGTTGCCTATGATGTTAATGGAGACATCAAGAAACTCAGCCGATGTATTGCTGATGTTGGAGGTAAAGAACAAATTAAACTGGTTCATATTGAGTGCATTCACAAAAGTTTGAGCACTCGTAATGTCCCCCTCCCATACACAGAAAATATCGTCAATAAAACGCATCCAATACTTAACGCGTTCAAATCCAGAAATGCCCGGTAAATCCTGCTCCTCCCACAGCCCGACGTGCAAACACGCGTAGCTGGGGGAGAAGCAGGACCCCATGGCTACACCACGTATTTGTTTCCAAATTTCTTTTCCAAACAAAAAATAGTTGTTGTCTAAACACCATTGTACCAAATTGCAAATCATTTTGATATGGCTGTAATACATGCAAGACTTGCGCCCCAAAAAATTTCTTATACCTTCTATTCCTTTTTTGTGTTCGATACAGGTATATAAGGACTCAATGTCCAAAGTAATAATGCACCAGTCCTTCTGCCATGATATGGCCTCCAGTTTGGATAAAAAGTCACCTGTATCCTTGATGTAACTTGGTAAAGATTGGACATGCTCTTGTAGATAAAAGTCAATGTATCGTGAGATATTTTCACCCATACTCCTGATCGCGGAAATAATGGGCCTCCCGGGTGTTGGATTTTGCATCTTATGCACCTTTGGGATTAGATACATATGTGGTATCACTGGATGTTCAATCAATAAAAACGCACATTCGGTGGCTGTAATTAAATTTTTTCTTTTGTAAGACAGCAGCAGTTTTTTAATGCTCTCCTTTGCATGCTTATATTGAATGCCATTACTCTGTGTATAACAATTGGCATTGTCCAATTGGCGTTTAGCTTCTGCAATGTAGTGTTCTTTTTGCCACAAAACAATATTGCCTCCTTTGTCAGAAGGACTCACGATGATTTCTTGATTTTTTGACAATTTGGTCATTAGATTGTTGTACTCCTTAGTTTGGAAACTGGACATGTCTTTGTTGGAGTGGATTTGTTTGTTAAGTTTTTTTAAATCCTCAATAATGCATTCGTGATAAATGTCCACCGCATCCTTGGGCATAACGGGGACAAATTTGCTTTTAGGTTTGAAGGGACTTTCACCAGCACCTTTCTGAGGAACATCAATCTCACGTAATTCTCTTTCAGTGTCAGAGACATCCGTGTCCATGTTAGGTGGTGCAGTTGCACTGTTGAGGCTGCATAACGTGATGAGGGTTCTTGCGTCATTTGCTGGAACTAAGGAAGGACTAGTTGCTTCATCAGCCCCCTTGTTTAGTTCAATTGAGGTAACACTAGGCTTAGATTTGATTGCGTGAAATTTTCGAAGTTTCAACTTTCTGTTATATAGATAGACATCAGCCCTGGTGCTGGTATAGTTGAAAGAGCTCTCAGGACAGAAATTCAGGCCCAATTTAAGAATTTGTTCTTTAGCTGTGGTTAATGTCACATCCGATAAATTAACAATGGTGCTGGCATCGATCACTGTTTGTTGTTTTTCTTTTTGAACCATTTCTTTTTTGGCGGCTGCGACTCTTTTGGCGCGTTTTCTTCTTGCCCTCCGCTTTGCATTTTTCCTTTTCCTGCATTGCGTGACCGTGTCCGTGGGCCTTGTGCTTGCAGTTGAGCCTCGACCAAAAAATCAATTTCTTCGCCTAGGTCGAGGATGGCGTGTGAAGAGTTGTCCTCTGCCAGGCTCGACAGAGACCCGCATGCGCTGGATGAACTGGCCAGCGAAATGGTATCTGTGGATGTTGTTTCTTGATTATCCAATGTTTCAGCTGGAATTTGTTGAGCCTGCATTGTTTGAGATTTTAAAGCTGATTTTTGTATTTGCCGCTGCTTTTTGGCTTGATCATACTTGCGTGCAAATGTATATATTTGTCCAGTCTCATAGTCATTGAGATCTCTTGCAAACTTGTTAATTTTGAGCAACTTGATTTTATCCTTGTGTTTTTTCAAGCGCTCGCTGATGTCTTTGCGCCCTTTGGTAATCATTGCCTGTGTTTCATCATCAGTGAAAGCGTCTAAATCCTTGTTGATCTGTGCTATTTCATCCAGAAGTACAGCACGGTCAAGAATCGCATATTTTATCAGGAGCTTAATTAAAGTCATGGATGCTCCCAAATTAAGTTCCCCCCATTCTCTTAGCATATTGGGATTGGGGTCCACAAAACTTGGCGCCAGCATGATGCGTAAACCTCTCGGGACTCGCTCCACCTCTTCGTATTTCGTGAGGGATTTGTGCTCCCACCATTTTGTAATTTCTGAACGAGACTTTTTTTCCAGTAGATTTAACATTTTTTTAACATCTTGATTGCCTGTAGTGGCGGCACTGGCTTGTGCTGGTTTGCTGCCTAATCCTCGTGGTACTTGCGCAAACAAAGCGTCCGCTGCCGCCTCCCGCTCTGTTTCCGAGCTAGCTGCCACAGTTTCGAACAGGACAGTCGAGTAGTGTAATATTGGAAGTTGTATGCGCACTACAAACAATGTTCGTGGAATTAGGGCAAATAATTCATACCCTTCGCGTTTGCACGCCGCCTTCGGATAAACGCTGCCTCCTCACCTGACGTTGATGAATGAAGCGGTGCACGCCCAGTCCAACACCGCGGTGACCGGTAATCAAACTAGCCTCCCTCGGTGTAAAGAACCTCGTGCACTCCGTCAATGTCTTTGTCAGGGAATTCTCTGCCGCCGTAATCCTCTAGGAATTGGCGTCCACGTTTGGTTGTTTGGACAGAGAGCCGCTTTACGAGGAGGGGGTACCGCCAGCGGAGACAGCCAACTTCCGCAGTAGTATTTGCAAAATCTTCAAACCTCCACATGCAGCGGCGAAAGAAGAGACAGACCCCACGTTATCCGGGCAAGATGTTATTTATTCCAAGTGCCTTCCAAAATGCAACGTTTCGAGTACTGGCGTACTCTTGTTCACACACCACATTTCAAAAACGGAAACTTCTTTTATCTACGCAGTGCAGACCCACCCTATTGGGCCACACCTACCAAACGTGAGTCACATGGTTATACCTGATGCTAGAGACAAGCAATTTAAAGACACAGTACATATGATCGCTATGTCAATGTAACTTTGTTGCATCAAGAAACAAAACAAAATTAGTGCTACATGCTAGATAAATGTTGCTAGCAATCCGAATTGATTACTGTTTACATAATGAAAAACAGAAATATGCGGATGTATATATATATATATGATTAAGTCCTGCACAACCGCTGCGTCTTTGCTCACACAATGCCAGCCAAACAGGACACGGACCCAAGCTTGTGTGCCTTCAAATTTTATTCACCCAAGTTGTCTGAGACGCGTTTCGCAGCGCGAACGCCGCTTGTTCACTCGACAGTTTGTTTGGACTCAGGAGGCTTATTTAAAGTGACAGTGCTGTGGTTCTAAGAATCACGTGAGTTAACTTTGCTGTGGACGTAAACAAAATACTCTCCACGTTTTATGTTTTTGCGCGTGTTCACAACTGAACAAACTGATATAACAATTATCGAATTTTGGTTTTAACACAACATAAAAATACATGTAAAATACATTGTTGTATATTAAAAACCTTTTTGACAATTGATCATTTTTTATCGTCATATATAGTTCTTTGTAAAATACAATAGCCAAGTTTCAGTTGATCTGTAGTGCAAAAGAGCGCTGTTAATTATACACAACAAGTTCATCTATTTTGTGCTCATAAAGTGCAAGTGGTTTAAAATCATATTCATTGGTTTTTCATGTTTGTTTTTTCTCTACACTCCACTGAGTTATAGTTTGCTGATTTTATCATTGTACCTATCTAATTGGACATATCTTTTCTCCTGTCATTACTATTACCTCTTTGAGTTATGTCATATTCTATTGTAAGCATTATTACATATCAACTTTTTATCATCATCCATCTACCTCTATATTAATTTGAGATTCATATATCAATACACTAGCTTCAAGGATTCGCCTACTATAATCAGTCCCAAAATTAATCGCTATATAAGTTAGACTTTGCAAATCTTTACAAGCCACCCTAACCTTGTCAGAAGAATTCATGTACAAATTAATTTCATAAAAATATTTAAAAATATTTAAAAAACATCCTAAGATATTTACAAATATTTAAAAAAACATCTACACAAATCTTCATGTTCTTAAAAAATTGTGTTTGGTAAATACATAGATCTAAAACTCATCTATGTGTACACTACATATCATCCGACAAATACTGGTTATTAAAATTGTTATATAGGATAATCACTAACATATCACTTTTTAAGGGGAGTAGACGGGAATACTATTAGTTCTCATTATTGCAGACAAGTATACAGATCTTCCGTCAGATTCAATCCATTTGGATGTTTTGAATCTAGTAATAAAATGTACCTGGTCTCCAACTTGCGTAGTTTGTTCTCTCTATCACCACCTCGCCTATTGGGAGGAACTGCATCTATTAAATATTAGGTCAGCCCTTTGTTATTAGAACCGTGGAATGCTTTAAAGTGGCGGGCCACCGGATAGGTATTATCCATATTAGTTATGGCGCGAAGATGTTGGAGTATTCTAACATGTGCCTGTAACTTGGTGCTATCCACGTAGTTCAATCCACATGGGCATGTTAGAACATATACTGTGTATTCACTTTTACAAGTTAACATCTTATTGATTGTGTATGGTTTAGACTTGAATGGACTAGCATACATTTTTGTATTGATCCCGTGTGTGCAAGCTTTGCATGTTGTACATTTTCTAAATACCTTTAGATTTTGGTACCAGATTGGTTTATTTATTATTTCAGGATCTGGTACCACCAAGCAGTCTGGCTTTGAGGGAGCTCTACTGTAAGTGATGGACGCCTCTGCGGTAGCAGGGGTCCTAGTACGGGGTCACTCAGTAGTATAGACCATTCCCCCTGAATAATTTTTTGGATTGCCTGGTGTTGTTTGCTATATCCTATTATCAGGCAGAAACTGTTATCCTCCTTTACAGCTTTGTTTTGATACTGATTTGGAGCTTTTTTTACCAATCAGTAAATCTTCCCTGGCTAGTGTAGCTGTTTTTGCAATGGCATTTTCTATGGTTTGTCTGGAGTAACCTCTTCTTACAAATCGATCTTTATTAAGGAGTTGGGCTTTGTGTAGTTCATCTTCTGTGCTGCAAACCCTCTTAATTCTAAGCATTTCGCCATAAGGAATACTATTCACTAAATGGCGCGGGTGAGAACTGGAGGCATGTAATACTGAATTTCCCGCTGTTTTCTTTCGGAATAAGGTTGTTTCAAGATTATTGTTGTTAATATATACCTTGGTATCTAAGAAATTTACACTGGTGTCACTTATTTCAGCAGTAAATCTTATATTTAGATCATTGTTGTTGATTTTGACCACAAACATTTCTGCTTCTTCCTTAGTTCCATGCCAAACCACAAACAGGTCATCAATAAACCTGAGCCACAACTTCACTTTAGTAGATATATATATATATATATATATATATATAAGCAACCCAGCTCCGGTATGGAAGAAGCCGTCTGTAGGGCGGTCCGTGGTCAGGGCACCGGAAGCCCTGTGAACTATCACACCAACACTTCCTCCCTCGAGAAAGATTACCACGGACACCTCACATGGATTGCAGAAAGTTTCATCATTAAACTGCACAGCAACGCGTTTCGACTTTACGTCTTGATCACGCGTGATCAAGACGTAAAGTCGAAACGCGTTGCTGTGCAGTTTAATGATTAAACTTTCTGCAATCCATGTGAGGTGTCCGTGGTAATCTTTCTCGAGGGAGGAAGTGTTGGTGTGATATATATATATATATATATATATATATATATATATATATATATATATATATATATATATATATATATACACACACAAAGTCTGTGTGAGTCTTCCACAGGTACAACCTATGGTCCCTTTGTACTTTTAAACAGCACCTTTACACTTTGAAATGTTCAAATGAAGATGACATGCTAAAGCTACCAAAAACAGATTGATACAAACAGTTGAGTAATGAAATATAATAAAACTGACACATTACAAAGCCATCTTTTGAGGACACATTTTCAAAAACACCGTCAGAGATAAACAATCAAAATGAACACAAAAGTCAATGTGTCACAACTTTTATTAACAAAAATCTGTGGCCTGGATTTCCGTGAACATGCCCTTCCTCATTACATCAATAGTTAGTTTAACAGTTAAAGTGATAATATGCAAAGAGATACTTACACTCATGTGAAGGAGTAGTCATCCTGACATAACTCAACTCTTTCCTCCTCACCACTATCTTCTTTATTTAGCATTTCAGGACTCTCAATAGTCTCCATCCTCTGCGATGTCAGGGATGTTTCGTCACAGGGATATGTTGTGCAGCATGCAGCAGGCAAAAGTAATCTGGCACACCTTATCGGGTGAGTAGAGGAGTGCTCCACCAATCTTGTCCCAACAGCAAAATCTGCCCTTTAGGAGCCCAAAAACCCGCTCCACTGGTCTCCGTGTTCTTACATGGACTTCATTGAAGCAGGCTTCTCCTGGCATTGATGGATTCCACAGCAGTGCCGACAACGATGGTCGGTTAGGATTAGCAGAGTCTCTTAATTGGGACAAAGAGAGAAGAGGCAAGCTATTTAACACCATTTCAGAGGATTCAGCTTGAAATCATTCAAACAATGTTGTCAGATTGTACTTACCAACAAGCCAGACCCTCTCGAGGCCAAGTTTTGACTTTTTCAAGGGTATGTTCCATAGTAAAAAGAACTCATCGGCTGATCAGTGGAAATGCGCACAGCCACTTGTAATGTTCAAATCAGCTAAGCAGACAACTTGCACATTGATTGAACGGAATGCTGGACAATGCAAACATTCACCCACCATCACAAGGATGTGGGTTTAATCCATCATTCTTTTGCTCACCACACCACCCCGGTTGGGACCCAGCCATATGCAAATCAGTCTTCACCCTGTTCCTTGTGGGAACAGTGTAGCCCAAACTGTCAGGCCAGGTCCTCCCTGGACCGGAAACAAGCATCCTGGGACCAGTTTCAGGGCATCACCCTTCATCAGCCAGGCTAGCTTGAACCCACTGGTGTAGTGAGCACGGGACCCACGTCTGGGCAAACCCTCCCCACTCAGGGCGACACATGCAAAAGAAACAATTGATGGATGTAATGCTGGACATTTGCAAACATTCACCCCAATCACAAGGATCTGGGTTTAATCTATCATTCTTTTGCTCACCACAGCGCCCCAGTTTGCACCCAGCCATGTGCAAATCAGTCTTGACATTGTTCCTTGTGGGAACAGTCCAGCCTGAACTGCCAAGCCAGGTCCCCCATGGACTGGAAACAAGCATCCTGATACCGGTTTCAGGGCATCACCCTTCATCAGCCAGGCTAGCTTGAATCCAGTGATGTAGGGAGCACGGGACCCACGTCCGGGCATACCCTCCCCACTTAGGGCGACATATGCAAAATAAACAATTGATAGACAAAATGCCTGACAATGCAAACATTCACCCCCAGTCCCAAGGATCTGGGTTTCACCCATCATTCTTATGCTCATCACACCACCCCGGTTCGGACCCAGCCATATGCACATCAGTCTTCACCCTGTTCCTTGTGGGAACAGTCCAGCCCGAACTGCCAAGCCAGGTTCTTCCTGGACCAGAAACAAGCATCCGGGGACCATTTTCAGGGCATCACCCTTCAACAGCCAGGCTAGCTTGAATCCAGTGGTGTAGGGAACATGGGACCCATGTCTGGGTAAACCCTCCCCACTCAGGGCGACATATGCAAAAGAAACAATTGATGGATGTAATGCTGGACATTTGCAAACATTCACCCCAATCACAAGGATCTGGGTTTAATCTATAATTATTTTGCTCACCACACCGCCCCAGTTTGCACCCAGTCATATGCAAATCAGTCTTGCCCTTGTTCCTTGTTGGAACAGTCCAGCCTGAACTGCCAAGCCAGGTCCTCCCTGGACTGGAAACAAGCATCCTGATACCGGTTTCAGGGCATCACCCTTCATCAGCCAGGCTAGCTTGAATCCAGTGGTGTAGGGAGCACGGGACCCACGTCCGGGCATACCCTCCCCACTTAGGGCGACATATGCAAAATAAACAATTGATGGACAAAATGCCTGACAATGCAAACATTCACCCCCAGTCCCAAGGATCTGGGTTTCACCCATCATTCTTATGCTCATCACACCACCCCGGTTTGGACCCAGCCATATGCAAATCAGTCTTCACCCTGTTCCTTGTGGGAACAGTCCAGGCCGAACTGCCAAGCCAGGTTCTTCCTGGACTGGAAACAAGCATCCGGGGACCGGTTTCAGGGCATCACCCTTCAACAGCCAGGCTAGCTTGAATCCAGTGGTGTAGGGAGCATGGGACCCACGTCTGGGCATACCCTCCCCACTTAGGGTGACATATGCAAAAGAAACAATTGATGGACAGAATGCTGGTCAAAGCACACATTCACCCCCAGTCACAAGGATCTGGGTTTAATATATCAATCTTTTGCTCACCACACAACCCAAGTTTGGACTCAGCCATATGCAAATCAGTCTTGACCCTGTTCCTTGTGGGACCAGCCCAGCCCGTACTATCAAGCCAGGTCCTCCTTGCACCGGAAACAAGCATCCTGGGACCAGTTTCAGGGCATCACCCTTCATCAGCCAGGCCAGCTTGAATTCAGTGGTGTAGGGAGCACAGGATCCCACGTCTGGGCATACCCTCCTCACTTAGGGCGACAATGTATGTAGTGTCAATAGCTCCAACCACATGTGGTAGGTGACCCAAAGCATAGAAACTTCCCTTCACATTCTTAATTTCCTCATGTGGGGGAAACTGGACAAATCTGTTGATGTGTCTCATCATTGGCGAAAATTACTTCTTGTAAAACACCACTGAAAGTAGAATGTGACATTCCACCAGATACTGCCACGGTGAATTAGAATGATCCTGTAGCCACAAATGAAGTACTGCCATTAGTTTGACAACTGTTGTATTAGATGTGGGATTTCAGTTGTGAGGCTGAAGATCTGGCTCCAGCTGATGACATATATCCTGTACAGTTTGCCTATTCAATCTGAACTTTTTGATAATATCCCGTTCTTCCATGGTGGCAAGGCTTGGAAATGGGCGGTACCCTTGATGCTGTCAACTCCTCACTCTCCCCGGGTTCAAATATCTGCAATGGAAGATTGTGAACATATTTAAACATTGTACACATCATTTTCTTTTTATTACTGATATGACTGTAAAGTTGTTTAAAAAAGATATGTGGTTTCAATGCATATTTAAATCTAACATTTATTTTTGGTAATTTCTACTTCATACATTTAATTCTTTAGCTGTCAATATTTTAAATCTGAAACAATGTGTAAACATAAATTACTAATGTATTATTTACACATCCAAATATTTGAAAGATTGTTTCTGAAAAAATACTATCAACGGAGGTGTAAACAACACCGCGTGAGTAGTGCATACAACCACAGTAAAATATTACATATATGTCTTTTGATGTTTGATTATGAAAACAAATTGTCACCATTTTCAGTGATGGTGACATCCTTAACAGTGCAAACACAAGGAGATGATGGACATAGTGCTGAAACTTTTTGAACCCTCACCCCCAGTCACACATCTGGGTTGAATCCATCATTGTTCTTTAGCTCACTTCGCCACCCCATTTCAGATACAGCTATATGTGAATCAGTCTGGACCCTGTGCCTCATGGGTACAATCCAGCCCGAACTGCCAAGCCATGTTTTCCATGGACCGGAAGAAGCATCCTGGGACCAGGGTAACACCCCATCAGCCAGGCGAGCTTGAATCCAAGTGGCAAAGTGAGCAAGGGACCCACGTTTGGGCATACCCTCCCCACTTAGGGCGACATTTGCAAAAGAAACAATTGATGGACGGAATGCTGGACAAAACAAACAATTGCCCCCAGTCACAAGGATTTGGGTTTAATCCATCATTCTTTTGCTCACCACACCACCCCCGGTTGGGACCCAGCCATATGCAAATCAGTCTTCACCCTGTTCCTTGTGGAAACAGTGCAGCCCGAACTGCCAAGCCAGGTCCTCTCTGGACCGGAAACAAGCATCCTGGGACCAGTTTCAGGGCATCACCCTTCATCAGCCAGGCTATCTTAAATCCAGTGGTGTAGTAAGCACGGGATCCACATCTGGGTATACCCTCCCCACTTAGGGCGACATATGCAAAAGAAACAATTGATGGACGGAATGCTGGACAATGCAACATTCACCCCCAGTGACAGGGATTTGGGTTTAATCCATCATTCTTTTTTCTCACCACACCACCCCAGTTTGGATCCAGCCATATGCAAATCAGTCTTCACCCTGTTCCTTGTGAGAACAGTGCAGGCGAACTGCCAAGCCAGGTTCTCCCTGGACTGGAAACAAGCATCCTGGGACCGGTTTCAGGGCATCACCCTTCATCAGCCATGCTAGACGGAATCCAGTGGTGTAATGAGCACGAGACCCACGTCTGGGCATACCCTCCCCACTCGGGGCAACATATGCAAAAGAAACAATTGATGGATGGAATGCTTGACATTGCAAACATTCACCCCAATCACAAGGATCTGGGTTTAATCCATCATTCGTATGGTCATCGCACCACCCCGGTTTGGACCCAGCCTTATGCAAATCAGTCTTCACCCTATTCCTTGTAGGAGCAGTCCAGCCCGAACTGCCAAGCCAGGTCCTCCTAGGATGAGAAACAAGCATCCTGGCACTGGTTTCAGCGCATCACCCTTCATCAGCCAGGCTAGCTTTTATCCCGTGGTGTAGGGAGCACGGGACTCACTTATGGGCATATCCTCCGCACATAGGCCGAGATTCGTAAAAGAAACAATTGATAGACGGAATGCTGGACAATGCAAACATTCACCCCCAGTCACAAGCATTTGGGTTTAATCCATAATTCTTTTGCTCATCACACCACTCGGGTTTGGACACAGCCATATGCAAATCAGTCTTCACCCTGTTCCTTGTGGGAACAGTGCAGTCCAAACTGTCAAGCCAGGTCCTCCCTGGACCGGAAACAAGCATCCTGGGACCGGTTTCAGTGCAATACACTTCATCAGCCAGGGTAGCTTGAATACAATGGTATCGGGAGCACGGGACCCACGTCTGGGCATATCCTTCGCACTTAGGGCGAGATTTGCAAAAGGAACAATTGATGGACGGAAGGCTGGACAATGCAAACATTCACCCCCAGTCACAAGGATTTGGGTTTAATCCATCATTCTTTTGTTCACCACACCACCCCAGTTTGGACCCAGCCATTTGCAAATCAGTCTTCACAGTGTTCCTTATGAGAACAGTCCAGCCCGAACTACCAAGCCAGGTCCTTCCTGGACCGGAAACAAGCATTCTGGGACCGGTTTCAGTGCAATACCCTTCATCAGCCAGGATAGCTTGAATACAGTGGTGTGGGGAGCATGGGACCCACGTCTGGGCATATCCTCTGCACTTAGGGCAAGATTTGCAAAACAAACATTTGATGGACGGAATGCTGGACAATGCAAACATTCACCCACCATCACAAGGATTTGGGTTTAAGCCATCATTCTTTTGCTCACCACACCACCCCGGTTGGGACCCAGCCATATGCAAATCAGTCTTCACCCTGTTCCTTGTGGGAACAGTGCAGCCCAAACTGTCAGGCCAGGTCCTCCCTGGACCGGAAACAAGCATCCTGGGACCAGTTTCAGGGCATCACCCTTAATCAGCCAGGCTAGCTTAAACCCACTGGTGTAGTGAGCACGGGACCCACGTCTGGGCAAACCCTCCCCACTCAGGGCGACACATGCAAAAGAAACAATTGATGGATGTAATGCTGGACATTTGCAAACATTCACCCCAATCACAAGGATCTGGGTTTAATCTATCATTCTTTTGCTCACCACAACGCCCCCGTTTGCACCCAGCCATGTGCAAATCAGTCTTGACCTTGTTCCTTGTGGGAACAGTCCAGCCTGAACTGCCAAGCCAGGTCCCCCATGGACTGGAAACAAGCATCCTGATACCGGTTTCAGGGCATCACCCTTCATCAGCCAGGCTAGCTTGAATCCAGTGGTGTAGGGAGCACGGGACCCACGTCCGGGCATACCCTCCCCACTTAGGGCGACATATGCAAAATAAACAATTGATAGACAAAATGCCTGACAATGCAAACATTCACCCCCAGTCCCAAGGATCTGAGTTTCACCCATCATTCTTATGCTCATCACACCACCCCGGTTTGGACCCAGCCATATGCAAATCAGTCCTCACCCTGTTCCTTGTGGGAACAGTCCAGTCCGAACTGCCAAGCCAGGTTCTTCTTGGACCGGAAACAAGCATCCGGGGAACAGTTTCAGGGCATCACCCTTCAACAGCCAGGCTAGCTGTAATCCAGTGGTGTAGGGAGCATGGGACCCACGTCTGGGCAAACCCTCCCCACTCAGGGCGACATATGCAAAAGAAGCAATTGATGGATGTAATGCTGGACATTTGCAAACATTCACCCCAATCACAAGGATCTGGGTTTAATCGATTATTCTTTTGCTCACCACACTGCCCCAGTTTGCACCCAGTCATATGCAAATCAGTCTTGCCCTTGTTCCTTGTGGGAACAGTCAAGCCTGAACTGCCAAGCCTGGTCCTCCCTGGACTGGAAACAAGCATCCTGATACCGGTTTCAGGGAATCACCCTTCATCAGCCAGGCTAGCTTGAATCCAGTGGTGTAGGGAGCACGGGACCCACGTCCAGGCATACCCTCCCCACTTAGGGCGACATATGCAAAATAAACAATTGTTGGACAAAATGCCTGACAATGCAAACATTCACCCCCAGTCCCAAGGATCTGGGTTTCACCCATCATTCTTATGTTCATCACACCACCCCGGTTTGGACCCAGCCATATGCAAATCAGTCTTCACCCTGTTCCTTGTGGGAACAGTCCAGCCCGTACTACCAAGCCAGATCCTCCTTGCACCGGAAACAAACATCCTGGGACCAGTTTCAGGGCATCACCCTTCATCAGCCAGGCCAGCTTGAATTCAGTGGTGTAGGGAGCACAGGATTCCACGTCTGGGCATACCCTCCTCACTTAGGGCGACATTTTCAAAAAAACAATTGACGGACGGAATGCTGGCCAATGCAAACATTCACCACAGTCCCAAGGATCTGGGTTTAATCCATCATTTTTTTTTGCCCACCACACCACCCCAGTTTGGACCCAGCCATATGCAGATCAGTCTTCACCCTGTTCCTTGTGGCAACAGTGCACCCTTCATCAGCCAGGCTAGCCTGAATCCAGTGGTTCAGTGGACACGGTACCCACGTCTGGGTATACCCTCCCCACTCAGGGCGGCATATGCAAAAGAAACAATTGATGGATGGAATGCTAGACATTGCAAGCATTCACCCCCAGTCAGAAGGATCTGGGTTTAATCCATCATTCTTTTGCTCACCACACCTCCTCAGTTTGGACCCAGCCATATGCAAAACAGTCTTGACTCTGTTCCTTGCGGGAACAGTCCAGCTCAAACTGCCAAGCCAAGTCCTCCCTGGACCGGAAGCAAGCATCCTGGAACCGGTTACAGGGCATAACCTTTCATAAGCCAGGAACAGTGCAGCCCGAACTGCCAGGCCAGGTCCTCCCTGGACCGGAAACAAGCATCCTGGGATGGGTTTCAGGACATCACCCTACATCAGCCAGGCTAATTTGAATCCAGTGGTGTAGGGAGCACAGGACCCACGTCTGGGCATACCCTCCCCACTTAGGGCGACATATGCAAAAGAAATAATTGATGGACGGATTGCTGGACAATGCAAACATTCATCCCCATTCACAAGGATTTGGTTTTAATCCATCATTTTTTTTTCTCACCACACCACCCCAGTTTGGACCCAGCCACACGTTTGGTATGTTTGGAATAGTAGTGCAGATTTTAGTCCCTTGTGTAAACACTGTCCAATTGTATTTTTGTTTATATCCTTTTTTGTGATATCAGTTCACTATTCTAAACATGAAAGCCCAGCCATTCAGAAGTGTTAACCAGCTCCTTGAGAGGCACAATAAAGGATAAGAGACAAGATCATTGATTATATAGGAGCGGTCATGGGGAATGACATTAATGTGACAATATGGTTTCTGAGAATGTTGCATTCAGACATGAGCTTATACTAATGTAGAACCAAAGTTTAAGAGCCTTGTAGGCAGGTGAAATATAAAAACTTGGAAAATGTTTTTTGACCAAATTTCATGATCAGTTCTGTTTACACAGATTCAATAAAACTATTTTATATGTCATTTCAGCATCATCTGGAGCAGGCAAAGGAGAGGAGAAGTTGCCAGTGTAGGTGGGTAAGCAGTTGGCCACTGTGGGTTTGGAACTGACACCACCAACACCAATGGACCCAGTGGCATGGAGGGTGAGGGGAGTGCAATAGAGGTGGCCAGATCCTCAACATCTTCTAAGGAGGACTATTCCAGATCTGACGGAAAGTCTAACAACTGCATTTTTGTCCTCCACCCTCCCTCTTGTTCCTTACTAGTTAGACAAACCCCCCCTAAAATGGGTGACGTCTCCTTTGCTCCTATCATCTCACCTCTTGCCCCCGGCTGCGCTGAGGGAGGAGGCTATTGACTTCCTCCAGAACATCTCTGTAGGTCAGTTTGCACTACTGAATGCCATTCAGGGGCTTGGTTGCCATATGCAACAAATGGTAGCATACCTGGAAGGCATTCAAAGTGCTTTGTCTGGTCTACAGACGTCTTTTCAAGGTGTAGCCTCCTCATTGACGGCAGATTCCAAACCATCCCAACCCTATGCCCCACCTCCTGCCCCTGTCCCTTTCCCATCCTGATTCCCTATTCCCAGATCTGCCCCAAGCACACTCACACCTTTGAATGCATCCACTCACACAGTCACAAGCAGATCACCCTCATAGAGACACAAACACTACAAAAAACCACAGGTGCACCTCTAAACATACAGATACCACACCCATATGGACTATCACCAGCACACCCACAGAGACCGCACCCACCACACACACATGCACCATCCCACCAAAAACGCACTCACAGGTACTGCACTCACTACAACACCCACATTCCCTACCACCAGTACACCCAGACACACTG